>NC_072474.1:111832689-112528189 GCF_027574615.1 Eptesicus fuscus | reverse complement strand
CTGTGTAGACTGTATGAGGCTCAACCTTTGTCTCTCCCTCTGTGCATATGAAACATTCACCTTCCCCATCCCACCAGATTGTTATATAGGGTCCAATAATTCTACACATGTGAATATGTTTGTAAAAGCCCACAAAAAAGAAAAGTTATCAGGTTGTTTTGTTTGTTTGTTTGTGGTTTTAATCCTTATTTTGTGTTTGCATATGCATGGGCATTTTTTTTTCTACTTGGATGTAAGTGGATACATACATTGCCTTTTTTCTCTTTATTCTATGCAGATTAGAGAAGCTCTCAAAGATCAAAAGCCATCTGAGGAGGACTGATGGGGAAGAAGAGGGAATCTCACATTAATGGAAAGAAAAACTTCATAAACTTAATAAAGGAACACTGCCTTCCCAGCTCTGTGTCCACCACAGCACTGAGCACCATCCGTAGGGCCTAATATGCAAGAACAATCATAGACCCATTTTGGTATATTGTGATGAGAAGATTCAAACCCTGGTGTCACCTCTCCTTGGTGGTTGGTTATATAAGTAACTTACATGTTAAGGGTCAGATTTCTTACATTGCATGGGATGGCAATGTTTTCCTTCACTGAATTTTTATGGGGGGTGGCTGGAATAAGAAGACAGTAGTAAAGGGATTTGAAAGTCCAGTACTAATCACATGTAAGGAAATATTACTGTTCGCTGAAAAAATTGGCATGAGAACACCAAATCGCTGGAGGAGGGCCGGGGGAAAGAAGGGAGCTGTTTAAAAGAGAAGGGAAGACATGTTATGGGGCAGACTGCCCATTTTTTTCTCAAGTGCAATCCTTGAATAATAGTTATTGGCTTGCCTTGATCCATTTGAGACCCCTTAGATAATAAAGAGGAGAGAGGTGGAGAGGAAAGAGCACTTATGAGACCTCTTCAGTGCCTGGGACTGTAATTGCATAACTAATCTTTTTTTCCCAAAATAGATGCATGAGGTAGGTATAATTATCTTTTTTTTTTTTTCCAAAAATGAAGGATTCGAAATGCTAAGTGATGTGAGGTCACTGAAGCAGTGAGTGATAGAGTCAGCATCGATCAAGATTTATCTAACGTGGATGCTGAGGTCCTTTATACCACACAACACTGCCTCAGGTTACCCAAATGATCTCATTTCAGAAATATCTTAGCAAATGCTGCAAAAGTATTTTCTGAAGGAAGATGCTAAATTTTCCTCCAGGGTGGAAATAGTGTAGTGGGCGATTGGGAGAGCTGGCTTTGAGGCAGACCACCTGGCCCTGAATTCTGGCTCTTGCACTTACCAGTGGTGTAGCCTTGAGCAGCTAGTCATGCACTCACTCTATGCCTCAGTTTCTTTATTTCTAACCTCAGGTTTAATTTAGTAACTATCCCATAGGATTATTTTGCGGATTAAGTGATTCAGTACACAGAAAGACCTGAAGACAGGGCTTGTCGAATTGTGAACCCTCAACAAATGTTTGATACTATTATAAAAAATAACAAGAAAAAGACTGAGTGACAGGATGAGCCCTAATTCCAGCCTTCAGCATCCTTTAATCAGCTCTCACTAACAAAACTACTTTAAAGAGAACCCCTGAGCTTTAAAATCAGCCAAATAGCTCAGAGAAATCCAGCCACACTGAGAAATGTTAAATGACCCATGACTAGAGACAAGAATGGATCTACTCACTGTCATTCACAAGCACACATTAAGAAACTTCACATTCGTTTGTTGGGAACTAAAGGGGAAGACTAGAAAATGCAAATAAAAGTAAAATCCAGTAATAATAGTCTTTAGTTTGTTTTGTTTGTTAATTTGTTTTTAATTACAGTTGACATACAATATTATTTTAATTTCAGCTGTACAACACAGTGATTAGGCATTTATATAACTTCATAAGTGATCACCCCAATAAATCAAGTACCCAAAAGGTAAGAAGGACTAAGAATAGTCTTTGAAAGGAGATAAGTAAACATCATAAGGAGATTCATACTTATTGCAGGCCACCACATGCCATAAAATAATGTATGCATTCTCCTTCAACCCACACACCAACTGTATAAAGTGCCAATATTTTATTCACTACTTCACAAATGGATTCAATGTGGCTGGAAAAGTTAAATGATTTGTCAATGATTGTAGAGCTATCCAAATGAAGTGCTAAAGCCTTGGCATATGTCACTTAGATCCCAAAGCCCACTCTTCCCATTTTACTTCCATATCATAATGGATATTCTTTCACACAATAGTTTTACAAGATGATTCTCAAACAAAAGAAACATGATTTTATGGTAAAATTCGTGTTTAAATCCCAATAGTTTTTGTTTGTTTTTTCTATTAGAGATTCATGCTCCCTAACTCAGGGTTGGCAACATGCCATCATTTTTATATGTAAAGTTTTACTGGAACATGGCCATGCCCTTTCTGCTGGTATAATCCATGGTGGCTGTAGTACTATGAAGGCAAAGTTGAGAGCGTTGAGTTTCAAAGGAGAGCAAATCATCTGCAAAGTCTAAAACATGTCCTACCTGATGCTTTCCTATAAAAGTGTGTTAACCTGTGCTCTAGGCTTTTCAAGGATCTGACTTGGCTAAGGTATTTTTGGAAAAATAAATATAACTCATCATTTCTGCATCTGTGCATATACCTCCCCTTGATTTATGTAACATTTTCTGAGATTCCACGTGTCAAACCTTGGGGAATGCCACTCTGAACTGTGGTGCTTATGGTAAGAGACCAGCCTACTTCTCCAGGACCTAGATACAACTCATAGCCCAGTGTTTCTCACATTCCAGAATGGAATTTTAAAATTCAATTAAAAAATTCAACTGTGTCTAAACATGAGTTACAGATATGCTTGAGAAACTAGAGGATTTCACTAAGACAACAACTCCCCAGGACAGTTTAACACAGCTTTGGAGCTTCAAGATATTCTAATAGGACTATAATTTCTGTTAGTAATTGGATATTCTGGAAATTTAAGTCCATGGGTCCCCATCAAGGTCTTAATAATTGAAAAACATGCCCAAAATAACTTAAAAATTTTCTAAAAGCTGTTTTCAAAATAAAATAATAGTAATTCTAATTAATTACTCTTAAGTTGTGGCAAAATTTCCCCTAGTTGTCAAATTTGGAATTCAATAAATGAATGAATGAATTAAAAATAAAATAATAAATGGAGAGTAAAACAATACATAGCTGAGAAGTAGCTCTGGAATTAACAGTATGGAACAAAGTTGAAGTCCGGATTTATCACAATTACAAAGGAATCATTGGAAATGTGACCCATGACCTTTTGAAACCTGTGTTGATATCTCTTGGAGTAGGGACTCCATCCAGAAAAAAAAAACAAACAATTGCAGCTCAGTCAACATTTCTATCTCACTTTCACTTGCACATTTGCTAACTAGCGATAAACCAAACTGATGGGTTAAGATGACTTTGTTCTGATTAATTTTACGGTGATTCCAAGGGCCTCGGTTTTAAATGAATTGTTTGAATACTAAATTATGCAGCTTTATGATCCAGGAGATAAGCAGCAGCTCTAAAGATGCCTCTGAGACTTAAAAGAGACAGCATTAGAAGCTCATTATTGCCGGCACATTTAACATGGTTAAAGTAGGGGAAAATAGCCATTAAGTTAATGTAATAGTTAAACTGCATTAATTTAAAAAACTGCCCAGTGAAACACTTACGGCAGAGGATCTATTTTTTTCCCCTTACATGGAGACATTCTTAAAAAATAAAATAAAATGAAAGGCATTTCAAGTTCCTCCTCCCCTCTTCAAGTCACTTGCAGTTTGAAATTCCAGGCTTTTTCTGTCATGGATGTACTGAGGGATTTGCTCAGTCCTGCCTCCCAAGAACAACAAAGGAAGGTCTGGTCCCGTTGGTGATCCATGGTCCCTAGTTCCATGTTGAGCTTGTTGGTCAATTAAAAGAAAGAAAAATCATTCCCTGTGTTCTAAGGGGAAAACCACAGTGAACAGGAAATGTAAGTATTAGGAATATTTACTTGAGACGTCAATAAAAATTAGGTTAGAAAATACTCAATGATAATTCCCAAGTGACCACTCAGCATGACACTGTATTCATTCTCCCTCACCTTGAAAAAAAATCAGGCTTTAGCCATGGATATTTTTTCCTCTATTTGACTTCATGTCACTGAATCTCCCTCCCTCAGTTACCTTTCTAACTGTTCTTGCTTTTAATTGTTTTGTTTTCTTGAAAAGAGTCCTCTGTCTTTTTAAAAATTACTACAAATAGTAAAATGATGAACAATTGTTATCATCACTGTTATGTCTGGTAATTATGACAAAGAGTACATTTGTTCACAATCCTTCAACTGTGTCCTCTTTTCTTTTAATTTTATTTTTTGACTAGAAGTCTGATGCACAAAATTCATGCAAGGGGCTCAGCCCCCGCTGTCACGGCTTCGTCTGGAAGGTCGTCCGGAAGGACATCTGGAAGGACATCCAGTCTAATTAACATACAATGCTTTTATTATTATAGATTATAGTTTGCAGGCAATATTATTCTGTATTAGTTTCAGGTGTACAGCATAGTCCTTAGATAATCATATACTTTACAAAGTGTTTCTCCTGATTTCACAGTACCCACCTGGCACCATACATAGTTATTACAATACTAGTAACCCTGCGCATAAATCAGTGTGCCAGTAGCTCGCCAGTAGCTCGCTGCTGCCCTCCAGTAGCACTCCGCCCGCTGCCCTGCCCTCCCGTAGCTCTCTCTGCCCTGCTGCCCCTCCCTCATAGCTTGCTGCCCTGCCCTCCTGTAGCTCTCTCTGCCCTGCTGCCCCTCCCTCATAGCTTGCTGCCCTGCCCCCTCCTGTAGCTCTCCGCCGCCCACTTGTAGCTCGCTGCCCCACCCTCCTGCTGATCCGTGATCCAGTCGTTATGTGGTCAGTCGTTACGCTTCACAGCATAATGACCATTTGCATATTACATCTTTATTATATAGGATTATTGACAATATTTCTTATGCTGTACTTTACATCCCCATGACTATTCTGTAACTACCAATCTGTAATTCTCAGTCCCTTCATTTTTTTCACCCAGACCCCCAACCCCATCCTCTCTGACAACCATCAGTCTATTCTGTGTATTTATGAGTCTCTTTCTATTTTGTTTGTTTATTTTTTCTCTTTAGACCTCACATATAAGTAAAACCATATGGTATTTGTCTTTCTCTGTCTGACTTATTTCACTTAGCACAACTGTGTCCTCTTTATATTTGGATTCCCGAAGATCATTCTGCCTACCCTTCACTACTTCATGAGAATATGAGCCTGAATACTTACCAAAACTAATTTTCTAAAATCTTAATAAATAAATAAAAATAAAAACTCATGTTGTTATCATTTATATCCCAGTTTCCTCAATCCTAATTCTCCCTTAAATTGAATAGCACCAATATTCTCTTTGTCAAATCTACATGTGTGCATGTATTTAATGACATCAGCTCGATTCTTTTCTCCCTCTTCCCTTTTACATGGTCTCAATTACAGAGACCTGCTCATAGAACACTATGTAAGAGAGCAACATGAAGACATGGATTTTAAACTATGATATTTTTATGAAAGTTCTACTAATGGTAACCAATAATCATAAACCAAAGCCCAGGAAGATCCTGCCAATGACAGGTAGGATAGAGCTGGCTGATGAACACAATTCTGGACTACATCCACACTTCATTCTGGCCTGAAACAGCATGGCTTCTCAGTACAAAGACATCAATGTGCTGTAGCTCAACTTCACCCCCTGCCTCTTGTTTAGAGACGTAGGGACTATGCTGACTAGGTAATGAAAAGCCACATTTTCCTATAGGTGGGGATGAAGGATGATTCTCCAACCTAATAGATGGATGCAGCTATTCTCTTCCTCTCTGCTCCTTTCTCTTTTCATCATGTTCTATTCTTTGACATCCAATCATCCATTCAATACTGGATACATAAAATATCAGGGATCTAAGGATGAATTCCATATCCTGAAGAGAGCTGACCTTTTGATGTAAAGGATTAGAGGCCTGGCACGGTACATGGAGTGGGGTATTGCATTTATTACAGCACACCTGGAAAGTGGACAAGAGTTAGAGTTTGAGTCCTATTCTTTGCAGGTTTCAATTTTTAGATACCCTTTGGAAGACTACTAAATATGCTAATTCTCTGCTGCCCTCCAGGATTCTAATTCTATATACCTGGATCGGCATCTTTGAATCTGCAGTCATACCCTTCTCACATAATTCAGATGTTGGACAGTAGATGTTTTCTTGAGTGATGCCTTAAGAAACACTAACTTAGCAAAAAAGATAAATCTTCCATACAGAGAAGAACAGGATGAGTGTGTAAAATAGCCAATGGAGAATCACCATCCTACTCTTCGGTTTTTCATCAATAGAAGACTGTTGGCCAATTCTTAACTGGACATTGAAGAAAGTAAGTGTATGGTGACTAACCACATAACTTAAGTTAGAAATGAGTAATGGTTAAGATAGTGAATGCAAAATATATTTTCATGTAATTATTGATTGACTAACAGGTTTTATTACAGGTGAATTTTCAACATAGTTATTTTCAAAATATGTTTGCAAATATAAAATTCTTTTTAAGAATAAAATAACATCTATTTGTAATATTCACATACAGTAGAGCACAGTAAAATAATTGTTTATATTCACCATGTGGTTAAGAGAAAAATAAATTGGCCATCTACACTAATAAAAGAGAAATATGCAAATTGATCATACCTCCACAATGCCCACCAGCCAATCAGGAGTGGGTATGCAAATTAACCCAACAAAGATGGCAAGTTAATTTGCATACACAGGTACCGAGCGAAGACTGAAAACTGAAGACAACTGAAGACTGAAGACTGAAGACTGAAGAGGCTTGGCTTCTCCACTGAGGCCGGAGCAAAGGCCTGGGTCCCAGGTGCTGGAGGAAAACCAGTGCCAGCAGCCAGGGGAAGGAAGACCTATTGCACGAATCTTCATAAAACGGGCCTCTAGTTAATACATATTTGTTACTTGAAATTGTTTCTTGTTCATATCTGTCTATAACACCGTGTTACAGGTAATTTTTTTCTGGGGAAAAATTCAAAAAAAATTGTCTTTAACACTTTCCATAAAATCACATGCAATTATCTTCAAGTTTTATATTATGGTTAATAAATTGGAAATTGTTGACACTTCCAATTAATTATTTTTTGTAGAACAGACTATTTTAATTAAGTAAACTGTGAAGATGCCTAGTAAAGTTAAAAATAACTTTTTAAATTGAATATATTTTCATTTCTAAATTTTGATATATTTAAATATTTTAGCTTAAATGTGTTTATCTTCAAACATACTATTTTCCCCCCTCAGTCAGAACTCATTTATTTGACTGATATTTTTATTAGAAACTAGTCAACTAAGTTGTCCCTGTATCATTTTTTACACTAAGTTTAACTGCAGCAAAATTGTAGGCCACCTCAATTTCATCCCATTGGGTAAAGAATATAAATTCATCCAATATAATAGAGACACTTCATCTTAACATTCTTCCCTGAGTTGAAATAAACAGAATATAATTAATTATTTAATGTCAAAGTTAAATATTGAACTCATAAGTTATTTTGTCCAATCCTTCCCTTCCTGTTGTAAAAATAAATTTAAGGTTTTCTTGTTTGCAAGGTAAAAATGGGCTCAAGGCCTCAGTAGTTGAAGTTTGTATTTTTAAGCTCCAATTATTAAATACTGTTATAAAAATATTAATTTATTTTGAAAAAACATACAAAGAAAGTCAAAGAATCTGTTTCAAACATCTTCACTTTCTCCTTAGGATACCTAGAATGACTTATAAAGTGGATCCCAACATTTCCAGAATCAGATTGGAGATGAGCAGCAGAGAGAGACCATATGTACTATCCTTAAGCATATAGTTGTTTTATTTCACACCAGTCTTACATCAAAAATTTTGTAGTACAACTACTCCAAATGCATATGTGGAAGACTATTTGTACTCTTTTAACAAGCACAAATTTAATTTTGTTTGGTAGAATGTTGCTGTTGGAATGCAAGTTTAATTTACAGGTGTTGCACAGACAATGCCAACCACATTTCTGTTCTGTTGTGCAAATTAAGTAACAGCATTGTTCTACTATGATGTGGCATCTTACCAAAATTTATATTAATATCATTATCATGAAAACATAATCTCATTTTTATCATTGAATTTTTAAATAAATGTGTAAGGGCATTTACAAATTGTCAAATGTTTCTTCTTAAACACACACACACACACACACACACATATACTAGAGCAGTGATGGGCAACCTTTTGAGCTTGGTGTGTCAAACTTCACCAAAAAACTGAGCATAACTCGTGTATTGTGTCACTTTGAGGAAAAAACTAACTCCAAGACCCTAGTCGCAAATGTTTCATCCTCAGGAGCAGCAAATATTTCATCCTCGGCATGCGGCCGCGTGTCATCAGAAATGGCTACGCGTGTCAGTGCTGACATGCGTGTCATAGGTTCGCCATCACTGTACTAGAGGCCTGGTGCACAAAATTCGTGCATGGGGGTGTGTGTTCCTCAGGCCAGTCTGCACCCTCTCCAATCTGGGACCCCTCGAGGAATGTTCAACTGCCCATTTAGACCAGATCCTACCAGTAGCATCGGGCCTAAACGGGCAATTAGACATCCCTCTAACAATCCAGGACTGCTGTTTCCCAACTTCTCACCTGCCTGCCTTCCTGATTGCCCCTAACTGCTTCTGCCTGCCAGCCTGATCACCCCCTAACCACTTCCCTGCCAGCCTGATTGATGCCTAACTGCTCCCCTGCCATCCTGATTGCCCCTAACTGCCTTCCCCTGCAGGCTTGATCACCCCCAACTGCCCTCCCTTGCATGCCTGGTCCCTCCCAACTGCCCTCCCCTGCTGGCCTAATTGCCCACAACTGCCCTCCCTTGCAGGCCTGGTCCCTCCAGCTGCCCTCCCCTGCTTGCCATCTTGTGGTGGCCATCTTGTGTTCACATGGGGGCAGCCATCTTTGACCACATGGGGGCAGCCATCTTATGTGTTGGAGTGATGGTCAATTTGCATATTACTCTTTTATTAGATTTTATATATATATATATATATATATATATATATATATATATATTTCAAAAGCTTCACTTGATTCTGTGAGACAGATGAAATCCATTGAATTAGATAGCAGCCAAGGTAAACTAAAGGGAATGAAACAGTGATCAGGTGGCCTGTTTCTAAAAATCTATGTTCAATTACATGAACAATATGTCTAATCCGTCAACAAAACAACCCACCAAACAAACAAACAAACAAAATAAACAAAGACACATCTTCACTCAGAATCAACTATGAGTATCATCAGAGACCTAGGTCATCCCAAGTCAGTGGTTTGAGTGCAGGCAATCATAGTATCACCTGCTTTACAGAGAGGAGTCTACATGGCTCTCACTTGTAACCTCAGGGGACTTGGGGGATGTTTCTGTGCTTCTTCATCCTTAAAATGCTTCCACATTAAGAACAAACATTCCATTTCTCCTAATTGCAATGGCACTCAGAATATTGGACACGGAATGAACCATTTATTGCAGTTACATTGGATTCCAAGTCCTTTACGTTAGTTTAGGTGTAATGAAACTCAAGTCCAGAAATAGAAAATGATTTCCCTAAGATAGTACAGCATCTTAGTGGCAGATCTGAACTATGCTGTGTGGATAAACTAGCTCCAAAATTCTGCCATGAAGAATGACAATTAGATCTCCCCAAGCAGGTCTCAAATAGACTGCAAATTAGAAAATGACATCTACAGTCCCTTTGATAAATGACTAAAACCCATTATATCAAGCAAATGATTAAAAGAAAAGTTGCCCAAGTGATTTAATGACCTGACTCTCTATTTCCTACCTGTCAAAATGTCAGAATTTTGACCCAGAATGCAGCATGATTTATATTTGATGTGGATAAACCCTGAGTTATATTTGGGAAGAGATGAGAAAAAAATTATATATAACTAAAGGCCAGGTGCACAAAATTTGTGCACAGGTAGGGTCCGTAGGCCTGGCTGGCAATCAGGACTAATCGAGGCCTTCCAGCTTCCAGCTGGGGCCTTTCTTCATTCCACACCACCCCCTGGTGGTCAGTGCACATCATAGAGAGCGATCAAACTCCTGGTCTCCCAGTCAAACTCTCGAGGGGACACTTTGCATATTAGCCTTTTACATATATATATTAACTCTAATGTTTTTTTTTTTTATTTTCTTTAAGAACAAAGTAAATCCCAATTAACAAGACATTCATGCCAGTTTCTTCATTATTTTTCATATTCTTTCTCATTTTCCCAACCTTCCCATATTACTTCTAAAATTTTACATGTAACAATTCTTAAATTCTTCATTGTCTCTACAGGAAAATCATGAGCATTTAATGAGTGTCATTAGGTACAGGTACTTCTCAAACATTTTAATTCTTTAAAAAAATTTGCTCAGAATCCCTATAATCTAACACTTTTTAAAAGTAATGTATTACTATATTTTGTGTCTAGTTTCTCACTTTGTTTTCCAATTTCAATCACTAGGTTTCTGCCTTAAACCCTGAATATAAGTGCACCACTTGTCCACTCATGGTTTCTATAGGTTTGCATGTGGGGTTGAGTGTCACTATCTGCCTTCAGATACACTGCTCTCTATTTCATTTCCTGTGTTTCAAATTATAAAGAGCATTACATCAGTTAGCAGCAAAAGGGCCAAGCATCTAGATTTACCAGTTCCAGGTGACATGATCTAAAGAAAACTGTAATTTCTCTGAGTATTGGCTGAAGTTACTGGATATGATATGCAACATATGCAAGAATGCACTATAAACACTACAGTGCTCTGCAGAAGGATGGGGAGAATTGGCATCACCTTTCTCTGCTGCATTCCCTGCTGAAGCTCTCCCTTATCTTTCAGATCATTTGGACCTCCCCCTCCACCTGCTGGGCCTTCCCCATAGGCCTGTTGCTAAGCTCAGCACATAAGCCACCCGCCTGGCCTGACTCTGTATCATAAGCTCTGAGAGCTACTTGGAGAGCTCCCAGATGCAGTCAGAGACCTCACTCACATTTCAAAGTGTCAGAAAGCCAATTCAAATTCATGTGAGAGAAAATGGGAAATGTTAGCTCACGGATATGAGAATTCCTGCCAGTGGTCTGGCTTCAGACATCATGATATCCAGGAGCTTTAAAGGATTTAGTTCTTCTCCAACTATTGGTCCTGATGGATTAATACAGTGACAGAAGGGAAGCCACTTGCACTGGTAAAAGGATATACTTTTATATGTAAGATCAACAGAAAAGGTTTTTTTCTATCTCAAGAGCTGCAGGAAAAGCTATGGAATAGAATCCTTTTTGCAATGCTTTGTGTTGAGCATTCTGTCCTTTGTGGCCAGGGGATAGACATGCTTGCTACCCACACACTGGAGTCCCATGCCCCTTCTGGGGCTGAGTTACATGGAATAAGCCCATTCAAATGACTTGGTGTAAGAGAGGTGGAGGAGAAGTCACCATAAATAAATATAAAGCAATGGAGGCAGAATAGAATGAATGTGCCCCAAGGAGGCAAAAATGATAATATTTGTGAGACCAGGTTTGCTTTGCTCAGCTATCACTCATTTCCTACTGTGACTATTCCATCCAAATGTCCCAAATATTTCCTCTTGACCTTATTTTAGATGTGTGCTTTTTTAGAATGTTTTTTTTTATAAAGACCAAGAAGAAGAAACTTCACTCTAAGTCAGTGACTTAAAAAGGGAAAAGGTGAGTTTAAAGTTATCATGG
This sequence comes from Eptesicus fuscus, assembly GCF_027574615.1. Taxonomy (NCBI): domain Eukaryota; kingdom Metazoa; phylum Chordata; class Mammalia; order Chiroptera; family Vespertilionidae; genus Eptesicus; species Eptesicus fuscus. The sequence goes on along the minus strand of NC_072474.1, from coordinate 112,516,351 downwards.
TCTTAAATTATTAAAGAAATGATATTAAAATTAAGACTTTGCAATTCAATGGATTTTCTAAGTGCTAATCTGAGAAAGTCTTTGTGAGCTGGCCATTTAAATGACTCAAGCAGATTAATATTGCTAAGGACTGGCGACCTGCAGTTTGCATCTGTCACTACTTCTGGATAAAAATTTTTAAAGGGACTGCATACTGTGTCACTTAGAATAAGTCACTTTTACTTTCTGGGTCTCCGTTTAATTCATTTTAGAAGGAGGGGTTTAGATGTGATTATTTATTCAACAACAAAAAAACTGTTAGCCACTTACTAACTGCCAAACACTGGAAACATTCTAAGAAAAGAGTCCCTTGATCTGAGTTTTGAAAGATGAGAATGTATTTGTCAAAATGACAAAGATGGGGTCAGGGATTGTGTTTCTGGCAAAAGCCACTTTATAAGCAAAGGCATGGATTGTGAAGCAACCTAACAAATTTGAATGAAATCCAGGACATGAGGAAGCCAAGGCTGAGATCAGTCCTTTATGGTCTTGCATTTTACAAGCTGCCTCTCAAATTCAAATGTAAGGTACATAGTTCAGGTTAACATGAGAACTAGGGCACCTTACCTGTAAGAGGAAATGTTCCCGATGTCATGCACATCTGTGTTTGCTTTGCAGTTGAAGGGACTTCATATGGGGTTATCTGATTTAGGCTGGATGAGAATTTGGGTTCTAGTTCTCACTGTGGGCAGAGTAAACTTCTGTACCCAGTGACATCAGATTCTTGGGCTCGGGCAATTATCCGTGAGAAGAATGTTTCTTATTTTTTCTGCTAAGACAAAAAAATCATAATTAAAAATAAGCAGGTGGAAGTGGGCGTAAACACAATCCAGGGCTTGGAATCACTCCCAGGTGACCCACAGTCTGAAGAGGAACCACTTAGCCTAGATCAGCCAAACCATCATTGACATAAATATCCATGGACAGAAGAACAAAAGCTTGTTTTTGAAAGTACTGGATTTTGGGACATTTTGTTCTGCAACATTATTGTGCTAATAGCTACCTAAAATTAATTAGGATATCTACTGTACTTCTCCCTCCACTCCTTTCTTTTTCTTCCACTCCAAAAGGAACAGGGTATTTTTAAGTAAAACAGGGTACAGTTATGTAAAACTCAACGAAAGGACAGTTCCTGAGAAATAATTCTATAGTTATTTACCAATTCACAGATGCCCAGATATATCCGTCAGTCCTGTGTTGAGGGACACCAGGGACAAAGCAACCTCCTAGAAAATAATGCACATGAATGAAAGTGTCATTAGCAAGAGCACTTGCTTGCTCAATGACTATGGTCAGAAGAAGAGTAGAGGGGGTCAATTTATTCTCTGGCCCCATCTCTCTCCAATTGAGCGAAGCACAAGGGACACTATTATTGACTCTGGAAGACGTTTTTGTTCATGGCAGCAAAGCTCTGTGGCCTATATAACTGGATATAAAACAGGGATTGGTAGATTATATTTAAACACGTTATTCTGTTCCAGGTTTCAGTCTTCAGAACTCTGCTTCCAGATCTTGCTATCTATGAACCAGAAAGTGGGCTCCCACCAGATTCCCAATCTACCAGTATCTTGATCTTGGACTTCCCAGTCTCCAGAATAGTGAGGAATAAATGTTAGTCATCAAAGCACCCAGCTTATGGGATTCTTATAGTGGCCCAAACAGAATAAGACACTGGTCAAGTACTGGAAAGTTGGAAGGGGGGGAAAAAAGTGACAAGTAAGGAACGTTTTACTGAATGTTTAACCTAATGTGTGTTTGAACACTTGTGGTGATTGGAAACATTTTGAAACAATTGTGTTTAGAGAGGTCAGCCACTTTGGGATTCATTTTCTTAACTGAGTATAAATCTGACTCACTGAAAAGTGCCTCTTTTTAACTCTATCTTTGAGAGTCACAGACAGCAACTGTTTAATTCCTTTCACATAGAGCTATCCTATATAATAAAAGGCTAATATGCAAATCAACCGAACTGCAGAACGACTGGTTGCTATGATGTGCACTGACCACCAGGGCACAGACACTCAATGCAGGAGCTGCCCCCTGGTGGTCAGTGCACTCCCACGGAGGGAGCACCGCTCAGCCAGAAGCTGGGCTCGCTGCTCCTTAGCGCTGCCTCAGAGGCAGGACAAGCTCCCGACACTGCCTCCCGGCTCACAGCTGGCGAGCGCAGCAGTGGTTGCAAGAGCCTCTAGCCTCCACGGCAGCAATAAGGAACCTTTGGGGATGTCAGCCTGCTGCTGGCTTAGCTGGCTCCCAAGCCAGCAGGCAGACATCCCCTGAGGGGTTCCAGACTGTGAGGGGGCGCAGGCCAAGCTGAGGGAATCTCTACCCCCGCCCCCCCAGTGCAAGAATGTCATGCACTGGGCCTCTAGTTCATATATGATGACAATAAAACATTTCCATAAGTGATCATCTACATTTCAGAATGGGCATAAGTTAGAACATTGTCTTCATGCATGAATTCCTGGTGGGTGATGAAAAAAAGACCTATAGTTGTTTTCTTTCCCAACTCCTACATGTTGGATGGATTCATTTCCCAACGTGTACATTCCCGGGCTGTACACTGAAACCACACTGGACAACAAAATCACCATCTCTGAGCCCTCTCTGTCCCCTTCAACTTTTGTGCCATAAATATGACAGTGTCCTTAGCCTGTAGGGCCCTTCTCAGCATCCCTGGATGTCAAAGGTCTACTTATTTTAAAAGCTTACTTAAAATAGTATCTAACAGGCAACAAAACATGAAAGCATGGACTTTGGGGTCAGACAGGGTTTAAGTTTGCCAATTATCAGCTAGGAAATGTTGTGCAAATTATTTTTCTTCTCTCTGTGTCTAAGCCCATAGCTCATGTTAATGTCCATTTCTTTCCTGTAAATAACTCTTCCCTCAGGTCATTTCATGCTTGTCCCAGACTTTAGATAACTTCAATAGGCTGAAAACCCTACGAGACAAACATCTTGACTTGCAAACATATATACTCACTGGCCTAATTTGGACACCTTTAGTTTTATATTTCAAGCAATATGTCCAAATGGAATAAGTAATAGCTCTAGTGGCATATTTTTAAAAAGCAAAATAAACAAACAAAAAAAACCTATGTCCATAATTTTTCTTAACAGTAAATGAAACTTTCATGAATCCAATTGTTTAAGCCTAAAATCCACAACTTATCCCTTTTTCTCTTCCTCTCATATCCCATCTAACACAAACCCTGTTTCTGGAACCTGCCAAGTCTCTGAGCCCACTGCCCCAGTACTAGGTGACATTCTCTCTCTCCTGGGCCACCCTGCATCTTAACTGTTTTCCCTGCCTCTACCCTTGCTCTCTACTGTCCATTTTCCAGAGCATAACATCTAAATTTTTTTTTTTTTAAATGAATGGCTCAGCCAGTGTGCTCAGTGGTTGAGCGTTGACCTATGAACCAGGAGGTCATGGTTCAGTTCTTGGTCAGGGCACCTGCCTGGGTTTCGGGCTCAACCCCAAGTGTGGGGTGTGCAGAAGGCAGCCAATCAATGATTCTCTCTCATCATTGACGTTTCTATCTCTCTCTTTCCCTTCCTCTCTGGAATCAATAAAAAAAATATATTTTTTAAAAATATATAAAAATAAATAAATAAAAGAGTGAAATACCTACTCTGATTTAAACCTTGTAATGCCTCCCCATTACTGGAAATAACATCTGAGATTTTGCCATCACCTACAGAGTTTTGCAGAATCTGGTCCCTACCCACCACCTGTCTGAACTCGTCCCCCTCACACGCCTCCTTGTTCAAGACTTCAACCATTTCTGTCCCTGTGGTGCCACCTCCCTTTTTTCTCGGTCTTTGCTCCCGTGTCTTCCTCTGGAACGCCTTTCGCAGAACCACCCCACAGCTCCTTATTTTCAGCCTAGTGTTTAACGCTATTCACAGCTATCTGCTACTTGCATATTCAATCTTTTATGATCTGTTTGCACCACTAGAATAATAGTAGATTGAGAATAGAGGTTTTGCATGTTCTCTTCCCAGATATGTTCCAAGCATCAAGTAGAGTGCCTGCCAGATAGTGGGTACCAATATCCCAAATACCAGTAGATCTCAATGAAGTATTTGTACTCAGGTGAATGTACAAGCTTCAGGTTTGTCCCTGCCAATAAGGCTACAGATGGTCTCTCTCTCAACATGCACTGTGAGCTAAGTGAGATAATGTTGCATATTGAACTATTTCACATTCATATTGTCTTTCATTTCCCTTTTCAGTGATTGACATCATTTCTGGGACAATGTGACTGCTCAATATAATCTGGATAAATTTTTTAAAAATTAGGAAAGAACTGTGCTTTGTTTTAAAAATTAGACTCTGTGTCTGAACATGAAATGTAAAGTCCAAGTCTATGTAGAATTTGTATCATATATAAAAGATTTCTAATTTTAGCCGTATTTTCAAGAGCCACCTTTGTATTGGCAGTAATTTAAACACCAAAGCTTGCAATAGGCAGAGAAAAAGCTCAATTACACATAGCCCCTAGTGCAAATATATAATTCCATTCTCACAACTCTGCCATTAATAGGGCAATCATCCAGAAATGAGGAGATTGAACATCAGCACGTGGAATAATAATTGTGAAATAATGAGGAAGTGATACAAGAATATTAGAGTTTTTAAATCTGTGTTCACATCCACTAGTTATACTCCTTTTAAAAAATGTCTCCTCCCTTCTAGGATCAAGGATTCTTAGAAACAAACTAAACAAGCAACAAACTTCTCTCATATATGTGTAAAAAATTAGTGATTCATAAAATTAAGGGCCCTGAATAAATGAATAAATAACATTAAAAAGCACTAGGTAGTTTGCTGTTAATTACTCATTCTTTATAATTATCCATAGAATTAAAATAATTTAGCAATGATAGTAATCCTCAGCTTCCACATAGTATTTTTGTGTTTGTTTAATCAGTATATTAATTATATCAAAGGGATAATCTAATTTGATACAATGAAGTAGACAGAGCAGTTACTACCTATATATTCTAAACAGGATATAATGTTTACCTAAAGAGAGAAATATACTAGTAAACAGCTATGATGTGTGGGCTGTTCTGTATTATATTTCTCCTATTTAATCTTCCTTACAACACATTCAAGTAAGTCACATTTAGCCCCACTCTATTCATGGATACTCAGAGGTTTGAAATGACTCATTTGGAGTTGCACAGCTTGCTAAGAGACAAGGTCGAGGTCATTTGTGTGGAAGGTGGGCGACATTGAGTAGAGAACCACCTGGTGCTGGTGGACTCAGCATTTTCTGTTCAGTCTCATACAATCCTCCCTAGTGCCTGGCATCTTACAGATTCCTACACACAAGCAGGATGTTAGATGTAGTATTCACAGACAAGAAAGATTAAGGCTCAGAGAGGCCAGTCTCTTGCCCAGTAACACAGAGATGGCAAAGAGAAGTCAACAGATGAGATCCCAGCAGGAGCTCCAAACCCCATATTTTGGTACCAGCTTGGGTTGCAGGGGTTAGAGTAAAAGCACACACTTCAAATGGTATAGTTTGAATTCACACCCCTTCCTACAAGCTGTGTGACTTCATGCTAGTCCTTAATGCTTGAATTTATTTCCTTATCTGCAAAAATGGAGAAAATAACCGACCTTCTTCATGAGGGTCATAGAGAGGATTACATGAGACAATGTTTGAAAAGCTGTTAGCCTGGTGCTTGTCCCATCACTAATATTCAATATCTGTGAGTAGCTATTACAACAGGAGTCAAAGTCTCTGCTTCCTCATTACACTTTCCTGGGTCACAGAGTGAAGGTATGATCTCAACAAAGCCTTTCTGGCTTCAAGCCCAGCATTCCTTCACCAACCATGAAACAGCTCCACTTATTAATGGATATCATTGGCACTTCTTTTCTGCTCTGTCACGGAATTGTTCTTGTGCCACAAGGGACACTGAGAGAAACAACAGTCCATGCAAAGGGTGCTGGGATGGTCTTAGAGGCCCTGGAAATACCTGATTTCCTCACAAAAAATAAACAATACCGCTTTGGAGAACAATATTCAGAGCACCCATATGCACCAACAAGTAGGATGTGCTAGTGTTCTTGTCATCATTATTAAATACTGATCCTACATCACACATTTATATGATAGATTGTTAATTTGAAGATTTTTTCAAAGTTAAGAATCATTATGTTCATTTTACATATGAGGAAATGCGAGTGCTAAGAAGTGACATACCTTTTCTAGGCTCACACAGACAGTAACGAAACACTGGGATTTTGATTTGATGTCCAGAGGTACTCTTAAACTCTGCCCAAATCAGATCCAAGGGGGAGGTGAGAGATCAGATGAGGCAGATAATAAGATTGGACAATGGGAAACATTTCTCAAGGGCTTTTGCCTTGCTCAACCATTAAATTCTCAGTGAACTCATTGTTGGTAAGATACTGACAACATCTTCTTCATTATTCATCGTTCTACAGTCTTCTCAGTCAAGGGGGGGATGTAGCTTTATCACATTGTAATGTGTGAAGACTTAATTTTTGTTAAATTTCCCTGTCCGTGATAATGCACAAATGTGCCAGAAAGAGTGTTTATTGATTGGGATTCTTTCCAAGGGCTTTCTTGTCCCCCAGCATGTATACTCCTGGGGTGTGGTGTCCTGAGGGTGGGCTTCAATCCCCTCAGGCATTAAAAGAGAATGACAGTGCCTACAGAATTATTATGAAGACCATACACAACAAAATATTTAAGAGAGTTTATTTAATACCAGGCACTGGTCTAAGTACTTTATAATCTTTAGTTCATTGATTTAGAGAACAACCCTTTGCAAAAGAGGCAAAGCAAGGTAAGAAAAAAACAAAACAACAAACAAACAAACAGAAACTCTCTAGAGACAAGTAGAGCAAATCCAGGGCTGATGTTTAAAAACCTGGAGTCTGTCTCTGATGTCCCTGCCCTTCATTTCTTGGCAATGCCACCTCTTTGTCCATAAACCCACACAGATGAGGGGTCCTCACACAGGAGCCACTACATGAGAGGTAACAACTGTGACAACTATGATTCTCTCTATGGGTGAACATCTAAGACTTGGCCAAATGACTTTTTGAAAATTTCTAGACCAAGGTTATGTTCCCCATTTGACCTTGGACATTTTAAATCATTTGCCCTATCTAAACATCATCATTTTAAATTTAATTTAATTATTCTTATCTGTAAAATGGAGTTAATAATACTGACTGTGACAACACAGAGATTGCTGATAATCAAAATATATAGCTGTGAGTCAAAATACTTTTGAAAACTATTAATTGGGTAATAAACTTCAATTACTTTTTGTTTGAACTTATAATTTCTAATTGTTCTCCCATAATCCTAAAGCCCAGGTCAAGCCATACCAATCCCTTCTCCAAAGGCTTTCAACTTTTTACAGAATCCCTAAAAATTCCCCCTCCTGCCATGTGAGGACACAAGAAGAAGTTTGAAACAGGGAAGAGGGACCTCACCGAACCATTCTGGCACCCTGATCTCACACTCTCCCCCTCCAGGATTGTGAGATATAAATGTTCATTGTTTACAAGTTACCCGGTTTTTGGTATTTTGTCACAGCATTCCAAATGAACTAAGACATGACCCCTCACTTGTAAAAATGAGTTTCAACTCACTGGGTTTTTACAAAGATTGAATAAGACTCTCTATAGAACAGACTTAGAATATTGTCCCACACATAGTGTGCACTGAGTAGGTACATATGACAATAATAACAATCATCTTTGAGATCCACCTCTTCCCTATGAGCCACTGCATGATGACTGCTCCAGCACGATCGCTCCCTTGCATGGCATCCCATAGAACTTCTCCTATGACTCTTTTTTGACACTGAGGATCCATTATTAATTGCAGATATATCCATAGTAAATTATTCAGTCAATCACTCAGCAATATGAAGCACCTACTATGTGGTGGATACTTTGGACGATGAGGATATAGCAGAGAATAAGAGGGAAAACATCCCTGCCTATAATTTAAGATGTGCACTATGGGAAGGACTCAAAAAGAAGAGAACATAGCTGACTTCTAAACAATGAGAAGCAATCAGCTATACAGAAATACATATGATGAAGACAGACAACAAGTACAAATGTTCTGAGTGAAGAACTAGCTTGGAATGGCTAAGAGATAAAAGAAGCATCTAGTGTGGTGGAATGGAGTGATAAAGGGGGAGATTAGCAGGAGGTGGGCTAGCACACACAGAAATGGGCAGGATCATACCTGGCCTTCCTGGTCATGGTGACGATTTTGCATTTTACGCCCACGGGATGCCATGAAAGGCCTTTTTATGTGAGTGAGATATCTGGTTAGATTTACAATGTGACAAAATCACCCTCATACTGGGTACCCATGGCTTAGGGAACCTGGGAGAGTGTTGAGCAGACTCCTCAATGCTTCAGATGAGGGACGGCTATCGTTTTTCCTAAAGTTATAATACCAGACATGACAAATAGATATTTCCCACCTCTTTTACCAGATTGCAATTCTTCATTTGTTATTCTTCTGTTTGTCCCCAACATTTGTTATTCTTCTCATTGTCCCCAGGGCAACCAGCATTCAACTTTGCACATACTAGGTGTGAAGACTTTCTGATTAATAAAGAAGTGCGTGCAGAAGATACAGGTGAAAACAAGTGAGACACCTGCTCTATCTCAAGATCAAAATTTGCAAGAGACAGAAGGAAAAACAAGCCACTCAGTAACTCTTAACAGCTTCTATTTTTATCACTGCAAAAATCTTATGCACATCAAACATAAAATACGCTTGTCAGCAAATCTATCACATTTTCAACTTTTTCACGGAGCAGCTGATGTGTAAAGTGTAAAGCAGTTGGTCTTGTGCCACAAAAACTTTTAAATGACTGACTTTTGGCAAAGACTGGGAAAATAATCACATGAACCCTGCTGTCTTCCAACGTTCAAGTCTGCTGCATGCCAGTGTGGAGGGAAAATTAAATAGAGAGCCAGAGATTCGATAATCTCTAGGAAGTCTAAATTTAGGTGGAAAATATCCTGGGGTGAAAATACAGAAATCCACATTTCAACTCATTATATTTTCCCCCAAAGGGCTCCTCCTTTTGTGTTTCTTGTTGCATGGGGGTGAAAAACACCATGTGGGAGTTAGAGGCCTAAATGCCACTTACTATCTATTTCACCGTGGCTGAGTTAATTGGCTTCTCTGAGCCTCAGGTTCACGAGACATGTAAAATTGATAAAATATTTATTGTATGATACTAGCTAATACTTGTTTAGTGTATACTCTGTTCCAGATGTCATCCTAACACTTTCCATGTGTTAACTCTTAGAAGTACAACAGTCTTAGGAGACAGTGCTATCATTTATGCCCAGTATACCAATGAGTAAACCTCAGTACTGAGCCAAAGGAGGTTTCTATCACTTGTCTTACACCCGGTATGTAGTAGAGCTAAGATTCAAAGCCATGACTTATGGCTTGAGATGCCAAGACTTTCTCTGCTAACTAACTACTGCCTTGGGCTATTGTGATGTACTAGAACGAAAGGATGAAGACAGCAAAGTTCCTGTAAAAGTTCAATGAGATGGGGCATGCAAGCTCATCAGAACTGTGCCTGGAACAGAGTAAGCATTTAATAACTACTAGTGGTTAATACATCGAGAAAAAAGTAGCTCAACTGGCATGACTCAGTGGTTAAGTGTTGAGCTATGAACCAGGAGGTCATGGTTTGATTCCTGGTCAGGGCATATGCTCAGATTGTAGGCTCAATTCCCAGTAGGGGGCTTGCAGGAGGCAGCTGATCTATGATTCTCTCTCATCATTGATGTTTCTATCTCTCTCTCCCTCTCCTTTCCTCTCTGAAATCAATAAAAATATATTTTAAAAAATAAATGACATCTATGTCGACAGACAAAGTGGAACCTATGCGTATGTATATTTTTAATGAATATTTATTGAACTTAATATATGTCAGGCATCGCTTTGGATACTTTGCTATATCAGTGAACAAAACATAGAAATATGCCTGCCCTTGCCTAACTGACATTCTAATGAGGAAGGAGGGAACCACAAGCAAATAATAATTATAATAAATAAGTAAATTATATCGTTTGTTAGGATGTAATAAGGCTACAGGAAAAACCAATCAGACAAAAAGGAAAATAGATAATGGCAACCTTAAATGCCAGGCTGGTGGAAATGGATGTGTGCTAGCTTCAAATTGCAAAGAGAGTAGTTGAGGTCAACCCCATTACATGGTGTGATTTGAGCGGAAACCTGATGAAGGTAATAGGGAGCCAGCCATGCTGAGTTTAGGCACTCCGGCTGCTACTTTTAGTAAAATGGGAAGCCGCTGCAATGTTTTGAGCAAAGACTTGGCATGAACTGATTTAATATTTCATGGCTCAGGCTGCTGTGTTGAGAATGGACTGCAGGGGGTGAGAGTGAGAGCCCCAGACCTATAAGAGCAATGTTTGTAGGACACCAAGGTGAAGATGCTCAGACCAGGGAGCAGTGGAGAAGGTGAGCAGTGGCAAGATTCTAGATGTGTTTAGAATGTTGTGCAAAATTGAATATGGGATAAGAAATGGAAGTCAGTGTTGACACTCAGGGTTTTGGTCTAAGCACTTGGAAGTAAGGAGTTGTCATCATAAGAGATGGACAAGATGATGGTGGAGCAGTTGTGGGGGGATCCTAGGTCTTTCCTTCCACATCATATCTAATAAGTCATGATGCATAATAAAACAAACAATAATCAAAGTAATAAAAGCATCTAACATTCACTAAACACATATTGTTTTTCCTTTTTTTTTTTGCTAAGCACTTTACTTGAATGACCTCATTCAATGCCGATAATAAATCACATAGTCTTATTATCTACTTGTTTACAGATAAAATAAACCAAGGCCAGTAAGATAAAGTAACTTACTCAAGGTGACATAGATATTTTCTAACAAAGATGGGGTACAACACCAAACATTTTAATTTCAAAGTCTGAAATCTTGACAAGTATGATAAATAAATATGCATATAAAATTCTCCTACATGTTTTTAAATTCCTTCTGTTGTTGTTTAGGTTCCTACCCCTTCATCATTCTATGACACAGCAAATGTAATAGCTTCCTCTCCGTTATCCCTTCCTCTAACGTTGCCATTCTGCCTATAACCAGAGCAGACATCTTTATAAATATATTCAGATTAATTACATCATTTCTTGGCTTAAATCCTTTAATACTTCCACATTATCTACAGAATAAAATAAAAGTACATTAACAATTTACTCAGACTGTGGCTGACACAGTTGGCTGCTCATGTAACACCCAGTGTCCAGGTTGGCGAAGTGTCCAGGCCTAGGGCGCTAAGCTCCATCTGTCACTGACTGCCTTGGTAAGTGCATCCGTAGTTGCCTGCAACTAGATCAAGGGGAGAGCATGGAACCCTGCTCTTGCTAATGAAACAGGAGCAGGGTTGTCAGATGAAATAGATAGTGCTCCTAATTTCAGATACTAAATAACAAAGTTAGCTATTTTTTGTGTTTATTCTGAATATTACTCTAAATATCATCTATTGCTTATCTGGAATTAATATTTAACTGAGCATCTAAAAAATTTTTAAATTTGGCAACCATAAATAAAAGGAGAAATCTACTTGGGACTTATGAAAATATTTTATCTTCTTATACACACACACAAAAAAGAGAGTTTAGGGAATGCCCTTTGCTCTCACTCTCTCCCTCCATATCTGGAGCACTGTTCTGGGGGCACTCTAATGATGCTTGTTGCTATGGCAGCCATCCTGCAATACTAAGAATGTCAGCTATTTGAATCCAGTGCCCTAAGGTCTTTGAGCTATTGAACTCGATCTGGAGCTACTCACTTCCAGACACTAGTTAGAAGCTTATATTACTTAAGACCTCATTAGGTGAACTGTCTATTACTTATCAATGATGGCATCCTAAATGATGAAGGCATTTTATGCTCTAGTCTCTATTTATCCTTAGTCTTACTTTCACCACCAACAACTACGGGAATGTCCCTTCGAGTCCTTTCAAAGTATTTGTAATCTCTGAACTTGTTACATTCACTCACCTGGACTCTTACAAAATGTGTTTACCTCCAATAACATATATCTTGATCCACCACCAGCCTAGGAGTGTGGGCAGCCTCTTGAGACTGAAAAAGACACGGAAATGAATTCCCACCTGGAACCTCCAGAAAGAACATCTGCCAACGCCTTGATTTTAGCTTCCTGAGACCCTCTTCAAACTCCTGATGTCCTGAGCTATAAAATAATACATTTGTGTTGTTTTGAGCCTCTGAGTGTGTGGCAATGTGCTACATGAGCAACAGGAAACTGATATTCATGGGTCTGAGCTGAAGCTGCTCCAGGAGAGTAGGATTTGGGAAGAGTAGTAAGGATGCTGGCCTATCTGCAGAGCTCAAGGAGTCCTTCACACCGTGCAAAGTAAGGATGCCATTATTGGAGGTCTCATTAAAAGGGTCAGTCTGGCTGGTGGATGGAAAACGGATTCAAATATCCCAGGAGACCTGTCCCAAAGGCATTAGAGGGGTCCATGCCAGAAGTGATGGCATGACCCAGGTGTGGCAGTGGTGACAGAGAGGCAGCCACAGCGAGAGCTATTGAAAGACTATAGGTACCTGAATTTAGAGAAGAAGTGTGGTATAATGGAGAAGAAGGTGCTATTTGTGACTTCCGGCTTTCTGCCTGGAGGAAATGGGTAGATGGAATCACCATTTGTGGAAAGAGAAAAAGCTGCTCAGGACAAAGTTTGGTAGAGGCTTCGGGCAGGTCATGAGATAAACTGTATTAATGTTGATAGAGCTGGGAATTAGCCTGTGGATAAATGCTCCATGGGTACCTGGTAGGTGAGTCTGGACCTTAGATGATCAATCAAGTCCAGGGACACAGATTTGGCAAACAGATGGTGTTTGAGAGCATCAGGGTGGATGACAACACCTATGGAGAGAATACAGAGTAAGAAGAGAAACCATCTAAGATTGAGAACGCCAGCGTTTAAAAGTCATGTACAACAGGGTAGACGCCCGACAGCCCACAGGACACACTCACATTGCTGCCTGGTTTGGTAAAGAAAACAGTACTGCCCTAGCCGGTTTGGCTCAGCGAATAGAATGTCGACCTGCAGACTGAAGGGTCCCGAGTTCGATTTTGGTCAAGGGTACATGCCTGGGTTGTGGGCTCTCTCTCCCTCTCCTTTCCTCTCTAAAATTAAAAAAAAAAACAAAAAAAACACACACACACACACACAAAAAAAAAAAAAAAAAAACGGTAGAGATACACAGCATCCCTCCTTTTTCCTGCATGTTGTCTATGTCTATTTTGCCCTACAGTAGAAGAACTGAATAGTTAAAGCAGAGACTCTCTAGCCCACAAAACCTAAAATATTTACCACCTGGCCTTCCACAGAAAAAATGTGCAAACACTGATGGTAATGTGGAGTAAGCAAAGGGAACTTAGGCATGTGCAATGATAAAATAAAACCCCTTTGTAACTATTTCACTGATATCTACTTCAGAATTTATTTGATCCCTCTTTCCTGCTCCCCTGTTCTCAAGGTGCTCTCCAGCTACCACTAGTATTGTCACTTTATTCTAATTATCCTGTTACTCATCTATCTCCCCTATAAACCAAGGGCTTCCTGGGGGATAGAAACTGCATCATTTTTATGTCTGCATCCACGGAGCCTAACACAGCGCCCACATCACGTGGTAGGCGTTTAGGCCACATTTGCTTACTGAATGAATTCACACTGCAAGGTTAGTCATAATAAACCAATAAATCCTTATTTATTGAAGGATTTTTGGAAAGCTTGCCTTTCTTGACTGATAGCAAGAGAAAAATTAGTAGGACTCATGTTCAGCGCTGGTAAAATAAGATAAAGTGTTCATCCATTACAAATAATTTGTTTAATAATAATGCAGAAAGATTACACAGACATTCTCATGATTATGTGTGATTGTTTTCTTCCCCAAAGCTTGCCTCCTGGTCAGTTGGTGAAGCATTCAGGCTTTTGGGAAACTTTCCAACAACCCTGAAGGGAGGATTTGGGCATTTTTCCAAGGGAAATATTTTTTCTGAAGAAAATAAAGACATTTTAAGGTAAAAAAAAAATCATGCATATGTGAAATAATATTTTGAATGTTGTAGTTATAATTGATACTTTTACCAGAGATGTGTGAATCTAACACTCAAAATATAGAATGTGTAAATTAGGATTCAGCAGAAGTAACTTGTCCTGTTTAAAATTTCACATCACACACAGATTTATGTTTTCTACAGGTGCACCTACTTTGAGTCACCTGCAAAAGATATTTTTGAAAATTACTCACTTTCCAGATTTTTTTCTTTCAATTAAAAATCCCTTGTTTTAGAGTTTGTTTAGTTATTGAACTCTCCACTGCTGTTAGAGTGAGATTAGAAGTAGAATACTTGGCTATTCATGCAGCTTCTCAAATTCATGGCTGCAGCAAGCAGGACAGTCTAGTCTCAATGGGTGTTCATGGATATAAGTGAGGAATATTTCCCTAGCATATATACCATTGCTTTTTGCAACTATTTCTCCAGGGCTGATTCCATGGGAGTGCCTTCAGGCACTCTTTATGAGTATGAAGTCTTAAATAAGTTGTCACATCCCCTTAGCACTGCCCCTGTTCCCATTGCATACTGTGCTTCTCCTTATCATTGCATTTATATCAAATTTAATTTTCTTCTGTAACTATTTGTACCCATTATTTACATTGCACAACAACCTCAAAACCCCATTGGCATGCAACAGTAAATGCTTAGCTAGCTCACCATCTACAGGGTTTATCTGATCTGCAGTGAACTCACTCATACATTTGTGGTCAGCTTCAGGTAGATCAGGAGGCTGTGCTGATCCCAACTGGGGATTGACCACCTGTCAGCTGATCTACAATGGCCTTTGTCAAGTAACCAGAATTACACATCTCTGTTCCATGTGTTCTATAGTCTAACATGAACAAGCAATCTCAGGCATATTCTTATGTCCATGGTAGAAGAATGAGAAAGAACAAGTCCAATCAGATAAGCACATTTCAATTCTCTCCTGTTGCTTTTAGATTATTTGACCAAAGCTTGTGACAAAGCAGAATCTAGAGCCATTTCCATCCATGAGAATAGGAGGCAACTGCAGGATCACATGGCAAAAGGCAGGAATGCAGAAAGGAGCTGAATAATTAATGCAATCAGAAAACTGCAGAGCCCCACTAATGATGAGGTCATCAAAGGCAGATAATGTATGTAAGCACAAATTTCAGAGCCAAATTACCTGGGTACAAATCCCTGCATCCATGTAATAGCTGTGCAACTTTGGATGAGTTACTTACTCCCTCTGTGCCTTAATTTTCTCCATTTATAACATGGAGATAATTATACATCACATCGCATATGTGTTGTTACATGTAAATTTATCACAATAGTTCATGACACAAAAATGATGAATAAATTTAGTTATTATTAGTAGTATTTTGGCTTAATAATTGAGTCTCAAGAATTAGATCTTGAACTAAATTGTACTTGATATGTAAGAGTTGGAGTTTGTATAGGATAAAGCTGTCTGTCCATGCCAAATCTTGATTTTAGTAGCTAAGCATAATGAAAGATTGAATCCTACTCATATAACAGGGCAGGTGTTTCTTTCTGATCAAGGGCATCTTTCCTCTGCGCATCTAACCTAGAGTCTAGCCCAAATAAATGTGTAGTGAAAATTGATCCCAGTTTCTGTTAGAGGTAATATTTCCATTAAATAGCTACATATTCTTGCAGACAATGGTTCTGTAAAGGACACTGTATGTAGTCCCCCTTATCTGTGGTTTGGCTTCCACAGTTTCAGTTACTCACAGTCAATAGTGGCCCAAAAGTATTAAATAGAAAACTCCAGAAATAAACAATTCATACATTTTAAATTGCATGCATTTCTGAGTAGGGGGATGAAATCCCTTACTGTCCTGCTCCATTCTGCCCATGACATGAATCATCTCTTTGCCTAGCCACTTAGTAGCTCTCTAGGTTATCAGAGAGATGGAGATGAACCACATTCATGAAGCTTTTATTATAGTACTAGAGGTCCGGTGCACGAAATTTGTGCATGGGGGTGGGGGGTGAGCCCTCAGCCCAGCCTGCACCCTCTCCAATCTGGGATCCCTTGAGGGATGTTCAACTGCCTGTTTACAGGGATTGGGCCATGGTGGTGTGGCCAGCCTTGGTGAGGGGCTGAGGGCTGTTTGCAGGCTGGCCATACCCCCTGGCAACCCAAGCTCCCAGCCCCTCCTTTTTTTCTTTTCTTTTTATTTTTTTCAGTGCCTCCTTGAGTGGAGGCCAGGGCCAGCTGGAAGCAGGTATCTAGGATTTATTTATCTTCTATAATTGAAACTTTGTAGCCTTGAGCAGAGGCCAGGGCTGGCCAGGGCAGGCGGGAAGCTTGGCCTCCTCCATCACCAGGGGCAACCCAAGCCTCCTGCTGGCTCCAGCTCTGTGGCCACCACCATCTTTGTTGGATTAATTTGCATACTCACTTCTGATTGGCTGGTGGGTGTAGCAGAGTGATAGTCAATTTGCATGTTTCTCTTTTATTAGTGTAGATATTGTTCTAATTTATTATTTGTTATTATTGTCCATCTCTATGCTTAATTTATAAATCAAAGCTTATCATAGATATATATGAATAGGAAAAGCATAGTATATCTGAAGTTTGGTACTATCTGTGGTTTCAGGCATTCACAGGGGTCTTGGAATGCATTCCTCATGGATAAGGGGATAGACTCTAATAGAGTATCAAGATTCTCATTTAGAAATAACTTCACACCCAGCTGCTGGGGGGACTTTCCAGCAGGCAACCCTAAGCTGCCAGCCCTCCCTGGGCACTATCTCACCTGAAGAGAGCTGCTTGACCAAGGTCACACACTCTCTGAGGTTTTCAGCTTTCAGTGTTTCTTCAAAACAGGAGTATAAGGCCTGGCCCTCCTACACCCACACTGACTAGTTATCAAGTGTTGTCCAACTTGCAGAACTCCTTGCAGGGCTTGCTGAGTCTTCCACTGAAACTGTATCACAGCTTAAGTTCTCTGTCTGATTCTTCTTTTATTTTTCTTCCACAGGTGATTTCCAATAACCCTCCTGAATTTAAACCTCCATCTCTGAGTCAGCTTCCTGGAGAAACCCATCTATGAGAGGTTGTAAGAAAACTCAGTAAACCATTTTGAGTGAAAATCTGAAAGTTGCTTCAATGCTACAAGCAACTAGTTTGAGGAATGAGCTTTTTTAAAACCTACAATATTTGCCTTGCCATGGAAAAAAGTTTCCTTAAAGTAGATTTTGTATATTATATTTTATTGTATAATAATTTTTTAAAATTTATCTTTATTGTTGAGAGTATTGCAGATGTCTCCCTCTTTTTCCCATTGACCCCTTCCACTCCACCCCTGCCCCTCCCAGGCCTACAGCACACTATTGTCTGTGTCCATGGACTATGCATATCTACACTAATAAAAGAGAAACATGCAAATGGACCATCACTTTATAACGCCCACCGACCAATCAGAAATGAGTATGCAAATTAACCCAACAAAGATAGTGGCAGCCCCGCCCCCCTGACACTCCGGGCCTCTGGGCAGCATGCATGCAGGTGCAGAGCTGCCTGGCACGGCAGGACACCTGCTATGAGGGAGAGGGTGGAGGGCAGAGGGAGCTACAGGAACAATGCTCCAGCTGGAGTGAAGACTGAAGGCTCCAGCCAAAGCGAAGACTGAAGGCGGCGGCCAGAGCGAAGGCCTGGGTCCCAGGTGCCGGAGGAAAACCAGTGCCAGCAGCCCAGGGAAGGAAGGCCTATTGCACGAATCTTCATGCAATGGGCCTCTAGTATGCATATAAGTTCCCTGGTTAATCTCTCTCACTATCCCTCCACTCCTGCCTTCCCTCTGAAATTCATCAGTCCGTTCCATGCTTCTATTTCTCTGGATCTATTTTGTTCATCAGTTTATTTTGTTCAATAAATTTCATATATATATATATATATATGAGTGAGAGCATGTGATACTTAGCTTTCTCTGACTGGCTTAAATTTGCTTAGCATAACTTAATCTTTATTCCTTTCTTCCTCATAGTTCATAGGGAACACCTTATCATTCTTGCTCTACATTCACAGAAAATAGGGACATGATATTTTTTTAAAAGAAATTCAAGTTATTATTTTGTTTTTCCTGTTTGGAAACTCAAATGTTGCCTTCTTGAATTCTGTTTGTGATGGGGATAAATGCTCATCCCAAGTAATATATTATTTGTGTTCTTTTCTGATGAGAGTTACTGGCAAAGGCTAAAATGACTTCATTGGTCAGTTAGTTGTTGGGTCAATATGATTCTGCTTTTTGAAATAGAAATAAGGTGTAATTTGGAAACCAATAGTTGAATGGCTTTTTGTTGTTGTTTTTTCCCCTCGGTGTTTGTAGATATTCTCTTACTGTATTTTTATTTCAAAGGGGCAAATGGCTTAAAGAGGAGTTCTAAAATAATTTCTGGTTTGTTAAAAGAAAGTTTCTAAAATAAAATATTTTATCTCTCACAGATTCAGGCCTAAATATTACCTCTCAAGCAGCTGCTATGGGCTGGAGATTCTTGGCTAGACCTGCCACATGGGCGTCCAGGCCTTGGACAATTTAATTGACTCAGATCTTTAGAAGAGGGTCGAGACAAAGAGGTTATCTACAACTTTTGGAAGGCTAATTCAGAGCTATCTACCCAGTCCTAGCTGGTTTGGCTTAGTGGATAGAGCATTGGCCTGTGGACTGAAGGGGCCCAGATTGGATTCCGGTCAATGCCTGGGTTGCAGGCTTGATCTCAGTAGGGGGTGTGCAGGAGGTAGCTGATCAATAATTCTCTCTCATCATTGATTTTTCTATCTCTCTCCCTTCCTCTCTGAAATCAATAAAAACATACTAAAAAACAAGCAAACAAATAAAAAAGCAGAGCCATCTACCAAAACTATGTTCATAGACATTGTCTAAGTTCTATAAGTCAGTAAGTAGCACTATTAACATGTCATTTACAAACTTAGTAGTAAACAGTATAATAAACAGAAAAAAAATATTTGAAGAATTTGCTCTTAGGAAACATGTTTTTTGTGGTGTTTTTGTTGTTGTTTTCTATCTCTGAGACCACACTGCTTTTTTCAACTCCTTGTGCATAGTGGGCATGTGCTGAATAAATTGGTGACTGACAATTTATTAACAAACAATAAATATAGGATTTTAATTCATGAAACATTTTTTACCCTCAATGATTTTTTTTCAGAGGTATAAAATTATGCAGAGACATTGAAATCAAAACACTAAAATAATGACAGTCTTGAGGCTGCCTTGCATATAAGAAAATTCTCAGCTATTGAAAGTAGCAACATTTTAAAAAAGGGAATTGAAAAAAAAAGGAAGAATGGGCAGCACCATTGGACTTATAAAAGCAAGATAATATAATATACAAGCACTTAAGCAAGCAATTATGCTGAATCACAAAAAGCCATTTTGACCTGCTACTTGAGAATGCTATTTCATGGTGACCTTTGTGTTAGAAAATGTAGCTCCTGGCAATCTTACATTTGAAAATTGTAAATGTTAAGTGGAAAGGCCAGGAGGAGTAAGCAGTTCCTTCTGGTCTTGTCTTTGGATTCCCATTGCTGGATGCTGCCATATCCAAGTGTATTGAGAGATAACCACCGGTATCCTGTGGCTTCTAGAAAACCTGAAGTCCATGTTCATGTCCCCACATCCCCCACCATCACATCAATGTGATAGTCTCAAAGCACAAATTCATTCATTCATTTGCACTGAATGAAGTCCTTCATAGATTCCTTGTTACCTGCAGGGTAAATTTGAAACTCCTTAACATGGTGCAAAAGATGCATCCAAATTTGATCCATTTCTTTTTATGCTCCAATGATAACAAATCTCTTATAATGTAACCAGAAGTACATTATGAGGTACTGGTGCAAAAGAGAAGTGGTTTATTCAAGTGCTGGTCACTTGAGGAGATGGGGAACTGTTGTCCCAAAGCCCATCTCAACATCTCAGTGCAGGCAGAGGTATATAAGGAATAAGAGGCAAAGCAGAACAAAGACATCAAGGTGGGTGGGGGCAGTTGTAAAGTTCTCTAAGTGCAGGCCAACACAGTCCATTACAATAAAGATTTCAAAAATGGTGAAGTGCCTGGCTGGCATGGCTCAGGGTTTGAGCACCAACCTATGAACCAAAAGATCACCAGTTCAATTCCAAGTCAGGGTACATGCCCAGGTTGTGGGTTCGAACTCCAGTTGGGGGCATGCAGGAGGCATGTTTGATGTTTCTGTATCTCTATCCATCTCCCTTCCTCTCTCTCTAAAATAAATTTTAAAAACATTAAAAGAAAATGATGAAGTAATGGTCTGGTGTGCATCATCCTGGTCTTCATTATCCCCGTTCTTCATCATTCTGATTCTATGGTTGAAGGTCAGCAAATCTGGCACTGAGATGACTAAAGGTCAGACTCTGTATCTTCTGAAGTAAGTTCCTAGGATCCTTATAAAAACATGCTGTTTATCTATATGCTACATATTAGTCAGAGTCAGCATTTACAGAAAAACATTCAAAAGAATGGTGGGGTGAGTTATAATTCTCCACTGTTAACAGTGGTTTTACTTGTATTAACCAGCCCATCATTCATTTCATTCCCCATCCTTCTGGTGAAAACCTTCTATGGTTTTTTGAAGAAAATAAACCACCACCTACTGTGTTTTTTGGGAGACTATTCATCTCAGTATTCTGCCTGTCCTACCCCCAAGATAAGAATGTGGCCTAAGTAGGCCACCCAGCTTGGTTCAAGGTGGGCGCCTGAGGGCCAAGTCATCTCGAAAAACAGGGCACGGTTTATGTGAAACATCGAATTTTTATTCTTTTAGCTTGGAAGCCATTCAAATTCAGGCTTAGAACACAAAACCATACAGTTATGAGTATTCAAAACAGAGAGTTTATTCTTGTAGTATTATTTATTATTTTCCATATGAACAACTGTAAACCTACTTTTGCCTATCCCTGTGTTTTTCACATGAAGTGATCCTGTTTGCTTGAGAATAAAGTCTAATAGTGAGGTAAATACTGAGAGAGAGAGAGAGAGAGGGAGAGAGAGAGAGAGAGAGAGAGAGAGAGAGAGAGAGGAGATGACAGTTAGATGATAGATAGATAGATAGATAGATAGATAGATAGATAGATAGATAGATAGATAGATAGATAGATAGATAGATAGATAGATAGATAGATGATAGATAGATAGATAGATGATAGATAGATAGATAGATAGATAGATAGATAGATAGATAGATAGATAGATAGAATCTCTGACATTACATGAGTCTCTGTATTCCATGGTACCTAAAGGCAGGTGCTTCCTCAGATGTTCTTAAATGTGATTCAGTAAAATACCTTGTGAGTTTAACCTAGTTAAACTTTTTTCTCCACTAGTATCTGTATGATCCCTAATATCTTTTGTAATATTTACCTCAGAGAAATTGTGGAATCTACTTACTCTGTTTGGAATACTTTTCTTTGATTATTTGATCAACTTCTATTTGTTCCTCAAATTCTCATTTCAAATATCAACACCTCTGTGGTTCTTTCCCCTTCCTGCCCCCCACCCAAGCTGAGAGTTCATTGTCCCTCCTTAGTGCTACCTCTGTCTCCTAGTTCCTATTTTACTGGCCACATTAAAACACATTAATGATATCTTTGCTCATGTGTCATTTTTTCCCACTTCTTTGGAAAAGCTTTTAAAGTAAAGGTTGTGACATTTTCCCTTCCCATAATTTTTATTCCTACTGCCTCACAGAAAGCAAGTGTTAATTAAAGGTTTGATGATTTGAAATTTGGACTCTGTTGAATTGTGCATTAATTTATATTTGTAATTTCTATTTATATCAGGATTCATAAAGTTACATAATATGCAATGGCACATGTTAAGCACTGTATCTGCATAATGAAAACAATATTTTGGGTATGAGTCCTGCTGTTTTATCCACCATATGAATCAGCTGACTAAAGGTCAGAGGAAGTAAGCCATTTATCCAAGGTCCCCCAGATAGATGATGGGAGACCCAGGATTTACACTCAAAGTGTTGGATGCTAGATACTGTCTCTTTAAAATTATGCTATTGTGCATTTTGTATGAGCAAGAGCCCTTGAGATTTAGTGATGATAACCAGGATACAGGCAAACTACCTCAATAGCATCAAGTGACATGTTTTGCTGGCCCCAAAGAGGATGTGACTCTCTGTCAGGGGACATGGGAGTGTATTCATTTTCTATTATAACAAGTTATCGCAAACTTAGCAGCTTACAGCACCATTTATCATCTCACAGCTCTGTAAGTCCAACATCCAGGCAAGTCTCAGCGAGGTTCCCTGCTAACAGTCTCACACTCAAGGTGCTAGCTAGGCTGAGTTCTTATCCAGAGTCTCTGAGGGGAAATCTGATTCCATGAACATCAGTGGTTGGAAAAAAATCAATTTCTGTTTTTTGTTGTTAATCCTCACCCAAATATATTTTTTTTCATGGATTTTAAGACAGTATAGAAGGAAGGAAGGGAGGGAGAGAATTAGAGGGAGAGAGAGAGAGAAACATCAATATGAGAGAGACACATCAATTGGTTTCCTCCTGCATGTGCCCCACTGGGGGCTGGAGATTGAACCTGCAGCCCTTTGGTGTGCCCAATGCTCTAACACTGGCCAGGGCAAAATCCAGCATCTTATACCACAATTCCAAGTCTTCTTGCTAGCTCTTGGATGGGGGTCACCCATCAGCTCCTACAGGTCACTGGCCATTTCTTACCACATGATTCCATTCATTTTCAAAGCCAGCGATGAAGAATACTCCCACGACCCTTCTCACCTTTCAAATATCTTTGTCCTGAAGAATTCCAGTCCCATTGAAGGGTTTATCTGATTAGATTGGGCCCAGGAAGGATACACTTTTTATCTTAAGGTCAACTGATTTGGGAACTTAATTACATCTGCAAAACCCTTCACAGCAGCACCTAGATTAGTGCTTGATTGGATGACCGGGAGAAAGTGTGTGTACATCAGAGACTGGGAATCTTGGAGATCATGCAATTATGTGGAGTAATGCATCATATCATGAAAATGAATTTATACTTTTCTATTGAAAATTGTCTGCTCTCAAACCTCTTCTGTGACCTATGCTTCCTCAGAAATCAGTGACCTATGCTTCCTCAGAATCTGCAATTTTTCTTAGTGCCAAATGGGGAGCTCAGATGATACAAATGCAAGTCCTGCTCTGTCATCAGACTGTGTCACCAGACCATGACCAGAAATTAGTGTTCCCTTTTGAACGGTTGGCAGTGGTAACATAAAGAGCCATGCTGCCAACCAGCTGTGTGACCTTGAGAAAGCTGCTTAACCTCTCCGGAAGTCATTTTCTGTAATGTGTGCACATAAATACATGTTATTAGTTCCCCCTAAAAAAGAAGTGACATAAAGAAATGACCAGCCGAAACTGGTTTTGCTCAGTGGATAGAGCGTCGGCCTGCAGACTTATACATATATATAGAGAAATATATAATATATGTAAACTAAAATACATAAATGTATATAAGATATATGCACTCATATGTATATATTTGATATACATATATTTTATGTATATCAGAGGCAAACCACCTATGAACAGATTTGTGCACTGGTGGGGTCCCTTGGCCTAACCTGCAGGGATAGGGCTTAAACTGACTCTCCGACAACCTCCAGGGGGTCCTGGATTGTGAGAGGGCAGTTTTCAGGTGATGCACCCTGGAATTGGGCTCCCTTCTCTCTGGTTCTGGGTGCATCACAGCTGCAAAGTCAGCACATCTAGGCAGCTCCTGCATTGAGTGTCTGCCCCTTTGTGGTCATTGCTCATCATAGCTACCAGATGGTCAGCCAGTTGGCTGGTCGATTGGTCACTTAGGCTTTTATAAATATAGACCAGAGGCCCAGTGCATGAAATCGTGCATGGGTAGGGTCCCTAGGCTTGGCCGGTGATCAGGGTCAATCTGTGGGGTGACAGATGGGGTGATCGGGGTGCCCCTGCTGGCACCCACCTTGGCTGACCTGAGGCCTGCAGGCTAGGGGTAGCTCCTGCATTGAGCATCTGCCCCCTGTTGGTCAGTGCACACCATAGCAACCAGTCATTCCTCTGATCAATTTTCATATTAGGCTTTTATTATATGGAATATTGATAATATCTAGAATAGGCTAAACACTTGGTCTGTTCTGACTTGGGTAATCACTTGAATTGAGTTGATATAAAATATTTTCTGGGAAAGAATGTTATCTTTAACCTAAGTGTCTTATTTTGAATTGTCCTATAAGCTGAGGCTAAGACAAAGTTTCAAATGTAAGTTTTGATTTAAGAATTAAAGAAATCCCTGATAAGTAAATGTGAATATAAAAAAAAAAAACTTGAAGGGAAGCCAGGATTTCAGAGTGCACTATCAGACTAGCTTCACTAGAGTTTAATCATATTGTAAACTCTGGAAGCTAGGGTATAGCACATACTTCAAAGTTATCTCATCTGAGCTTCAAGGAAACTGGGTATTTATACACCAGGTCTTGTCAGTATATGGGCAAGGGCTGCCTCATAAGGTCAGTGGGTTGACTCCCCACTGGCTACAGAAAACTCTCAGGCCAAAAAATGCAAGAAGTGGCCTTTGGAGGTCAGGCAGGTGTTTGTGCTAAAGTGGCAAGGGCACCATAATATGAGCAGGACACAAAAATCAAGAAGAGTCAGAGCATGAGTTTGATACATCTTTTTATAATGAAAATAATCAGGCACTGGAAAACATATCCAGAGTGCTGGCAGTAGGATTTACCTAAGAGCTCAGAGTCAAGACAAAGAAGGAGAAAGATGTGACTGGTGACAAGAAAAGATCACCCAAGGCTCTGGATATGTTACCTATCTACTCTATCTTCTTTTTTGTTTTGTTTTGTTTATATTTTTATTGATTTCAGAAAGGAAGGGAGAGGGAGAGAGAGAGAGAAAACATCAATGATGAGAGAGAATCATTGATCGGCTGTCTCCTGCACACCCCCTACTGGGGATCCCAGGCATGGGCCCTGACTGGGAATCAAACTGTGATCTCCTGGTTCATAGGTCAATGCTCAACCACTGAGCCACACCATCCAGGCTCTATCTATCTTCGTAAATGGGCATCCACCATTTGACCAAGTATGGCTGACATAGCCAAATAACTAAAGAAAAGATAGGACTATTTCAAGTTTTGTCATCTCTCTCTGACCAATCAGTCCACCTTCCTCAAATATAGGTTTTCCTGATATCTACCTTTTGAATGATCTACCCAAGATCAAATTTTCATTTTTCCTGACTTCACTTGCCTTCTAATTGATTTTTTTTTCTCTTCATTACCAAAACACACTCTACTTGCTCTTCTCATTGACGTAACATGTTTTTGGTTATATGCTTCTGTCTTTGTCCTGCAGAATAGTGACTGTGGCCTTCCATGGCTAGAACATTCCTGTGAATCCTTTGGGCACATTGCCTAGCACTTGGGCACCCTAGGTCATAATCCCCTTTGTTCTTTTGTTCTATGGTAGGATAAAAAGTACAGAGCAGGTTGGACAGAAGTCTGTTTTGGGTCCTTTGTCCAGACACGGGGGTGAATCCCATCTCATCTGAGACTGTGATCCATAGAAAGACTTGAAAAATATTGAGCATATACCTGAAGGATTCCAAGGCTGGAGCCATGTCTGACTGCCCAGATGGGAGTAATGTATGTTTTTCTTTCATTGAGCAAAAACTATTTCATGCCTTCTGTGATCACACCAAGCACTGGGAATTCAGAATGTAAAAAGAATACTGAGGGGGAAGTTAAAGAAGACAGTCAACAAAGGAAAGTTGTAATAAGGATCATGACAGAAGTAACCAGAAGTAGATTATTAGGTACATTGTAAATATCATGGAAGCCCCAGATTTGTGGCTTTAATAGTTGCTTCTACCTTTTTCTCCAAAGCAGTGAGCAGTGTGTAGCCGTTTCTCCAGTCAGAATGCTCTCCTCCCACTCCACTTGAATCTGTTAATAGGTATTAAGATTTCAGAAACCTACTATTAGCTTCACATGGGCCAAATGTTCAATCATAACTTAACTAAGCTATTTGTGCAAGAAAAATATAAAAACTGTTTTCCAAAGACATAGAAGCATTGAACAGATCATCACATCTCAGAGGGAAGTGGGGGGCAGGGGAGAAGGGGGTAAGAGATCAACCAAAACACTTGTATGCATGCATATAAGCATAACCAGTGGACACAGACACTAGGGGGGTAAGGGCCTGTGCTGGGAGGCGGGAGCAGCTGGGGAGAGCTCAATGGAAGAAAAAGGAGACATATATAATACATTCAAAAACAAACAAACATTCAAACAAATAAATAATAAAAACTGTTTTATCGTATACCTTCACTTCTCTGCATTCTACCCCCACTAATTCCTTATCCTTTGTGTTCAGAGAAAACCCATGTCCTTCTCTCCTCTAATATGGACAGCCTCAAAAAATCTCAGTGTTTGATTAATAATTTCCTTTAGAATATTTCTACTTCATCTTTCTGTTCTGTCATGTTTTATGTATCTTTGAGGGAATCTGAAATTTCCTTGTGATGTGAAATCTTCCTGTTCTAAGGTCTTTCATCAGTTGGAATTAGGCTCAGCTACAAGGGACAGAAAAGTAAAAATAAGCTAGTTTAAGCAAGCTAATATGTTTCTCTCATTACAGTCTGAAGGTAAGTATCCAAACCAAGTTTGGTGGCTCTATTCTTTCTGGCAAATGATTACACCATGAAGTGCTATCATTTTAAGGTAGCTTCAGAGTTATAAATGGATGCACATCCCCACCCTTTGAGATTACATTTCAGCCAACATAAAGGTGAAAAGGACAGAGGACAAGCCCTATTTCTTTAAAGATGCATTCATAAAGATGCATTCACCATATCTATGTACATCCAGTTGGCTATAATTCAGTTACAGAGCCACATAGCTGATTGGAACAATGAAAGAAAAATCTGGATTTTTTTTTGGTGGATTATCATGTGCCCACCTAAAATAATGTGTGCTCTCTCTAAGGGAAAAGTGGACAATGGGGATTGTTCAGTGTTTGCAGTCCCAGCCCCATTTCAAAGACACCATGGAAATATTTTCAATTAGAAGAGATCAGATTAAAGGAGATTTGCTCTACTTTTCTATCTTGAAATACTAGAGGCCTGGTGCACGAAATTCATGCACAAGGGGTGGGATCCCCTCAGCCCAGCCTGCACCCTCTCCAATCCAGGATCCCTCTCACAATCTGGGACCACTGGCTCCTAAATGCTCACCTGCCTGCCTGCCTGATTGCCCCTAACTGCCCCCCTGCCAGCCTGATCACCCCTAACCACCTCTGCCTGCTGGCCTGATTGCCTGTAACTGCCCCCCATGCTGGCCTGATTTCCCCCAACTGCCCCGCCCCCCCGCTGGCCTGGTCACCTCACGCAGCCTGCTGTTCAGTCATTGTGTGATGACATCCCAGACAATTTGCATATTCCTCTATTATTAGTATAGAAATAGAGGAAGAGAGAATATCAACAACTCAGAATGCAAAACTCAGTAATAAGAAAACAAACAACCCAATAAAAAATTGGTAAATGATGTGAGCAGATACTTCACTAAAGAAAGCATAAGAAAGGCAAATATATACTAGTACATGAAAATATGTTCAACCTTATTAGTCATCAGGGAAACAAAAATTAAAGCTGCAATGGGATAACAAAATGAAACAAATAAAAACCTGACAATACTAAATGGTGACAAGATTGTGGATCAATTAGAATTCTCACACATTGCTGATACAGATGCAAAATGGGACAGAGGCTTTGGGAAATAATGTAACAGTTTCTCCTAAAGTTAAACATACACTTCACATGCAACCCAGCAATCCCACTCTCAGGTAAAATCTAAATTAAATAAAAATTATGTTCACATAAAAACCTGCATAGGAATGTTCATAAAAGATTTTTTTTCCATATTTACCAAAAACTGAAAACAAATAAAATATCACTGAATTAGTGAATATATCTCTGTTTTCCTGAACTCCTTTGGATTTTGTTCTCTAGTACTCATTTTGCTACTTATTCGCACAGAAACCTTCTACATTTTATTTATGTTCTGAAAATAAGGATGGTTTGTCTTTGTCCTGCTGAGACTATAAACTCTTTGAAGGGCGAACCACTTTTGCTTTTGCAATTTGTTCCAATTAAATCATGTAATATTACACTGATAATAAATATATTGAAGATGGTGCTATGTTGCTCAAAGTCAAAAAAGGGTGGCTCTTGAAAAGTCATACTCAACACATTTTATTGGTCATTTATAATTTTTTCCTCTTGGGTTGGGAGTGGGGTTCAAATCCACATAGGTGGTGAGGTCTTAAGTATGCCTGGTTTAGCTGTTAAATCTAAGAGAGGTTTGCATCAATCAGTTTTATGGAAAGAAAAAAAAAAAGATAAAATAAACTCTATCCCCGAGAAGAAATCCCAGTGCTTTTCATATCAGACCTTTGGCTTGATTTAATGCATTCAAGAATACAAATTTCTCATCTGCTGTGTAAATATGCTGAGAATCCGTGAGGTTTTGCCAGCCATAATTTGAGTTGATTAACCTCATGAGCTCAGAGAAAACAGACTGAGTTGTCTCTAAGAATACAAAGTTGTAAGAAGGAAATAGGAATGAAAAAGCAGCCATTTGTAAGCCAGGAGAGAGTCCTCAAAATAAACTAAACCTGTGACCCCTAGCCTTGAGAACTGTTACTCTGAGCAAGTAAATTTCTGTTGTTTAAATCCCCAATATGTGAGATTTTGTTTTGGCAGCCCCTGGCAACTAATACAGTGTTATTATTGTTACTAGAGGCCCGGTGCATGAAATTCGTGCATGGGGTGTGTGTGTGTGTCCCTTAGCCCAGCCTGCACCCTCTCCAATCTGGGACCCCTTGAGGGATGTCCGACATCCCTCTCACAATCCAGGACTGCTGGTTCCCAACTGCTCACCTGTCTGTCTGCCTGATTGCCCCTAACTGCTTCTGCCTGCCAGCCTGATTGATACCTTACTGCTCCCCTGCCAGCCTGATCGCACCCAACTGCCCTCCCCTGCTGGCCTGGTCACCCCTAACTGCCCTCCCCTGCCAGCCTGATTGCACCCAACTGCCCTCCCCTGCAGGCCTGGTCACCCTTAACCTTTTGCACTCGGATGTCGAGTGTGACTCAACATGGTTAGCATTAGAATAAAGGAATCGAGAAAAAAACAAGCAAGTGCAAAGGGCTAACTGTCCTCTCCTGCAGGCCTGGTTGCCCCAACTGCCCTCCCCTGCTGGCCCGATTGCCCCTAACTACCCTCCCCTGCCAGCCTGGTCACCCCTAACTGTCCTCCCCTGCAGGCCTGGTCGCCCCTAACTGCCTTCCCCTGCCAGCCTGATCGCACCCAACTGCCCTCCCCTGCCAGCCTGGTTGTACCCAACTGCCCTCCCCTGCAGGCCTGGTCACCCCTAACTGTCCTCTTCTGCAGGCCTGGTTGCCCCCAACTGCCCTCCCCTGCTGGCCCGGACACCCCTAACTTCCCTCACTTGCCAGCCTGGTCACCCCTAACTGCCCTCCCCTGCCGACCTGGTCCCCCTCAACTGCCCTCCCCTGCAGGCCTGATCAACCCCAACTGCCCTCCCTGCAGGCCTGGTCACCCCTAACTGCCCTCCCCTGCCGACCTGGTCCCCCTCAACTGCCCTCCCCTGCAGGCCTGGTCCCCCCCAACTGCCCTCCCCTGCTGGCCATCTTGTGGCGGCCATTTTGTATCCACATGGGGGTGGCCATCTTGTGTGTTTTAGTGATGGTCAATTTGCATATTACTCTTTTATTAGATAGGATTTCCCAATCAACTAAGAGGAATATGGCTTCAATACAAGATACTCTTTATAAATACATTAGAGGCCCAGTGCATGATTGAATCATGCACGTTAGGGTCCCCTACATGCTTTCGCTTTCGATCACGGGGGAGCTGGGTGCCTGTCCGCTGGTGCACCAGGCCTTTCAGAAGCCTCAGGCGCAGCGGAGGCTTCTGAAAGGCCTGGTGCCTGATCGGACAGGCACCCAGCTCCCACGCTTTTGATGGTCCCTGGCGGGACGTGAGCTCGCTGCCCCAGAGGCCCCTTCTGTGCCGCAGCACAGCCATGGTGCAGATGCTGAGCTCGAGCCGCCACTGGTGACACGAGCTCAGCATCCCGCTGGCCCAATCGGCCACCCCGGCCACCCCAGTCCCACCCCCCCCCGCGCCCCCTGGCCAATTGCGGGCATAGCGAAGGTACGGTCAATTTGCCTATTATTAGGTAGGATAGGTCTATGCATGTATCCAAATACACACACCCATGAAATTATCTCAGCAACCAGATTTAAAACACTGCCACCCTGCCCAGAGTTTCCTGTTGCCTATTTACAGTCAATCCTCTCCCCACAGCAACCAGGTAACCATTGGTGTCACTAGAGATTACCTTTACCTGCTCTAGAATTTAATGTAAATGGAATAACATGATACACATTCTTCAGTGTCTGGTTTCTTTCTTTCACTCAGCATGCAGTCCTGAAAATTCCCTATATTTCTGAAAGTGTCAGTCACTTTTTTTTGAAACCTCCCCACCCGCTCCATTATTTATGTTTGCATTCAACTGTTGAAGAACATTTGGGTTGGTCTCTAGTTTTTGGCTAATTTGAAAAACAGGGCAATGGACATTCATGTACATGTCTTTGCATGGGCATATGTTTTCTTTCTTCTTGGGTAATCTATAGTATAATATGGCATTTGTATATTTTCCAAAGTAGTTATACCAGTTGACATTCCCATCAGTAATATAGGGTGAGTGTTACAAATGCCCCAGATGCTTTGGGGAAGGTTTTCAGTATTATTTAAGTTGTTTACTTGTGGCAACAGTGCAGGATTCTTTCTAAATGGCACTTGTCTCTCCATCATTCACATGATTTTTTGGGTGTCTAATCTGACTTATGTCTAACTGGGTCAGATGCTGTGACTTTCTACTATAAAAATTCAGGCAGGTTTTGACAACCAGACCTGGAGTTTTTCCTATTTTATAGAGATCAAGAAACAATCTAAGGGGCTATCCAGAGGGCTTTGAAGATGATGTGTGCATGCAGTGGGGTGAAACTGTCTATGGCCAAGCTGTCCCTGGCCCCTGGTAAACAGAACCTCACACCCTGCAGGAGCTGCGCTAGACAAGCGTAATGCGATCCTTTTCTCCTCCAACATCCCTCCAGCAATTATGACTCATCAACACTAACATCAGACCATCTGGTAGAGTACAGATACTTAGAAAGTTCAGCTCTAATGTTGTAGAACATACAAGGAAAAGGGGTTTGGGAACTTACAGTTTCTAAATTGCTAACTGACCAAATTGTCCTATATTTTAACTTCTGTATATGTTTTAGACTTCACTATGCATGACTCATTTCTTTATTAAATAATCAATTATATTTTAACAAAATCTTTTAAAAAGAAAATATATTTACCCAAATATTTATGATGTCTGGTGCTCTTCATTTCTTTGGGTAAATTTATGTTTTCACTGGATGCTATTTTCCCTCTTCCTGAATGGCTTCCTCTAAGTCTTTGTGGAGTGCAGGTCTGCTAGTGATAGATTTCAGCAGATTATTTTTGGCATAAAAATAATTTAATCCACTATGCTGTATATCTGATACTAATACAAATAATATTTAATGTAAACTATAATTGAAAAATATAAAAAGATTTAAATTAGAAGAAGGATTTAGTTTATTTTCATTTTTGTTTTATATTTTCAGTAGAATTAGTATTCAAGTAGATAAGTTTATTCAGCCTATTAAATACTATTAAATATGTTGTTCTATTATCTTTTCGCTTTTGTTGTTTACAAAAGTAGGTTAGTCAATATTATTTAGAGAAACAGACACAATGAGATGTGTGTATATATAGAGAGAAAAATGTTTATCATAAGGAATTGACTTATTATAGAGATTGGCAATTCCAAATCTGCAATGTAGGTTGGTGGGCTTGAGATACAAGAAAGCTAATGGTGCATGTGAAGTCTGAAGGCCACTGCTGAAGATCACCCCTTGCTCAGGGAGGCCAGTCTTGTTCTATTGGGGCCTTCAGCTGATGGGATGTGGCCCACCCACCTTATAAATTGGTTAACTCAGGATCACCAATTTTAAATGTTAATATCCCCAAACACCCTCAAGTTGCCACAGCAAATTAACTGTTACAGAAGGTCATTCTTACCTTTGTTTCCTTTAATGTACTATGCCTTTTCTCTCTGATTGTTCTTAAGATAAATTTTTTTATCACTGCTATTCAGCATTTTCAGTACAATGTGGTAGTGTGCAGCTCACTCTGTGTTTATCATACTTGGGGTTCGTTTCATGCTCAGATCAGCTTATTAGATCTGTGTTGTATAACTTTCATTCAATTAAAAAAACATATTTTTTCAAATATGTGTCTCTCCCCTCCTCTGATAGATTTCTTAATGTCATTCTACATGTCATTGAATCTGTGTTCATTGTGTATCATTTATTTCTCTCCTCTAGTTTTTGAAAGCTGTTCTTGAAGTGCCTTCAAGGTCATCAATGTGCCCTTCCCCCCTAAGCTGTATTTGGGCTCATCCAGTAATGTTTTTTATTCTAAATATTGCATTTGTGTCCTTATCATTTCCATCTGATTCATTTTTGTATCATCCATGTCCTTTCTCAATATGTGTATGTTTTAATTTGTATGCATATTTATAACTAGAGGCCCGGTGCACGAAATTCGTGCACTGGGGGGGTGAGGGGATGTGCCCCTCAGCCCAATCTGCACCCTCTTCAATCTGGGACCCCTCAGGGGATGTCCAACTTCCAGCAGTGCTCTGGCCAGAAAGTGCATTCTTTCTTAGGTGGCCCGGATGCTTTTTTTAAGGTCATTTTATGGATTCAAAAGAATAAACAGAGATGTGGAAAGCTTTTGTCAAAATCCTTTCACATGGTTCTTCCAATCTCATGGGAAATGAGATGTGGCTCTGAATTCATCCCAAAGTGTGTCTTTGGGCAAAAGCACTCAGAACGGTACAACTCCTGCAGAATGCCCCACACACTTTGCTGTCAGGACTCAGGGGTGCTTGAGGGTGAGCGAGGCGGCAGTGCCAGCATAGGACCTGGGAGAAGGTAGCGCTTTCTACACTGCCCAGGCCACGTGGACTACAGCAGTACCTGCCCAGGTGGGCAGGGTGTTTCTGCTGTTTTGTTTTGGTCTGGCCTCCACCCCGTCAGCCACGGACCTGTGCCTGCACTGCGACTGAATGGTTTGATGGCCCTACTTTTTGGTGGACAGTGGATGCACTCCCAGAGACTGGCAGTTAGACTCTGGTGGCTTCTGAGTCCCTTGCGGGGAGAGCCCGGCCCTAGGTCAAGAACAGACTCAGGCGTCCTCGGCCAGGAGGCCTCCTTGGGCTAGGGGCCGCCACAGTTTGAAGGCTGGCCATGACCCCAATCCTGGCAGGGGTCTCCTCTGGGGTGCTGGCAGGCCTGGTCTAGGGCTGAGGGCGGTTTAGAGGCTGGTCATGCCCCTGATCCTGGTGGGGATCTCCTCTGGGGCGCTGGCAGGCCTGGGTTAGGGTCACTGGCGGTTTGGAGGCCGGTCACGCCCCCGATCCTGTTGGGGGTCTCCTCTGGGGTGCTGGCAGGCCTGGGCTAATGGCCACCCTGGTTTAGAGACCGGTCAAGCCCCCGATCCTGGTGGGGGTCTCCTCTGGGGCGCTGGCAGGCCTGGGCTCTGGCGCCGCAAAGGGAGAGGTTCCTGAACCTGCTTCCCACACACCTAGGCTAGGATCCATCTTGTAGGAGGCGGCTTCAATGCCCGGGGTCGGTGACCAGGTCCTCCGGAGCCTCGCTTTCTGGGCTGCAGTCCCACGTCTCCCAGTGCCCCAGCCACGGATGCGCCCACGCAGTTGCCCCCACCACCAGCCACCTCAGCGCAGGCCACAGCAGCTGAAGCCAGCCTCTTGGAAGCCAGGCCACCACACCCACCAACCCTAGTAGCTCTCTGCTGCTTGCTCTGTGCCCTGTCCACTGGGGTCGGGGAGTGCTCCCAGCCCAGAGGCCCTCCCTCCCTCCGCAGCCTGGCTTGGGAAGCTGGCCTCATGCTGGGGCTACTATGCCAACATGCCCACTCGGCTACAATGGGTGCGACACGGGCACCATGGAGGCCAACCTGGAGAACGTGGACCCGAACTCTGCATCCAGCTGCTGCAGATGGCCTCCGTGGTCAACTACCACCTGCTCCTTCCATTGGCCCCATTGATCCCTCTCAGCACCAGCCATTTAGGCGAGGGTGGCGATCGCCGGGAACCCCGCCCCGGGAGGCTGCTGGCCGTGCCCGGCCAAGCCCCCCCAGGTCGCGATGCAGCCCTGGACCCCGGGGAGGCTGCTGGCCGTGCCCGGCCACGCCCCCCTGGGTCGCGATGGGTCCCGGGACCCCCGGGAGGCTGCTGGCCGTGCCCGGCCACGCCCCCCCAGGTCGCGATGCAGCCCTGGACCCCGGGGAGGCTGCTGGCCGTGCCCGGCCACGCCCCCCTGGGTCGCGATGGGTCCCGGGACCCCCGGGAGGCTGCTGGCCGTGCCCGGCCACGCCCCCCCGGGTCTCGATGCAGCCCTGGACCCCGGGGAGGCTGCTGGCCGTGCCCGGCCACGCCCCCCCGGTCGCGATGGGTCCCGGGACCTCCGGGAGGCTGCTGGCCGTGCCCGGCCACGCCCCCCCGGGTCGCGATGCAGCCCTGGACCCCGGGGAGGCTGCTGGCCGTGCCCGGCCACGCCCCCCCGGGTCGCGATGCAGCCCTGGACCCCGGGGAGGCTGTTGGCCGTGCCCGGCCATGCCCCCCCGGGTCGCGATGGGTCCCGGGACCCCGGGGAGGCTGCTGGCCGTGCCCGGCCACGCCCCCCCGGGTCGCGATGCAGCCCTGGACCCCGGGGAGGCTGTTGGCCGTGCCCGGCCATGCCCCCCCGGGTCGCGATGGGTCCCGGGACCCCCCGGGAGGCTGCTGGCCGTGCCCGGCCACGCCCCCCGGGTCTCGATGCTGCCCTGGACCCCGGGGAGGCTGCTGGCCGTGCCCGGCCACGCCCCCCCGGGTCGCGATGCTGCCCTGGACCCCGGGGAGGCTGCTGGCCGTGTCTGGCCACGCCCCCCCGGGTCGCGATGCAGCCCTGGACCCCGGGGAGGCTGTTGGCCGTGCCCGGCCATGCCCCCCCGGGTCGCGATGGGTCCCGGGACCCCGGGGAGGCTGCTGGCCGTGCCCGGCCACGCCCCCCGTGTCGCGATGGGTCCCGGGACCCGGGGGAGGCTGCTGGCCGAGCCCAGCCACGCCCCCCCGGGTCGCGATGGGTCCCGGGACCCCCCGGGAGGCTGCTGGCCGTGCCCGGCCACGCCCCCCCGGGTCGCGATGGGTCCCAGGACCCCGGGGAGGTTGCTGGCCGTGCCGGCCACGCCCCCCGTCGTGATGGGTCCCGGGATCCCCGGGAGGCTGCTGGCCGTGCCCGGCCACGCCCCCCCGGGTCGCGATGCAGCCCTGGACCCCGGGGAGGCTGTTGGCCGTGCCCGGCCATTCCCCCCGGGTCGCGATGGGTCCCGGGACCCCGGGGAGGCTGTTGGCCGTGCCCGGCCACGCCCCCCCGGGTCGCCATGGGTCCCGGGACCCCGGGGATGCTGCTGGCCGTGCCCGGCCACGCCCCCCGGGTCTCGATGCAGCCCTGGACCCCGGGGAGGCTGCTGGCCGTGCCTGGCCACGCCCCCCCGGGTCACGATGCAGCCCTGGACCCCGGGGAGGCTGTTGGCCGTGCCCGGCCATGCCCCCCCGGGTCGCGATGGGTCCCGGGACCCCGGGGAGGCTGCTGGCCGCCCGGCCACGCCCCCCGGGTCGCGATGGGTCCTGGGACCCCGGGGAGGCTGCTGGCCGAGCCCGGCCACGCCCCCCCCGGGTCGCGATGGGTCCCGGGACCCCCCGGGAGGCTGCTGGCCGTGCCCGGCCACGCCCCCCCGGGTCTCGATGCTGCCCTGGACCCCGGGGAGGCTGCTGGCCGTGCCCGGCCACGCCCCCCCGGGTCGCGATGCTGCCCTGGACCCCGGGGAGGCTGCTGGCCGGCCCGGCCACGCCCCCCCGGGTCGCGATGGGTCCCAGGACCCGTGGGAGGCTGCTGGCCGGGCACGGCCACGCCCCCCCGGGTCGCGATGGGTCCCAGGACCCGTGGGAGGCTGCTGGCCGGCCCGGCCACGCCCCCCCATCTCAATCCAGCCGGGGACCCAGGGAGGCTTCTGGCTTTTCCCTACCACGCCCCTCTAGGGTTGCCATCGCTCCCCAGGACCCGGGGAACTAAGAGGATTTGGCCGCCGCCATCTTGGTTTTCTCAACGGCCATATAGGCACCCGGAGTCCCGCCCCCTGCCTCTCGCAGGTCCAATCATGGGCATAGCGGAGGTGCGGTCAATTTGCATGTTACTCTATTATAATGTAAGATGCCTACCTTGAAGTTCTTGCCCACTATTTCCATCATGTTTATCACCTGTGAGTCTGCTTTTATTGACTCATTATAGGTCCAATTTTTATGCTTATTTGCATGAAATAATTTCTGATTAGATGTGCAGCATTGTGAATGATGCCTTTTTGAATATCAGGAAATAACTTCTCTTCAATTAACCTACTGAACTTTGTTTTAGTAGGCACTTATGTTATAGTGATGTGGCTTAATCTTTGCAGCCTTGATTTTAAGCTTTGTTGTGACAGCTCTAAGTAGCCTTTCCTCTGTCCGTGTTTATTTCTACTTCCAAAGTATGAACCTTCTTAAAGCTCCACGGAATGCCTCAGGTGTTCAGTGAGACCTGTCTACTCAGAAACACTAATATTTTCCAGTCCTTGGCAGTCTCTGGGAATTCTTCAGCTGATAGTTCTCTCCCTGGCATTTTCAAATTACATTCTATTCACGTGCAGATTGTTGTTCAACACAACAGTTTGCAGGACCCCTGTGCAGATTTTCAGAGGTTGTGTGTTCATGTATATGTGTGTGTGCATGTGTGTGTACGTAACTCTCTCTTTTACAAGTACTCTACCCACAAATTCCAATTAGTTCAGATTCCTAGAACTTCTATTTTTCATCTTTCTACTAACTGGGATTGTTGTTCCCTATACCACATTCTTGAAAGTGCCCCTAGGCAGAAATGCTGGGCAATTCATCTTGTTTGTGGCTTTTCTCTTTGTACTAACAATCCAGCACTGCCTGTGTCCATGGTTAAAAAATAAAAACAAAACAAAAAAACAAAACAAAAAAACAATAGTTTCACACATCTGGTCTAGTTTTCTAGTTACTTAGGGAAAGAAGGTCAGTCTAGGACCAGTTACTCCAATATGGCCAAAAGTCTATGTTTGTCAAATTTGTTTATATTATTTTAAAATTTTAGTTGAATAAATAAATTCTCCTTCTAACTGTGCATCCTCTCTGGTTTTGCATTTCAGGAAATGTCCCAGCACTCTACAACAGTCGCCATTTGGAAAATTCTCACCCTGCACCAAGAATAATGCTAAATATTTAACATATATTTTATCTATGGTCATTGCCATTAAGGAAGGTACTGTCATCCCATTTTTCAAATGAGGTAAACGATTAGGCAGATGAAATAACTTGAAAACCAAGCAGGAATCAAAACAGGTTTTCTTAATCTCCTACCCAGCTCTCAAAAAGTATGCTGACCCAGCTCTATGAAATAGTTCAGAAACTCAATGGAGCCCTCTGAAAGAACAGCAAAGGGAGACCCCAACTGAGAGGAGTGGCCACTGAAAGAGAGAGAAGTAAAAATGTAGGAGGAAGATACACTACTTCAGTCCTAGAACATCCCAAACCGGAGGACACGCAGTGTCTTGACGAACTCTGGGAAAACGTATTCTTTGCTAGGCTACTCAAAATCCATGATTCAGAAACACGATAGCAAGTTCAGCACAGAAATCTGCGGAACAAGCTTCTTGAGCTGAAATCCATTTGTGAGGAGTGTGTTCCATTGGCCCATGCTCTTCCCCAGTCAGCCCCTTGATGGATGCCCGTGGGCTAAGATTGCTCAGCAAACATGGCAAATGTGCCAATAGCCAGAGTTGAGGCACAAGAAAGAAATAAGATTTTAAAAAATACAGGACATGGAAGGAAATGGAAACTGACAAGTTTTAAATAGATGAAAACATCTGATCTGGGCTTCTGACCAGTGACCTGGGCTCTCCATTGCAATTTTTTTAAAATTTAACCATAAGGTTTTCAATGCTACTGAGACAGCATGCCTTTTCTGTGAAGGGCCAGGTGGTCAATATTTCAGGCTTCACACAACATAAGGTATCTCTCTATAGTACCTATCTCTATCTTTGAAGCAGAGACAACAATGAATGAGTAGATATGACTGTGTTCTAATAAAACTTTATTTATAAAAACAGGTGGTGGTCCTGTGGAGCCAGAGTTTCCCCAAACCTGCTCTAAGAGAAACCATATGCTTAGGTCGCTCCCTCCCCTTAGATGTATATGGTAAATGCATTCTGTCCAAACAAACTCCTGTTGGGATATTTCTAGATACTGAATTAAAGGCTGAAGTTTATAAATTTTATTTATTTATTATTATTATTTTTGTTAATCTTCACCGAAGAATATTTTTTCTATTGATTTTTAGAGAGAGTGGAAAGGAGAGGGAGAGACAGAGAGAAACATCGATGTGAGAGAGAGACATCAATTGGTTGTCTCCTGCATGCACCCCAACCAGAGCCAGGGAAACTGCAACCAAGGGGAACCTACAACCAAGGTATGTGCCCTTAACCAGAATTGAACCTGGGACCCTTTGGTCCAAGGCTGAGGCTCTATTCACCGAGCCAAATCGGCTAGGGCTGTAGTTTATAAATTTTAGAAACCTGACATAGATTTCCCAACATCTTGGCAAAGGTAAAATAGGGAAAAAATATTTTCTACTCTCCTTTTCCAAATACCACTAATTCCTTGGCAGGGTATATATTAATACCAAATATTGGGTTCTGGAAATATAATTTTGCTCTTATGTCTGGAGATCATCTTATTTTTAATCTTTTGCACTCGGATGTCGAGTGTGACTCGACACGGTTAGCATCGGTAGCAGCTCTTTTTATACTCTTTGAATGTATCCATAATTTGAAATATAAAAAAATCCAAATAAATAAGTTTGTATGAAAAGAAACTCCAGTTTTTTATTCTACTGCTGCGCTTTGTAAAATCTGGGGTATTTAAAAAATTAAATCCCGAGTAGAATAAAGGAATCGAGAAAAAAGCAAGCGAGTGCAAAGGGTTAAGTTTTGTTATCAAGGCTTCATTGTAGTAATGATTTTGAATGTGTTATAACCTCACTTGACTTTAAAAGTAAGACTTGGCTTTGAATGAAAACAAATTATTTTAGTTTGAGGGAACTGCCGCCATTCCAGGAAGCAGCTGCTCAGCCTTCAGGAGCTCCACCCTCCCGCTGAATCTAAGCAAAACAAGACATCGGAGACTGCTTTGAACCTTTAGCAGAAAAGACAAAGACATTTAATTTGGGGCTTTAATGAAAAGTATTTGGAAATCTTTGGGCTTTAACACACTAACTTACAAGGGCATTTAATCTTTAGATATTAATGTGTTAATAGAAATTTCATAAGGAACATGGATTTATATTAAAATTTGGAGCATCTCCATCTGAGATATCAAAATACTATTATTTGATTTCGTTGAAGAACCTCTAAAAGCTGATATTGAAAAAGTGGGTAAACATTATTCTTAAGATGGGCTATAGGATGGCAGTTAAATGTTCAACTTTGGGCTTTAAAATGGTCTTGAAAATGACTTTTATTCCTCAGTGGGTGTGAGATCTGGTTATTCATTGTGGTTCCAGGTTGACAATGCAGTGACCATCTTACCTTCTCTGTTTCCCACCTCTAACCCTTACTGGTGTTTTCTTTACCCACCAAATCAACTGTCTGCCCTCAAATTTTTATTTCAGAGTCTGGTTTAGGGGTGACACAAAATAAGACAATAAATATTGGTTGAATGAATAGAGTATGTGAAAAAGTAAACATTCCTTTTCTTTTTTTGTGGGGGAGACTGGGTAAGAAAGTCAGAGGCAGGTAACCGTTACTATAAGGTCCTTCTTTCTGTTCCTTTACATCCACACTGTCAGTGCCCTCAACCAGCTCTGTAGACTTATCTTGGTTTTATCTCTACCGTGTTCCTCTAACTTCCCTCTCTGTTTCTTGATTGTCTGTTCAAGCTGTTCCTAAAAGAATCATTCAGAATGAAAGATCAGATCATCAACTTTAATAGCAGCTATTCAGTCTCCCTTTAGTGCCAGTTCCTGTTCAAATATATGGAATATATCTGAGAACCAACCCAATCCAAGACATCCTCTTGTGGTCAAATGGCCCAAATCATGGGTGGAAAAAACAGAATTATTCACCTAATAATATG
This sequence comes from Eptesicus fuscus, assembly GCF_027574615.1. Taxonomy (NCBI): domain Eukaryota; kingdom Metazoa; phylum Chordata; class Mammalia; order Chiroptera; family Vespertilionidae; genus Eptesicus; species Eptesicus fuscus. The sequence continues at coordinate 112,475,659 of NC_072474.1, read as the reverse complement.
CACTGTGATAAATAAGAAATGGTTCCCCACCTTCTAAAATACACATTCCCTTCAGAACCCTTCTTGGTATTCACTCCAAAACAAATCTCTTTGGCAAGCAAAAATAAGCAATTAAATCATCACTCCAAGCTAACTTGATTTTTTTTTTTTTTTAATCCTCACCCAAGGATATTCTTCCATTGATTTTTAGAGAGAGTGGAAGGGAGCGGGAAGAGAGAGAGAAAAACGTTGATGTGAAAAACACACATAGACTGGTCAAATCCTACATGCAACCTGACTGGGGCCAGGAATTGAGCCTGCAATGGAGGTATATTCCCTTGACTGGACTTGAACCTGGGACCCTTCAGTCCACAGGCCAATGCTCTATCCACTGAGCCAAACCAGCCCAGGCCAAGCTAACTTGATTTTGATGTTCATTCAAAGGTATTCATGTGACCTGATTAACTAGAAGTACCACACAACAGAATCTACCCTAGAAGCACATTTCCCTTCAAGCCCCTTAGGGAAGGCACTCTGGGCCTTCTCAGGGGCCTTCCCCCCCCCCCCCCAGGTCCTCCTTTCTTCTTTCTTTGAATCACACATGATTTGATTAAAATAAATCCTTTGGGGATATTTCTCAAGAAGATTTTTCCCAGGTTTATATAGGTTACTTAATAGTGCAATTAATTATTGTTTTATGGCTGGATGAAAGGATCTTTTATTTATTCTTTCCTCAGACATTTCTCTTGGTTTCAGCAGATGATCTGAATTACTTTTTCTTCCCCAAAGGAGAAGGAATATGGACTTTGATAAAGGTCAGGAAAAGAGAGTTGGAGGGAGGGAAATTCATTTATTATCTCCCTTGCCACTTTTGGTTGCCTTTTGAAAAATAAAAATCTGTCGGAATGAAGAATTTTAAAATAACATGTGTTCAGGCTGAAAACATAAGTTGCATTAGCAAAAGGTTCTTTTATCTTTACGTTTTCCTCAGGAATTTTCTGTGCTAGGCAGAGGTGATGGCTTGAAAGTATGCATAGTGAGCAGCTCTTTTAAAAACCAATTGCTGAGCTGTTTTATATAAGCTAAATTTGACTCAGAAGAAGATGTTTGTTCACTCTATCTGTACATATTTTTCTTTATGTTTTTCTTACCCTGTCTTACTATATAGATGGATGCACAGGAAACTCTACACCTGGGCAACTTTTTTTTTTTTTTTTTTTTGGGGGGGGGGGGGGAGGTGGTGGGTGGGTATCCTTCTTTACCCCAAAAAGAAATGAATCATTGTATATTCTCAGAGGCAAGTCATTTACATAGTAGGAGGTTGATCTCAATCCACAAGCAATAATGACGGTGGAATTAAAAGCATTATATGGATGTAGCTAATACCTTTGCAAGATAATGGATATTGAATTAAACATGTATTGTGAGGAAGAAGATTCATATCTGGCAGTGGTTCTCAACCTTCCTAATGCCGCAACCCTTTAATACAGTTCCTCATGTTGTGGTGACCCCCCAACCATAAAATTATTTTCGTTGCTACTTCATAACTGTAATTTTGCTACTGTTATGAATCGTAATGTAAATATCTGATATGCAGGATGTCTTAGGCGACCCCTGTGAAAGGGTCGTTCGACCCCCAAAGGGGTCGTGACCCACAGGTTGAGAACCGCTGATCTATGGGGTTATTCTTGTCACTCAGGGTTGTTTGTTTGTTTATCTGACACTGTCTTTACCTTTGGGGGCATACCCAGGCCAACACAGTTCAAGGGAAGTAGAGTTTAGGCAGATGGTAGTAGTGTTAATGTGATGAGGAGTAAGAGGTAAGATTTTTAGACTCTCAAAGCTGCTGAAATTCAAGGAAGATATGATTTAGAAAGAGAAGCACCAAAGTCTGCATATACATCCATCTCAACTCTTATCTGCTTCCAGAAATGCATATGTGCAGACAATGAATCCAAAGAACCCACCTGAATGCAACATCCAGTGGATGAAAGAGTTTAGCATAATTAGCAAAAGTTGTCCAGTGCTTGAGCTACTTGACAAATCCCTCATGTTTCCATTGAAAGGAAGGGCCATGATGTAGGAGTGAGGGCATCACAGGACTATGCAGTGAAATCTAGGACTGAGTGACTTTAAGAAAGAAAGCGTAAGGTGTAGTGGTTGGCTCTGCAACCAGACTGAGCTCAAATCCTAGCTTACTAGGTGCACGACCTTGGCCCAGTTACTTAAACTCTGTGTTTTAGTTTATTTGTAAATGAGGAAGAATAGTAACAATGTCTACTTCATAAAGTCATTGGGAATATTTTGTAATTTAATGAATATAAAGCTCTAATAATAGTGATGACATAAAGCCAGCCATGGTACATACTATTACTTTTATTATTGTAGGGCACTCCATTTATGATGATTAACACAGTTTAATTGGATAATACTGATAAGGAAGAATTTCATTAAAAATTGCAAGTCTAATGTGTTGAATTTTAATTTTTTCCCTACGTACTATATCACTCATAAGGTGTCCTGAATATTCTGTGCTTTCTTTCAGATTATAGGGACAACTGGGAGAGATTTAGTCTTGAATACACTTTTTCCATCTCATAGTAATGCTTGTAATTTCTTTAACAGAAACTACCACTTGTAATATTTCATAGAAAATTAAGTCCCAGTAACTTAAATCTAAGTCATGGTCACAGGGTCAAAAGCTTCATGACATTGAACAAGTGACATTAGCTGTGTCTCAGTTTCTTTATTTGCAATGATAAGAAAAACTTGAATAAGCAGGAGGCTTGTGTTACCCCCAGCGGTGGAGGAAGCCAAGCTTCCTGCCTGCCCTGGCCACTGCTCAGGAGTGGCTGGAGGCCTGGGTTGCTGGGGGGTGTGGCCAGCCTAAAAATGGCCCTCAGCCCCTTACCCAGGCTGGCCACACCTCCATGGAGTAAGAGTCCCCACTGGGGGGCATGGCCAGCATGCAAACAGCCATCAGCCCCTCACCCAGACTGGCCAGGCATCCCAGTGGGAACCCCCACCCTGAAGGAGGTGTGGCCAGCTTGAAAACAGCCCTCAGCCCCTCATCCAGGCTGGCCACGCCCCCCCAGCGGGGACCATCACCCCATGGGGGTGTGGCAGGCCTGCAAACCACCACAGGTCCCTCACCCAGGCCACCCCATGCCCCAAGGGAATCCCCACCCTGGTTTGGTACACCCTTCAGGGCAAACCAGCTGGCCCCCATCCGTGCACCAGGCCTCTATCTATACTAACAAAAGGGTAATATGCTAATTAGACTGGGCAACCTTCCAGGAGACCTTCTGGATATTCTTCTGGACAAAGCCATGGTGGCGGGGCCAAGGTAGAGGCAGTTAGAGGCCACGAAGGGAGGGCAGTTGTGGGTGATCAGGCTGTTTGGGAGGGCAGTTGGGGGTGAGCAGACCAGCAGGGGTGCCAGTTGGGAGTGAGCAGGCCATCAGTGGGGGTCAATTGGGGTCATCAGGACAGCAGGAGGGGTCAGTTTGGAGTGAGCAGGCCAGCAGGGGGACAGTTGGGGGCAAGCAGGCCAGTGGGGAGGGAAGGTAGGGGTGAGCAGGCCAGCAGGGGGGACAGTTGGGGGCCAGCACACTGGCACAGGGGGCAATTGGGGGTGATCAGGCCAGCAGCAGGAGGTAGTTGGGGTGATCAGGCCAGTGGGGAGGGCAGGTGGGGGTGAGCAGGCCAGCAGGGGGGCAAGCAGGCTGGCAGGGGGGGGGACTTTGGGGCAAGCACAATGGCAGTTTGGAGTGATCAGGCTGGCAGGGGTGGGTAGTTGGGGGCAAGAAGGGTGGCAGGCAGAGTGGTTAGGGGCAATCAGACAGGCAGGCAGGTGAGCGAATAGGAGCCAGCAGTTCCGGATTGCGAGAGGAATGTCTGACTGCCGGTTTAGGCCCGATCCCTGTAAACCGGCAGTAGAACATCCTTCGAGGGGTCCCAGATTGGAGAGTGTGCAGGCCGGGCTGAGGGACACCCCCCCCGCCCCCATGCACGAATTTCGTGCATCAGTCCACTAGTCTAAAAGTAACAGAGTTGACCTACAGAATAAGAGACTGTCTAAGAATAGCAGAGTAGTTCAAACAGCAGTTTTCCAAAAGAAGGATTACTATGCTTCACATTAACTGCTGGTTTCCTTTCCTTTCCTTTCCTTTTCCTTTCCTTTCCTTTCCTTCCCTTCCCTTCCCTTCCCTTCCCTTCCCTTCCCTTCCCTTCCCTGCCCTTTCCTTTTCTCATAGAAAAAGTTGCCTGATTGAAGTTGATATTTGCATATAAATGATCCATGCTGGAATATTCCTGAAGGCCAAAATGCGTTCACTCATAAAAGACTGCATGGGTATTAACTTCCTAAAGGGAAAAGGAGAAGTTGCTTGGGAATGGAAGCAGAAAAGGCACACACACACATATGCCATAGTCTAGAGAAGGATTTCTGAGAACAAACTCTGAATTCAGAGCCCTGGGATCCTGGTCCCTGCCCTACAGCTGGATAAGCCCGAGTAATTTATTTAAACCTCTGATAGAGTTTGCTTATCTGCAAAGTAAAGGTAATAGTGTCACCTGCTTACAAAGTTTTGTGTAATGTAGATAACTTAGTGAGTATAAAATGGTGAGCAGGGAATCTGGGACATGCTATGTGTGCAACCCCTCTTAGCTATTATTGACAGTGCATGTGTCTTTCCCGCTCTGTGTACACAGCCAGGCTGCAAGAAGGGGCCAAATGGTGAATCCACAAAGGGAATCGTCATCCATATGTTTCTTTGGCACTACCTAGAGGAAGAATTCCCAATCAGCCATCTGAGCCTCTCATCTGAACTTAACCCTTGTGAAACCTTCACTACAGTGAAAATGATTTTTTTCAATTACAGTTGACATTCAATATTATTTTGTATTAGTTTCATGTGTATATATAATGGTTAGACATTATATAGTTTAAGAAGTGATCCCCTGATAAGTTTAATACCCACCTGGCACCATACATAGTTATTACAATACTGGAGGCCCGGTGCACGAAATTCAAAATTTGTGAACTTGGGGGGTTCCCTCAGCTCAGCCTATGCCCTCTCACAGTCCGGGAGCCCTCAGGGGATGTCAGACTGCTGGCAATCGGACATCCTTAGTGCTGCCATAGAGGCGGGAGAGACTGCTGCACTTGCCAGCCATAAGCCCAACTCAGGGCTTCTGGCTGAGCAGTGCTCCTCCTGTGGGAGTGCACTGACCACCAGGGGGCAGCTCTTGTGTTGAACGTCTTCCCCCTGGTGGTCAGTGCATGTCATAGTGACTGGTCGTTCAGACATTCGGTCGATTTGCATATTAGCCTTTTAGTATATAGGATTATGACTTTACTTCCTATGCTACACTTTATATCCCTGTGACTATTTTGTGACTACCAACTTGAACTTCTTAATCTCTTCACTTTTTCACCCAGTCCCTCAACCCCCTTCCTTCTGGCAACCATCAGTTTGTTCTCTGTACCTATGAATCTGTTTCTATTTTTTTTAATATACATTTTATTGATTTTTTTACAGAGAGGAAGGGAGAAGGATAGAGAGTTAGAAACATCGATGAGAGAGAAACATTGATCAGCTGCCTCCTGCACACCTCCTACAGGGGATGTGCCTGCAACCAAGATACATGCTCTTGACCGGAATCGAACCTGGGACCTTTCAGTCCGAAGGCCGACACTCTATCCACTGAGCCAAACCAGTTAGGGCAATCTGTTTTTATTTTGTTTGTTTATTTTGTTCTTTAGATTCTACATATAAATAAAATCATATGTTATTTGCATTTTTCTGTCATGCTTATTTCACTTAGAGTAATATCCTCTAGGTTTACCCATGTTGACACAACCGGTAAGATTTCATTCTTCTTTATGGCTGAGTAATATTCCATTGTGTATATATGTCATGTCTTTTTATACATTTGTCTATTGCTTAGGTTGCTTCTGTATTTTGGATAGTGTAAATAAAGCTGCGATGAACAGAGGGGTGCATATATACAAAGAAATCCAAAGCACTCTGTTAACAGATGAATTAAAACCTGAATCTGTGTTCTAGACCTTCTCATTCTACCAGTACATAGTAAATGCTGCTTGGATGAAGGAATGAATGTGTTTCTGACCTGGCTGTTCACAATTCTCTTGCATTCTAATAATTGTATAAATCTGCAAAGCACTTATATCATATCATACATCCTTAAAACTGCCTTTCAACACAGGCCTGAGCATGCATTGTTATTGCTGTAATATTTATGACAATAGTACCTGCAGCAACAGAGAATTAACACCTACTGAGTGCTTATTATGTGTGACACATTCGTCTCAATATATTGGATGCATAATTCATTTAACAGTACCCTATGAAGCAGGTACTGTCATTACTCCCTTTTTACCAATAAAGAAACTGAACCATAATGAGGTTAAGAAACTCAAGTTGGAAAACTAGGATTCTGAGCATGAGCCATTGAGTTCCAGAGAGCAAGTGCTCACCACTAAATCAGAAAGATCACTATGTTGAGAGGAAATAGAAACATTACCTTTTAATAATTTTTAAATGACATTTTGAAACAGGGGAAATATTAATAAGTATATTGAGTAAAATGGGTGATAAGTAATGAATGCATTAATTTAATGGTGTCCCTTTATTGAAACAATAACCAGTTAGAAAATAGAATAAAAAGATCACATTTCAAGCAACAGCAGGAGGAACAAACAATTAAATACCTTTGAAACTTCAGGGGTTCAGAAAACACATGAATGAAATTTAGGACTCCATTAAGGAACAGAACAGGGGACATGAATGGATAGAAGTACATAATTTGTCATTGGATGGGAAGAATCAGAATTGTTAACATGATATTTCTTTCTAAACTAATCAACAAACAATTTGATCTGGTAAAAAAGAAAAAAAATAATTATATTTCTTTCTCTGAAACTAGGTGATTTGATTTGTTAAAAAAACTAAATTCAGTTGAGCACATTTAAAGAGCAAATTGGCTTTACTCAATGATTTATGAGTCAGGCAGCATCCCATCTAGAAAACGGAGAAGAACTTGGAGGAGCTCTACAAAATGGAGGCTTTTATGAGAAGAAAGTGAGAGAGACAGGGAAGAGCAGATTGTCATGGGCAAGGGCACCTTCCTTAGGGGATGAAAGGTGGATTGCCTTACTAGTGTGGACCAGGAGATTCCAGAATAATCAGTGAAGATTGCATTCCTGGGAGAGGCTGCAAATGCAATCAGGTTAGCTCTCAAGTCTCAGTTTGCTGACATGGGCTTAGCATAAATAACTCCATTTGGGGCCTGTTGTCTCTTTTTTTCTAAAGTTTCTATGAGGAAATATATATATATATATACGTATATATATGTATATATATATATATACACATATATATATATATATATATATATATATATATATATATATATATATACATACATATATATATATATATATGTATATGACATTAACATTTTAGAGTTTGGTAGAGGAAAAAGTTGTGAGAGAAGATAAGCCTATTAATTGTCAAAATGTGTGATAAAAATCCTGAAGTAAGAATAATTTTATATTGCAGAGTTAGAGACAGAATTTCAATTTCTAAAGCATTTCTAAATAAGTAGGAGACTTGGAGATAAAAATGAATAACGTGGGAACAAGGAGCTGCTATTTGGGGTGGAGAGGGTTTTAAAATAAATAAACAAGTGGAAACTAATTAAACATCAGAATCCCAGTATCTCTTATTCTTTCTGTATTTCTTGCATGAAAAAATACCCAGATAAATAGAATTGTTAAAAATTAAAGAATTAAACATCAAAGGAGTTAAGAGGAAAATGGAATAAGTATTAAAAATATTGATGGGAAAGGCCTCTCTGACCATAAGGGACAAAATGTATGAAAATAGTACTGATTACATAAAAATATGAAATATTCTACATAACCAAAAACATAAGTCAAAAACAAACGTTAAATGGGGGAAAGTACTTACCACATATATTATTCTGTTAATCAGCTCAGGATACCATAACAAAACATCTGGGGAGGGGTGTTAAACAACAGAAATTTATTCATTGCCGTTCTCAAGGTTAGAAAGTTCAAGATTAAGGTGCCAGCCAATTCAGATCCTGGTGAGAGCCTTCCTCCTGGTTTATAGAAGGCCACCTTCTTTTTTTTTCTTTTCTTTTTTTAATTGAACTTATTGGGGTGACACTGGTTAACAAAATTATAGAGGTTTTAGGTACACAATTCCACAAAACATTATCCGTACACTGTATTGGGTGTTCACTACCACAAGAAAGGATGCCTTTTTATTATATCCTCACATGGCCTTTTCTGGACACATGCACTTGGAGAGGAAGAGAGAGAATTGTGTATCTCTTCTTATAAAAGCACAGATCTTATCATAAGGACCCCACCCTCATGCCCTTATCACATCCTAATTACTTTCCAAAGATCTCACCTCCAAATACTATTACATTGGGGGTTAGGGCTTCAACATATGCATTTTGTGGGGACAGAATTTAATCCATAACGAGGTTAATTTCCTTTAAAATCTACCAAAAATAAGTTTTCAACAGCCCTAGATAAAATGTGTTGAGGATCTCACATGTGAATTCATTGAGAAAAAAATTAAAATGGCCCAGACTGTGATGCTCAATGATTGAGCATCAACACATGAATCAGGAAGTCACCAGTTTGATTCCTGTTCTGGACACATGCCCGTGTTGTAGGCTCCATCTCCAGTAGGGGGCATGCAGGAGGCAGCCGATCCATGTTTCTCTCTCATCCATATTTCTATCCCTCTATCTGTCGTCCTCCCCCTCCCTCTCTCTCTAAAATCAACAAAAAACATGTTTAAAAAATTAAAATGTCATATAAATATGTTAAAGAATATTAATCCATTTAAAAGAACTCAAAGTGAGAGAAATTTCAGCCTCACTCTGGGTCAAACCTTCATGATGTTCAGTTTCAAATTCACACCCCTATCTATTGATTTTAATTTTCATGCTACGTACCTAATTTTAAGATTATAATGAAACATCAGGATCATAACTGGTCAGTGATGTTATCAGTTGTACATAACAACCACTCTACAACTGAATTGTTTATTTCTCACAGTTCTGTGGGTTGGCTGATCTCAAATGGGCAGTCATTCTACTGGTCCTTTCTGGGCTCAACTGGAGCCCCAGGGACTAAGATGGCCTCCTCACTTGTCTGCGTTTGATGCGGGCTTCGGCTGAGCATCTCTAGCCACATTGCTTCATTATCGAGTCACCCAACCTGGGCTTCTTTGTATGTGTCAGAGCTGGTCAGTTTCAGAGGGGATGGCCCAATGCACAGGTAGTTAAGTCTGTGCTAATGACACGTGTGCTGAACTTCCACTGGCCAATCTGTCTCAGACGGTAGAACCTGGAACCAGGGTGGGAGGGCACCACCTAAGAGAGGGGATGGCTGAAGGCATGCTTCCTTAGAAGGAGCCTGTTGGAAACCCCACCACCCTGCTTTGGATGGGAAGCATGCGTCAGAGGTGCTTCGAAATAGATAGCCCAGGGCAGGGCCTGTTTTTATCAATAAAGTTTTATTGAAACTTTGAAACATAGCCACACCCATTTAAGTATTATTTTGGAGGGCCAGCAGTTGTCACAAAGACCATCCAGCTCACAAAGCCTAGGTTATTAACATCTGGCTCTTTACAGAGAATGGTGCAGACCGAGGGGGCCAGGAGATGGTGTTCCATCTCTGCATCCCAGAGCTTCATACCAAATTTTCATCCAGGAGTGATCCACCCCCGCACTAAACCCCACCCCAGCCTCCTTTTTTTTTTTTTTTTTTTTTAATACCATATCTCATTCTGGTCCCATACACAGGCACTACTGTTTTTAAATATTATTATTCCATCTTTATTTCACAAGGCTTTAGTCTTAAAGCGATGCACCATGTACATTACAGTCGCTGTAGCTTGGCGCCGCGGATTATGGGATGGCTTTAAGGGAGATGCTGCCAGGTATTCCCCAGGGCCATGTGACTGCCTATTGTAATTGTGAACTGGGCTGTTAACTTTGGGAGCCACAGACAAACACAATGAGAGAGCACTTTGTTCAAAGATTGGCTTTGATGTTTTGCATTAAGCTGCCTCTAAATAGCAAGAAGGCTTCAGCAAATTAATTGCCTTCTTTCAATTTTGCTCTGGGCTCTAGTAGCCAAGATGCATTTAGCGGAGAGTTCCTGAGATGTTCCAGAAAGTCGAAAGGCTCCTGTGCTTTCCTGGAGTGCTCCGAGGACAACATGGCGACTGGGAAATATAAAAACGCCAAAGGCTTTTGTCTCTTTACGACAACAGTTTACTCCCGTGTTCTACTGCACATTAAATCATCAGCTCAATAAAGCACTCATGACCCCGCTCCGCTGCACATTACAATTTAATAAGAGCACATTTGTTTGTCAGCTGCATAATTTTCCTAATTCTTTTAAGCTCCATGCATTCTTCTATTTTAAACCATCTTTTCGCTGGTGCCCTTCCTTTTGCCTAGAAAGCTCTTTCCTTTCTTCCCACCTGGTGATAAGCAAGACCCACCTAGCACCTTCCTTCTCCTCTGAACCCCTTTTTGTTGCCCACACAGTTACCTGTAGAAAAGGCAGCCTAAGATAGCACTCTGGCTCTGCTATTCATTTCCACCTAATCGTGGGCAAATCAATCTCCTGGACCCTTGGTTTTGTATTTATAAAATAGAAAAATACCAGCTAACTTTTATAGCTGTGGAGACTAACAAGAATATATTCAAAGTGACAACAATAGCAAAGCATGGCTTTGCAAGAACTACAGTTTAGAAAGTTGGTGAGTTTCCAGCTTATTTATTTATTTATTTATTTATTGATTTATTGATTGGAATTTTATGACATTTTCCCATGTGTCTACTTTATGCTATATAGACGAAAGGGGCCACATGCTAACCTGACCAGCTCGGGGAAAGCCTGCTTGGCAGTTTTGCAAACTCAGAGACCTAAAGTAACCACAAAGGATGGTCAGAAATTAAAACTTGAACTAAAAGCAGTTTATAGTGTAGGTCACATCTTAAGCCACTATCTTCCCGGACAAAGGTCAATCTTTAGCTTCAGGAGCCTATTGTGTTTTTGCATCTAAGATAACAAAGCTATGAATGTCAGGGTAACTTCTAACTTCCCTTTTCCCGGACCCCTCAGGGCACAATTAAATGTGCCTAGGTGTCCAGGACAGCTACCACGAATTCCTTCACTGTTATTGTTATTCGTGTTAATTGTTGACTGTTATCTAGCCTGTACCCACCTAAGTAAAAGAAGTATGTGTCTATCATTTTACTTTTATCCAATCCCAGAGGTTTCTCCCATCTCCCTCATCTGTCACCAAATGGATTTCTTATAACCCACTTAAGTCTCCTCCTTTGATTGTAATGTATGAAACAAGGAGAAAAGCTGCCATTCTCATGAGCATTATCCCAATACGATGAGATTCTGCTTCCCGGCAATTGTCGACAGTTTGGCTCAAATAAACTCACAAAATTCTTTACAGGTTTGAATGTTTTTAAGTTAACAATTCTTCTCATAACTGACACCTTAGCAGGTGAGCTATATTATAGGTACTAAGTTGTTTATGGATGTAAAAAAGGTAGGAGGAATGGGAAGGAGGGTGAGAAGGAGGGAGGGAGGAATGAGGATTGTTTGGGCTCTGGAAGAGGGAATTTGTGGATTATTAATGCAACTGCACAGAAAATTGTGCCTCTGTTGAAACAGAACTGCAGTTGTCAAATGAAAGTCTAGACTGATCAATATTTTAAGGGAATAGATGAATGGCCCTAACTGGTTTGGCTCAGTGGATAGAGCGTCAGCCTGCGGACTCAAGGGTCCCAGGTTTGGTTCTGGTCAAGGGCATGTGCCTTGGTTGCAGGCACATCCCCAGTGGAGGGTGTGCAGGAGGTGGCTGATCCATGTTTCTCTCTCATCAATGTTTCTAGCTCTCTGTCCCTCTCCCTTCCTCTCTGTAAAAAATCAATAAAATATATTTAAAAATAAGTAATAAATTAATTAATTAATTATTAATTTTAAAAAATAGATGAATGATTCTGAAGAAACTTCTAAATGACTTCCCAACCTTCCTAAAATTCTAAGACTTAATCATCAATTTTAAAAGCCCTCTTCTCCTGCCATAGTTCAGTGCTATTAAAAATACTTGGTGGGGAAGATGGAATAATATTCAACCGATTGGCAGCTGATATGGAAAAGCCATTCTTATTCAGGGCAGAGACTGCTCCACTTTCCAGACCTGCCCTGTATTTCCCACCCAGTGTATTTCCTGGCTATCTGGATACTAGACATTCCACCTACCAGGCAGTTACACAAAAGGGAATCTCCACACTCGAACCAATTGCCAAATGCACACAATAGATCCCAGCTAGGAAAACAAAATCTATCCTAGTTTCAAACAGAGGCAATTGAATGCAGGGAATTAGTTTTTAAAATTAAATTTTATTACAGTGACATCAGTTGATAAAATTATATAGATTTCAAGTGTATAATTCTTTTAAAAATATGTTTTTATTGATTTTAGAGAGAGCAGAAGGAAGTTGAAAAAGAGAGAGAGAAACATTGATGTGAGAAAGAAACTTCTATTAGTTGCCTCCCACATTGCACCTACCAGGGATCGAACCCACAACCTGGTTATATGTCCTAACCTGGAACTGAACCAATGACCTTTGGATGATGCAATGATGCACAAACAACTGTCCCATCCTCCTAACCGAAAGTACATGTTGTGAGATTGAGCAAAACTGAATACATAGGCTCCTATGAGATGGTATAAAATGTCTCATTTGTGTAGCAGAAGAGATAAGACCACTAACAAGCTGTAGAGGAGCACAATGAATTGATAGAAAATTTGTACTTTAGTCTCTGATCTTCCACTTTCTACATGATCTTTGACAAGTTGGTCTATATTTTCTTACTCCTTTCTCTATCCAATCTTCTACAGAATTATAGACACAGACTAGAAAATCTCTGAAGTCTTTTCAGTATATATATACATATATAATATATATTCAGCACTAATATATATATATATATATATATATATATATATACTGAGTGGCCAGATTATTATGATCTCTGAACACAGAGAGAGAGAGAGAGAGAGAGAGAGAGAGAGACAGGGGCACGGTGCATGAATTTGTGCATGGGTGGGGTCAGGCCAGCCTGGCCAGTGGGAGGGGACATAGGTGGTTGGCCAGCCTGCCTGCTGGTCGAACTCCTGGTCGAGGGAACAATTTGCATATTAGCCTTTTATTATATAGGATATACACTGAGTGGCCAGATTATTATGCATTCAGAGATCATAATAACCTGGCCACTCAGTGTATATATCTTCCAGAGGCAGAATTAGAGTAAAATTGTTCTTACTTTGAATAGTTTCTAAACTTTTAATGACAAAATACATTGCTTGTATAATTTAAAATGGGATTTCAATTCTGATAATGGCACAGTAGATTTTATCAAAATAAATTACTCACAAGCACCAATTTTGAATTCTAGGGAAACAATTTAAAAACTATTTTAAAGCAACAGGGAGTGCACAAAGGTAAACAGAGGCAGGAGTAGAGTCAGTTATTGAAAGAAGGGAAACCCACTCATTGACGTCCAGGTTCATACAGTTTTGCTCCAAAGGCACTTCCTCGCTTCCCTGGTGAAGGGTGACCAGAAAGCTAGCACAGGTCCACAGTGCTATTGTCTGAGAAGGAGATAAGCTAAGCAGTAACAGAGTGAAAATCGGGGTGGGAGCCAATTCCAGAAAGAAAGGAGCTACGTTGGGGTAATTCCAAAATTAGATATGAGAAAGGCTCCTGAGACCTTGGCTGAGTGCAGAACTCTGCAAGTGTGGGGAGATTCAGTGGCAAAGGACAGCTGAGAGCCAGAGAAACCTGAGAAGGAGGCTCAGGTATTGCCTGCTAAAGTGGTGACAGTTGGAAATTTAAGTCTCTCCTAGGAGCATGGGAAACACCTCGGGCTTTCCACTGACTTGCCTTAACAAAACATAAACGCAACCTTCCACAAGTTCACGTTGATCAGCTTGTAATTTTACTGATTTCTATAACATCTGAACACTTCAAAGCATAACAGAATTAATAATCTGTGAAGTGTATTCTCACAATATCCAGTACACAATAAAATATAGTAGATATACAAGGAAGAAGAAAAATGTGACATGTTGCTAAGAAAAAGGGATGGGCTATTGATTTATACAAAAGCTTTGGTGTCTGCAAGAAAGGGAGAGATGTTAAGGGTTGCCTGGGTGCAGGGTTGGGTGAGAGGAGGGTGAGTGCAATAAAAAATAAGCTGTTACAGAATTTACCAGGCGACCGAAAAATACACAGGAGTACTTGGAGATACAGGAAAAACCCATTTATTTTCAGATGTTTCGCATGTACTAGTACAGTGACTCAAGGGAGACTGTTTCTCTTCAAATCCTGAGCAAACCAATATGGAGGAAGCTCTCCCTTTATATCCTCTGGTTTCTTTGTCCCCCAAATATGGATGGGACTTCCGGACCTTTCGTGGGTTTTGCAAAAAGCCCTGTGTGTTGGGATGGGGGCTGTGAGACCACACCTAAAGGCCTGGCCTGGCACCAGTGCTGATAACCCCCTTTGGGGGTTGTGTATTGTTCATGGTTTATGGCCTCTGTAAAATGTGAGTATTTAGGTAAACCGGTCTTGCAAGACCAGATTGTGGAGAAAGGGGCAGTGACTTAATTATAGGCTAACAGGAATGTACATTAGGTTACTGAACAGATTCCGATTGCTAGCCCCTCAAAAATGTTTCATTTTCCCCATCAAAGCAACACAAGGGATTCCTATGGTGCTGGGACAGTTTTCATCTGGACTACGTACATTAGTAGAAACAAATGTACCATTCCAGAAAGATAATGGGGGAGTTTGTGCATGAATGGAGGCAATGGATATATGAGAAATCTGTGTATATATAAAATTAAATATTATTCAGCCTGAAAAGGGAAGGAAATTATGATGTGTGTGTGTTACAACAATGATGAAACATGAGGATTTTATGCTAAGTGAAATAAGCCAGTCACAATAAAACAAATACTGTATGATTCATTTTATATGAGATATCTGAACTAATCAAGTGAATACAAACAAAAGTAGGATGGTGGTGGCCAGGGGCTAGGAGGAATGGGAGATAAACATTTGTTTAATGCATATACGCAGATTTGTAAGGTTAAAAAATTCTGGAGATTGGTTATACACAATGGGAATAGACCTAGCAATATTGAACTGTACACAAAAAATGGCAAAGTTGGTAAATTTCGTTATTGTATTTTATCACAATTAAAAAAAAACAAACATGGGAGAGCAGAAAAGAAAGAAAAACCACAGACTAGGATAGATAATAACAGTATATTTCTTTCAAAAGACTTCCTCTGGATCATACAAGAAATGATATAAATTAAAAAAAAGAAAAGAAAACACAATGATAAAAATGGTCAAACATCTTCAAAATTCACTTCCCCAAAAAGAATGTAGGAATGCCCAATAAGCACATAAAAATGTGCTCAACATAATTAGTCAACTGCAAAATGCAAATTTAAACCAAAATAAGATACTATTTCACACCTACTAGAATGCTGGCAAGGACGTGGAGCAAATTTTATTTCACTCACACTGATTTAAGGCCCACTCAGAGAAATAGCAAGCTGTTTTTTGTTCTAAATTTGGGAGATGGAAATTTAATCTGATGGAAATCATTTGTCAGATTAAAGCACCAACTCACTTCAGTTTTCCACCTTCCCTCTGGCAGCATTTCCAAGGCGAAAGTGATAGGATCCTCTCCTCAGTCCTGGCAGCTTTGATAATGAACTGTCCCCACACCTCTGTCTGGGTAAGCCAGCAACCTTCCTCTCCACTGGCTTCCCTCTGTTAGATAACCCTGAGGTGCCTTCGGGAAGAATGAGGAAGCTTTATTTGGTCATAATCATGGATTTGGATGTGTTGCAATGAACTCAGCCAGGTAAAGGCAGGGCATGAAAAATATTCATCTGTGTGCCAGATACTCTGATAGGGACCAAACACACATCCATTTGGTTTTATCACAAGTCTATGAGGTAAAGAGGTTTAAATGCTTTCCCTGAGATCACCCAGCTAGTAAGGTGCCAAGCTGAAATTTCAGCAGAGCTGAGGGAATGAGGGAAACATTTTTTTTTTCCTCTCAAGAAAACCCTAATTTTTTTTGAGAAATTATTTTGAGATATACTTCAGATACCATCACTGTTGCCCTTTGAAAGTGTCCCAAGCAGTGACCTTTAATCACAAAGATGTACAGCCATCACCACTCTCTAATATCAAATCATGTTCGTTACCCAAAAAAGAAACCTCATGCCCATTAGCAGGTGTTCTTCAATGTCCCCATGCCCTAGCCCTTGGCAATCATTAATATACATTCTCTTGCTATCCCCATGAAAATGTAAGTTCCACCAGGAAATGTCAGACCTTATCTCAAGGTGTCCCTACTCCCTAGAGCCTGCAACATAGGAAGCACTCAATGAATGTTTATTGAATGAGTAAATGAACTGTTGACTAATATTAGCAGAGCAGTGAAATAGAGACCTCTAGAACACATACTACTTGGGAGGGTAAGGATATGCCACAGTGATTTCTGGAGCCATTTTTCCTAATTATCAACCTAGATTGAATTTTTATTTATGTTCAATTTTTAAAATTTTTATTTGTTAATGCTTTTTGAGGTATAATTTGCAAAGAAAAAATTGTGTATATTTAAGGTATATAAGATGGTATTTTGATATAGGAATATTTTGTGTAATGATTTCCACAATCAAGCTAATTAGTATATTACCTCACATAGTTACCATTTTTGTGTGTGTGTGTGTGTGTGTGTGTGTGTGTGTGAAGAAGGTAAAATGAGAAACTAATGAATCAAGTTTTATTTAGTTTGTAACTTGATGCTCGTCTACACATACTAGTAAATGGTATCTCTACCATATCTTTCCTAATCAATGCCCCAATGCCTTGATCTGAGGTAGATTGGATGTGGGCAGAACAAATACAGCATCATTCATTTTGGGTACCCAGGGTAACTTCTACCCTGCCCTTAATTTTCTTATAAGAAAATACAAGAAACTATCATTTTTTTTTTAGTATTAAAGACAGAGTCATGGAATGGAATATGATAAAAGTATGGTCTAATATAGAATTTCTTTCAGTATTTTTTTCATGGTAAGCTATATGGTCATCTTAAAATATTGGTTTAGATATTTTCAATCTTAATTAAAATATATTAACTATTATTATTCACTAAGGTACTAATAAGTCATTATAATTTTAAAATTAAACAATATTATTTTTTTAAAAAGGAAATTGGGGATAGGATGCTATTATTTTCCAGACGAAGAGAAGAAATGTCACATTTGAGTATGGGTGAGAAGGTGTGTTGAGTCAATGCTCATGAAGTTGAAGATTAAATGAAGCCCAGAACTACTTGCAGGCTGTAGATGGCCCAAGAAGTGATTGTGAAGAACACTACAGCTCTTCTTGAAGAACAGAAGACTTGCTTAACCTAACATCTGAAGAGTCCCACACTGACGCGTTATGCAGTGGGATTGAAGGCAAGACTCTTCTTATAGTATTAAAATTGGGAAAACATGTCTTTCTTAGTCTACTGAACCTACAGGAAAACACTGTTAAAACAATATTACTACCAGGTTGTGAAAGTGCATTGCCTTTTAGTTCAAAGTGGGTTTCAAACTTTATTGTTTTTTTTTTATTTGCGCTCTTGTAGTAGTGAGGCCCTGTGTGGAATACCTTTTCGGTAATTTAATACCAAGTATGCATTTCTTAAAATACATTTGCTTACAACTTCTAAATAATGTTGAAATCAAGTCAACTCAGGCCGCTCTCCTGGACATGTCTCACCATCAGTATCCAGTGATAAAAGAAAATGACCGAAGATTTAAGACAAGAAAACTTATCACAAAAAGACCTTGATACAAACCTGTATTTGGTAGAGCTGCTGTTTCCTGGACTTGGTAGAGTGTCCTTCGATAGTAGGTGTCCTGTAGAGCCCAGTGATACAGCCTGCCAGTCACCTGAGCTGGGTTGTCCAGGTGTGACCCTGTGTGGGCTGTGTGCATCGTCCTATTGGAGTTGAACTTCGATTACTATTGGTATCACTGGGAGGAACTGATCCCCAAGCCAATGAACTGTGAGAAACAGCCGTGACTGAAACGGGGGAACTGCTGTGCAGGAGCTTACCCTATGGAGTGGGACTTGCTTTAGTGAGGCTTTGGTGCTCACTGAGTCCACCTCTTGAGTGTGCCACTCATGGAGGTGGTAGGGTTGTAATATATCATGGTCTAAAGTTGTGCACTGGGTGCACTGGTCCGGGGCCTCCAGGAGGTATAATGTCAGCCACTGCCTTTGCCCTGTCTGGGGCCATCCTGCACAATCTATACAGCTACCTCCAGATGGCTGCTATTTGTGTAGGGCTTGGAGGTGCCCAGGAGAGGCCAAGCTATGAACCAGGGTGACTTAGCAAATGGTACAGGGTATGCAGGGGCCAGATGCTGCTCCTTTGAGAGATTTTAGGAAAGTTCCAAAGCATAAGGCAAGAAAGGCCAGTTTTAGGAACAAGCCACTGGAAAAAAACTTGGATGAGCTTACAAGTTGGGTGAGGGTGGGGTCTCAGGGAATCACCAGGGTGGAATAAACAGTATGAGCCAGGTTTATGGAGACTCAGATATGGCACCTGCCTGGCGGCTCTGTGTTTGTGGGGTGTCTAAGCAAAAGTGTGTGTGTGTGTGTGTGTGTGTGTGTGTGTGTGTGTGTGTGTAAATGAGCTCTTTGTGCTTCTGGCTGAACACACGATTTTGAGTGTTGGTAATATCATCCTATCTAATAATAGAGTAACAGGTAAATTACCATCACTCCGCTACGCCCATGATTGGGCGGGGGGAGGCTGGGGGGCGGGACTCGGGGTGGCCTATCCGGCCATTGAGAGGCACGGATACACTGCCCCTGAGGGGGGCTACCCTGCTATTGAGAGGCACAGGGGGTGGGAGTCCTCCCCCTGTGCCTCTCAACAGCCAGATCCGCGGCCGCTGAGGGGGCCTGCCGCGGACACCCAGCTGTGCCTCTCAACGGCAGGGTAGCCCCCCTCAGCGGGCATGGACCATCAAAAGTGGGGGAGCTGGGTGCCTGTCTGCTCTGGCACCCAGCTCCACTGCGAAAAGCGAAAGCATGTAGGGGACCCTACACGTGCATGATTCAATCATGCACTGGGCCTCTAGTCTATTAAATAAACATATATTTGTATCATTTTCTGCATCCTTAACATAACACTATGCTTCACACAATACTACCTTCCACAATTCTTTAACAAAACATCCTTGTGTGACTTATCATTTCAGCCAGTTTAAAATAATTGCTTCTGCCATTTTAAAAGATGAAATGTAAGAACTTACATGTACTTAAATATCTATTGAAATAAGATGTAATTAATTTCTAAAAATGACTTTCTAAGGGGATTTGCTGGTGGAATTTTAAGGTTTTAATTTTAACTTAAATATTCAGCTGGGAAATAGTTTTCTCTGTTTCTGTAAGATTGTTTTTATCCTATCATTGCAGCCATCTTGCACTCTTACATGGCTTCTGCACTCTTTTGTTGAAGTAATTTTAACATGCAAATTTGGTTAATCAATATGTGTGATGCTGGAAGTCAATTCCAGCATGACATAATTGCAAGGGTTTCATCAAAAGGTTGATGGAACTTGGGGACTCAACAAGGGCTGAGTCACATATGTTGTTACCTGTTGGGAATGGCTAAAGGCATTTCCCAAACCTGAAAAGGATGATTGTTTGCTGCCAGACAGCTCAGGGCATCTTAATCTACATATTATTGCCTCCTGTTGGCCAAACACCTGAACAGCCGGAGGTAATTCCCCAATCTGACAATGGATTCTGTACCTAACCCTACCCTTTGATATGTATATCTCCACCTTGCCTTAGGACAGTGATGGCGAACCTATGACACGCGTGTCAGCACTGACACATGTAGCCATTTCTGATGACACGCGGCCACATGCTGAGGATGAAACATTTGCTGCTCCTGAGGATGAAACATTTGCGACTAGTCTTGGAGTTAGTTATTTCCTCAAAGTGATATACTACCCGAGTTATGCTCAGTTTTTTGGCGAAGTTTGACACACCAAGCTCAAAAGGTTGCCCATCACTGCCTTAGGACAAATTGTGTTAATAAAAAGCAAGGGGTCCTGAGACTTAGCTCCCTTAGCTACAGCACCTCCAACCCCCAATGCCTTTCAAAATTATCTTTTGTCTTTGAATTCTTACTTAATCTATGCACAGCCTTCTCCAGATTCCAGAACCCTTCTAGATGCCGGATCAAGACCACCAGCATTAAATGTCACCCAACGTCTGATAGTATGGCAAAGGCAATGATGAGGAGCATGAGGAGTGAGCAGAGACATGGGTAATCAAGAGGCAGAGGCGGGAGCGTTGGAAACTGAGCCCTGACAAAAACACAGGAGTTAGCAGACAGGTGGGGTTTGGTTGAAAAGAAGAGCATTATAGGCAGAGGGGGGAAATCATTCATATACCTGGAGATGAGAAAGAGCAAGGACCATTAAAAATGACATGACCTGGAGTATCTGAAGTTTAGGTTTTATTTATTTTTATTGTTTAATCTCTATTGTTGAAAGTATTACATATGTCCCCGTTTGTCCCCCATTGACTCCTTCTAGCCCATCCTAGTTTTATAATGGGAGCAGTTGGCCAACATCCTAAGGAATCTTAGACTTGGTTCGAAGAACCAGAGGAAGGTGTTGAAGATTTTGGTGTGGCAGATGCAGCCACTGGATTGTAAATATACAAGAACACACACAGAGTTTAATATGAAAAACACATTGGAAGGAAACATGGCAAGATTGGAATCTGTATCGCTTTAAATACCGGAATATGCCAAAGATGTCAAAATGCATGTCTCCAGTCCAGCCTTTCTTCCACCAACAGTGAGTTACTCTCTCCTTTTGGATGTCGGGTGGACACCTCAAACCTAATATGCCCACAGTTTGACTTTTAAAGTTTCCCCTAACCCTGTTCCCCCTCAATCTTTTCCATTTTAACTATGGCAACTATAACCTTTTTTTTTTTTCTTTCCGTTTTTGCTGCAGCCAACAACTTGGAGTCATCAGTAATTCATCTTTTTCACTTACATGACACAGCCAATATATCAGAAACTCCTTTATTCTTTACTTTCAAAGTACCTTCAGAATCTGATCACTTCTTACCACTTCCAAGCTACCACCCATGTTCTCATGCCTGGATGGTTACAGGAGTTTTCCAATGGGTCTCCCTGCCTCCTTCCTATCCACCCTGCATCGATCTTAAGCATGGCACCAAGCAAGATTACTCTAAAACATGAATGCCAAAATGTCACTCCTCCACAGTTGTTTCACAGTTGTGCTAGCTGGGCGTTGAGAGGAGTCCCGTCCAGTATCTCTATGTGTCATAGTAAAATATAGAAATGTTTTAAAATGCCTATATATATATTAAGAAGGTTTTAAAATGTTTAAATTAACTTGAAACTTAAAGTCTGATATTAAAGATACACTCCCCACTGCCCTGAAGCGTGTGTACCCCAGAGATAAGGACTTGAACTGACGCAGAGTGACTTGTGTCAAGATAAACACTTGACTGAGTGACTACTCTCCTTAGCCCCTTCGCCGTTTTAAGATGAACATATGTGCATTGACGTAAATCATTGATAGCCACCTGGGCTGCTGCGGATACGAACAAGCCTTAAATATGGACCCCTGCCAGCCAACGATGCTCGCCTGTCAAGACAGCCACCAAGGCCTGTCCCTTTGTCGGTCTGACAAGCGACGCTGCTCCACGCTCCTCTTCCTGCCAGATGACAGAAGAACGGCCAGTAATCCCCAAATGGGACCTGACCGAGCTCTTGGGAGAAGAACGCCGGCCCCCTGCACCGGGACCAGCCCAGCTGCAGGACCACAGAGGACACCACCACGGGGATCCCTAACTCAGCTAGAACCCGCAGCCGCCCAGGAATTTGTGTGGGCAATAAAAAGCTGTGTGATTTGCCACTGCATATGTTTCACGTGGAGTAATTCCTCTGGCAGTTCATTGAAATAATTTGCTTAAACTTAAAATTAAAGCCTCTGGTCTTTGTCTGTCCTAAGCCTGCCCTCGGTCCTGCTTGCTAAAAAGCAGTCTCTTCGCTAGCAACTACTTGCATGTCCCACACCTGCACCGTTAAAGTTTATCTCAAGGGACACCTTAGATAAACACCCCAGATCCTTTCCCCGGGATCTACTTGGGACACTGTTTCTCTAGGAATAAGAGGTGATGAAGTCCTTTTGAGAACGAAGAAAGATATATTGGATTTGCAAATGATGGATGAGGAGGAGGAGAGTTGGAGGATTCTCTGAGAGCACTGAAGGTCCAGGTGAATTAGCATATATTACCTATTTCATCTCATGCAATCCTGTCATTGCTCATTAACCTCCAGGTACAGGGAACTGAAGTTTTCTATTGCAAAAGTTCCCTCCTGAGTCAAGATTTTGGCGAGGACTTTCCCTCTGCCTGAACAACTTAGACTATTCTACCTAAGTTAGGTGCCGGCCTGCAGTTCTTCATCATATTGTTTTTCTTTATTACGTTCACATTTCTAAAAATTGGAAATCACTCATTTTCTATTCCTGTCTTTTACATAAACTGAAATACCATGATAAAAAGACATTATGGTTATACAAAAAATAGAAATTAATTTTAGACTCTGAAAATGAAAAGTAAATAAGTAGAAGTTAATCAAAGTTAATAAAATAGAAAATAAAAATTTTAACTGATACTATATGAATCAAAAATAAATTCAAGGTCTTGTCTTTTTTTTAGTAAACTTTAATGCATTGGATAGAGTTTTGACTACTTGATTCCAAGAAAATGAAACTAAATACCTTCAGAAAATAAGAAAGGGGATAAAACAGTAGCTGGTGTGGAGAGTGAATATCATTGTCAAATAAAATGTAGAACTCTGTACTGTAAAATTTGAAAATCCCAATGAAAAAGTTTCATTTTTCCTCAGAAGGTATATATTTCCCAAATTGTCTCCATAACAAGTAGAAAAGCTGAATAAACAAATAATCATGAAATAAGTTGTAAATATTTTCAAAGACTTTCTTCTTAAAAATGCTCCAGGTGACTCCCAAGCAAAACAAAGAAATGAATACAATTGATTTGGTCTTGGTCTTTATTTTTTCTTTCTCAATTGCTCATTGAAATGAATAATGGGATCTAAAAATAGCCATAAACCTGCATCAGTACTATAAACTTGTAAGTAATTCTCTTCATGTCCTTAAAACTTTGATTTTTAAAAATATACCGATTTCTGGCAGATCCGCCAAACAGACATAAATAAATAAATAAATAAATAAATAAATAAAAATACTTGAACAAAATGTTGAAGGTCTGTATTCCAACTTGCCTTGCCTCCTCAACCCACCTTCATTCCCAGACTTCACAATCGGCTAATTGAAATATTTGAAAAGGGCATTAAATTTTTATCACAACTTTTCTTCCTACATTATTCTTTGATTTAGATATAAGAACTTTGTTTGTGAGGACCCATTTGGCTGTTAGTATTGGAAACACAATGATAAATATCTTTTTACTTAAAGGTTTTTAAATTGCTTTTTAGAGAGAGTGGAAGAGAGAGGGAAAGGGAGAGAGAAACATCTATGTGAGAGTGAAACATGGATACGCTGCTTCCTGCATGGATCGAGTCCACAAACTGGGCATGTGCCCTGACCGAGAATTGAACTGGTGACCCTTCAGTGCATGGGACGATGATGCCCAACCAACTGAGCCACACTGGCCAGGGCTACAGCGATCAATATCTTAATGAAAAAATAAAGATGATATATAACTCAAAAAAACACAGTCAAATTGGATTTTGTACCAATTTGTGGGTAGGGTGGGGTGGAGATGGTGGGAGCTCAAATAATAGTACTGAAGCAGGAATTTTGGGTGAACACAGGCAGGCTTAGGGATTTTTTTAGAACTGGGGTCCGTGGAAAAGCGAGGGGCTACAAACAGGGAGAAGGTACATGTCCATAACGCAAGGAAGCCAGGTGCAGTTACATTTCCATAAGACAAGAAGGCAGCAACAGGTATATTTCCATAAGACAAGGGAACTGGAAGTAGCCAAGAAAGGCCATATTTACAAAATAAAGAGAAGAAAGCCCAAAGGGAACAGGAAAACAATAAGGAAGGAGGGGTGTGAACCTCACATGTGGCAAGTGAGGTTCAACCTTTGAGCCCAGGAGTTACTATAGTAACCAGTCTAAGGAATAGTGACCAATCAGAGGGGATATCAAGGCACCAGGACCTGCAGCCTATATAAGCCATAGGGAAAGGGAACCCAGTGGGACCCTTTTCCCTCTCCCTATGTAGGAGTTTGTACTTGTTCTTCAATACATCTCCACCATTGGTATACCACGTTCTGTCCGTGGATTCATTCTTCGATTCCTGCGGACAAAGAATCCGGGTTCCAGTCCAAAAATTCAGTATCAGTACGGAGACTCACTATGTTTCTTTCATCTCTTTGCATCTTTCTCTTTGTCTTCTTCATGAGTTGTCTTATTTTCTGCAGACAGATTTCTCCATTTGGCTGGGGAAAATGACCACAAGAAACCCCCAAATGGATGTTCTGAAAAAACAAATAAGCAGGAAAAAATACCACAGAAAATTCTAATTCAGCAGGATGTAAACATCATACTATTTTTGGAAGTAATATCCAATTTAGATTATATCTTATGGGCCTGCACTCACACCACCACTTCCGTGTACTACACAGAGTAGGAATGGAGTTTAACTAAGCCAATCACCATCTTCTGGAGCAAGTCTGTAGTTCAGTGATCACTGGAGCAGGGAGCCAACTCAGCTCCTCTGTGAAGAGGTTGGGGCAACTTGGAAGGCACCATGGGAACCAGAAAGTTCAACCTTTTCAGCACTTAGACACATTCATAATGCAGGAGCCATCTTGGAGAAGAGAAGATAAATGGTTAGAAACTGGAAAGATTAGTAATTTTACCTAAAGGTCCAGTAATTATTAATCACACTATATTTACAGATTGGACTAACATCAGTGATTTTAGGTCTTTGTTACTAGCGGTTGGAGGCTCAGGAAGACATTCAGATTTATAGCAGAATACAAAGAAACTGTATTTTCTATATTCAACTGTATTATAATACGAGAAAAATCTTTGTCTTTTTAGTATCTATGAAACTAAAATAAATAGTTATTAAAAAAGCATAGTATGAAATTAGTAAATATTGCATGAAAATGAAACCATTTTGTCAAATGATAATTGACAAACCATTTTAAATGATAATTGCTTCAGGATAATAGCAGGTTGAATAGCTAAGAAAAGCAAAGGTAGTAAAGAAAATAAATAAATAAATTTCTCAGAATTCTAAGAAAAGGATGAGAAAAACAAAAATTAAGGAAAAATAAAAAACATGGATCTGAGTCAAATCATAGATTATGAAAAATTTATTCAAGAATATGAAAGAGTGCTCAAATATTAGGAGGAGAAAATGATAACAATAGACACAGAGGTGTTTAAAGTATAAGTATATTCAAATCTATGCTAATAAGTTTGTTAATCTCAAGAAAATGAATAATTCTCAGCAATATATTAATTATGTAAATTGACCCAAGAAAGTTGAAAAATTGAATAGATCAATGAAAAGAAGATAATTTAAGACTCTCAAAAATATGTCTGCTTTAGGCAGGTTTTACAGATAAATGCTTTCAAACATTCAAGCAACAAATTATTTATGTGCCACATAGATTGTTCCCAATCATAACAAAAAAAAAGGTAAAGCTTGCAAGTACATTTTTGAAACCAGCTAAATTATTGTACCTGAATCAAAAAATACAGCATAAAAGATAAAGCTTCACTCTATTCTCACTTATGACTTTAAATGGAGAAACTTTAAATAAAAACTAGCAAAATGCAATTGGTAGTACATTTTAAAAATAAAGCTCCAAACTCCAGCTTAGTAGGACATCCCAGGAATAAATATGTGTTTAATGTTAGAGATTTATGGACTTAATATATGATTTCACTCGATTAAATTAAAAAAAATTATTTATAAATATTCTGAAATAAATTTTTATAATATTACACATACAATAAGCAATCTATAATAATAAACCATAATTTTAAAAAGTTCAGTGCTAAGCAATGTGACCCAAGCAAGATTTCTACATGCAATGAAGTTACAAGAAAAAAACTCTAGGAATTCAGGATTTTAAACTTTGAAGTTAAAGGTATGCAATTGAAATCACAGACATATTGCACCAATCCTGGTTTTGGCACTGCTATATTCCTATCTTTAGGTTATTACTGACCCCCAGAAGACCAAATGCAGCCTGATCTCTTTTTTGGCACTAGGGTGTGGAATTGCTGTTATTTGTGACAATGCTAAAATAATTAGGAATTTGTGTTTTAAAATGTATAAGCTTTGTTGAAAGATATTTATAGTATTACTAGAGGCTCGGTGCATGGGGGGATCCCTCAGTCTGGCCTGCACCCTCTCCAATCCAGGACCCCTTGGGGGATGTCCACAGGGATCAGGCCTAAACTGGCAGTTGGACATCCCTCTTACAATCTGGGACTGCTGGCTCCTAACCACTGGCTCCTAACCGCTCACCTGCCTGCCAGCCTGATCCCCCTAGCTGCCCTCCCCTGCTGGCCTGATACCCCTAATTGTTCTCCCCTGCTGGCCTGATCCCCCTACCTGCTCTCCCCTGTGGGCCTGACCCCCTAACTGCTCTCCCCTGCTGGACTGATCCCCCTAACTGCTCTTCCCTGCAAGCCTGATCCCCCTAAGTGCTCTCTCCTGCTGGCCTGATCATCCCTAACTACCTCTGCCTTGGCCCCGCCACCACGGCTTTGTCCGGAAGGACGTCTGCAAGATGTCTGGTCTAATTAGCATATTACCCTTTTATTAGTATAGATGTTGATGAATTCAAGGAATAGGTTTGAGTGTCATGTGGATTTTTCATTATTATTATTGTGGTTGTTGTGCACAGGTTTTCTGACCATAATCCTTGGTCAAGAACTAAAGGACTATATTTGGGCTTAAAAATAATTTAGCTGAAATGGCAATAACCTTTCAAAACAAGTCACACCGCTAGGTGAAAATAAAAATCCTTATAGTACTAGTAAACTCAAATTTATTTTGGAATAAGTCTAGGTATGGACAATAGACCTTCTGTGTATAACTTCTAAGCATCTCATAGTGCTTTAAATTTTATGCTGAATGTTAGCATGGATTGCCTCTACTGAGCAACACAAAACAATGGTTAGTCAGGATAGGATGAGGAAATTAGACATGAAAAAATGAAGTGATTACTGTGAGATAACTCACCTACTAAGTGCCAGAAGAGAAACTGGAACCAGGTCTTCTGAGCCCTTGTCTAGTTCTGAGAAACAACTCAAGATAGGACATCCACACCATCCCACTACACTCCAGGAGTCAGGGAGTCAACACTGCACTGTTACAAGACATAGGTTGTCATTCAGTGTGGTGGAGAGTAACACCCTTACTTTTCCTCTTGTTTTAATCACTATTAACTTTCTTATAACACAGTGTACAATGCAATGTCTTTCATTCCTCTCAACTGCATTTAATCTGGAATAAACTCCTATCTGCCATATTGGCTGTGCCTATACATCTCTGTCTCTTTGGAACTCAACTACCAATAAGCCATAAATTATACACAGGTAAAAACAAGAGCATATTGACTTTCACACAGAAAATGAGTAATTTCTGATGTTGTGACTAGAATTGTTTCCTCCCCGCAAATGTTTAACTCTTAATTAACCCCTGGTGCCTATGAATGTGACCTTATTTGGGAAAAGGAACTCTACAGATGTAATCTAGTTAAAATGAGGTCATATTGGAGTAAGGTGAGCTCTTAATTCAAGATGACTGCTGCCCCTATATGTAGAGCTAGAGAGATAGAAACATACATTGAGAATACCATGTGATGTGTTGATGGGGGCAGAGATTGGAGTGATAAGTGTACAAACCAAGGAACTTCAAAGACTGCTAGCAACCACCTGAAGTAAAGCATTGAACAGACTCTACCCTTGGAGTCTTAGAAGAGAGAGCATGGCCCTGTTGATACCTTGATGTTGAAGTTCTAGATTACATAACTATGAGAGAGTAAACTTCTGTTGTTTAATCTACCCAGTTTGTAGAAATGTGTTATGGAAGTCCTAGGAAATTAACACCCATGGTGTTGAACAATCCACACCTCCCACTTTATGATTGGGTTTCCTCAGCTTGTCACAGAATTTCACTACTATCTTCTCACAAACTTAGCTCCCTAGGGACTCAGGTCTTTCTCAGTGTGGTCCTCCACGGAAACTAACTCCACACTCTCTACCCTTAGCTTGACCCACAATGACCCTTACCCGTTGCAGAAATTACATTTCTAGTGATCAGCAATTTCAGCTTCCCATGAAAATAGTTTCCTACAAGATGTGGGTAACCCAAGAGGCATTAATATCACTTTTCATCCAGGGAATGGAATTATCCACTACAGAATACCAAGACAGTCTGAGGAAACATCATCCTTCATTAGAGAGTTTTCCTTTATCCTTAAAAGCATGAGTTGAGCTGAAACCGGTTTAGCTCAGTGGATAGAGTGTCGGCCTGCGGACTGAAAGGTCCCAGGTTCGATTCCGGTCAAGGGCATGTACCTTGGTTGCGGGCCCATCCACAGTAGGGGGTGTGCAGGAGGCAGCTGATCTGTTTCTCTCTCATTGATGTTTCTAACTCTCTATCCCTCTCCCTTCCTCTCTGTAAAAAAATCAATAAAAATATTTTTAAAAAAGCATTAGTTGATTATTAAATCCTTCCTGGATGATAAATACCCATAGGCCAGAAGTTTGAATGAGGATGGGAAGGGGGTGTTTGTTCCAATGGAGGTGTTGTGGAAGGGGTGATACCTTTCATTTCCTAGTGGTGATTTTTGCTTCCAAGACTAAAACAAAACAAAAGTGATATCAACAACCTCTTACCTTTCATTTACCCCAAATTCAATTGTATCTGTTTCCCTTTCCATATAAGTTTGAGTAGAGTTTTGGGGAGCTATTTTAACAATGGCGACTTTTACTGAGAGAGGTAAAAAAACAGATGGACATAGAAAGACATTGAACAGAAGAATGGCACCATTAGACTTGTAGATTATAAAAATTATGAGGTACAAGATATGTGATCAGTGCTAGGGCCCTGCCAGCAGGCAAGGGGATCCCAAGGCAGGTGCTGGGTGTGGAGGCCATGGGGGCGTAGGCTACCAAGGAGACAGAACTGAACCTCACATTACCCTGCTTGGCCCCAGAGGACGGCTGGTTAGCCAGAGATGGGTAAGATTCCTCAGGGAAGGAACAACCTAAGACAGGCACAGTTGCAGAAGGGCCATCAGGAGAGAACTTGGGGGTCAACAGAGGTGGGGCACAGACCTTCACCCCCCCAAAAATTTGCAGGGGCCTGAACCCTCACCCTTTCTGAGGGAGGTCTCCTGCCCCCATGGCTGCTTAGCTTCCCATGCCCAGCTCAAATCGGGACCCAGGTAACAGACAGAGACTTGGCTGACAGCAGCTGCCCTCTCACTGCAACAAGACTTATTTGAGTTATCTTGTACTCATGATGTGGGGAAGTGGGGTTTTTGATATCTAAACCCAGCCTAGCACCAGGAATGCTCAGGGCCTACTCAAGAAGGCAAATAATCCTTTCCACTAATATTTACAGGGTAAAATAAGATTGTTGTTAGAGTATTAAATTTGACAGTAAAATAGTAGTCAAGTTTTCAGGCTAATTTAAATTGGCTAATTGAAATAAGTGAATATTCTAGAAAAATAAATTGTACTGGACAAAAAGCTGTTCCTAAAGTGTTAACTAAAAATTTTATTGGTAGTTCATCTCATGGTAAAATTGCATAACATGTAATGAACCTAAAGCAGTCATATTTTAGTGCAAAAAATTAAAATTTAAAAGCTATCAAGATTACATTATAAAATTTCCAAAAGCCTCCTAACATTTAAATCAAAAAAGGGGGGATAGTAGAAGAATATCGTGTAAGGAAAAATATCCTGTAAATAAATTACATCTAGAAAATTTTTACTTTAGAAAATTAGCTTTCATTTGTAATGCTAACAGCAAGACACCCATGTAAAACATACATGGTGTCAAAACAAGCCAAAGGAAAATCATTTGGGCAAAAAATGAAAAAGGATCACAAGTCAAATTTATAGAAAAGATTCCTTTATTAACTTTTGGTCGAGAATATGTTTATATATTTTCAGAAAACAACTCCGAGACCATGTGGATTCCTGCAACAGAGAGGAATTGACAGGAGTGCTCCAGCCATGAAGACAGAAGAGAAACAGTCCAGAGATGGAAGACGCTGACGATGCCTTGTCATACTAGCAGTCAGCAGCTGTGCATCACTGCAGGTTGCCCAGGACCAAACCAGAGAGGGTCGGACCTGCATTACCACCATTTGTCCACCATCCAGAACTGAAATATCATTGCTGACATGTACACATAAGGAACTGTTTGACACAGAAATTGGGACTCAAAAGAACTGTTGGCCCAGAAAGAAACTCACTATAGACTGATTCATTTGCCTCTCAGCATAACCATTATTGCTTGTCTCATTTTCGGTTCTTATAAGTGTATTTCTAGTATCACATGAGCTCACTCATCTAGGGGAAATGATTAACAACATAGACTGATGAACAAGAACAGACCCTGTTTCCGGAGACAGGGAAACATCGATCAGACTGTCGGACCTCAGAGGGAAGGTAGGAGAGGGTGGGGATATGGGAGAGAGATCAACCAAAGGACTTTTGTGCATGCATATGAGCCTAACCAGTGGTCACGGACAACAGGGGGATGGGGACATGAGTGGGGAGAAGGGTTTGGGATGGGAATGGGGGGGAATGAGGACAAATATGTGATACCTTAATCAATAAAGAAATTTTTAAAAAATTATGAGGCACATAGTCATTGCTTAATGAAATTTTAGGGCACAAATGGATGCAGGAATAAAGAAATAAAGAAATAAATATACATAGATTGCCTGGTCTTTCCAGTCCCTTGCTTTTTTGTTGTTGTTGTTCTGTTGTGTTTTCCTTTTTTATTTTGTTTTTGTTTCAATATCATCCCACCTACATACTAAGTTCAAATCCTTAGGTTGTTATTCAGGCCTCGGATGACCTGGCTGACCTCTCAGCTCCATCTTTTACCTGGCAAGTCACACTTCTGTGACTCTAAACTGCAGGCATCTGTAGTCTCCTCCCAGGGACTTGCATTCTGCCATGCATCTGCTATTTCCAGGAAAGTTTGTCTTCATCCCACTGACTTCTCTTTTTTTTAAATATATTTTATTGATTTTTATAGAGAGGAAGGGAGAGGGAGAGAGAGTCAGAAACATCGATGAGAGAGAAACATCGATCAGCTGCCTCCTGCACGCCTCCTACTGG
Organism: Eptesicus fuscus; assembly: GCF_027574615.1. Taxonomy (NCBI): domain Eukaryota; kingdom Metazoa; phylum Chordata; class Mammalia; order Chiroptera; family Vespertilionidae; genus Eptesicus; species Eptesicus fuscus. Next base: position 112,444,022 of record NC_072474.1, on the reverse strand, counting down.
GGATGTGCCCACAACCAAGGTACATGCCCTTGACCGGAATCGAACCCGGGACCCTTGAGTCCGCAGGCCGACGCTCTATCCACTGAACCACACTGGTCAGGGCTCACTGACTTCTCTTGATCCTTCAGGATTCACCTCAGGGAACATCAACTCCTGAAAGCTTGCTTGCCTTTTAGCTTCCAAACTGTGCTGTGTGTGGCAGAGAAGAAGAAAAGGAAGATTGCAGTGTGGATTCTATTGCACCTTTCAGAAGATCATGTGTTATTATCAATGAACGTGAACACTTTTCCTTACACTTATTAACATGGATTTCTTTGAAAATTTCTACACTTGTATTTACCCCATTTGTTTTCTTTTGCAGGGTCCACCTGTAATGTCCATGAACTAATTTCCATGAACTCATAGGAGTTATTCATATCTTAGATATATTTGCACCTAATGTTTCAAGTATATTGAAAATATTTTTTAAGTTTCTAGTTTATCATTTCATATATCTATAAAATTTTATGCATTAATTTTATCTATTTTTTGTGGTAGAGTGTTTATTTGTTATACATCATCTCATCATCTATTTATCCAAGAATACTACAATTTAACTTGTTAGTATTATTTTTTAAAATAAATTTATTGTGGTGACATTGGGCAAAATGATTATTTGATTATTGTGACATAATCAAATTATATAGGTCTCAAGTGCACAGTTTTATGATATATCATCTGTGTATTGTGCTGTGTGCCCACCACTCAACCCGAAGTCAAATCTTGTTCCATCATCATATATTTGACCCCCTTTACCCGTTAGTACCACCACTTCATTTCCTCTGGTAAGCACAATACTGTTGTCTGTGTCTATGAGCTTTATTTTTTTTTATTTGTTCATTTGTTGCTTTCAGCTTTACTAGTATATCCCACTGGAAAAATTTAATATGGTAAAATCTATGGATATTTTCTTCCACAGTATAGATTTTTTTTAAAACTTTAAAATTATTTTAATTTTATTTTGCCATTTGCATTAGCTTGTTACTCCATTTTATATTCATGCTGGTATATGGTTTGGAGGACATGATGATCATATATAAGAATTTTAACAAGTTTTACAGGCCTTACTTCACCAGATGGGATAAAATGTCAGGGTTAAAAGCTGTTCCTTCATAAAACTTTGTTTCTATTCTTTCAATACCTAAAAAAATAGCAGACAATGTTGAAATGAGCAATCCCAGATGTCTCAGCAGCTTGTACCATTTTCATATTTTTTTTTTTTACTATTTTCATATATTTTGATTCCACCGCTCTATGTAGTCAACATTAATGCTATGTGAGCAGACTTGATTCACCTCTTTGATGTCGTGAGGGTCCACCTGTAATGTCCATGAACAAATGCCATAAAATATCTATTCTTCAAATGGGGGCCCATGGACCCTGGTTGATCACCCTCCGTCTCATTCAGAAATGTTGCTGACCATATAGATTCATGGGCCCTGTATAGAATTATTGAAACAGAAGCTTTGCAATTTGAGATCTAGCCCTAAGCAGACTTAAATACCAGGGTTCTCTGACCCTCACTCTGATTTTAGTGAGAAAGAAATGGTTTTTGCTTTGATTATATTTCTGAAAGTCTAGCAATTATTCTGCCTTAAACCTTAAAGAACATGTGTCAGGGTTTGTCACCTGCATGCATCCTGGCATTTTGTCTCAACCACAGGACTAATTAGAGTAGAGATAGCTTCCCCAACCAGCTAGTGCTTCAGATATCAGAAATGTTTCCAGCGCCACTACTATAAAACCCTGCCAAGCACTATACATTTTCCTTTCACTGCTTTGAAGAAAATACCAAATGAGGTGTTCCACAGAGTTTTCAGAGATGACAGCATTATTGAAGGGACTCATTCTTGCTTGGATGTCCATTATCAGGCAATTACTTTGCAATTTTACTTATTACACTTACCCATTATTTCAATTCTTTGTGGTAAGTGTTTTATTTTTGCCAGTGAGGAAAACAAGGTTGTGGAAGATTTAGTCACTTGGCCATTCACAAACTAGCCAGCATCAGAGCCAGAGCTCGAACCTGAAACTTCTGGACCCAAACCTACAGCACACTCTCTAGCACAGCTTCCTGGGGTGCATCTTTATATATTTATAAAGAGGTAGGCAGAGGGAGAGAGAGATAGAAACATCAATGATGAGAGAGAATTATTGATTGTCTGCCTCCTGCATGTCCCCTAGAGGGGATTGAGCCCACAACCTGGGCATGTGCACCGACTTAGAATCAAACCATGACCTCCTCATTCATAGGTCAACACTCAACCACTGAGCAACACCAGCTGGGCTTGTGGGTTATTTTTTAGATGTGCCAATGATCTGCTGTGAATCAGGTGTCAGGATATCATGCAGAAGCCAAGGACTGAGAGAAGGCAGAATGCATCTGTAAGCAATTGGGACTGGAGACCAGCCTTGTTTCTCTGGAGTATCTCAGATCCTCTGGGAAGGCAAGCAACCAGCAATCCTCACTCATATCCTCATGGTCTCAGTGACACTTCTTTGTTCTTCCAAGTTACTGTTAAGGAGACTCCATCCCTGTTCATTATTATCACTCACAGAAATTCCAAAGTATTTCCCAATGACTCAAAAAATTTTACTCCCAAACTAACAAATTTAAAAAAAGAACACAAAGCATGTTACAATCCTACCTAATAATAGACAAATATGCAAATTGATCATACCTTCACTATGCCCACGATTGGCCAGGAGGCGCTGGGGGAGCAGGATTCAGGGTGGCCGGGGTGGCCGATTGGGCCAGCGGGACGCTGAGCTGCGTTGCCGGCGGCGGTGCGAGCTCAGTGTCTGTGCCATGGCTGTGCTGCGGCACAGAAGAGGCACGCCGGAGGCTTCTGAAAGGCCTGGTGCACCATCGGACAGGCACCCAGTTCCCCCACGATCGAAAGCAAAAGCGTGGGAGCTGGGTGCCTGTCCGCTCAGGCACCAGGCCTTTCAGAAGCCTCCGCCGCGAAGGCCTGGTGCACCAGCGAACAGGCACCCAGCTCCCCGTGGTCAAAAGCAAAAGCGTGGCAGCTGGATGTCTTTCCGCTCAGGCACCAGGCCTTTCAGAAACCTCCGCTGCGCTGGAGGCTTCTGAAAGGCCTGGTGCACCAGTGGACAGGCACCCAGCTTCCCGCGATCGAAAGCAAAAGCGTGTAGGGGACCCTACATGTGCATGATTTAATCATGCACTGGGCCTCTAGTGTAATAAATAATATTTGTATGTAATTCTATAGTTTACCAAGAGCTTTCATATGTTACTTTGTTTAGTGCTCACACTGACCTGTTGAAGTCATTATTGCTCTCATCTATTTCCATATTACATAAAGAAACTGAAATTAAAAATATCCGTGTACTCTCTCAGGTCAATGAGGTGACCTAGATCAGATATTGTATCTCCTGCTTCAAAGCCTTTACTCTGTGCAATTTCCCTGCATTCTCTGCCCTTTCTGCTACAACTTACTCACCAGTTATTCAATGATGGAAGGGTTTTTCTTATCTTTTATAATAGGTGAAAGGCTGTGGTATTCCTGTGAAGGTTTGAGTGATAGAAATGCAGGGTAAAAAGGGTTATTGCAGGGATGGAGAACAAAATGCAGGGCAAACAATCCTTGCGCAGACAGCTGCCACCTTCAGCGGAGGTGGAGCCATCACTGTGATGTCAGAGCTGCTCAGTGGAAATAGCTATAATCAAAACCAACACACAAAATCATCATTCACAAATACAATGCTGTTGGAGTTCAAAAGGAGAGCATTGTGCCTACCAACCAACCAACCAGAGGCCGCGATGGAGTGAGAGCGTTCAATTTGAGGATGAATCACAGAATGTTTTGATATTTGTTTCTTGTTTTAAAGAAATACATAATTTTAGTTCTTTAGGTTTGTTTGTTCATGTAAACTTTTTCCTACAATATTAACTTTATTATTATTTTAAAATTGGATAGTGCAATCCAACATCACATATGTTAATTTTCAATTTGGGATATAAAATCTCTATTTAATATATTCTTATTGATTTCAGAGAAGAAGGGAGAGAGAGAATTATAAACATCAATGATGAGAGAATAACTGATCAGCTACTTCCTGTATGTCCCCCACTGGAGATCAAGCCTGCAACCCCGGCACATGTCTGTGACCATACTCCAACCTGGGACCCTTCAGTCCACAGGCTGATACTCTATCCACTGAGCCAAACTGATTAGGTCAAGATCTCTATTTAAATGGACCTACCAGTCACATAATTTCCATTAAATTGTATATATTTAACATAAAGTCAATATGTTAATGTCTATGAGATGTTTCATGTCTTTGATTACTCTTAATAATGTATTTCTTAAAGGTCTACAAAAATCTCTGCAAATCAGAAATTCTGTTGGATGAAAAAAGGAAAATCCTGTGTAAAGATTTTTAAATATATACACTGAGTGGCCAGATTATTATGATCTCTGAGCATATAATAATCTGGCCTCTCAGTGTATATCCTATATAATAAAAGGCTAATATGCTAATTGTCCCCTCAACCAGGAGTTCGACCAGCAGGCAGGCTGACCAATCGCCCATGTCCCTTCCCCCTGGCCCATGCATGAATTCAGGCACCAGGCCTCTAATATATATCTCTATATATATATCTTTATATATATCTTTATATATATCTTTATATATCTTTATATATATCTATACATATACATATATATAGATAGATAGATAGATAAATACACATACACACACATACTGAGTGACCAGATTATTATGCATTCAGAGATCATAATAATCTGGCCACTCAGTGTGTGTGTGTGTATATCTATATCTATATCTATATCTATATCTATATATCTATATATAAATATATATATGAGAAACATGAGAATTGACCATCCCTCCACTACACCCACAAGCCAATCAGGAGTGAGTATACAAATTAACCCAACAAAGATGGTGGTGGCCACGGAGCTGGAGCAAGCAGGAGGCTTGGGTTGCCCCTGGTGATGGAGGAAGCCAAGCTTCCCACCTGCCCTGGCCACTGCTAAAGGAGTGCCTGGGGGCCTGGGTGGCTGGGGGTGACCCAGGCTTCCAGCCCGCCCTGGCCTCCACTCAAGGTGGGGCTGGGAAAAAAAAAGGAGGGGCTGGGACCCTGGGTCACTGGGGGGCGTGGCCAGCCTGAAAACCGCCCTCAGCTCCTTACCCAGGCTGGCCACACCCCCATGGGGTGAGGGTCCCCGCTGGGGGGTTTGGCCAGCCTTCAAACAGCCATCAGACCTTCACCCAGGCTGACTAGGCACCCCAGTGGGACCCCTACCATGAAGGGGGTGTGGCCAGCTTGAAAACAGCCCTCAGCCCCTCATCCAGGCTGGCCAAGCCCCCCAGCAGAGACCCTCACCCCATGGGGGTGTGGCTGGCCTGTAATCTACCACAGGCCCCTCACCCAGGCTGCCCCTTGCCCCAAGGGAACCCCAACCCTGGTTTGGTACATCCTTTAGGGAAAACCAGCCAGCCCCACCTGTGCACCAGGCCTCTATCTATACTAATAAAAGGGTAATATGCTAATTAGACTGGGAGACCTTCCAGGAGACCTTCTGGATGTTCTTCTGGACAAAGCCATGGTTGCAGGGCCGAGGTAGAGGTGGTTAGAGGCCAAGAGGGGAGGGCAGTTGTGGGTGATCAGCCTGGTGGGAGGGGTCATTGGGGGTGATCAGGATGGCATGGGGGGCATTTGGGGGTGAGTAGACCAGCAGGGGGTCAGTTGGGGTGAGCAGGCCAGTGGGGAGGGCAGGTGGGGGTGAGCAGGCCAGCAGGGGGGCAGTTGGGGGCAAGCAGGCTGGCAGGGGGGGAATTTTGGAGTAAGCACAATGGCACGGGGGGCAGTTTGGACTGATCAGGCTGGCGGGGGTGTGTAATTGGGGGCAAGAAGGGTGGCAGGCAGAGTGGTTAGGGGCAATCAGGCAGGCAGGCAGGTGAGCGAATAGGAGCCAGCAGTTCCGGATTGCGAGAGGAATGTCTGACTGCCGGTTTAGGCCCGATCCCTGTAAACCGTCAGTAGGACATCCTTCAAAGGGTCCCAGATTGGAGAAGGTGCAGGCCAGGCTGAGGGAAACTCCCCCCCCATGCACAAATTTCATGCACCGGTATATATATATATATATATATATAGTGGCCCGGTGCATGAATTTGTGCCCGGGTGGGGTCCGGCTGGCCCACCTCAGTTGAGGCCGATTGGGCCAGGCCAACTAGGGGGAAGGGCCGACTGGCCCTGTCCTCTGGTGAACTCCCGGTCAAACTCCTGGTCAAGGGGACAATTTGCATATTAGCCTTTTATTATATACACATCTAACTTTAAATATTTTTATATTTTTAAATTTTTTAATTAATTAAATTTATTGGGGTGATATTGGTTGATAAGATTTTATAGATTTCAAGTGTACATTTCCATGACACATGATCTGAACATTGCATTGTGTGTCCACCAGCCAAAACCAAATCATCTTCCATCACCATATATTTGGCCCCCTTTAATGTTCCCTGGATTTATCTAGCAGTTGTAATTTAATCAGAACTAAATGTGATCGTCATTTAATTAAAATTGATAGGAGACACTCATCTGAAAAAAAATATATTAGTTAATATGTAAAAAGCTCTTAGAAAAATGCCTATTGTGTAGAAAGTGGCCTATATTTGTAGCTATTATTGGTGTTGATGCTATGCTTATTACTATTATAATTTTTAGCTATTGTTGTTTTTATTTCCCTATACACCAAGCTCTAGCTGCTATAGGCCACTTGTTCTTTTATTTTTTTAAATAAATCTTGTATCTATTTAAAGTATACAATGTGATATTTTGAAATACATATACAGGCCTAGCTAGTTTGGCTCAGTGGATAGAGTGTCGGCCTGTGAACTGAAGGGTCCTGGATCCAATTCCTGTCAAGGGCACATGCCTGAGCTGCTGGCTCGATCCCCAGTAGGGGGGCATGCAGGAGGCAGCCAATCAATGATTTTCTCTCATCATTGATGTTTCTCTCTCTCCTCCCTCTCCCTTCCTCTCTGAAATCAATAAAAATATTTTAAAAAAAGAAATGCATATACAGTAAAATGATTATTATCACTAAGCTAAGTATTATATCCATCTTCTCACATATTTACCATTTGTGTGTGTGTGTGTGTGTGTGTGTGTGTGTGTGTGTATGTGTATTTGTGTAGATTTCCAAACCATAAATGATTTAAATGTAGCTCTTGCTTGAACAATCATTACTCATGAAGTTTTATAACTTACTGGGGATATGAACCAATATTATCTGCTCCTCTCCATGAATGCTTGACACCGTTGCTATATTACCTGAATGGAAATCAACATGGACAGGTCAGGTGAATTTTACAAGGTCTCCAGACAGTAGGTTAGAGAGCTGGTTGGGAATGTGTGTGTCTTTATTGAACACTAATGCTTTTCTCACTATATTAGAGTGTCTCAGAACCTCAGCTCTAAAACCTTTGAACTATACTATCTCTGCCTTCCCACTCAAGGATAATCCTCTTGGGCAGAAAAGATGAACATCATGATTGAGAAGCTCTTTTCTCTCTCCTACATGTTATAATATTGAATCTTTGTCCTCATCCAGTATGTCTCTCTCATTTCTGTGCTCATTAAAAATTTAAAAAAAGGATTATGTTGTGGTCCATTTTGTTTTTATAGGTTTATATTATACTTTTTATTCTTTTCATTCTGAATTTTAATTCATATTTCAGTCTGCTTTACATAGCTCATATGATTTTATATTTGAAAACCCCCAAAAATCAATATAGTAGTCAAATGCTTTTAATATATATATTTGTATTGATTTCAGAGAGGAAGGGAGATGGAGAGAGAGGAAACATCTATGAGAAAAACTGATTTGCTCCCTCCTGCACACCCTCTACTGGGGATCAAGCCCACAACCTGGGCATGTGCCCTGACCAGGAATCAAACTGTGACCTCCTGGTTCATAGACTGATGCTCAACCACTGAGCCACGCCCACTGGGCAGTAGTCAAATGCTTTTAAAGATAAAATTAATCCATTCACTCATTCAACACACAGGAGTCCCAACTGTAAGTGTGGCAGTGAGGGGCAGGCAGCAGTAACTCAGTATTTTCTCAAGAATCTCACCATTGGCCCTGACTGGTTTGGCTCAGAGGATAGAGCGTCAGCCTGCGGACTGAAGGGTCCCAGGTTCGATTCCGGTCAAAGGCATGTACCTTGGTTGCAGGCACATCCCAGTAGGAGGTGTGCAGGAGGCAGCTGATTGATGTTTCTCTCTCATCGATGTTTCTAACTCTCTATCCCTCTCCCTTCCTCTCTGTAAAAAATCAATAAAATATATTAAAAAAAAAAAAAGAATCTCACCATTGATCATGGGAGGTCAGGTTCATGCTCCCAGGTAGTTGTTGTGCAAGCTACAGGGCCACCCTTCAAGTGCTATGAGAGTTCTCCCACAGAGAGGACTGGACACTGGGGTTGGTCAAGTGAAGGGTGAAAGCAAATGGATATGCAAATGGAGGGGGATATATTCTAGACAGAGGGAACAGGATTAGAAAAGACAAGAAGGAAAGAATTGAGTATGAACAGAATACCACAAAAGCTCTGTTTAACAGGGCATAGGGGAGGCAAGGATACAAAATATTCTTTAAAAAGAATGAGACTGGATTCTGGAGGAAATTGAATGCTTGCCTAAGACTAGGCATTTTGTCATCAATAGAGAACCATCTTTTCTGAGAAAAAGGATGCAATAATAATTACCTCTTTCCCCCCAAGAAATATATCTAATTTTACAGAATGGTTTATCATCCAATCGGGTTGGGGGCGCACAAATGGCACCCCAAATCCAAGGTTCATTGTGGAGAACCAATTCATTTATTCTAATGAACACTTATTTTGATGGTATAATAGGATATGGTAATATGATAATACATTACATTTTTCAATTCTCTGTAACAACATAGACATAGCCAGCAATGCTTGCATGAGAAGAGGAGGTTTAAACAGCTCTTTTTGTCTCCAAGACATAGTTTGAAGGTGTCATAATTGTAGGACTGTTCCTTTGAAATGTTGCTACTGTCTTATTGCCTCTCTTAGACCATGAGTTACTGTAGAGCAGAGCATGTCATGAAGGTCTTTGTTGCCCAGGTGTATAGCATCAGGGATGTGCTCATTGAATATAAAATATCTGTTGGCACCATTCTGAGCCAGCCCCCCTCTGTTCAGATTATATTAAGAAAAGAGCATTGCCAATATAATCTATGAGTTTAAAAGTTGTAATAAAATGGGAAGAAGGGTAGTCTCTACCATTTAAGCATAAAATACATGTGACTTCATATTTGTTGTGTGTGTTTATGATTTTTCTATATTTCTCTTGAATACTATTTTATTTAACTTCAGCATTTTAGAATTTTGAGCAGGTCTGCATATATGTTCTATCATTTATTTCTTTTATACTTTTTAAATTAAATTTATTGGGGTGATATAGAAAAGAGTATGAAGCTTCCTCAAAAAATTAAGAATAAAGTTACCATATAAACCAGCAAACCCCTCTTCTGGGTATCTACCCCCAAATTTTCAAAACATTTATTCATAAAGATATATGTATCTTTATGTTCATCACAGCATTATTCAAGGTGACCAAGACATGAAAACAACCAGGGTCCTTCAATAGAAGTTTGGATAAAGAAGATATGATACATGTATATGATGGAACTAGAGTCCCAGTGCACAAAATTTGTGCACGGTGGTGGTGGTGGGGGATTCCCTCAGCCCAGCTTGACCCCTCTCACAGTCCGGGAGCCCTAATGGGATGTTCTACTGACGGCTTAGGCCCGCTCCCCATGGGGAGCGGGCCTAAGCCACAGTCTGGCCTCCCTCTGTGGGAGGTGACCGTGCTGATCAGGGGAAGGTGCCATCCCCATCACCCAGCTGCTGCTGCCACTGCCAGCTGCCACAGCTGCCAAGGTGTTTTCATTAACACAGACTCCACTCCCTTCACCATGAAAAAATGACAACTTTCTTTAGGCATTTTCAAGATGTCTCTTTCATAGGGTATGACATTTCTTTCTTTCTTTCCTTTACCCAGACATTTCAAGGTTGTGTTATCACAGATGCAAAAAGACAGATAGGCTCAGTTAAGGTAAAGGTTGAACTTGTCAGTGAAGATACCGGCCTAGGATGTAACTACCCACCGAAACTGCTTTTGATTAAAGTTTAATTTCAGACCATCCTTTGTGGTTACTTTAGGTCTCTGAGTTTGCAAGACTGCCATGCAGGCCTCCCCTGAGCTTGTCAGGTCAGCATGTTGCCCCTTTCATCCACTATATATATTTTATTTCATATATTATATATTTATTTTTATTTTATTTTATTCATTATTATTATTTTTCCCATTGATCTTTTAGAGAGAGTAGAAGAGAGAGGGAAAGACAGAGAGAAACATCAATGTGAGAGAAACATATGGATTGGTTGCCTCCAGCATGCACCCCAACCAGGGCCCAGGCCAGGGAGAAGCCTGCAACCGAGGCACATTTCCTTGACCAGAATCGAACCTGGGACCCTTTGGTTCGAAAGCCGATGCTCTATCCACTGAGCCAAACCAGCTAGGGCCATTTATTTTTTTAAAATGTAGCTTTAGTTTTCAGCAAAATTAAGGAGATTACCCCCTTCTACCACAAATGCATGGCTCTCCTATTATCAACACCCCTACCAGAGAGGTACATTTGTTACAGTTGATGAACCTACATTGACACATCATAATCACATATTACCCAAAGTTTACATTAGGGTCACTGATCCTCTGTGCTCCCCCTATTCATCTCTCACCCCCACCTTGGGCAACCACTGATCTCTTTACTGTCTGCATGGCTTCCTTCTGGTTACATGGTTGCTTATTCCATGAGTCATTTACCAATGGTGGAGTTTAGGGCTGATTATATTTATTCTTTCACACATTTGCTATTTTTTTTTATTCAATTGTCATTATACAACTCAAAATAAATGCTTTGGAAATAAATGCTCTATGATTTTTCTTGAAAGTATCTGTGGATTTTAATGAATAAGAAAGATTTGAATAGAAGAAAAACATTAAAACAATAGGGTGGAAGTTAGTCACTTCTTTCCTACTGTGAAATGGAGGGTGAACCCAAAAGGCAGAGGGGACCCCAGGGGGCTTTCCTTGTTCAGCATGGAGAGAAATGAAAGGGAGTGAATAAGTCCTTTCTATGATTTCAAAACGAAGAGTCAGGAGAGACAGAAAACAAAGTCACAAATATACATTATTCATCGAAGATAGAGTGGAAGAGAGCGGGTTTTTGAGAGTCATTGTTTCTAGCCCCCCTCTGTGGAGAAAGGTAATTCTTGGTAATGAACAGATTCTCCCCCGAGGAGATAATTGAGCCATTGAACCATCAGGGAAAGATGGGTCACTGGTGTGGATTCAGCCTCAGGGAAGTGTATGAGACGCACTTTAAAACTTTGAAGTGAGAGTGTTCAATTTAGCGATGGAAGTAGCTATCTTGCCGCTCACTTAATTACAAAAATCATGTGTTATGGACTTGGACGTGGTGGATAAGGTGAATCCAGGCAAGCCAAGAGACTTCTAAGTGAGAGTAAAGATATGGAATATGTAATTAAATTGTGGGAGGTGGCAGATGCTATCGGGCTTCCACTTGTTACAAGGTAAACAAAAGAATAATGCAATAATGACTATAAAAAATAAAATGTTAAATTGCTTTTTTTTTTTTTTTTTGTCCACAGCAAATGGAAAGTCATCTGAAGCAATATCTGCCTTTTATTCCCTTTTTGCTGTTTCTTGCTTATATAACTATTTCTTTATTTGGGTTTATAAAGGATCGAGCAGCAGGGCGGTTAAAATTGCACACATTGTAATGCAATTGTTGAAAAATAGAAACAGTTTACAAAGTAAAAGACAATTTAACTGGTAAAAGGGGAAAACATCTTTCTAAGCTAATGTTATAAGAAATGAAATTTGATGACTTTCACTCTTCAGTGATGGAGTTTGCAGATCGAATGAGCAGGCTGTACTGAAATGCTAAAACCAAAGTCCCATTGATGTGAGGCCACTTTAATTGGCTCTTTAAGAGGCTAGAGGGAAACAAATGGAATTTGAAGCATGTCATTGGGACTTAAGAACAGCATAGAAAACAAATATATATTTTTTTCTTCTTAGATGAGGTTGAAAATGCATGAATGCATTCAAGACCCAGTTTTTCACATAGGGGGCATCATGATAGGATGAACAAAGATTGGGCTTTAGGTTCAGACAGACTGTAGTTCAAGTCCTGATTCTGGTACTAACTAGTAGAAACTAAAACAAGCCACATAACCTGTTTGAGCCTGTGTCCCAATTTGGAGTATAGTGAGAGGCCACTTGCAAGATTGTGAGGATTAAAGAAGATAACCCATTTCTACAACATAGTAGAGTTTATCCAATAACTCAAAGGACATTCAACAAATACTAATGCCTAGTCTTATTTCTAGACACTTAACTCTTTTTTTATTGTCATGGAACACAGTGTAAAAAAAGAAACTAATCTATACATAAAAAAGACAAATTAGTCTCTTTCTGATTAATTTGATCATCAATCTGGAATTAGTTTTAATATAGCAACTCTACACATCTAAAAGGGCAGAGATCCCACCCAACAGAGAAAAGGATAAAGGGTTGCTGAGCTTTAGAGACTCCTGAGCATCAGACAAGCACACTTCCTTCTTGTTCATCCCATGGCCTTACTCTTATTATCCCAAACATGGCTACAGCCTATAACTCAATCCTTCCTAATATTTTTTATCACCTGAAGTGTATTTTAATTAAAAGAAAATGATTAGATGGAGGAATATTGAGAAAACACAAAGGTCCCTAAGAAATAACATTGAAAGGAAACTCATATTCAGAAACCACTAATCTACCTTATTTTATATTTCTGTGAAGTTATTTTTTTTCTATGCATATACACTGAGTGGCTAGATTATTATAATTTCTGAACGCATAATAATATGGCCACTCAGTGTGTGTGTGTGTGTGTGTGTGTGTGTGTGTGTGTGTGTGTGTATTGGAGGCCTGGTGCACGAATTCGTGCATGGATGGGGTCCGGCCAGCCTGGCCAGGGGGAGGGGACATGGGTGGTTGGCCGGCCTGCCTGCTGGTCGAACTCCTGGTCTAGGGGACAATTTGCATATTAGCCTTTTATTGTATAGGATATACACTGAGTGGCCAGATTATTATGCATTCAGAGATCATAATAATCTGGCCACTCAGTGTATATTTGTTTTAAAAAATACAATCTCATGGAAAATACTTTTGATAGGTGGCCTTTTCTTGCTTATCGATGTCAATTATATTTTTCTGAATGAGTACATCTCCCATATGGTGGCTCTAATGGATATCCATTTTTATAAGGTCAGCTGGGGGTCATATCTTCTCAATGTCCTCCTTGAGCACTGAGCTGTAATCATGGCAGCCATTGGGGTTAGAGAAGCAAAGTCTGAACTTTTTGGCTCTCAAGTCAACCAGGGCTTGAGGAGCTAAGATACCATTGAAAAGTAGAGAGGTGAATCCACATTCTGCATTGATTAGTCCTTAAAATATTTATTGGTTCCTAAATGGCATCGTGTAAGAGGCAAATAAATCAAATTGGCAGTAACTGACAACCAGTGTTAAAAATCCATCAGAAATCTCTGTAAGCTCACTGTGCTGGGTAGGGCCCTGTTATACATGCCAGTATTTCAGTTAAGGAACCCAAACTAGACCAGGTCACCCCAACACTTAAATTCATCTCTAAATCATTTCAGTCTGATTGGGTCCAAGCTATCCGCCCAGTAGTCTTTATTGGAGAAAGTGGAGTCCTTTGTGATTTAATAACACCATCCTGTGTGTCTAGCAGTATTTCATCTCCAATGTCGATATCAAATATTCAATAAAATTACCAGGTTTGTCAAGAGACTAAATAGGCAAATCCAAGAGGGGGAAAACAAATATGTTTATGAATGGAGATTTTAATGATATAAATTAACTCTAATAAAAAATTAATCAGATAGACAAAAATAAGAGAAAGAACAATGACATGGTGGGTTTGGCTGCCAAAGATGCCATCTTCTCGTATTTCTGACTTCCACATGGTGGGAGAAACAACCAGTAAAAGAAAACTATGGTACAGACAAGTTTCTGCCATCATTAAAATCTAAGTACAGTGTACCTGCCCAACAGTGAACAAACCACAGGTAATTCCCTTCTTATCCACCAGGGGGCAGTGAAGGATGGAAGAGGTGAGCTATGGTGGGAATCCTTACATAACAATGTTTGCACTGCCTCTGCACACAACTTCAGTTTCTTAACTTTCCTTGTTGTTGAAATCACACACTCTATCATGGTATGGAAAATATCGCTACCAACTTTCATCTCTAAAATTAAGTCACCTCTAAATTTGCATGTCCAAGTGAGTAATCTGGGCTACTACGTGGCCTGATGGTGAGCCCACAGTTCTCCATCATTTCCCACCACTCAGCAAAAATTCTCCATGTGTCACGCCAATGTCCTGCTACCTAGCTTGTCCTACATCCTGTGTTACTGGTGATATTTAAAATAATAATAACAAAAGTATTGAATATTCAGATCAATTTATTATTGTTATTGTTATTATTTAGCGTAGTCGCCTCACATCCTCTTCACAAAAACCTGATGAGAACTAACCATATCCTCCATTAACAGTCATGTGAGGCTTAGGGAGAAATTTTTTCAAGCCCCTGAAACTAAGAGACATGGGAATTTAGAGCAAGAGGCTGGAAGGGAAGAGGGTGGGAAGGTGGTTGCATCTCCTGGGACATCTCAGCAGATCTCCACATCTTTGTGGCCATGAAAAATAAAGCAAACAAACAAAATTCAGTTTTTAGGGTCCTGCCTTGAAACATGGCATGGGCAGAATTTGAATACAACACATGGACTTCAGATGAGCAAATGCAAGGTTCAGATGTGCTAAGGGGACATTTCTCTGCTTGGAAATTCAGGTCCCTGAGGAGATCAGTTGGAAGAGGGCATGCTCCATGGGAAACTGTGAGAAGTAATGGCTTCTTGAATGAAGGCACCGCATACAAACTCAGCAAACGCACAGAGTGGTGAGACTAATTCTTTATAATAATAGGTAACACATTTTATGCTAAAGAAGATTAAGGGAGTATTGCAGCCACTACTGCTTAAAAAAGCAGGGTTTTTAAACAACCAGAACAGCATGGAACTAAAAAAAGTAAAAATCACAGCAGACATTATCTCTGTGGGACAGAGGAATTAACATGGTGAAGAGCCGGGTAAGATGAACTGGATGCACGTGCTCTCTGACTACATCAGTGTGATCCCTGCTGTCGGTAGAATGGGATCCTATGCAGAAATAACTCAGGACCACAGATGTCCACAAAGCTTGCCTGCAAGACCATTTTACAGGAAATTGAATGGTGTTTCATTCATTGCAGAAGCTATTTTTAACGGGTTTTATTTTTCACTTGAGAGCAATGATTGTAGTAACTGATATTTTATTTTAGCGGGATCTCCACTTCTGTGTAATATTAGGAGGATGCAGTGCCCAGCCTCCAGGTATGAACACAGAAAGAGTGGTGTCCTTTTTCCCTAAGACCTTTAGCAGTTATGCAGGGGCAGATGCCTGAGCTTTATTCAAATCCTGTTTCTATTGGAACTTCAGACTTGTAGATTGTGGTTCAAAGACGATAGATGTATAGAGGGTGGTTAAAGGATTGTTTATTGACCTTGTCCAGTTTTGGTTACCACACATTGCAGAAATGTGCACAGTGGAAGTATCATTCTGACTAAAATGTTTTAGCTAAAGATAGTTGTTCGGTTTCCTGCATCTTGTCTTTCTGTAGCTGAGTTTTGTTTCTATCATCTTCTATGAATGTTCTTCCAGAGCTGAGACAATTAATTCATAGTTTGTATTAAGGATAGCAGATTTTATTTCTGCGGTTTTTATTCTCAAGTCATGAGGGATCCTAATATATAAAAAGACAGGGGCTGTCACGACCTAAAGAACCAGATGGACTACTGAACAGCAGGCTGCGTGAGACAACCAGGTTGGCAGGGGAGTTAGTGAGGGACAACCAAACAACTGAACAGCAGGCTGCGTGGGGTGACCAGGCTGGCGGGGGGGTAGGGGGGCAGTTAAGGGAAACTAGGCTGGCAGGGGAGTCAGTGAGGGGTGACCAAGCTGGCAGGGGGGACAGTTGAGGGTGACCAGGCCACCAGGGGGGCAGGTAGGGCAATCATGCCCGCAGGCAGAGGTGGTAAGGGGTGATCAGGCTGGCAGGGGGTCAGTAAGGGGTGATCAGGCAGGCAGGCAGGTGAGCAGTTAGGAGCCAGCGATCCTGGATTGTGAGAGGGATGTCCCAGATTGAAGAGGGTGCAGGCTGGGCTGAGGGGGACCCCTCCCATGCACAAATTTCATGCACCAAGCCTCTAGCATAGTAATAAATATCAAAGGTATAAATTAATATTGTATGAAAGGGTCAGTACTCACAATTGAGTACATTTTTCTGTCATTGTTGGCTTAGTGGTTTCCTTAGTCAGGGACCATTGTTTGTTTTTATATAAAAGGCATATTTGTTATCTTTGATTTTTTTTCTTCCTTTATGCCTTCCAATTGTGAATTTCCTCATCCTGTGCATTGCTTGGCTTATTACTGAATCACAAGAGTGGGCAACTGACACCCTAGCTGGGTAGCTCAGTTGGTTTGAGCATCCTCCCAATATGTGAAGGTTGCATGTTGGATCCCCACTTATAGCACATACAAGAATCAACCTATGAATGCATAAATTAAGTGAAACAACAAATTTATGTCTTTCTCTCTCTTCTTTCCTCTCTCTCTAAAATCAATAATTAAAATTTTAAAATTAAAAAAAAAGAGTGGGTAGCTGACATTGATTGACCAATTAATATTTACATGTACCCTCACAAATAATCAGAAATCCATCCATTTATCTAGTCATTACTATCTTATAATAAAACATTTTGGACATGACTTCCTATCATCACATATAAACTTCTCTAATTCTTTTTCATAGTAAAAACAAATGTTCAAATTGTTGTCAATCAACTTTAATTTTGTAATTCTATTTTTTCTATAAAAATAATTTTAAAAAATTTATGTTTAACATATCAAAACATTTTCTTTTTTTAAATATATTTTTATTGATTTCAGAGGGAAAAGGAGAGGGAGAGAGAGAGATAGAAACATCAATGATGATAGAGAATCATTGATCAGCTGCCTCCTGCATATCTCCTACTGGGGATTAAGCCCACAACCCTGGCATGTGCCCTTGACTGGAATCAGACCGAGGGCCCTTCAGTCTGCAGGCTGACACTCTATTAACTGAGCCAAACTGGTTAGGGCAAAAACATTTTCTTTATGATTTCTGGATTTTTATGACTTGCATGTAAGCCTCCTATAGTCTTATATGTTTTCTTCTATCTTTTTCCTGTTTTTAACAATTCTGCTTTTGTCATATAGTAAGTGTACAGCTTTTGAGTATATATTTGCTCTCTCATTCTCTCTATCTCTGTCTCTTTCTCTCTACATATGTATACATACTTACATATATATTACAGTTATTCATACAGAAAATAATGTAATAATTAAGAAATAATAATAATAATAACATAAGAATAAACTGTTTTGCAGACTCACAACTGTAAACCCACTTTTGCCCAACTTTGTTTATATAACATTGAATTATTCATCAATTTGTGCTCAAGTACCAAGCTATTTTTATTGTATGAAATTTCACTATGTGGTAGGGCTAGACTCTGATTAAACCTTTTTTTACACTTTAAATTACATTGGCTATATTTCTTCAGAAGTTTGATTGACTAATTTATTATACTGCTGGGGCTTTGTCTTTTATTTTTGGAGTTATTCTTTTTTTGAGAACTTTTCAATTTATTCAATGGTAATAGGATTGCTTACTTTTTCTTTTCCCTTATATAAATCTTATAATTTATTTTTTTCCAGGAAAATTACCTCTTTACTCATGTGTTCTCCTTAACCTGAATAGATTTGATTAAACTAGTCATACAATTTCTTCCATAGCTGTGTTTATTTCTCTATCGTCATTCCTGATATTGCATATTTATAGCTTATTATCTTAATTAGTCTAGTTTGCATGTTTCCCCTAAAGAAGCACACTAGATGACACTGGCCCAACTGCCATATGCTACATATTCATTTCTCCAGCTAATGGCTGTATCTGGCCTCTGTAGCCTGCTTCGCTGGCCAGAAATATTAAAGAGTTATCATCTTTAGAAAACAACCTTGAACAATGACTGAGAGTAATGGTGCATAAGCCCTCCAGCTCCCTGGCCCCTCAGCAGGGAGAGGAGGAATTAATCCAGAGTTGTGGGCTCCATGCTGATTCCCAAAGTTGGTGAAGCTCCAATTGACCACTTAATTGATTTATTTCTATTTCTTTTAGTTTACTTCCCCTCTCTCTTACTGAGATTTTCTTCACCTCATACCTAAACTAATAGCATTACATTCTTTATCTCAGGGATTTTTAGTATCTTTATTATCAATAGTCAACAATCCAGGCAGGGAGATTTTAAGGCCACAAAACAGCATCTATTATATACATAAAACCCTATTATTTCTTTTAGTTCTATGCTTTCCTTTATACTTTTATCATGTAATTTTACATAATCAAATAATACATTTATTGTTTTATGTTTTTGAACTTTATATAAATAGAATCACACATTTTGTAATCTATCTTACTTTCTTGACATTCATCAATGTTATTGGGTGTATTACTTTCTATTTTCACAGAAAATTACATTGAATGAATATAGCACAAATTATTCTTCATTTGCTGTTGATGAACATGTAGGTTGTTTCTGCTTCATTGATTAATTTATTTATTCTGTGTCATTATTAACTACTAGAGGCCCAGTGCACAGATTCATGAACCAGTGGGGTCCCTTGGCCTGGTCTGTGGCTCTCCAACATTTCCCGAGGGGTCCTGGATTGCAAGAGGGTGCAGGCCAGGCCAAGGGACCCCAATGGTGCATGATTGGGGCCAGGGAGGGACCCCAGGAGGGCTCAAGGGTGTGTCCAGCCCATCTCTCCCAGTCCCCAGCAGCAAGGTAACCTATCACTTGGAGCATTTGCCTCCTGATGGTCAGTGCACATCATAGCTACTGATTGAATGGTTGAATGGTCAAACGCTTAGGCATATATATATATATATCTTGATAGAAATATCCCATAAATGTTTCACTAAGTGTCTAATACATGTCTTATTATATGTATGTCTAAATGTTTCTCTAGTATATTAAACCAGCATTAGGTTATGCTGCAGTAATAAATAACATTTAAATCTCAACAGCTTCCATCAAAAAGTCTTTTGATTTCCTTTAGTTTTAGTACTATTTGTTTGTCCATAGTTGGCTGTGACTCTCCTGTAACTTCCTTTACTCCAGGACCCAAGCTGATGGAGTAGCACTTACTTAAAAAAAAACATTGCCAACCTAATGGCAAAGCAAAAAAAAAAAATAAATAAATAACTAAATCAACATGCTGGCACGTCAAGCTTGTATTTGGAAATTACACAAGGCCATTCTACTCATGTTTCATTGGTAAAAGTTAATCTCTTGGTGAAGCCTCAGGAAATGATATTTTTCTCTAGGAGGCATTTGAATTTGAATTTTCCTGAGTAGAGGATGAGTGAAGAATGTTCCAACTTTTAGTTTCCCTTCCCATGTTATCCTTGTGCAGTTCATTGCTCATTTTTCTTTTTAATTTTGCTGTTATTTTAATATTATTGGTAATTGTTGTTCTCAACTGAAAGTTTTATGTGGTGCATTTTTTTCCCTCTAAGAGTGTGGTTTATATTTTCATTTTCTTTATAGTACTGTAAGATACCACACACAGCAATTCTTTATTTAATGAGCTTTAATTCATCAAAAATTCTTATTACTTGTGCTTTATGTGTTTTGTTTAAAAAATCCTTACTTTCCTCAAAAGTTGTTAACCAGTATAATGGAGTGATTGTATACCCTGAAGGACCATGCTACTACAAAACAACTAAGGCCTGGATCAAACATGCAGAGGCATGGAAACACATTTCTCAGAGGAAAGGGGTTGGATGGGTGGGAAGAGAATAATCAAAAACATATGCATAATGCATAGCCCATGGACATAGACAATAGTGTGGTGAAGGCCTGGAGTGTGACAGGATCTGGGTGGAGGAGGGCAATGTGGGGGAAGAGAGAAGGGGTGGACATCTGTAATAATCTCAACAATAAATATTAAAAAAAATAGAAATAGTCATGAATGAAATATTAAGGAAATAAAATATCTTATATTATAAAAGGCTAATATACAAATTGATCGAATGGCGGAATGCGGAATGACCGGTCACTCTGATGTGCACTGAGAACCAGGGGGCAGATGCTCAACACAGGAGCTGCCCCCTGGTGGTCAGTTCACTCCCACAGGGGGAGTGCTGCTCAGCCAGAAGCCAGGCTCATGGCTGGTGAGCGCCGTGGTAGTGGCATGAGCCTCTCCGCCTCCACGGCAGTGCTAAGGATGTCCAACTGACGGCTTAGGCAGAGGGCCTAAGCTGGCAGTCAGACATCCCCTGAGGGCCTCCAGGCTGCGAGAGTGCTCAGGCCAAGCTGAGGGACACCTCTCCCCGAGTGCATGAATTTCATGCACAGGGCCTCTAGTCTAGTTATAAGAGATTTAAAAAACACACATCAGGACATTATCTTCCACGTGAGATGAAGACGATATCAGGATATGATTACTCCTGCCTAGAACTAAAGAAAAAAAAAATCATTGGAAATACAGTAAAAATAGAGAAAGTATATGTTTGTAGGCAACAATGAGAACTGGAAAGAGAATGGGGGAGTCTTAAATAAGTGAGTTTGACTGGTACAGATATTCTGAGTGGAACTCTTGATTCTGAACTAGGAAACTAGAAAGAAAATCTGGACTTGGCACTCATCAAGGTCTACTGCTCAGGAACAGAGATACCCACAGAGTTTTTGACAGGAATTCAGAAAGCCTAAAAAATATGGCTTACTTTTCATAAATAAAACTGGAGAATTCTAGAGTTGCAGATGGTGGGAGGCTGAAAAGTTGGTAAGAATCACAGCAGACATTTTTAGGAAGATCTTTGCATAAACGTCTAGATCGGAGGCAGATCTGGGAGTGTAGGGTAAACTTGTCAAGTTCCGGTCAGCAAAGTCTCCAATGGAACTGAAGTAACCAGATGTGATTTGTCTCCCTGGTAGAGAAAAGGGTTA
This sequence comes from Eptesicus fuscus, assembly GCF_027574615.1. Classification (NCBI taxonomy): domain Eukaryota; kingdom Metazoa; phylum Chordata; class Mammalia; order Chiroptera; family Vespertilionidae; genus Eptesicus; species Eptesicus fuscus. The sequence continues at coordinate 112,422,655 of NC_072474.1, read as the reverse complement.
ATCATTTTTTTGGAGAAAATATATCATAATCTAAGGCTTTTGTACTTACTTTCAAAGGGAAAATGAGGTGAGTTAAATCAATTACAAAAAGCAATTTAGTAGTTGAATCAAGAAATCATAAGCACCTGATGAAAGAATAGAAATATTTGAGGATAGTTTGTATTTCATTTATGCTCTGTGGTTGTTTTTCCTTCCTTTTGTGTTCCTCGTTTTTGTACAGACATATAGGATTGCTGCTGGGCACAAGTCATCCATAAAATATAATATTCTCCATTTATTAAGCATTTACTAGGCTGGATGGTCTATAGTTATTTTATCCTTTAATCTAAACTAATCTTTAAGAATAACATATGAGCACTCAGCCCCTCCTCCTCCATTTAAAACATGGTGAGATTATAACAATTGGTGTGAGAACGGAGCTTTCCCTGGTATACACAGAATTAGCTTCAGACCTTTCTGAATCCAAATCTGACAGCAAAATTTGTTTCAGATAAGGAATGTGTTACACTGTAGCATTTGCATTTCCTACCCATAGTGCACTTAAGAAGCACTTAGGAAATACATACCTTTTTAAATTTTAAATTTTTTGAAATAACTGTTAACTAGATTGAATTTTTTTGTTTGTTTGTTTTCAATCAATACAACGTAACTTCCTGGGTTGTGAAATTGGTGGAGGACAGAATTGGGCTGTAGGCTGCCCTGCAATGCATTGAAAAATTATCAAATGGGTTGTTTCTCATTATTCAGGCACCTACTGAGAGAAATAATGAACCTATGGAAGTAAGACTTTGCCAACTCACAAGGTCAATCCAAGATACTCAATAATTTAGTACAAGAATGGATGCCCATCTCTGAGAATTTGTGCTTCAAACAGATTGGAAACTTCCTCCTGGGGAAGCACATGGGGTGTGAGATACTTTGGAGCTTCAGGTATGGAGTGATGATCTGATGAAGGCAGCTCCAAGTCATGGCCTATTGAATTCCTTGCGTATGACCACTTCTGTCTTTACCCATGAACAGAAACAAATGAATGTGTCAAGGTAAGGTAACTGTGCGCATTTAGCAGAGAGCATATTGAAATCAATCATTTTCTTTCATGTGACAGTGTAGCCTAAGAGTCTTTGGGACAAATTTCCTGCTTGATCAATTTCTTCTTGATGGATGATAAGCTTTTACAGTGAAGTATCATGACAATAAAGGAGACATTTACTAATGACTTTAATATGACCTGTGCTAGAAATGATGCTGGTACAATGACAACCTTCTGGATTGGATCAAGAGAAGGGCTTAGAAGTGATAGACTAGTCCTAATGTTCCCTCAAGAACTCTCAGATTTCAATGATGCTTCAACAGTCTCATCCTCAGGAGGAATTGCAGGGTTATGAGGGAGATAGGGTGAAACATAATTTGTGGATGATAGTTCCACAGTGTATCCCTTCTCCCTTCTCTCAGTGCAATGGATACCCAAGGTGTAGATACTTATCCTCAGATTCTTATGCAGAAAATCAGCATTCTTTTTTTTTTAATTTTAATTTATTGTTTAAAGTATTACAAATAGTAGTACATATGTCTCCCTTTTCCCCCATTGACTTTCCCCCGGCCTCCTCTCCCCTCCACTCCCCCAAACATGCCCTCCCCCCTCCATCTTCCCGCCCCCCCCACTCCAGTGTCTTGTGTCTATTAGTTATGCTTATATGCATGCATATAAGTCCTTTGGTTGATCACTTACCTCCACCCCCCAACTCTCCCCAGCCTTCCTGCTGTAATTTCACTGTGCGATGCTTCTCTGCCTCGGTATCTATTTTTGTTCATCAGTTTATAATATTCTTTATTATCCATAAATGAGTGAGATCATGTGGTATTTTTCTTTCAACATCTTGATGTCTATGATGGTGCCATTGTGGTCAGAAGGGCAAGGCCCAGAAGCTCCTCCTGTCTACATTTCTAGGAATATTCTATTCTACAATGTATTTCCTTCATAATCCTCCTAATCAGGCTACCCATTTGGAAATCTATTAAAAAGCTACTGAAATTAGGTGAATGGGAGGAAAATAGGTTCAGTGAGCCCAGTGATATACAATATTGGGGAAAAATAGGCTTACAGTTGTTTGTATGGAAAATAACACAATGATAAATAAATAATAATACAAGAATAAACTTTTGCATACTCAACTGCAAACTTACTTTTGCCCCACCCTATATTAATGAGACTAGTAAGACTGAGTGATGGCTCTTCCCGCTGCAGACACTTGGGAAGAGAGATTTAAGAGAGAAGGTTAGAATGGAGGGAAGAAGGAGGAGAGAGAATAAACTGAAATAGATATAAAGTTATAAAGTCTAGGTTAAAATGTGACTGGAACAAGGACACAGAAGTGCATTTAGTATGGTTCAGTCACTGAGAAGGCATAATATGACCTATGGAGCTATGGAATAACAAACAGAAACAACCAGGATATCAGTTCTGCTATGTACAGGCTATGTACGTTGGGAAACCAGGCAACTTCTGCCAGAAAGTAATAGAAGTTAGCAGTGTTGGTAGAGAGATGTCCTTGGAAAGCAAAATACCAGTGTTCAAACCTGGGCTTCACACTTTCTATAGACTTTCATCTAGAAATTAGGAATGATAGTAACTACCTAACTGAGTGGTTGAAAGTTTTAAATAGTGCCTATTATGTAATAAACAGTCAACATATATTAACTATAGTATTTGCTTTAGATTCTCTAAGCATACATTTCTTACGAATGGCAATGCTTGCTCTGCCCAACTTGAAGGATAGTTCAGAAAAATCACATGATGTGATGGATCAGAAAGCTTTCAGACTCAGGGAATTATAACTTCCTGGCATACAAGCACATATTGTTCAGCTAAACCTATTCTGCACTATTAAATAAGAAAGCAGGAAGTGGAATCAAGTACTACTCTTCTGTCTCCTCTATTAAATATGTTCATTTTCATTTTATTAAAGACCAGTATCTCCTACTTAAATCTCTACATTTGAGTTGTGTGAAATTGGTCCAATAGTGTTTTCACAGAGTTAAAACTCACTGGAAAATCCCATGTGCTGGTTGGGAGCCTCTGTTTCTGAATAGTGTAGGATAAAAGTTTTGATAAAAATTATCTTTGTGAAAACATCAAGTTACTCCTCAAAGTGCCCTAGTTGCATATTGTAGTGATGGGAAGATGCTTGCAGCGTTCATGATAATTGCTGATATAAAGCAAGTGCATATCCCATGCCAGGTCACTGCACTCATCATTTCATATTTTTAGCGGATCTATTTCTCATATAGAATATTCTCATTACACAGATATGTAAATAGTGCATGAATTAGTAAGTGATTGGCACCAGACTATAGACTTATGGGACAGGGATTAGGTCCAAGTTTGTCTGGATCCAATCCTGTCTCCTGAGACAGATTTTCATGATGTCCATGATGATGCTGGTTCCTGTGTCCTCCCTGTCTCCATTTTCCAGTAATTTCTCTTTGTAGAAACATAGACCCAAAGAATTACATTAAATTAATTAACATGTATAATTTGAAAGAAGCAAGGCATTTAGTAAATACCTACAATGCCTTTTCTCTTCCCTCTTTTTTTTTTTTTTGAATCTAACTTGTCATTCTACAAAGTTTGCAAAAACAGCAAGGGCTTTTGTTTTCCCAACTATTTGGGAACATGTTGCTGATATGCCCCATCACCCTCACTTTATTGTGTATTTCTTGCAATACAAGGGATTCTCTTAAATAATCTGATAGGACCATAAACCTCAGGAAATTAACATTGACATCACTGCCATCTAATCTTCAGACCCTGTTCAAGTTTTGCCAATAAACCCAATAATATCCTGCATAGCAAAACGAGTCTGTCTAGCTTCACCCACTGAATTTAGTTGTTTTTCTTCAGTCTCATTAGACATGAAGCTATTTCTCAGCTTTCCTTGACTCTCATGACCTTTCTCTCCACTTCTGGAGACGACAGGTCAGCTTTGTGCGGAGTGGTTTCTTTTGAAGGATCCTGTCCTTTGGGTTTGTCTAATATTCCCTCAGTCTATGCACCTTTAACAGGAATATCACAGAGATTGTGCTGTGTTCTCCTCCCAACCTATTCTGTGGCATACAATTTTGATTTGACCCATTACTGGTGATGTTAACTTTGATCGTTTGATGAATGTGGTCTCCGCTTAGCTTCCCTGCTGAAAAGTTATGCTTTAAAACTTCCTTTTAAGAAATATGAATCTTGTGGGGAGGTACTTGGGTCACTATGCCTTAATGGGAGCTTAATTAATCCCTAAGTTCATCTCATTTTTGCCTCAAATGCTGTGAGGTAGATTTTATTGTTAAAAATGAAGAAACATGTTTAAAGAGAGTTGGTGTCTTTCCCAGTGTCATGTGGCCACTAAGCAGTCTGTGATATTGTGAACCATCGATGTCACTGAGATGATGAACGATGACCTACCTTGAAAAAAATAATTCTTATTACCAGTCTGGAAGGGGCTGGTCAGAGAGGAAGAACAGTTTGTTGCCAGAGTAGAAATTTCCCCTTAGTTCCTGAGAGCATAACAAAGAGTCAGAAATGGGTCCTACTCCTTTCAATGCCATGGCTCTTTGAAGCCAAGAAGTAAGAACCATGATTAAAAGGAAGAGTTGGGAAGTACATGAAGTATGACTTGGGAGAGCTGCATTTCAGCAAAGTCTCTACCATCATCTGATTATGAGATCTTGGGAAGACAGACAATTTCAATGGAAATCTTTAAGTAGTATTATAGAAGTGTATACAAGACCAAGAAGATGTTCAAGAAACTGTGACTTTGTTACTATTTATTGAAGTAAATAGTATATCATTAAAACTGGAACATGCTGTCATAATGATGGATGTCCTGTAGCAGAGTGATTAAAAATAAGCAGTTGAGCCCTAGCTCGTTTGGCTCAGTGGATAGAGTTGGCCTGCAGACCAAAAGGTCCCAAGTTCAATTCCAGTCAAGGGCACCTACCTTGGTTGCAGGCTCCTCCCTGGCCCAGGCTCTGGTCAGAGCTCCTGCAGGAGGCAACCAATCGATGTGTTCCTTTCATATTGATGTTTCTCTCTGTCTTTCCATCTCTGTAAATATCAATGGAAAAATGCCCTCGGATGAGGATTAATTTAAAAAAAAAAAGGCATATGCAGTTGAGAGTCAAAATCAAATTGAAACCTAGGTTTGATCAGGTAATGTCTATGCAATCTTGACCTCATTACACAATCCACCTATACTCATTTCTAAATCATAGGCACTTGGGAAAGATACAGTGTGTTTGAAACATATAAGCACCTGCCATATAATAAATATTGTTACCCATTTTTTATTACATCTTTAGGTAAAACTTGATTATCTTTAATATTTTTGTAAGAATTAGAAAATCTACAGATGCAACTATTGTCACACAACAACACCCACATTCAAAAATCCTGAAAAGCAATCACTCTGTGTCTATGTGATTTTGAATCTTCATAAACTCAAGTAAAGCCACACCATGGTTGAAGTTCTCTGGTATAAAGAAAAGCAACAATAAAAGCTGAGAGCAGACACAGAGATCTAGTTGTCCTATACAAAAAGCCTGTTTGAGCATCCCACAGAACAATTGCCTCATATGGAGTTATCCTTCACTCCCAAACCTCTGACCTTGAAACAAAACAATCTACAAACACATAAGCAAAGAGCTTAGGTACATGCCTAAGATTTTTATCTTTCATTTTTCTCAAAACCTACGGAAAGGGTATGGGATTTTTGAAAATGCTTGCTTGTGAACTATTAAAGAAACCTGTAAATTTTAAATTAGTAAGGCAACATGCTCTAAGTAAGGAGACAGAGAGAGAGCCCTTGAGTTCAATGAGCTGATTTTCTGGAAACCAAACCAAAACTGTGTCAAAGACAGTGCATTCTTGATGACTATAGAAACCATTTTAAAGTGAAAACATTCAAATGGAATTTTAACTCAAGAAGTTCACACCCAAGAGTTCTCTGCTCTGCTTTTAGAAAAATAAATATACATTGATTTGTCATGTACTTCCAACAAATAACTAACATTTATTGAAAAGCTGATATGTGTTTAAGAGCCTGAATAGATGTTGAAAGTATTAAAACATATCCTGTATGATACCACTTATATGTGGAATCTAAAAATCCAAAATGGTAAAAATAGAATAAACTGGTGGTTACCTGGCCCTGGGAGTGATGGGGAAATAGGAAAGGTGTTTAAGGGTACAGACTTGTAACTAATCCTACCTAATAAAAGGTATATGCAAATAACCATCACTCCGCTATGCCCACGATTGGGCCGGCGGGAGGCTGGGGGGCGGGACTCGGGGTGGCCTATCCGGCCGTTGAGAAGATCAAGATGGCGGTGCCCAGTCCTCTTAGTTCCGGGGGTCCCTGGGGAGATAGCCACCCCGGGGAAGCGAGGCCAGGCTGCCCAGCTGCTCCCGGGGGCCCCTGGGGAGATCGGCAACCTAGGGGGGCGTGGCCAGACTGCCCAACCCCTCTCCCAGGGGTCCCTGGGGAGATCGCAGCCCCGGGGGGTGCGTGGCCAGGCCCGCCCAGCCGCTCCCGGGGTCCCTGGGAACATTGCATGCGTGGGTTGCTGAGACCCAGACCAGGCCTCTGGCCACAGATTCATAGTTTCGCGGAGACCTAGGGCAGGGATCTGCCTCATCTGTAGAGAGACAGAGGTTCTGCAGTGCCCCCAAGACGTGGGTGGGCCCAGCCAGGGATCAAGGGGCATGGAAGGACTCCTGGCAGAGGGGCAAGGACCCTCACCCCTGAGGCAGGGGTTGAGGGGTGGTGCCACCTCAGTGGAGCAGTGCTGCACTGCAGGGTACTGGTCTGACTGACATGATTCAGAGAAGCTCCCAGTGCTAATGGGCCTCGCTCAGGCGGCCTTCACACTTCAGAGGCAGTGACTCCTACTCCTGCCTTGACCCAAAAGCAAGCTCACGACACCCTGCCCCATGGCAGAGCATGCCTAGGCAGTGAGTGGGAAGCCTTCCACCTGCTTCGGAGAAGGGGGGGCAGTAAAGAATGGGGGAAGAGGAAAGAATGTGGAGCATCTGCAATGAAGAGGTGCTCCAGAAAGATGCTTGGAAGCCTGACTGGAAGGTTTGTTCTGTTTGCCAGGCGGCTGCCCCTTAGAGGGTGCAGGCTGGGCTGTGGGACACCCCCCCATGCATGAATTTCATGCACTGGGCCTCTAGTAGTAAATAAGTCACACCCTTTAGTGAATATACCAGTAGAATTGTGTTATACTCATCACACTTTCTAGAGCATGGCTCTGAGGGCTTCCTGTGTGCTGAGTCAAGTTCCACAGCCAACTGGAATTGGCCTCAGTTTCCTGGTCTATAAAATGGATGAAGCGTGTCCCAGTTCCTTCACTGAGCTTTGATGGCCAATTGAGATACTATATAAAGAAAATGAGGGAAGAAGTGAGAAAGAAAAGGAAGGACAAGCAACACAAAAGAAAGACTGAAAGGAACCTGTAAACCCATTGTCACTTAAATAGGGAATATAGTCGATAGTGTTGTTATGATGGTATGATGCCAGGTGGGTACTAGAAATATTGGGGAACACTTTGTAAAGTATATGATTGTCTAACCACTATTCTGTAACTAATATAAAACCTGAAACCAATACAAAATAATGTTCAATGTAAAGAAATGAAAATTGGAGTGAAATTTTTATAAATTTCAAATTTTAAATAAAAGCTGTAAAGGAAGGAAGGGGAGAATAAAAATAGTGTTTTTCATTTTACCACTTCATTAAAAAGACAGTTGTCTTTATATGGTGCTTTTATACTTTTCTAAGTCATTATCTCATTTTAATTTCCAGGCAACTTAAAGACAAGATAATTATTTTCTCCACTATTCAAAGAAAGGAAATCTTGGTGTCTGGTCCTAATGATTCAATCATCAAGCCCTTATTGTAAAGCAGGGTTAGTAAAATTTTCTGTGCAGGGTCATATCTATACTAATAAAAGCCTTGGGGGTGACCAGGCCAGCAGGGGAGGGTATTTGGGGGCAATCAGGCCTGCAGAGGAGCAGTTAGGGGGCAATCAGGTAGGTAGGTTAGCGGTTAGGAGCCAGCGGTCCCAGATTGTGAGAGGGATGTCCAACTGCAAGTTTAGGCCCAATTCCACAGGCCTAAACCTGCAGTTGGACATCCCCCGAGGGGGGTCCCATATTAGAGAGGTTGCAAGCTGGGCTGAGGGACACCATCCCCAGTGCACGAATTTCGTGCACTGGGCCTCTAGTCCTATCTAATAAAAGAGTAATATGCAAATTGACCATCACTCCAACACACAAGATGGCCAGCCCCATGTGGACACAAGATGGCTTTCACAAGATGGCCAGCAACGGAGGGCAGTTGGGGGTGACCGGGCCAGCAGGGGAGGGCAGTTGGGTGCAACCAGGCCTTCAGAAGAGGACAGTTAGGGGTGACCAGGCTAGCAGGGGAAGGCAGTTAGGGGCAATTGGGCCTGTGGTTGGAAGCCAGCAGTTCTGGATTATGAGAGGGATGTCCCAGATTGGAGAGGGTGCAGGCTGGGCTGTGGGACACCCCCCCCCCCCATGCATGAATTTCATGCACTGGGCCTCTAGTAGTAAATAAGTCACACCCTTTAGTGAATATACCAGTAGAATTGTGTTATACTCATCACACTTTCTAGAGACTAGATCATAATTATTCCAACCACAAAAAAGTACTAATTATGTGATATGATAGAGGTACTAACTATTGCTACAATAGCAATCATATTACAATATATAAATATATCAATAAACATGTTGTAACACCTTACATTTATACAATGTTATATGTAAAATACATTTCAGTTTAAAAATCAAGAATAAATAATTCAGTGGAGCAGATTTTAAGGTTGCTGGAGTCAATGATAAACCCATAGAAAATGATAGCAATAATCACTCTTAAATCTCACTCCAGTTAATAAAATCATCTTCATCTTCATGGTCACTCTCTTTATTATGGCCACCACCAACCCTCACAATAACAAAAAACTGGCTTCTGGCTTACATGGTCACAATTCTTACTTCCTCTGCATCCACACCTTGAATCCATGTATCTTTGCAAAGCTGTGGCCTATAATTCCCCTTGGGCATGCAGCCTTCCCTCTTTTTGTTCCTATAACCCCACTGAATCACTCCTTTAGAGACTTTCATTTTCTGCATCACAATACATATTTTTTACTTGTCTCTCTTTCCCACAATCTCATTAATTCCTTGAAGGGAAGAATTGTGATAGTCAGTGATTCCTATTCCAGAAGAATTTCTAGGCTATATCAAGTACATAATAAGTTAGTTTTTGACTAAATGAACTACCATGTAAGTGTTAGAACTGGGACTAAAATCTTGTAATTGAAATCTTGAGTTTACTATCCCTCCTACAATGCAGTTGTCTCAACCATGCTAGACTTAAGGGCAACATTGCAAGACACACAAAATTTTAAAACACCGTATTATATTATACAAATGCAAGGCTGCATTTATTATTAGACTTGAATGACACACACTGTGTCTGGTATAAGTGAAGTCAAGGGGGAGGCAGAAGGATTCTGGGTTTTGGAATTAAAGTGACAGCAGTTTGCTCCATCACTCACTAATTATTGTAGCATTTGCAAGGCAGTAAAATTAATTTAAACCTTGGTTTCTTCATCTGAAACACTCATAATTTCTCCCTCAGAGCATTCATGTGACGAAAAAGGGAAAATTCAAACTAAACTTCTTGGCTCAGTGCACAAAAAACAGCAGGTGACCAAAATCTTTGTGTTTACCGACTTTCTCCTTTTTGGCAGTGGTAAAACAGAATTTTTTTTTTTTTTTTTTGGTCTTTCCTACTTGTATGCTCTCTCCTCTGAAATCACCAGTCTCTTCACTGCTTCTGATCTATTTTATATTTTTGTTCAGAGCCAGAATTAAATATTTGGCCACGAATATTGAGACCTGCTAGTAAACCAATGCATACTCTTTTTGGAAAGATTCAAAGTTGCCTGCAAAATTCTCCAACTTTGCCCATGATGATTTTCAATCCCAATTCTCCAACCCTACTGACTCTCACCAGAGCGACACGCTCCTCTCTTCTCTTCTACCCACAGAAGGATTCTCAAGTAGAGGGTATAGTTTGGCCTTCGGTACAAACAGAATTCTAGCCTTGTATAATAAATATTGTGCTTTTTATTTTTTTTTAATTATAGGGTGTTGTTGTTCTTTAAATAAGCATAGGATTTGAAGTCAAAACACCTGGGCATGTCTTCTGGCTCTATGCTAAGTATACCCACTGGTTGATATTTTAGTGTGTAACATTTGAGCTTCTGTTTACCCATCTGCTGCAATAAGAATAATGATGTCTAAATCAGAGGTTGTTCTGACAACTCAAAGAGAGGACATTACTGAAAATGCCTCAAGTACTTGGCTGGCCATAAACATGAATGGAATCTTATTTATGGTGTACTTCCTGTAGACAGTGATGTGTGTAGTAACTACAAATCCAATTCCACCCTCTACTTCATACGAACACCTGAGTCTTGATATTTTGGAGAGACATGAATCATCAGTGGGCTCTGTTACACCTGTTCCATGGAACCTAGAAGTCTGGCTTGAAGTTCACAACTTACAGGGAAATGAATATAAGCCAGGAAATGGCCGGAGGTGAAAGTTTTATTCTCCTTTATCATCTCCTAGTTTAGGGAATGACATATCCATATGTTTATGCATTTATAGGTACAAAGAGAGGTATCATATAAGCAGTGATTATCTTGCAGGCCATTTCTCCCAGCATCATGGGAGTTCTATTGAAGATGGCAGTCTGTGAAATTAGCCTAAAGCAGCTTGCCCCAGGCAGCTGCTATCATGCAGCTTACATCTTCCCCTTTACTGCTACCCTATATGAAGAGAATGCACTAGATTCTTTAAAGATATGAATATTCCTAGAAACATGTATTACCTGACCTTCTCATAAAGGGAAAATGCTGTCTTTTTCTAGGACAAATATTTGACAGCTGGTTTGGATTACCAATGAAGCTTGAGAAAGCCTTGGACAAAATTTTACTGAAGACAAGGGTCATTTTTCTAGCCAAGGAGTGAGATGGGTCTATTCATTTTTCTCAAATATATCCCTTAATGTGAAAAAATAAGCTTTGTTGGGTAAATTCCAGCCTGGAAAATAGTAGATATTTTTTTTTTTTTTAGTTACTTAGTCCTTAGCTCCTAAAAGATCTAGGGCATGCATGTCTATCCCCTTTGTTACCCACTTTTATTTTCAAATATAATATGTTATATTCTTTATCAGACCTAACACATAACCTCTCATAAATTTGGCAAATGCACCTATTGATATTAAAGTGAATATACACTGCATGCACATATATCAAAATGCACACACACATGGATTAGTACATAGACTTGACTATAAACTGATGCCAAATATTGTGGGATATATGCAAACTTGTAATAAACATGTTGTTGCCCCTCAAATTTCAGTGAGTTGCTGGTGTACCACAAACTGTGATTTAAGTAACTTTAGAAGTTACTTTTAAAATAGCCAAATAAAATGAAAATTGTCAACTCACTCTGCTTTCAAAATAATTGTTGGGTCTAGTGATACCTTCTCCTGTTCCTCTACCTTCATAAGCACAAAACTAAATAACTAAAATAAATAGTCAAAAATAAGTATTTTCAAAAAAACATTTTACTGCATTGTCAAAGACTGTATTTTCCTGTATGTTTCCTACTAACGTTCTTAAAATTATTTCACTTATCATGGATATGCAAAATGAATAAAAAATAAAATGAACAGGTTAAAGCAAACAATAATGATAAGAAAAGCACTTTCATACATAAGGTAGATTATATGGTAAATAGATTTAAATAATCACATGAAAATATTAATGCTTCCTATCCTCTACTTCCCCAGTTTCCACCTATACATCAAGGTCCCCTCCTGTGTTATCTCCTCCTGAAAATGTCCCTGGTCACCTAGTGATGTTATTTTAAATTTTTAATCCCTTTTCTTTTTTTCTTTTCCCTGTGTAAGCATTAGTGTTTATTCTTCAAGTGAAACAGTGCTTATACATAGGGTATAAGCCGAAACAAGTGGAGGAATTGGACTTGTGGCAGAGGATACAGGATCAGACTCTTGTTCCTCCAATGTCACCTTTCTCCCTCTTCATCCTCCAGATGCCCCCTGAGACACCTCCTGAGAAATTTAGGTTTACACAGAGCACAATATAAATAATCTACTTATGTAAGCTACTCACAGTTGGGTTTAGTTTTCTCTAACTCCCGTGGATTTATCGCATGATGTCATCCAGTTTCTATGCTATATTATAGTTATTTATAACCAAGTCTCTCTTTTCCAAGAAAAGAGATTAACTTTTTGTGTGATTAACTTTTATATTTTAACTTTTATATTACATTTTATATTTTACATTATATTTTTATATTTTATAATGCAAAACACACAAAAATAATACATTCTGTAGATGTACAAACAATACTTGCTTACTAATCAGTGCTAGTGTGAATGAGGTACATCCATATTGAATAGATACATTCTTGGTGGAATTCTATTATGGAGGATGTTGTATATACTATTAATATATCAAGGGTGAATCCTTTAGGCAATGAAAATACATTGGAGTGAGTGACATAAGACAGCTGTGCTTTGGGAAATTATGAAAAAAATAAGGTCTTTAGAAAATCAAAGCAATGGCTAAAGAAAGAGTCAGATCAGTAGAGTCATTATTTTTATCCATACACCTATTAAAATATGTAAATAGCTCCAAATCAAAATTGTGTATGGCATGTATTCAACAACCAGATTCTTTTCTTTCTCAGTTTACCCATATATTATATATCCAATAATAATCTCTCTGCTACCTACTGCAGAGCAGCTCCAAGGTTAAGGTAACAATGTATGTGAAAGCTCTCTAGAAATGAGAAAACTCTAGATGATGTAAGGCATTATTAACATTAGTTTAAGTATCTATTGTTCAGATTTATAAAACTCTAACATACATGAAGAGTTAAACTATTTTACAGGCATGATACAAATTACAAGTTCAACTTTCTATAGAACTCTTCTGTAAAAATGACACAGACTATTGTTAAGATTTAGACAATAGGTTAGATTCTCCCAGAAATAGACATCAGGTCACAGAAGAAAAAGTTACCACAAGAAACTTTTGGTAACTGGTGTCAGATACCTCACATCACCTTTCAACATCTCGTGGAGTCAATGACAAGAAGAATTGCCGCAGTATTGAAGGCAAAAGGTGGCCCAATGAAGTACTGATGGGGTGGTCATAATAATCTGGTCACTCAGTATATATATATATATAGATATATATACATATATACACACACACACACACATACATATATGTGTGTGTATATATATATGTATATATATCTATATATATATATATATATATATATATACACACACACACACACACACACACACACACACACATACATATACGGAGTGTATATATATATATATATATATATGACTACTCAAGTGAAGTAACTATAATAATAAACAAAATATAGGCCAATTTGAATGAAAGGGTTTAATAAATCAAAATAAGGAGGCTATTTTCAACCCAAGCAGGCAAACATAACCCCGGAAAGGTCCAACTTGACGTTAACAGTGAAAAGAAAGTATTATGCATTTAATGGACTGAATTGTAACTTATTTGGTATAGACTCATGTTATTATTGTGGATAAAATGCAGTTAGACTGAGACTCAGGCTCCATTTTCATGGGCATACAGAAGAAATGGTCTCACTTTAGATCACCTGCCTGGTTTGTTAGACAAAATTAACTTTAGGCCATTCAAGGGCAGATGCACAATCCATAAGACCTTAAGAAAACACTTCTTAAACAGATCTTCAATGTATGCCTCTGTGGAATTGAGATAATCATTTCTTAATCACCTTCACAACATTTCTGCTGCAAATATACAGATACAAATGACTATACATAATTATCTGAAATTCTTAACTCGGTGTACAACATATCAATACATTCAGTGGCTGTTACTTTTCCAATTATGTCAACCTATGTATCCAGATGGAATAAAATGATACTAGATAGACCCAATGTTTAGAATTTTAGAAGATTTTCTCATTATATTTCTCTGATTAAAATGTTGTCCCACATGTCAAATGCCCAAAGTCTGCCCTTAATTTAAAGCCTCAGTGAAATTCTAGGGCTTTAATGAAGCTACCATTAACTGCTCCATCTGGACATAATTGCTTCCTCCGTTAGGCTTTCATACACATTTTTTTCTATAAATCTCTTGTTACTTTCTCCCTGCCTGAAGAGAAGCGTGATGGTGTTAAAGGTAGCACAGACTTGCTTCGATGACTTGGCTCCATCACACACCAGCTGTTTGTTCCTGGACAAGCAGAATGACCTCCTTGCACTTCTGCTTTTCCAGCCCTACAAAGGTGGCCCAGATATCTACCTCATTGTCATATAAAATCACATTCACAGAGTGTATGGAACATATACTTATATTGACTGGGAAACTTTCCCCATAGAATGAGCCAATTATAATATTATTTATCCTTGTGCCTTTCCTTGTCATATTTACTAATTGCTCACTCCATTCTTTTGCCCCAAACCAAAAATGTAAAAATTCTACTTTATATTTGTGTTCTTGGTAGCCTCACCAGAGACCAAAGTTAGCAAGTGCATTTAATTGGAGAAGCCCTCAATATATTACTCTATAATTGATGTAAAATATAATAATGTTATTTATAGCTAATATTTATGTATATCAGATATTCTATTAAATGCCTATGTTATATTAAATTATTAGAAGCCTTGCCCTGGCCAGTATTGCTCACTGGTTAGAGTGTCTGCCTGTGAACCAAAGGGTCTCAGTTTGATTCCCGGTCAAGCGCATGTACCTGGGTTGAAGGTTCAACCTTTGGCTCCAGTTCATTGCAGGAGGCAACCAAACAGTGTATCTCTCTTACATTGATATTTTTTTCCCTCTCTTCCCCCTCTTCCATTGTCTGCAAAAATCAATGGAAAAAATATCTTTGGGTGAGGATTAACAACAAAAAATTATCAGCAACCTTATGAATGTATTATTTGTTCCATAATTAACAGGTAAGAAAACTGAGGTTTGGAAGGACTCGTCCTTGAACAAGTTTTGTGTGAATATTTACACACCGAGGTCTGATTATGAAGAGCACTTTACTATGATGTGACATGTTATTTTAAAAGAATCTATTCGTTTCCCATTTTTGATAACTAAGGGAATTTCCTTTGTGCAATCTAAAAATTTTCTGATTGGACATTGGATATCTTTTATTTATCTTCCTCCCAAAGTGTAGACTATATCTGAAATTGCCTGTAGCTCCCAATTAGATTGATTTGCCAGTAGGAAAAATAAATGACAATTGGTACTAATCAGTATCTTGTGAGTTTGTCTGGTATGAACCTTGTTAGGAATCTAAATTATTAGAGGCTAAAGAACCATATATATCTCCCTAAAAAGTAACCCTTAATACCAAAGGTAATTGGAAGCATTTTTAGGATGTTAGATTTGATTGTTTCTTAAAGTTGATGAGAACTGAAAGTTTGAACAGAGTAGTTTGAACCTTTGTTGTATAGATGAATAAAAAAAGTATAAGGATTGGATGTATAATAATTTTTTGAAAGTTGCAGTGCCACAGGTGGTTTATGTACATTATATTGTTTAATTTGATCACCAACCCTGTGAAATAATTACCATCATTTCAACTTAAGTATGAAGAAATATTCTCATCTATGGTAAAGCAACCAACCATCCTAGTCCTGACATCTTTGGTCTACAACTTAATTGAAGACTAGGTTGCTTCTGAGGTCGCTGGACTAGTCAGAAACCACCCCTGCTATAAAGCTTGAAAAACAAAATAAGGCAGCCATATTTCTTAAAACTGATTTGGTAATCAGATACTTCTTACTTAAGCTACAAGTAGAAATATTTTCATGTGACTGTGACCTAGCAGGTTTTAGTCCCAGTTCATTAGGTAGCAATAATCTTATTTACCTTAATGCTAACATATTCCCCTAGAGCAGGGGCACCTTGAAAAGAACATTGAAAGCTGGCTTCATGAATGAAAAGGGATTGCCTGTGGGAAAGGTTCTCCATATGCTCCATACTTAGCAGATCTGCGTGGTTAAGAAAGAGTAATCATGCTGAATGTTGAGGTGACAGCGTAGTCTCAGGATCACATTTGTATGCATTAAACATCTGGACTATGACAGGGTAAATCTTCAAATAGTTCTGGCAAATTAGGCAATGTGGTTACATGAAAAAGGCGCTGGGCTTTGCCCATCATCCTGGAACTGCCATGAGCTATTCCTGGGACCTTGAGATAGTTACTCCATCCATTCATGGTTTTTGTTTGTTTGTTTGTTTGTTTTTCCCATCTGCAAATTGAGGAGGGTGAATTGGATACTTGCTGAGGATCCTTGTGGTCATGTGTCTAATGACCCATTTAGTGTAGATTCTAAAGTAATAAGTACACTCCCACCTCGTCGTCCTTTACTAAGATGATTCCTATGCCTGCATCATTTATTAAAATTACTGTTTTAAAGCCTGGCAGAATTTTTAAAGCCTATTTTTATTTGATTACCAATAACTAATTTAAAAATATGGTCCTGTCTATGTCCTTCTTGCACATATGCTTCCTTCAGAGATTTTCTGAGATTAACCAGGAATGCCAACAGACAAGTCTAATATGGAAAGCCACTGTTTCGTAAATATTTACACCCTAAATAACTTGGATAGAGCCTGACTCATGTTCAGTCTGTTTTATATTGTAAAAATAGTCTTAGTATAACCAAACAACCATCTTGACAAATGGGTTTAATGAAAAAAAAAAAAATATTTAGATCTTCTGCAATTTAGCTTGGGAAATTGTGGGACCCCCTTTCACGTCCCGCGTGGTTCAGGGTTCGGGTTCTGGAGAAGGCTGCACACAAATAAAAGAGACAAGAAAAGTATTAATTTGGGAATATTGGGGGCTAGGCAGGAGCCCACCTCTAGGGGGAGGACTATACCTGGCTCTGGCTTTGCTATCCCTTTTATTAAGGTTATGGGATACACCCATATCCTTTAGGCAGGAAATTCCAATAATAGCCAATCAGCAAGAATTTACATAAGACTAACAGGTGGAGGCTGCTTCAGCTACCAATGTCCAACTAAACAATGAGTGATTAGCTCCGACCTTTCAGAGCAATTAAGGTTGACCAGCCTTCAGGATTCCCTGTCCACATCTCTCTATTAGTGACAATGATCGGTTTCTGGCAGGAAATACTCCCACTCTTCTCTGCTGCCTACTTTTATCCACCTCTTTTAATATTTTCTTCTGGTCTCCATTTTCCTTTGGTATTGCCTCCTTTTCAACATCCAACCCAATTTGAATATGAAACTACATTTTTAGACTGGGCACCCATGCTTATACCTGGATCCTTCTCAGGATGTTTCTTCTCATAATGGCTCGTAGGTTATAGGTCTCACATTCTTGGGAGATGGTGGTCATCTTCCAAGCCTTTCTTAGGTCTCTGGAATTTCATTAAATTGGAATTTCACATCTTTCAAAGAAAATAAAACTAAAAGTATAATAAGCTAGAGACTCACCAGGGATGAAGAATGTCGGGTGAAGAGTAGAAAATGATCAATTGTGGTCAAAGAAAGACTCAAAGGAGTAACATTGGTGCTAAAACCTCAATGCTGAGAAGAATTCATTCTTATAAAATCTAGAGGCAAAGAAGAGTGAGAACCGAGTGATTGAGAAAGGCATGTGTTTGAAAGACCTGGGAAATAGAAAGAGAACCAGTGCAGTAAAATATAGCAAGCATGGAGAGTATGATTTAAAACCAAGTGAAAGTGTAGATAAAGGCCAGTCCCCTGAGGCCTATAAAGGGCCTAGAAGTCTTCAGGTTTTATTATAAGTATAATGGGAATTTAGGCAATGGGGAATCTTAAGATAAAGACTAAGGATTGGAGGCTTCTAGTGACTTTGTATTAGCTATTTATAAGGGCCATAGGACCTTGTTAGTTGATACCAAACTCCCTTCTATAGAATATATTGATGTCCAGGAATAAGTTGATATATTCCTCTTCATAAGAATAGTAAGGGTTTCCACTTGTCTAAACTTATATATAACTATGACATTTGGTTCTGTGAAAGTTTTTCTCCTGTGGGCTAAAGAATCAAAATACAAAACACATTCTGGTAAGTTATTGGCAAGCTCTGCACCAGAATTCTCTCTTTATCCCTAAGTACATGGTGCTCTGGTTATGAGTTTAAAGCTAAGAATATGGGCCTGGCCAGCATGGCTCATTGGTGGAGCATTGGCCTATGAACTGGGAAGTCACAGCTCAATTCCTGGTTAGGGCACATGCCTGGGTTGCAGGCTCAATCCCTTGTGTGGGGCATGCAGGAGGCAGCCGATCAATGGTTGTCTCTCATCATTGATCTTTCTCTCCCTCTCTCCCTTCCTCTCTGAAATCAATAAAAAATGTTTTTTTTTAAAGCTAAGAATATGAAAGACATGAGCCCAGAGATTGAAAGCTTAAATTAGCATGTACCTTTAACAGGAATCTTAACTGGTGACCTCTTGGTTCATGGGTTGATGCTCAACCACTGGGCCACACTGTCAGGTGAGTTGTATAGCACATGAGCTCCTGTTTTTGGCAAGCTGAACCCCAAAGAGATCCACATTTTAAGTGCTAGAACATGTGACTTTGCTGATGTGATTAAATTAAAGACCTTGAGATGTAGAGATTACCCACATGGGTTCAATGTAGTCACAAGGTTAAGGAGACAGAGAGTCACCAGATAAGGACATGTGACAATGGAAATAGGGGTCAGTGAATGAGAGAATGATTTGAAGATACTATGCTAATGGCTTTGAAGATGGAGGAAGGGGCTGCAGGCCAAGGCATGAAGGTG
Organism: Eptesicus fuscus; assembly: GCF_027574615.1. Taxonomy (NCBI): domain Eukaryota; kingdom Metazoa; phylum Chordata; class Mammalia; order Chiroptera; family Vespertilionidae; genus Eptesicus; species Eptesicus fuscus. The sequence goes on along the minus strand of NC_072474.1, from coordinate 112,403,655 downwards.
GCCTCGAGAAGCTGGGAAAAGCAAAGGAGTAGTTTATCCATGGGAGTCTTTAAAGGAGCTAGCTTAGATGACACTTTAACTTTAGCCCAATAAGACTGATTTTGATTTTCTGACCCATGGAAATATCAGATAAAATTTTTGCATTGTTTAAACATCAAATTTGATATAATTTTCTACAGTGGCAATAGGAAGTTAATTCAGTGTCATTTCTCTCCTGTTCAGTTTATTCCATTCTGTCCACATGTTTTGACAGCTGATCTTATAGGACAGTGGTATCACATCACTTTTATTTTGTATTCATTTTATTATTCTCTATTGTCAACTTTAACATTTTAATAACATACCTTGTTTTTCCTGGTATAGCTTGTTGCAGCCTAAGGGATGAGGAGCTGGCAGTGGGCTGTGGCACAGAAGTCCTTTGTTCTAAAATAGATTGTTCCAGAAGGAATGTCATAAGGAATTGAGACTGACACTCAGAACCATTGAGCTGACTCTTGCCAGTAGATACAAGTATGGGCTGATGGCTCAAGAGTCAGTTATTCACTCTAAGGTAAGGTGACCAGATTTTAACATTAGTAAAGTAAAGCGTGACACCATTGACTGGGGGGTGGGGGGGGTTCTTTTTTTAAAATATATTTTATTGATTCTTTACAGAGAGGAAGAGAGAGGGGTAGAGAGTTAGAAACATCGATGAGAGAGAAACATCGATCAGCTGCCTCTTGCACACCCCCTACTGGGGATGTGCCCGCAACCAAGGTACATGCCCTTGACCGGAATCCAACCTGGGACCCTTGAGTCTGAAGGCCAACGCTCTATCCACTAAGCCAAACCAGTTTCGGCCCCGGGGGGGGGTGGGGGGAGGGCGGTTTCTTGATTAAAAATTTGGTCTATATTGTAATCGCTTTTGGTTTTTTTAATAAAAGGAAATTCACTTCTTAGATCATCGTTGAATTTGCATCCTCTTTTCTTACTCATTATGTTAAAAATCTAAAAAAAATAATTTAAAATTATATTATAAATTATTATGTACATATTGCTTAAAAACACAGTAAGTAGGTACATAATTACATGAACATATTTTATTGTTAGTTTATAAATTAAATTAATTTGATTGTTATAAAGTAACTATATTTTAAAAATTATTTCAATCCTATATTTCTTTCTAAATAATAACAATACTAACTTGTATTATTTTTCCTCTGAATTTGCTGTAACGTAAGTTGTAAGTGTCACTTTCAAGGCCGGTGCTAGACTTTTTGCCGCCACTATAAAATATAAATAATACGAGTACTGTCTGCTAAATTCAAGAAAATTTATGTATTTATGAAATAAATAAATAAATTACTTACCTAAATTATCTGAATAGCTGATTTGTAATGACATCACTTGTTTAACTAGCTTACTAGCATGCAGTATGATGTGTATCATCTGAGAGACAGTTACAAAATGTTTTCGTCGTTGCCAATCCCCAAAAATGCCATTGTTCATTAAGTCCAAACAATGGTGGTCGAATTCTAACAACTGATCAACAATGCGAACTTTGATAAGCAGTTCTCAATAATCAGTTCTCAACAATTATTTGTTATTATTAAAGTTTAACATTATAGCCGAAACCGGTTTGGCTCAATGGATAGAGCATCGGCCTACGGACTGAAAGGTCCCAGGTTCGATTCCGGTCAAGGGCATGTACATTGGTTGTGGGCACATCCCTGATAGGGGGTGTGCAGGAGGCAGCTGGTCGATGATTCTCTCTCATCGATGTTTCTAGCTCTCTGTTCCTCTCCCTTCCTCTCTGTAAAAAATCAATAAAATATATATAAAAAAATAAATAAAGTTTAACATTATAAAATTAACAAAAATAATATAAACTCATATCCTGGCTAAATAGCCACATGGCTTCTGAAAACAGTATATTCCCTTCCCGTTCTCCCACCGTTCCCTAGCTTGTCGTGCATTCTTTCAAAAAATTGGGACTTTTTTAAAACGCCGCAGGAGGTGGGACAAATTGTTAAAAATCGGGACTGTCCCGCCAAAAGCAGGACGTCTGGTCACCTTACTCTAAGGCCAATTCAATAACAGGAGGTAGGATGCCAGAAATGAGTTGAAGTTTCAAGGAAATCAATGGAGATAGAGGGAGTTTCCAGGAATGTGGGCTGGGAAGCTGGATGGTGGTCATAGCCCAGAGATAAAAAATGCACAGGGCAAAAGATTAAGGACCAGGTTGCAACAAGGAATTCCACTGAAGGAAATAATAAGAGAAGTGGTCTCTGGGCTGAGACCAAGAATGAAATCCTTTGGTAAAAAGATAACTAACATATCTGTCCTTTATGAATATACTAGAGGCCCAGTGTATGAAATTTGTGCATGGGTAGGGTCCCTAGGCCTGGCCGTCAATCAGGGATGATCTGTGGGGCGACCGGCAGGGTGATTAGGGGCCCCCTCAGGCACGCGCCTTGGCGGGCCTGGGGCCTTGGGCTGGGGGAGCTCCTGCATTGAGTGTCTGCCCCCTGGTGGTCAGTGTGTGTCATAGCAACTGGTAGTTCCACCAGTTGTTCTGCCATTGGTCAATTTGCATATTAGGCTTTTATTATATAGGAGATATATACATATGCTTTAATTCAAGGATCCTAAGACTCTTAATAGCATATAGTACAATATCTGGGCCCTCAAAACTAGAACTCTCTGCTGTCTTACTGTTGTAACTTTACAAGCACACATTCTCATTGGATCAAATGCAGCATACCTTCTTCTGGATTTGCATTCAGTAAAGTTTAGAGCTAATACTAATGTGTTATAGTGAATAATCCTACAATTAACCAAATGTCTGGTTATTGCATTAGTTATCCATGCATGAAACTGCTGACCTCTCAAACAAAAATGAGATATTAGCCAAAAAGTGCAGCTGCCATAGGTTAAGTCATAGCTGAAATAATTGAGTGCCTGAATCATGATATTTAGATCAAACAGTGAAATCTTCCAATTTAATCCAATTTTGGTGGAAATGTATGGGTTTTTGATCAATACCAATTAAAAATAAACACCCTACATAATTTAATCTGTTTCTCAGTGGGTCAGACATTTATTTCATGGAGTTGTTGGTGCCAGCAATTCAATTAAAGAAGTGAAAGAAAGAAGAATGCATTGCAATAAACTTCAGTATTTGAAATAGCTTAATAAAATGAACTTAATCTCAAAAGTGTTTTCCCGTCCAATGTGCAAGTTTTAATTACTCCATTTTGTATTAGAAGAACTTGTTAAAAATGTCTAATTGCCACTTCCCACTGAATGATGTGCTAGAATTGCTGGGCCTTGCCTGTCTGTAAAGCACTTTGGGCTGTATTTATAGGTTTTACAGGAAGAGCTGCAGAGGACTGAGAGTGGCGATTAGTCCCGAATGCCTAGATGTCAGGAGAGGAACAGAATTGGGGGCGGGGAAGGTGCAGAAGCATAGAGAAGGCAAATGGAGAGAATTGCCATTGGAAAGCAGGAAGCATGGGGTCAGTGTCCAATAAATAATACATCTTCCTTTTGTCTTTCAAAAAGCCAGGTCTAATTAGCTAAGAGAGATGGAAATAATTCTGACATAAAAAAGCAAAGGAATGGTGGGGTGCTTTTTATAAGTGTGCTTTCCTTTTTCTTGTGTGTTCATTTCTATTTTTTTACATATTAAAAAAGAATCAAAGGTAAATAAAAATACATCACCCACAACCCCAGGACCCTAACATGCCAATATAATTATGCTTTCTTAACATGAGATTACATATTCATTTCTAATAATTCAGAAGAATTGAAATAAAAGCAGAGGTCAATAATAATGTATCACACAAAGATGAAAGCTATTTGAGTAAGGTATTTAGGACCTTGAACTGCTTCTTGATTGTTCATGACCTTTGTGAAAACACTGTGGTATAGACTGAGGCAGCCATCATCCCAAGAAATGCTGGGAGACACCACAAGGTGGGGTAAAGTCTAAGGCTTTGCTGTTACTTCTGAGGGTGGGCTAGGCAAACCATGCAAGAGCATTCAGGAAACAGCATTCTGAAATTGAGGAACCCTCCATACTTATAATGGACAGAGGTGGAAGGACGTAGGACTCTTCAGAGAGAGATCACTATGCAAGAAACATGTCCACGTCCTTACAGAAGTGACCAAGCCTGCTAGTCTAGTTATTCTGATCAACAGGGAAACCAGAGTTTAAAGCAGGAGACCAAGGACACAGCTTAACTGCTGTGCTGAACAAACTACAAGGGACAGGTAAGTATGACAGAGCCTCGGCTTCAGGACCAGCAGTGTTGGGTATTCTGTGACTAATGTACTACATGCATGCTGAGGACTGGCCTAGGCAGATCTGAGCTGATCCACAGGGTATTCTTTTTTTATATATATATAACATATTTTTATTGATTTCTGAGAGGAGAGGAGAGGGAAAGAGAGATGGGAACATCAATAATGAGAGAAAATCATTGATCGATTGCCTCCTGCACACCCTCTACTGTGAATCGAAATTGCAATCCTGGCACATGTCCTGACCCTGACTGGGAATCGAACCATGGCCTCCTGGTTCATAGGTCGATACTCAACCACTGAGCAACACCAGCCAGGTTCATTGAATGTTCTTACTAGTGACAGCAGTCTCTTTTTCCTGGTAGAGGTAAACTCTATGAGGGCAGAACGTTTTGTCTGTTTTGTTCACTGCATTATCCTTAATGACTAGAACAATGGCTGGAATGTAGTAGCTACTCAATAATTATGTGCTTAAAGAATTGACTCACTAATTAGGCTGGAATATGTTGAGTATCACATCACTAGATACCCAGTAAAGTGTGGGGTCATAGGGCAAGCTCAGGAGATGAAATGAGATGAGCTGGCTTCTCACATCCTTTGTTCAGTAGGTGTAAGATCATGAACCCATTAGCTCATTTCTCTCAGCCCCAGACTTCTCATTCATCAAGAAGAATTCTGAGTCCAGCTCACATTCTATGTCTGGTGCTATCCCTTGGGCTCTGCGGGTCATCAGACACTTACTTAACTTTTGCTTCCTCATGCTCCATTTCCCCCTGTGTGACATGTGTACTAATCATGTGTACCTCAAAGGGTTGTAATGAGGATGAAATGAGTTGGTACATGTTGGGAACTTTTGACAACATGCATTATTTGCTGCAGATAGGCACTCAGGAAATCACAGTTCTTCATTTTATTAGTAAGTCTGTTTATAATTAATTATATTTTTGAGAAACACAGTTTATGCAGATAGGCTCCCTGTAAAATTCTGTGCCTTTCATCTAAGATGGCCATTTTTGCATGGTTATTTTATTGTTGGTTTTAAAACTAGATAAAGGTTTTTATGTAAGCAGGAAGCTATCTCTCCACCTGCGTTATTTTATCTCCCATTTCCAAGTGCAATTTCTAGCACATAGGAGGCATTTAATAGATGTTTACGGATGAATTAGTAAAAGGTAGTGAAAAGATGAACTTTGATAATGGTTATAAAATACTTTAATAAAGCCCTATTTTCAAATTATTGGTCAATTACAGATGACATACAATATTATATTAGTCTCAGGTATAAGACATAGGGATTAGACATTTATTATAATTTATGAGACTGCTTTCTTAGTGTTTGGAATCTTGTAGACCAATAAGATTTTTTTCTCTTTAACAGTCTCTCAGCCATGGTAATAGTAATAATTATATTTATTGCTGTTAGAAAGAGAGTCTTATTAAAAAGAAAAAAATATATATATATATTCACATGGCAAAAAGTGAACAATACATAGTTTTACTTTTGAGATATGGAGTCCATTTAAAAAGACAAGAGGACAGTGACACACATAGTGAGGAGACACATGGTCCAGTTTAGTATTTATTCATGTATTTCATTCATGAATTCAACAGGTACTTGTTACTCAGATAGTTCTTCTGGTTCTAAGCTGTGCACTTTAGCTGCAAAAATAAAAAGCCCCCAAAGCTTAAAGTAATGGCAAAGAAATGCAATGACAGACATGAATAATTACATGAATGCTGTTACAGGGATAGAGAAACAAAAAAACGTGTTCTAGTCTGCCCAAGGGGATGCTGGGGAAAACTTCACTCAGATACTTAAGATTAAAGAATGAGTATGAAATTTCTAGGAGTTCAAATTGGGTTGGATATTCCCACCAGAGTTAACAATATCTGCAAAAATTACAAATGAGTGAAATCATGGCATCTGTGAGGAACTATACATAGGCCAAGTTAAATGGAGTGTAAATAGGAGGTGAGAATGTGTTAGGTGAGTGACATCTAGTCAGTACTACAAAGCTTTTACTTTTTTTTTTTTTTTTAAGAAGTACAGGAGTTCCAAGTATAAGATCAACAATGATTAGATTATTTTTTTTCCAAATATATTTTTGTTATTTTCAGAGAGAGAGAGAGAGGAGAGAGAGAGAGAGAGAGAGAGAGAGAGAGAGAGAGAGACATCAATGATGAGAGAGAATCATTGATTTTTTGCCTCCTGCACACTTCCTACTGGGGATCGAGCCCACAACCTGGGCGTGTGCCCTTGACAGATATTGAACCTGGGACCCTTCAGTCCACAGGCTGACACTCTATCCACTGAGCCAAACCAACTAGGGCAGTACTACAAAGCTCCTGAAGGTTTCTTTAAGTGAAAAGAATTGTGCTTGCCTACTAGAAGGGCATACTACTGTGAGTATGAAAGATAAGTTTATTTTGATTTTACAAGTTTTAAATCGTTGATAGTAGAAGCATAAGAACTAAGAAAAAAGGTACTGTTGAAGATTAGATATTTCAGGAGATACACATCTAAGCAAAGGGATGGCAGTGAAGATGGAGAAGGGAGGGAACAGAAGCAAAACTGATAAGACTTGGTAATCAGAGCTTATGAGATTGCAATCTGTTATAAATAAAATCCTCTCTGGGCAAAGAGAATATAGATCTTCCATAGGGACTTAGCTTCTACATTTTCTTCTTAAAGGACAGTAACCCCATCATGGAGATCCCACCTCATGACCTCATCTAAACCTAATTATGTCCCAAAGGCCCCACCTCCAAATACCATCACACTGGGGGATCATATTTAAACATGAATATTGAGGGGGAAAAAGTATCTGTAAGACTTTCAGTCCAAACCCATGACTCATTGTTGTCAATGGGCATAATCTTTTGGTTGGTTGGTTGGTGCGTCCTTGAAATTCCCGTGCCCTTTGGGAAAAGTCTCTGTATGTCAATTTGGTGGGAAATAATTACTGATACCATCTCTCCATTAATGCCTCTCATTATAGAAGCTCAAGAACAAGTTTTTTTCTACCCAACCATAATCACAGCTAATTTTTTGGACTTTACATCTTGGATAAAGTATTATGAGCACAGGGGCAGTTTCAGGAGGCAAGACTCATTGCAGTGCCGGTAACAATGTTGGTATGGCCCCAACTGTACCTATGCTATGGCTTTGGCTGTGGTTTCTGCTCCGATGTGGAGATCCTTTGATCACTGTCCACAATTTCCAAGTCTTATGTTCTAGCTTCCCATCAGTCCTGTGAGCTCCCAATATTCTTCCTCTAAGTTCTGTTCTTGCTTAAGATAACCTGATTTGATTTCTTTTTCTTACAGTAAGACTTTTGATGTATCTGGTCCTCATTCATTTCAGATACCCAAATGTGCTCCAATTTTCTGGAAACTCCCATTAATTGATGCCCAGAATGTAACAGCCTTTGTATCATATTCTTATCGTAGTGAACAAATGAAACAAAACCAACTTTCCCCTTATCTTAATTTTAACATTACAGCACTGATTTCATATCAGTGCAGTCTTATTCCCACTGCCTTCCATTAATCTGCTTTTTCTTTATTATGATTTCTGAGGACCTTAATAGTACTCGAATTCTCAATTTTTGACTTTTATCTTTTCCTTACTTTATTATCTAACATGCTTTTTTAGATGATTTCTTTGGATCTTTCCCACAGCTATGCTGACTCTGGTCATGTGATATAAACAATTTGATCTGTAAAACTTTCAGCCTTGGGCAGCAGCCCAATAAAAATAATATATACGTAAGATTGGGACAGTACAGTAGTCTATTTCTTCACACATTCTTGGGCTAGGCCAGACCCAGAAAATGCATGGCTTTGAAAGCTGATGGTGGTAGTCTAATCTGTACAAAAGGTCAGTTGATTCTGAAGAGTGAAGTTCCTAGTGAGCATGGACTTCTATGACTCTTTGGCCTGAGGTCCCTGGGGGGTCAAGAAACCCACCATGAATTTTGAGGGAACACAAGAATTAGTCCAAAGAAATGCCTCATTGTTGTCAATGAGATTATTATATACCCTCCCCTAATAATGAGATTCAATGGGTTAATATTTACTGAAGACTGGCTATGTGCCAGGCATTACCCTTTGTGATGGTATTTAGCCATGAGAAATACAGACCAGACCTTACACTCATTGACCTTCTACGCTAATAAAGAAGAGAACAGCCCAGCTAGCATGGCTCAGTGGTTGAGTATCTATCTATGAACCAGGAGGTCAAAGTTCGATTCCGGTCAAGGGCACATGCTCAGGTTGCAGGCTTGATCCCAGTAGGGGGCATGCAGGAGGCAGCCGATCAATGATCTCTCTCATCATTGATGTTTCTATCTCCCTCTCCTCTCCTTTCCTCTCTGAAATTAATAAAAATAGATTTGAAAAATAAAGGAGAGAATGAAGAACTTAATGAATGAATAATATGAATTTAGTTAGTGTCAAGTGATAGGGAGAAAGTAAAACCTGGCAAGAGAGTAATACAAGACTTAGGAGAGAGCACAAGTTATTAGTCTAGGGAGGCATGGCCACCTGAGAGGCAACATTTGAAAAAGAATTTGAATGTTCACGAGAAACCCACCATCCCCAAACAGAAGTGTTTCCTATGTACATGCAAAGATTGTAACACAGGTAATAGCTATTGTTCTTTTTCAATAATAGAGCCCTTGTAACTGGATAATTAAGAATGAGGTAGCCTTTAAAACCAGAATTTTCTCCTGCCCTTCTCTGAGAAAGCATTAGTAAGCTCTCCCAGGCTTGTGCAACATCTTAGGCAGTTTCGTGAGAATCACATGGCACCTTTGAATGACTGGCACAACTGGCAGAAGTCCAAGGTAGAAACCCACCACCTCCTCAACAGGGGAGGCCAGAGAAGGAAATGTGATGATTATGTTTCAGAATTCTAATTCCTAGCCTAGGACTTACGTTAGGCATGATCCTAGTGACTGTGGAAACTCCCCAAAAGAACCTGTTGGAGCCCAGCTGGCATGGCTTAGTGGTTGAATGCCAACCTATGAACCAGGATGGTCATGGTTCCATTCATGGTCAGGGCACAGACCCGGATTGCAGGCTTGATCCCCAGTGTGGGGCGTGCAAGAGGCAGCTAATCAATGATTCTCTCTCATAATTGATGACATCCCTTCTTCTTTGAGATCAATAAAAATACATTAAAAAAAGAGAAAAACCTGTTGGACTCATTTGTCCAGCTCAGCTCTTCTTGTCAGAAACATCTGATACTAAGGAGAACATCTCAGAAAGAATACAACTAGATTTGGCTTCCTCCATATAACCTCGGGCCCTTGACCACACCTGTAATGTGTGATGGCATCATCTCCCTTGATTTTTTGTTCTTTGTGTCAGACATTTTCGTAGGATATCTTGTGTTTTCTCATTTAATTGCAATGACTATTATGGCTATTAGATCGTTTTTAACTTACATTGTATAGATGAGTAAACTGACATGAAGTGATGGTTTATTTTTTTCTCTAATTCACACAAGTTATAAAGGACAAAGCAAGAGTTTACTTCAGTTCTTTCTTTAAAATATATGTTCTTATTAACGTACTCTTAAGCTTTATTTTCAAAGGAAGGCTTTTTTTTTTTAGGTAAAATAAAAAGATTGCATAGGCATTCCTGTGAGGCATAGGGATGTAAATTCTGGCTCTTTTTTCATATACATTTATTTGCATTTTCCAAACGTGCCTAGTTATTTCTATTTAAGTTCTGCCACTGGAGAAAATCATAGTTTGCTTTTTGTACCAAGCTGCAGAGCCTGCTCATTTTACCACATTTTTGTCTTCTCAGAGAGACCACGCAACTGGAATTTCATCGCTATCCATTGTTGCCTGCCAACTCTCAGAGACTGCTGACGGTGGATCAATTTTAATTTACAGCCGATCTGGAAAGGCCATTTAAGTAGTGGTAATTAAGAAGCAAAATATGGAACTGGAAATGTAGCAAAATGTGGACAGTTTTAAACTAATGAACTGCTTGAAGTCCTTTTTCTGCAAAGCCAAGCTGTTGGATGTGAAGTTTCTCTGCAGTATGTGTCATTATTTTGGCAGAGTTAAGGAACATCATTAGGTTCCCAGTATCACAGTAGGTTACACCCATCTGAAATGCTATTCTTCCCTATCCTTGCACTTCCTTTTAATAATGCTCATTTCACTTGTACCCCCCTTTTCACTATTTGTAGTCCCTGTAACTGTAATTCCATGGAGTAGAACCCAGGTCCGCCATATTTATCCATGTACTCACACACATAGAATGCATTTGGGCTTATGGTTGGTACTTAATAAGCATTTGCTTCAATCATGGAGTGACAAAATAAGTATACGAATAAAGGGAACTGTCCCATTATAGGTAAAGGTATCCATATATTCAGGGGTGCATCCCTGAGTCGTTAAATGAGACCGCAAACAAAAATCATGTTTGAGAATTTTATTTCAGACTCTACAAGTCCCAGCATTTCAATTCCAGGTTTTAAAGCTAGTATGTTTATCCATTTGTATTAATTCTAAACCTTGGGTGACCTTTAGACTTTATCTCACCTCTGTCCACATCTTCTCATCTACACCTGCACCTTCCTTCTTCTCATCTTCTTGGGGTTGAACCCCTGGCCAGTCTTTGTGGTGGGCTTCCCAAGGACAAAGACCATCTAATTTCATGATGTTGTAACCACCCAATATAAATCAACAGTTAGACACTCAGTAAATAATGGTTTAACTGAATTTCCACCTGCCTCATGACAGATGGTGAAATGTTCTAGGTCAAGAACCATAGTGTTGAAACTCCAGCTGCTTTTATTTTCCCCACTCCCCATTGCACTTTGAACAAAAGATGCAGGGAGCTATTACAGTCATTCTTACAGAACATACTGGAGGGCAAGAGGTTTCAATTGTCTGGAGAGTTTCACTTTTGGAGAATGCACATGGCAACTGGGGATACAACTGTAACCTTCTTGCACAAAAGGAAGTGAAGTCTGTATACAGTATTAGACACATTCCTGGAACTTTATTAGACTGCCTTGCATTTCAAAAGCATTTTCTGCCCTAAGTAAATATGCTTTTACATAAGGCTGTTCTACCCTGTCATTGTGTGTCTTTAGTGTTAGGTTCTTGATCTAATATTGAAAGATCCAATTTGTTGTTGTTGTTGTTGTTGTTGTTCTAAAATTCAGTGATGAGCCCAGCCGGTGTGGCTCAGTGGTTGAGCATCAACCTATGAACCAAGAGTTTACAGTTTGATTCCTGGTCAGGACACATGCCTGGATTGCGGGCTCGATCCCCAGTAGGAGGTGTGCAGGAGGCAGCCAATCAATGATTCTCTCTCATTGATGTTTCTATCTCTATTCCTCTCCCTTTGTTTCTGAAAGCAATAAAATATATTAAAAAAATAAAATAATATCCAGGGATGAGCATGTTTCTTAGATTTGATAATGGATATGGCTTCTCCAGGTAACTTAGGTAGCTTGACATGATTTACATACATTACAGTTACTTTCCCTCACACTTGTCATCTTGGTAAATGCATTCACTAGTCAATCTCATCTCACAGCCTGGGCATTGACATACCAGGCTGACGATGGTCCGATAGGGGATTGGAAACTTGTCTGTCTCCTTCCTGCATACTTCCTCCTCCTTCATGTCAGCAAATTTTCCTGATGCCCTTAATGAGATGAGTTTTATTTTTTTCTTATAGAATTATTTATTTACATCTCTCTTATAATCCTAACCCAATTCTATTATTCTAATAATCAGTAGTAAAATATTTAAGGGGAAAATCATGTTCTTTGATTCAGAATTCCTAATGCTAATACATTACTTGACATCGATTCATATTCTGTAAAAGGAATGGATGCATGAATGAATAAATAAAAGATCTGCAAAAAATGCAGAGTTGAATTTATGGTGTATTCTATGGAATACTTCTATTTTGACTCCTGACTTTGAAAAGTGTTGGTTTGATGTAAATGGATTTATTTCTAATCATATTTAATTGTTGTAAATAGTGTTAATCAATGAATTCAATATTATGTATTCGTGTATCTATTTGTGTGGCTTATTTTGTTTTCTTTTTTTTTTGTCCTTATGACTTTATATGTAAATGGAAAAAAGTACTATAGCTTAGAGAATACCTTAGTAATTTAGAAACTAACACTTCCCTCCTGGACCATCCATGTTATGTGACCCAGAGGGCAAACAAAATGGAAAGGGACACAACATTTCTTTTCCCCAATATGCCTCTCCAGCATTGAGATGTTTTGAATTATTTATTATGTTTACTCAGAAGGAAAAAGATAGAGGTTTTCAGTCCTTATAATGAGTAGAACAAAGTGCAAAGATCAAATAAAGTCAAAGAAAAAAATCCAATAAATAATGAAAGAGTCATGTAAATTAGCATTTGTTTTTGGAATGCCTTACATTGTAAAGTCATGGATTATGTTTAAGGAAGCTTTAGGAATGAATAAAAGTCCTCTCATTGTGGTGCATTACTTCATTTTTCTTTACTATAGTTACGTGGACCAGTAGTGCCACAAAGTGTCCAGAATCTCACTGCCTTCAAGGTGGGCTTTGGGATATAGTTCTGGAAATTCTATACTACCCATGTAAAAAACATGAACACGTTTAGGCAACATACCAAAGGTCACCGGTATCCAAATTTAAGGCATGCACAGAACAAATAGCAGAAAACACAACTATTAACCAGGTCTGGGGCAAAGTTGTGAGAAAGGAGGCTACTGTTTCATATATCTAAAAAAAAAAAAAAGAAAGAAAAAAAGAAAAGCTGGTAAAAATGGTCACTCTCTCCCTATTGTCAAATATTGTCCTGGGAAAAAGATATGTCCACCTAATACCAACACCCCTGGAAAAAGGCTAGTGATTGCATAAATATCAAAGGGCAAGAAGTCCTTACCTCTAAGCAATAAATAACACTGTCTTACTCCTTCATTTAAAAAGTGACTTCTGCCCAGCTGCTATGGGTCAGTGGTTGAGCGTCGACCTATGAACCAGGAGCTCACGGTTTGATTCCAGGTCAGGGCACATGCCCGAGTAGCAGGCTTAATCCACAAATTAAAAAATAATTTAATATCAAATTAAAGACACTTAATTTGATATTACATTTTAGAAGTTTATTATAAATTTAGGAAATCAAGCCCTTTTCAGATACATGGTTTGCAAATATTTTCTCCCAAATTTTAGGTTGTCTTTTTATTGTTTGTTTGTTTATTTATTTATTTTAGGGAGAGGAAGGGAAAGAGAGAGCAACATGCATATGAGAGAGAAACATGAATCAGTCTCCTCCCCAATGCACCCCAACTGGGGATCAAACCTGAGACCTGGGTATGTGCCCTGACAGGGAATGGACCCCACCACCATTTGGTGTACAGGATGGTGCTCAATCCAACTGAGCCACACCAGCCAGGGTGTAATTATGAATTTTTGAAGAAGAGAAAGATATCACTTCTCGTTTTATATACTATATAAAAAGATTTTGATTTATATTCCAACAATGTGGTAAAAAATGTGGAAAGAATGCAGACTTCTCAGGGTCAAAAGACCTGAGATTGAGCTCAGAGTTTGCTAGGAATTTATAATACAATCATGGGAAAATTATATCTACACTTCCTCAACTCATTAATAACATCTCTGAAAAACATTATTACTCTTAGCCAGTTTTATAAATGAAGACACAAAGGCAAGTGATTGACAAGTGCCAAACAGCCAGGAAATGGTGGAGCATATTCTAAGCACAGAAAATCTGTGCCCATTAAGCAATATCACCATATCCTTTCCCCAGTCGATGGTGACCTCTAATCTATTTTCCATGTCTATGTACCTTTCTAGACATTTCTTATAAGTGTAATCATACAATATTTGTCCTTGTGTCTGGTCTATTTCCTTTAGCATAATAATGTTTTCAAGGCTCATCCATGCTGTAGCACAAGTTAGGACTTAATGTTTAGCTGAATATTTTAATAGCTGAATAATATTCCATTGTTTAAATATACAGAGGCTCACTTAACCACCACTAAGCTATACTATAACATGTGAAGGAGTAGTGATAGTTGTTAACTTTCAGAAATGTTACACAAATTAAATATAATGGAAGTCAAAATATTCTGAAAAGCACTATACATATTTTAAATACTATTGGTTTTGAAACTGTGTTCCTTAGTTAAACCTTATTCCTCCTGTCATCCTATCTAATAAAGAGGGAATATGCTAATTGACCTTCACACAGTCATAAAAGATGGCAGTGCCCACAGCCAATAAGGAGGGAATATGCTAATTGACTGCCACGCCCTCAAAGATGGCAGTGCCCACAGCCAACAAGGAGGGGATATGCTAATTGACTGCCACGCCCTCAAAGATGGCAGCTCCCACAGCCACAAGATGGTGGTGCCCAGTCTCCTCAGCCCTGCTGGGGCAGACTTGCCACGCTCCTGCCTCCAGAATCCACCAGTCCCTTCAGCCCCCCAGTTGCCAAGGGCTGGCCCGAGGCACAGGCAAACCTCAGATGTCAGCTGCCCAGACACCCAGGGCCGCCTGAGGTTCAGGTAACCAGGGCTGGCTGAGGCTTGTGCTGCCAGCAGTGGCAGCAGCAGAGGTGTGATGGGGATGTTGTCTTCCCCTGATTGCTGGGTTGCCTCCTGCCCCTGAGGGCTCCTGAACTATGAGAGGGGGCAGGCTGGGCTGAGGGACCCCCATGCAGTGTGTGAATTTTCATGCACCAGGCTTCTAGTAATATATAAAGACCATATCTGACACTAAAGAGAGTTATGACCTTGAATCACACCATTTTAAGTAACCATTTTTTTTTTTTAACAGAAGACTACAGTAGGGTATTGGGGGAGGAGTTATCTCTGTTTTCAAGAAATATCCTAAGTTAAGTCCTGATTCTGCTTGCCAAACAATATTTTACTTGAGCCATTTACTAAATCTCCCTGAGCCTCAGTTGCTTGGTGTGTTGAAAAGGTAGGGAAGGGATAGACAATCTCCAAAATAACATCAGTGTTAATATTTTGTAGGCCCATCTAAGGCATAACTGAGATAAACTATGGAAATATTAATGGCTAGAGTCAAAGTTTTAGAAATAAAAAATTAATTATTTTGGAAATGGGTCCTGTGACATAGGGCTTTCTGGAGAACACTGGAGTAATTAACAGAAATCTATTGAGAAAGGAGTAATTTTGGACTATTCCCAAATAGGGGCTATTGCGACTCTCTGCAGCTAATAGGTAATTGCCTTAATCGAAGCACTTTATGTATTAATTAATCTTCAAAATCCCTCTATAGAATAAAACATTAATGAGAAAATCAATTTATCAACAAATACTCAGTAAAAGACGATGTAAGTTGCTCAAGGCTATGGAGTAAGTCATGGCTCAGGCTTGAGTGCAAAGGCAGACCTCCCAGGCAGACCTGGGCCATTGAGGTTCTGCACAAAATATCATTTTATGAATATAACTTATAGGTGCTACAGTCACCTCATTGAGGATCTTGAGGCCGGTACCACTCAGTTCAATTTCTGGCAAAATCAGCCTTGTCTTCCTTTCTTCTGTCTTATTGAGCCACTAGTTTCCACTGGATATGCTATTAGGTGGTGAGTATACCAAGATAGATAAATCACAGCAAGAGTCCTGCCCTTGGGGAGTTTGCTGTCTAAAGAGAGAGAGACAGACATGTAAAAAGCCAATTACAAATATAGTGTTATCACTTTTGAGTGGAGGTAGGGATAAAGAGATCAACAAACCAGGAGAGGAAATTTGCTTTTCAAAATAAGCGATCAATGATCACTATTAAGTAGCAGTCACAAGTGGCAAACTCAAATTTAAGGAACTATATACCTGCACCAAATGAATCTTATTTCTGGACTAATTGTGCTCAATTATCTGCCTGATCTGCTTTGTCTACTTGTCAGCTCTTTGACTTCCTGAAGCTGAGGTCCCTGGCACTACCCAGATGTCCAGAAGAGCAATCGCTGCTCTAGGACCTTAGAAGGTACTTATGCCAAAGAGAGGGATCATCCCGTTATCCTGGCAAACAGGGTTGGCAGAGAGCGCTTCTGTAGAAAGCATGCACCTGAGGAGACAGGTGTGTCTGTTATCTACTGCTGCACAGCAGACTACCCAAAGCTTTGTGACCTAAAAAAACCCAACCATTTTATCATATCTCCTGGTCCTGTGTATCAGGAACTGGAGCAGGGTTCAGCTGGGCAATCCGTCTGCTCCATGTGACATTAACTGGGTCATTCTGTGCGTTTCATGGGGTGGCTTCACTGTCATGCCTGTGCCTTAGAAGGAATGCTGGAAGGCGGGGCTCAGCTGTGTCCATCACCCTCACCATGAAACGCTCTTCCACAGGCCATCTCCAACAGGGCAGTTGGGGGACTCAGGGCTCCCCGAGACCATGGCACAGCCACAGGTTCTCCTATAGGCCAAGCTTGGATCCTGTAGAGTGTCCTGCTCTCTGTTCTCTGTTGCTCAAAACAGTCTCAGGTCTGGCCAGATTCAAAGGGCAGTGAGATAGAGTCTGTCTATCTTTTGGTGAAAGGAGTGACAAATGATGTGGCCAACTTATATCTAACATCACTACAGACTTACATAGACATCTTTTATCCACCCAGAACCTTCCACCCAGCAGGAAGAGAGAGTATTAGGCTTTTTTGGGCTGTGTCTATATTTTCAAATGTAGTGTCTAAAAGTCGCGAGCGGAGCAAAAATAATAATAAATTCAAATGGGCCCAAATGTCTACAGAGTGCACAAAATATCTTTGTATTCATCTGTGATGGGGTTAACTGGTATTATTGAACCTCTTCTGCATGCCACACTTTTTATCTGCATCGCTTCATAGAGTCCTCACAACAACCATTTTGAGAGAAGCACTTTATCTTCATCTTGCACTTGAGGAAACCTATTGAGAAGCACACATGTTGCTGTCCCAGAGCATGCAGGGAGGTGAGGTTCTTTCTTTTTTTGTTGTTGTTGTTGCTAATCCTCACCCGAAGATATTTTTCCATTGATTTTTTAGAGAGAGTGGAAGAGAAAGCAAGAAACAGAGAGAAACATCCATGTGAGAGAGACACATGGATTGATTGCTTCATGCATCCCGACCAGAGCAGGGGAACATGCAACCAAGGTACATGCCCTTGACCGGAATTGAACCTGGGATCCTTCAGTCCATGGGCTGACGCTTTATCCAATGAGCCAAACTGGGGAGGGCTGGAGGTGAGGTTCTTTGATGTCATAGCCCTGGTCTTTCCATGAAGTCACACTGTCATCTCAGAGCCCCAGGAGACCCATGTGCTACCAGGACAGGCGTCATTATTCCCATTTCACACATAAGATAGCCCAGCCTTATGGGGAGCATTTTCACCAGTACTACACAGCTGAAGAGGAAAGGCCTAGGACTTGAACCCATGCATTTTTAAGCTCCAGAAACTGCAGAGCAAGAGAAAGGTGGTAAAATGCCCAGGTGTTACCATAACACCATTTCCTTGCAATCATTTCAACTGTCTGAAACAATACCCAAACTGTATGTAACCTTTTATCATTTTTATGCTTATGACTGTTTGCTAATGGGAAATGTAAATCCTTTGCAATTTACAGCAGGTTTTACATTAGTGGCAGCGTTCCCATAGTTTCGTTATCTGAGTTTGTCTTAAACATTTATTACTAATTTGACACCACTGTTGTTCTAATTAAAGTTCATTCTTCTACATGAAATACAGTATTATAGGAAGCAGCGAGAACATTTTCTTTCTAGTTAGATTGCCAGATATATCATGGGTGGTTTACAATAAATGTTGGAAGTAATTTTATTTGTTTAGAAAACCATCCTTTCCATCATTCTAACTTCATATTATCTCCCTGCATTTTTCCAGCTAATTCTTGTGCTGCATTAAAAGCCTTTTTATACAATGGTTTTTTTGTTTAGGCATGATTTTTAATTAAAATAAGTGTTCAAATAGCTTAATTGCCTGACAGAAGATGTTAGAATTTTCCAAGCGTGACCTATACATTTAGCATAAAATTACAAAAAGTTTCTTATTAAAAAAAAGGATAGGTTTGAAGATAAAATTAGGTCATCCTAAAACTCTTTTAACATAAGCACAAGCTGAATAAGCTCTACTCATTTACTGACCCCCTTTGGCTCCACTTCCTAAATACATCTTATAAGGGCCTCTTTTCTGTAATCCCCACTTCCTCCCTTCAGGTCACTGGTTGGTTCTCAAACTGTACATTAGGATCACCTTGGAAGTTTAAATGTAATACCAGTTCCTGAGTTGGCCCCCAGACACTCTGATTTAATTGGTATGGAATGGGGCCAGAGAATGTGGGGTTCTAATTCTTTCTTGGGTGATGTTGACGTCATTGTTCCAGGAACAAAACATTGAAAACCACCTTTCTCATTTCTTGCTCCTTGATGCTACTTGATATATGTCACACGGAACTCAAGCAGCATTAGTGTCACCTGGCAGCTCGTTGGAAAGGCAGAATTTAGGTCCTTGTTCTACTGAATCACATTTTGCATTTTAACAACACTCCCAGGGGGTCTGAGGGAACAGTAAAGTGTGAGAAGAGCTCAAATGAATGCCTTAGCCATCTGTCACCTGGACTATTTAACCATTTCTTTGATGCTTATTCTTACCCACCTCCAACCTGTTCTTCACATTGCTTTCAACCTATCTTTCTAACATGCATAGACAACCATGGCTATGATCATAAGTTTAACTTGATGGAAATGCTTCATATCCTCCCTAACATGACATTTAAACTCCTTTCTTCATCATGTAAGATCTGCCTTCGGCCCCTCATTCCCCATCCCCAGACATTAGCTTGCCATGAACACAGCCAAGCACTTAGATGTTCTTCATAAGATGCTCACTCTGCAGGAAACAGTCTCCTGACATTGCCTAATGCCTGTGCGCTGTGGTACTCTGGCTGAGAAATGCAGCCACACAATTGTTGAAGTAAGAAGACAGTGAAATAGAAAGATAGTTGCTCATGAAAATCAGAGTTGCCTTGTGAATCTGAATTCTGTTCTTATTTTCCAGTGTCCTTACATTGTTTATTAATGCGTACAATGGGGTTAATGAGAGAACTGTTTTATTTATTTAAGTTTTTATTAAAGTACTAGAGGCCCAGTGCACAAAAATTCATGCACTCAGGGGGGTCCCTTAGCTCGGCCTGCACCCTCTTGCAGTCAGGGAACTCTCAGGGGATGTGAGACTGATGGCTTACAGGGAGAGGGCCTAAGCCACAGTCTGGCCTCCCTCTGCGGGAGGCAACCCGCAGGGCAATCGAGGACAGTGTTGGCCAGCGAGTGGCTGGCCCCACCCTCTGGATCGCCCCTCCATTGTGGGTCACCACCACCCCCTCCCCCATCACTGTCCCCTCCCTCTGCCCGCTGGCACCTGCCTTGGCTTGCCTGGCACTGCCCACTCACCGGTCCCACTCCCTGCTGACCTGTCATTCCACCGTTTGGTCAATTTGCATATTAGGCTTTTATTATATAGGATGGTTAATATACAATATTATATTAGTTTCAAGTGCACAACATAATGATTCCACATTTCTATACCTTACTTGTGAGCACAAGTCTAATAACAAAGTATTTACGATATTATAAACTATATTCCAAGCGTGTATTTACAATATTATAAATTATAAACTATATTCCCTGTGCTGTACATTGTATCCCTGTAACTTATTTAGTTTATCAATGAAAGTTTGTATCATATCTTTTTCCCCTTAACCCTTTTCAATCCCCCAACCCTTCTCCCCTCTGGCAACCATCAGTTTAAATCAGTTTGTTTTCTGTATTTGTAAGTCTGTTTCTTTTTTGTTTTGTTTGTTCATTTGTTTTGCTTTATAGATTTCACAGATAAGTGAAATCATGTTGTATTTGTCTTTCTCTATCTGACCTATGTTACTTAGCATAACACCATCTAAGTTTATACATGTTGTCACAAATGGCAAGGCTTCATCCTTTTTATTGCTGAATAGTATTCCATTGTGTATATATGCCACACGTTTTTTAATTAGTCTATTGATGGACATCTAGTTTACTTCCATAACTTGGTTATTAATAGATAATGCTGTGATGAACATAAGGGTGCATATATCTTTTGAAACTACTGTTTTTGTTATTTCTTTTTTAATATCTTTTTATTGATTTCAGAGAGGAAGGAAGAGGGAGCGAGAGATAGAAACATCAATGATGAGAGAGAATCATTGATCGGCTGCCTCCTGTTGGATTCCCAGTCAGGGATTAAGCTGGAAACCAAGACATGTACCCTGACCAGGAATCAAAATGTGACCTCTTGATTCATAAGCCAATGTTCAACCACTGAGCCACACTGGCCTGGCTGTTTTCATCTTTAGATAAATATCCAGAAGTGAAATTGTGGGGGTCACGTGGTAGATCTATTTTTAATTTTTTGAGGAACCTCCACACTGTTTTCCATAGTGACAGCACCAATTTGTAGTCCTACCAACAGTGCAGGAGGGTTCTAGTGAGATGTTGTACATAAAACACTGGTGGCCACCTGACCTGCACAGAGTAGGTACTTCATTAGTGTCGGTGTGTCTTTCCACCTAGCACAGCAGTAGATTTATAGAAAGCTCTTAATCATGGAAATGTGCTTGATGTACTGCCAATCAAAGGAGGATGCATAAAAGCAAGATAAGACACCGACCACACCTACCAGCAGTTTCTTAAATTTTCTTTTTTAACCTCTAAGTGATGAGTTCAAAATACCTTTTGCTGAAGCTCTGCACTGACCCAATTCCTTTGCACTTAATATAAAATGAAAAATGACTGGATTAAGGAGGAACTTCTTTTCCAGGAACCAGATGAAAGAAAGAATGCCCTTTCCTTTCAATTCTGTTTTGAAAAATCTGCAGAGCACTTAAAATATTTTATATTTCATATTAAATATTTCAGTTACATTGGAAAAGTGCATAACTCCTAGTGAATGGTCCTGCAATTAAAATATTTAACTGAAGAAAAATGGTATCCTTTTTTTCCTCTACTGAAATGGAAAGTTATTTAATTTTTGATTATATAACATTACCTAGGACTCCCACAAAGGCCTGCCCTACATTAGAAATATTGCATTGTATAAAAGTCTTTTATTTCTAGCTCTCAAATTGTAAATAATATATAAGTATTGCTTAAATTGGTAAAATAAAAAAAAATGAATCATTCCTTTTTAATAGTCCATATGAATAATTACTGGATCAATAGTTCACAGCAACCTGCAATTAAATGTATTTAATAATTCAGTCAAATGGCCACATTTTATATTTGAAGACCATTAAAGTAATAGTATGCATCAGACAAAGCCTTAGAGGACATTCAGGAAACTTGGAAGAACAGAAAAGCTACAATCATAGTCTCAGCTGCCAGCAAACCTCAAGAATGTGGATGTTCAGGAGTTGGCCTAAAAGCTGCTGCAAACTCTGCCATGGCTGCTTGCTCCACTGTCTGCCTCAGCTTCCACAGGTGCATGCTGACTTTCCCTTTTCTCCCTCTCCAGACCTGTGAAAGTGCCTCTTTTTGTTTTTTGTTTTGTATTGTTAATCCTCACCTGATGATATTTTACCTTGATTATTTGTTGAAAGAGAGTGGAAGGGAAGGGGAGAGACACAGAGAGAAAAATATCCATGTGAGAGAGACATTGATTGGTCTCCTCCCATACATGCCCTGACTGGGGCCTAAAACCTAGGTATGTGCCCTTGACCTGAATGGAACCCTGGAGTCCTTCAGACTGCAGGCCAATGCTCTATACTTTGAGCAAACCTGCTAGGGCTAAAAGTGCCTCTCATTGGTGGACTCCTAGGGACTTGATTACAAAGGAGTCTGGGAAATGTATTTTTGAGAAGTCAAGGCCTTGCATCTCCAGGAAGGCTTAGGATGGCAATGATAGGAAAATACCAACCATATCTAGCATACATATATACTTTTTTAAAAAAATACATATATACTTATTTTCTATTTTCCTTACAAAACATAAGCTCCATGAAGCAAGGACTATATCAATTTTTCCCAAGGATACAGTCCAAATACATAGAATAGTAGCTAAAATTCAGCAGACACTCAAAAAGTGTTTAACAAGTGAAGTGAGTGAGTGAGTGAGTTGTGGAACCTGAAGCTGGTATTCCAGTCTTTATTTGTACTTCACCCTTAGGTGAGTTAGGTTCAAGACAAAGGCCAACCCTCTGCTTGGAAGCTTGCAGCCACCACTTCTACCCTGGAAATGCTGTCATGGCCTCACAACCTCACACATTACTCAGTGGGTGAGAGCAAGATCTAAGGAGGCTAGAAAGGGTGTTGGAATCAGAGTCTAAAGGCTTCGGCTTCTCACTGGTCTATACTTCTGATAGCTGGGGGACTTATAGAAGACAATTTGCTTCCCTAGGCCTCAATTTTGTTTTCTGAAAAATGGAGACAATGATTGACAGCCTGCTTAGCTCACAGGGCTGTTGGGAATATCAGTTAAGACCATGTATTTTGCTGCTCATTCACTCATTCATTCATCAAACATCTACCACACCCTTACTCTATCCCAGGGATAGCATAAGAGACTGGGTATACTGAAGTGTATAAGACAGCAGCCCTGCATCTGAAATCTAGACCGAATTTATGAGGCTGCATGAATAGCCAATGAAGTGAACCCAATAAGAGTTGGAATGAGAAGAGTAACCTCATAACTCAAAGTAGCACAGAGGATGGGCTATTCCTCTACTGAAGGAGTCAGCTACACTTCACAAGTGTGCTGGTGTTTCAGCAGGATTTGCCGGCTAAGCCACATACAGTCAAGTGGAGAACCAGAAGGAGGTGTGTGGTGCTGTATTTCAGATATATAGTATCAGATAGGACAATATCCTATCTAATAAAACAGTAATATGCAATCATCACTCTGCTACACTCACAAGCCATGCCCACCAGCCAATCAGAAAGAGAATATGCAAATACACCCAACCAAGATGGCTGCAGCCTTGGCCGTTGGGGCGGAGCCTGGCAGTTGGAGCCAGCTGGGGTCCCTGCCCAGGGCCTGAGCCTCAAACAGAGGCTTTAGGCCTTGGCTGCGGGTAGAGCCAGGCGATTGAGCCAGCTGGGGTCCCCTGCAGGCGATTGGAGCCAGCTGGGGGTCCCTGCCCAGGGCCCAAGCCTCAGCCAGAGGCTCGCAGCCTTGGTGGGTGGGGCAGAGCCAGGTGATCAGAGCAAGCTGGGGGTCCCTGCCCAGAGCCCAAGCCTCTGCCAGAGGTTTGCAGCCTTGGCTGAGGGTGGAGCCGGGCGATTGAGCCAGCTGGGGGTCCCTGCAGGTGATTAGAGCCAGCTGGGGGTCCCTACCTAGGGCCTGAGCCTCAAACAGAGGCTTTAGGCCTTGGCTGCGGGTAGAGCCGGGTGATTGAGCCAGCTGGGGTCCCCTGCAGGCGATTGGAGCCAGCTGGGGGTCCCTGCCCAGGGCCCAAGCCTCAGCCAGAGGCTTGCAGCCTTGGGGGGTGGGGCAGAGCCAGGTGATCAGAGCAAGCTGGGGGTCCCTGCCCAGAGCCCAAGCCTTGGCCGTGGGTGGAGCCGGGCGATTACACCAGCTGGGGGTCCCTGCTCAGGGCCCGAGCCTCAAACAGAGGCTTGAGGCCATGGCCAGGGGCGGAGCCTGGCGATCCAGCCAGGTGGGGGTCCCCTGCCAAGGGCTGGAGGCTTTATGCCTTGGCAGGGGCGGAGCCAGAGATCATAGGAGATAGGTGTGAACTACAGAGGAAATACCTTTTCTGACCGCTCATTGGCTAAGCTCCCTGTATGCCACTGGTAATATTCTTAGTAACTTGGGTATAAGGATCCAAAAAGGTGATCTAGGGCTTTTCCACCACACTCCTGGGGAGAAAAACAAAGGTCTGCTGCTGGAGGGCTAAGAAATGTCATAACCTGACCTACACGGTTTGGCTCAGTGGATAATGCCTAGGTTTGCCAACTGAAGAGTCCAGGTTAGATTTTGATCAAGGGCATGTTCCTAAGTTGCAGGCTCCTCCCTGGTTGGGGCCCAGGTCAGAGCTCATGCAGGAGGCAACCAATCTAAGTATTCCTCTCACTTTGATGTTTCTCTCTGTCTTTCCCTTTCTCTTCCACATTCTCTAAAAGTCAATGGAAACATATACTCAGGTGAGGATAAAAAAAAAGAAAGAAATATCATATTCTATGAAAGACACATCTTGAAAATGCCTAAAGAAAGTTGTCATTTTTTCATGGTGAAGGGACTGGAGTCTGTGTTGATGAAAACACCTTGGTGGCTGCGGTGTCTGGCAGTGGCTCCAGCAGCAGGGTGATGGGGCTGGTGCCTTTCCCTGATCAACCCGGTTGTCTCCCACAAAGGGAGGCCAGACTGAGGCTTAGGCCCGCTCCTTATGTGGAGCAGGCCTAAGCCGTCAGTAGGACATCCTCTGAAGGCTCCCAGTATGTGAGAGGGGGCAGGCTGGGCTGAGGAGACCCCCCGCCCCCCGCCCAGTGCATGAATTTCGTGCACCAGGCACCTAGTCTATAATAACAAAAGGGTAATATGCTAATTAGACCACATGTCCTTCTGGATGAAGCTGGGGCTGCGAGGGAAGCCTGGGTTCTGGGTGCCAGAGGGAAGCTGGTGCAGGCAGCTGGGGGGAGAAAGGCTTACTCTTGCATGAATTTCATGCATTGGGCCTCTAGTTACATATACTATGTATTGTTGGACATCATTTCATGTGCTTATTTGCCATCTATTTTTTGGTGAATGTTTGTTATATATTCTTTGTCAGATATGAGTTTTGCAAATATCATATCCCAGTCTACGTCTACTCCTTTATTCTCTTAATGGGGTCTTTCACAGAAAGAAGTTTTAAATTTGATTTTTGATTTATCTTTTTTTATTCTCTTGTAGATTATTTTTTTCATGTTGTATATAAGGTATTTTCACTTAGTCTAAAGATCACAAAGCTTTATAGCTTTGGGCTTTATAGTCGAATCCATAACCAATTCTGAGTTGCATTTTTGTAAAAGATAAAAATGTAGGTCAAGGTCCTTTTTTATTGAAAGTTGGGCATATGGTTTTTAAATACTTTAAACACTATATATTAAAAAGACTGCATTTCCCCATTAAACTCCAATTTTATCTTTGACCAAAATCAATTGACCCTAAGTATGGGGTCTGTTCCTGGACTCTCTATTCTACTTCATGGGTCTATGTATCTGTCCTTTCATTAATACAGCAAGACTTTGATTATTGTAGATTTAGTGTCTTGTCATCAGGGAGTATGAATCCTCCAAGTATTTTATATTTCAAAGTCTTTTTAGTTATTTCCAACCTTTGATTTTCCATATAAACTTTATAATAAGCTAGTTGATAACTACAAAAAAATCCTGCTGGGATTTTAATTGAGCTTTTATTAAATCTATGGATCAGTTTGGGGAGAACTGACATCTCAATGCTGTGTTTTCAAATTCATGAACTCTACTTAAGTCTACATTGATTTCTTTCATCAGTGTATTATAATTTTCATTGCATGGATTTTACTAGTCTTTCCATATATGTCATGCTTTTTTATGCTATTTTTAAATTTTATTTGCACTTTTCCATTGGTAGTATAGGAACATACAATTGATTATTACATTGATATTCAATACTACAAACATGTTTAATATATTTAGTTTGAGAATATTTTCTGTTCATTTTCATATAATTTCTTTCTATATATATATTTATTTATTTATTAGCCTTTTGCACTGTCTTGAACCTCTGATTTTGTATTGAATTAGAATGTTAAGGACAAAATTCCTTTCTCAATTTTAATTTTAGAAAAGGAGTAGTCAGTCTTTTACTATTAAATATTATGATATTAATGTCCCCTTGTATTTCTTATTGCTAAGGTTACAATATGAGTAGATGTTGAATCTGGGAGAGTCAAGAGCGTGTTGTCTCCTAGAACCTTTGGAAGGAGTGTGGTCCCACTGGCACCTGGATTTTAGACGTCTGTTCTCTCCAAAACAGTAAGAGAATAAGTGTCTGTTAAGTCACCCGGTTTCTGATAAATTGCTATGGCAGCCACAGGAAATTAATACACATTCTCTGAAATTATAGTACCATCTGTGCAAATTCAAGATTTGAATCCTAGTCATTGGACTCCAAAGCCTTTGCTCTTACCACTATATACCGGTACCTCTTCAGGCTCAGCTTTCTGTCATGTAGCTTTCTGTGGGAGACAGAACTTGTGCAAAATGAGATAATTTTCTCTTCTCACCATGTTTATGTATCCATTGATATTTATCTGACAGACACTGTGCTGAGCAGCGTGAATGTAACACATGGGAGAGACATGGTCGATGCTCATGGGGCTGCCAGTTTAGTGGTGAGAACAGACCACAAATCAATCTTCTGATAAATGTCTAGTTAGCAATAATGACATACACTGTAAAGGAACAAAGCAGTGAGAATGATATAATACGTTGGACTATAGATAACACATTTACTGGTAGAAATACCCAGTATGGCTAAGAATTTTAGATTTATCCTTCTATCCAAAATTATTCTTTGAGTGGAAGCCAGCTTGACCTAATAGTCTAAATTGAGATTGGTTTGTGTAGAGGGAGTGCTGGAGGCACAGGTTAGGAGCCATTTATTTTTCATTTTATTGCAACTAGAAAAAGGCAAATCGCATAGCACAGCCTTAAAATATCTGGGCATTTCCAACTGTGAGTTGTTTAAACTGTGCATGAGAGCAGCTTAATGATATTTCGGTGGACAGTGTTTCAGAGCGAAGATTTGATATAAAGGAAACCAGAGACATACTTTGTCAGAGACTATCAGATGCTCTCGGGCTATCCCCAGGGTAGGCAAAAATCTTGCTGCTTTTAGATCTTCCTTTCTCATGGTTTCCATAGTGATCTTTCTAAAGCAGAAATGTCACCAGGTTTCACCCCTGATTAAAATTTCTTACTGTCCACCCACTGCCTCTTAGAGAGAGTCCAGCTCCTTTGCCTGCCACAGGAGGATCCTCCTGTGCTTATATGCTTCTTCCTTTAGCTGCATTTCTGCAGCCCATCTCATCATTCCCACTCCAGCAAGGTATGTGCCATTGACCAGAATTGAACCCGGGACCCATTAGTCCACAGGCCAACACTCTATCTACTGAGCCAAACTGGCTAGGGCTTACCAGCTTTTAATAAAAGTGGGGAAGCAGTGGAATGTGACTTCTGAGGTTTGGTTTGAAGTGGTCTGAGGCTTAGATGTTTCAGCCAAGAGCCGCAGATTACTGCCAGACACCTGCGAGGCCATCATGGGTTATCGACTTGGAGTCAAGCTCTCAGGTGTTTGTAGCCACACCAATGACCCAAAGAAAATCCAGCAGAAGAACTGCCCATCTAAACCCAGCCTGAATTGCTGAGCCACAGAACTGTAAGAGCAGAATAATTATTGTAGACAACTACATTCAGGGAAGGGGGAATTATTATGCAGCAATAGACAGGAACAGAACCCAATCCTGGAGGTTCAGGTGGCACAAACACCACTATCATTATCACCTATGTGCCACTGACCATACTCAAGACAGGACATGAAGAACTCTAATCACAACTGCCCTTCCTGACACTTTGTCCAAAAGAACAACTTTCCTCTTCATATATTTGGCTTCCGGTTACTCTTTTTTCATCAGTCTTTTGCATGAGTTATCTGAGCAGCTAAACCAAAGTCATATCCTAGCGCCCTCAGAGAAAAAGAGTCTGAGAAACCTAGTGGTCATCACTGTCATTGAGGGGAATGAATGGCTGGATCCTGACTTCTGTCCTGAAAGACACTAGAAGGAAAAGGAGCTGGACCTGGAAGTTCAGGAAGGCCCCTATTTGTCTTGTTATTAGCTGTGTGAATTGAACTTTGAACATGATAAGGTGGGAAAAGGTTAATTTTAGAATTCTCTAGACCTAGGTTTGAATTCTTGTACTAGCGTTAATAAGCCACTGAGTCACTCAATTTTCCTTTCTGCCCTGTTTCCAGATTTGCTAATAAGTAATCCTATATAATAAAAGGGTAATACGCAAATTAACCCTAAGGGTGGAATGACTGGGAATGACCAGGAATGACCGGTTGCTATGACACACACTGACCTCCAGGGGGCAGATGCTCAATGCAGGAGCAGCCACCTGATGGTCAGTGCACTCCCATAGGGGGAACTCCGCTCAGCCACAAGCTGGGCTGACGGCTGCAAGCACAGTGGCAGTGGCAGGAGTCTCTCCCACCTCCCGCCATCAGTCAGACATCCCCTGAGGGCTCCCAGGCTGCCAGAGGGATGTCTGACTGCCAGCTTAGGCCGGATCCCCCAGGGAATGGGCCTAAGAAGGCAGGTGGACATCTCCCAAGGGGTCCTGAACTGCAAGAGAGTGCAGGCTAGGCTGAGGGACCTCTCCCGCCAACCCCCTGAGTGCACAAATTTTCATGCACTGGGCCTCTAGTGTGTAATAATAGCAATTATATACCTTCTTTAAAGGGAGTGGGGTTTAACCTGTGTAAACAAAGGTGCTACGTAAATGGTTATATTAGTGCTTTACTCAGTTACTTGTGCTTATGTAACTAATTACCCCAACTTTAGTGACCTGAATGATAAAAATTTGTTACTTTACACTTTCTGAGATCAGAAATCTAAGAAAAGGTTAACTGAGCATTTCTGGTTCAGTGTCTTTCATATGGTTTCAGTCAAGATGTTGGCCAGGTCTCTGCAGATATCCAAACCTTGACTGAGGCTGGAGGATCCATACCCAAGGTGACTCATTCACTTGGCTGTTGGCCTGAGGCCTCAGTTCCTCACCACATGCACCATTTAATTGTCCTCATGCCTTGGTGACTAGCTTTCTCTGGTGAGAATTATCCAAGAGAGCAAGAAACAAGGCACGTAGGTAGGTATGAGAAATATTGTGGAGAGACACTTTACACTATGGAATATTATGCAGCAGTAAAAAATAAGGATCTCTTACCCATTGAGAGAGCATGGAGGGGCCTGGAGAGTATTATGCTAAGCAAATTTATCCAATCAGAGAAATACAAATATCAAAAGATTTCACTCATATGTGGAATATAATGAACAAAATTAACTGATGAACAAAATAGATACAGAGACATAGAAACGAGGAATAGACTGTCAAACTTCAGAGGGAAGGCAGGGGTGGGTGGGAGGGTTAGAAGAGATCAACCAAGGAACTTGTATGCATAGCCCATGGACACAGAAATAGTATGGTAAAGGCTTGGGGTGGGGGGCAAAGATAGGGTAGAAGGAATCAATAGGGAAAAAAGAAGGACATATGTAATACTTTCAACAATAAAGATTTAAAAAATATATATATGACTAGAGGCCCGGTGCATAAAATTCGTGCACGGGGGTGTGTGTCCCTCAGCCCAGCCTGCACTCTTTCAATCTGGGACTCCTCGAGGGATGTCCAACTGCCCAGTAGGATCGGGCCTAAACAGGCAGTTGGACATCCCTCTCACAATCCAGGACTGTTGGCTCCCAACTGCTCGCCTGCCTGCCTTCCTGATAGCCCCTAACCGTTTCTGCCTGCCAGCCTGATCACCCCCTAACCACTCTCCTACCAGCCTGATTGATGCCTAACTGCTCCCCTGCCAGCCTGTTTGCCCCTAACTGCTCTCCCCGTGCAGGCCTGGTCCCTCCCAACTGCCCTCTCCTGCTGGCCTGATTTCCCACAACTGCCCTCCCCTGCGTCCTGATCCCTCCCAACTACCCTCCCCTGCTGGCCATCTTGTGGTGGCCATCTTTGGTCACATGGGGGCAGCCATCTTGTGTGTTGGAGTTATGGTCAATTTGCATATTACTCTTTTATTAGATAGGATAGAGGCCTGGTGCATGAGTGGGGGCCAACTGGTTTGCCCTGAAGGGTGTCCTGGATCAGGGTGGGGGTTCCTTTGGGGTGTGGGGTGGCCTGGGCAAGAGGCCTGTGGTGGTTTGTAGGCCGGCCATGCCCCCCAGTGACCCAAGTGGAGGCTCTGGTATCTGGGATTTATTTATCTTCTATAATTGAAACTTTGTAGCCTTGAGTGGAGCCAAGCCTCCTGCTTGCTCCGTGGCCACAGCCATTTTTGTTAGGATTTACTTATCTCCTATAATTGAAACTTTGTAGCCTTGAGTGGAGGCCTGGGCTGGCCAGGGTGTGTGGAAAGCTTGGCTTCCTCCATTGCCAGGGAAACCCAAGCCTCCTGCTTGATCCATGGCCACAGCCATCTTGGTTGGGTTAGTTTGCATACCTGCTCCTGATTGGCTTGTGGGCTTGGCTTGTGGGTGTAGCAAAGTGATGGTTAATTTGCATATTATTCTTTTATTAGATAGGATTATCTAATCACTATTCTGTACACTTGACACTAATACAAAATAATATTGAATGCCAACTATAAAAAATAAAATTTCAAAAAAGAAAATAACAATAAAAGAAGAAGCAAAGCACATTGTTTTTCATTTGTATGATTTCCCCACCCCCTAGTCTCAAAAATTATATTCCATGACTTCCAGAATGTCTTATTGATTAGACAGGTCAGTCCTACCCAATGGGAGAAGACATTACCATGAGGCAAGATCATTGGGGGCCACCTTGAAGATGAGATACCAGTAATGTTTTATATGGGTATCCCTGTGTGACCTGAGGATGGGGAGATCTCTGTCTGCCTTAACCTATTTGCCTTTTCCCAAGAACATCTGTCTATTAATAGGAAGCAAGGAGTCTTAAAGCAAAGGATTTGAGTACCAATGTTTAAGGAGAAATTAATTAGAGGGAATTAATGGCAGTCAAGGATTCTGCCTCACATTGAACATGGAATTTGGATTTTCAGAGAGAGTAACAACTCAGATCAAACCTGTGGTTCTACTTAATTTATTAAATAAAAGAACAAGACTTTTTACCTCCCTCCATTTTACTGCTTTGTTTCTTTCACTAAACCCAGGTCATATATAATTTTAGAAATGTTTACCAGCTGATAAACTGGTTAGAGAAAGAGAAACTTCATAGAGGCTTCATTTTAAGTATGGTAAGTTATAAGGAAACTTTCTCCAAAGAAAGTTTTAGACAGGATTAATATTTAAAACATATCTTGTTAAATGCACTTATTTTATGCATTTTTTTTTCTTTTTTTGGCCAAGGAGTGGCCTTTAATTTATGGCAAAGAGAGCAGCTGAGTTTTCAGAAGAGGCACAATTTCTAAAACAGGAAAAAACTGTGTCTATAAAAAGAAAGCTATTTACCTCATTAATCTTTTTTTTATTATTAAGAGTATTCCTATACTAAAAAGAACAGCCTGCTAGGGGAGAAAGGCTAAATGTCTAAATCTTGCTTTAATGGCAATAAAAGGTATTCTTTATATTAACAACCCTAAGGTTATTTTTATGTGCATATAATGGCTCTGCTGATCTGTTTTCAGGACATAATCAGATTTTCCACTCACTAAGGCATCTTATTCATGTGAATATACTGCATACATTTAGAAATATATCAGCAGTGAATACCTCCTAAATTTCCAAGTATGATACTGAAAACATGAGCCTAAATTAGAAGGCAAGCTAAATATGGAGGTGGCTGGAGTGAACGTGCCTACCTGCCATGACTGGAGTAGCAGGCAGGGTCCTGGATTCACATCAGGATGCTTGAGTTCTGGTTCCTACCTTTTTTCCAACAATCCTGTGACTGTGACCTTGAGGAAAATATACAACCTTGATGAGTCTCTGAATTCTCCTTTAAAAGTCAAGTTGGTAGACCTCCTAACCCCATCTGTAATGAGTACTATGATATGAAAGATAAACTCTTCTTGGGGAGATAAATATACTAATGACATATTTTATTGATGAAATAAATAAATAATTCATTCACAAAATTGACCACATATTCATTGAAATCTGGTGTCAGTCATACATTGCTAGGATATGATGCTACAGTAGTAAGCAAGGTGGGTTATGCTGCCAGCCTTCTGGCATGTATAGTAGGGTGAAAAGTGAGAAAAGAATCTTGATATTGGAACAGAATGTGATGAGTGCCATGACTGGGGAGTATGGAATCAGTAAAAGCATGCATAGGGCTTGGAGGATCTCAGCACATTTAAGAGAACCAGGGAAGGCCCAAGACCTACCCACAAATAATAGTGGAAGTCAGTAATTATAGTTAATTGCCATGGGAATGTCTCTGCATGATGTGCAAAATAAAGTCTTTTCAGACTGGGGAGAATTGATTTATTTAAACTCCTTGTTGTGCAAAGCTTCCCATATGTAAATGGCGGGGAAATGACCAAGAGAGAACATAAATGTAGGTGTCTTTAAACACCCAAGACTGATGGGCTCTGAGAAAGAGCATGAACCCATAATTCATCAAGACAGCAAAGAGATGTAGCTACACGAGGTCTAGAAAGAAATAAACCTTTTATATAAAGCCAGAGAAAGGATTGAGTCAAATGTGTCTGGTACCCTCCATGAATACAGCCCCCTTCAGTGTGCATTGCCACCCATGCTCTCCTAAGTCTTTAGCAATAAACTTGAGGGAAGATTACTTCCATTATCGCTTGTTAAATGAGGGTACTAAGCCTTCCTGAAGTGAAGCATTTGTAGAAGATAAACAATTCACAAGTTCCCAAGGTGACTGTTGAGCTCCTCTTCAAACTTCCGATTTTTAAAATATCCTACATTTTCCAACAGGTTCCGCTTAGAGTTTCATTTCATAACTAGATAAAAATGAGGGTCAATATCATTGTGAAACACATTGCCTTCTTTCCTCTTCAATTGTTTACTTCCTAAAATGACTTATCTATAATAAATACTCTTTCATAAGAAAGTCTTGCAACTATGCCCACTAGCTGATGGAATACTCTACCATGAGAAGCATGGCAAGTATTTCTTGCATGTGCATGACATACAAAACTTCTTGTGTTATAAACCATTTAATTCTGAAAACTACAGAGGCCTTATCATTCCCACATTACAGATGAGAAAATGTGAACTCTAAAGAAACTGAATCATTTGTTTGATATAGTGGGGCCACACTTCAGTACAGTTTTGTGGGCTCCCCTAGGCTATATACTTTAGATGAATAGGTTCAAGTTATGTCTGTATTATAGGGGGATTTTGGTTTGACATTTTAAAATTTTCTTTGTAATTATTAAAATGCAGATTGCTAAGATTTTAACTGAAATTTAAGGCTGTTACTTACCAGCAAAGTAGTCAGTCATTTCTTTCTGATTCTCAGTTTATGAACTCCAAGCTTTATTTTAAGGATTACATAATATAAAGTATACATGATGTCTTATATAGAGCATGGGAATAGGTATACAACTGGTAGTACCCATTGTTCATTTTTAAAGTATTTGAGCATTTATCATTATATTTATTTCTCATTTACATTTTGCCAGGTAGGCCCTCATGGAGAACATCATGATTAAGTGATTCCCATCTGACTTTAAAGTTGGACAAACCTTGCTTAAATCCAGTCCTACCACCTAATACTAAATGGCCTTGGACTCCATCTCACGTCTGTAAAATGGGATTAACTAAAACTTCTTACTCATCAAGTTGGCTTAATTACTGAATAAGGCAATACAGGCAAACTGCAAGGTGACCTATTCAAGATTTAAATATTCAGTAAATGTCTGATCATATATTAATCATATCTGTCAGATAAGAGAATTGTGATTTGATGATGAGATTAAACAAAAAAGCTTAGATCGTGGAACTGGCTAAGAGTAGACCCAGGATTCTGAAGTTGGTCTATTGACCCAAGATTTGTCTCATTCACAATTCAGTTATCCTTTGTGATAGTCCCTGCTTCATCCTTACCAAGCTGTCTGCGTCTGTCCATCATTCAGCATAATGCACACGGATACTTTCTAAGAGAGAATTACTTCCTACCTATAAGCACTTGTGAGCACCAATTAGGTGCCAACCACTGTGCTTGGAGCCTCATACCAAGCACAGAATAAGACAAAACCTCTATCCTGAAGATCACTCAGCCCCTTGGTGCAAAAAGGGGAGCAACCAGTCACAAACCTGTGGCATGTGTTCTTGTAAGTTAAGCCATAGAAATGCCTGTAATTTTTTGTCACAACCAGCTGAGTATCAGCAATTTTATAGGCTTCAACCTTTTTATTTTTCAATTGGAGTTTATGTTTAATTTTAATATGTAATAGTTTCTGATGCACAGCATAATAGTCACAGGTTTTAATCTTCTACATGAGGTGTATACTGGGGCCTCTGGGGCAGACTGTTAAAAACTATGACTAGTACAATGGTTATTCTGATATAATTATAGAAACAGATATGAGGAACCACAGAAGTGGGCTTGAGTTAATCAAATGTGAGGAAAGCAGGAGGGGTTGATCCAAATTATTTTCTACCTTCGTTATACAGTTGTGGAGTGATTCATCACCAATAGAGGTGTACTCAGCCAATTGACTGAATACATGGAGAGACAGGAGAACATATATGTGAGTGAGTGTGTGTGTGTGTGTGTGTATGTGTGTGAGAGAGAGAAAGAGAGACAGATATAGAGAGACAGACAGAAACGGAGAAAGACAGAGAGGGAGAGACGGAGTATACTGCATTAGTGAGCTCATGAATACAGGAATTCCTTGGGATATTGCTCCCAGTGAGATCTGCAAGTCTGCTGATTAATTTACTTTTTATAAAAGAGCTATTTTTGAAACCCGCTTGAGGATTCAAGGGAAATGCAAATGACTTGTTGGAAACATTTTAAGTGTCTGGGAAAGAAAAAAGGTGAAAGGGGGATTATTCTATTTTTTGGTGTTGATATGAGGCCTCTTTGTGTCCTGCTTAAGGGTTTTTAAATAGCTTAAAATGATTTATTTTCATATCAGTATGATACTGAGGACATTTTATTCATTAAATGTTTATTCATTCAATATTGAAACCCATGGGGACACAATGGATATGCCTAGGTATAAGCATGTATCATAGAGATTTAGCTGTTTAGGCAGAAAAAAATGTTTGTGTAAGGAAGACGGTATTTCATATCTAGAGAAAACTGGGCAGGGAGCCAGGAAATGTGAGCTTTAACCATTAACACTAATAAAGGGACAGCAACCAACAGTTAGCAAACACCGCCTATGTGATGTCAGTGCTCTGTTAAGAGACTTATCTCACCTATTAACTCCTGTTAACTCTCTATAGCAATTGCGATCACTATTTTTTAGGTAATCAGGTTCCAGTTATGTCTGTATACTGAGTCTATGGCAGAGTGTAGAACCCTTACAAAGGTCTTTATTAAAATGTTTTTTGAGTCAATTAGCTACTGATTCAGTGAGTGAATAAATAAACAAAAGCTAGATTTTGGTGGATCATAAGCCAAAGGAGTCTGGAAGGAGAACCTGTTGAAATTTAAAACTATTCTGAAAGTAAAGGAGTTATTAAGGCTTAAATTAAGAAAATTATAGAATTAAAATGGCTGAGTTATTTGCATTTTTTATTGCTTTATAATTTGCAAAGCAAGCTCACACACATCATCTCTTTGAGTCTTCCCAATAAACTTATGAGGCTAAGATTTTCCTTTTCCTCATGAAAACAAAGCACAAAAAGATGCATGCCTTTCCCGAGTTCATGCAGCTAGTTTGTAATTACCTCATTCATATTAGACTCCAAGAATTATCATAGAATAGAATGCCTATGTCAAAATAAACGTCCAGTCTTCGTCTTCTTATATTAAATTTGTTTATGAGGTGATTTTTTAAAATTTATTTTTATTGTTGAAACTTTTACAGATGGCCCCTTTCTCCCCCATTGAACCCCTCCATCCTCCCATCCCCTAGGCCTTCACCACATTATTGTTTGTGTCCATGGGTTATGCATATATGCCTATAAATCCTTTGATTTTTTTAATGGGATCATGAAGATAGCATCTAACAATCCAAGAAATGTGAGAAGCCAAGTAAAAGATCTATGCTTGAATGTCTGGGTGGAAGGGAGAGGGGTAAACATGAAAATAAGAGTATTTTGGGAAGAGAAGATTGATGAGTCCAATTTGCGGCATGTTGAGCTTGAATTACTGATGGGTTATGCAGATGGAGCTGCCCAGCGGGAACATGAATATGTAGTCCAGATGATTAGGAGAAGACTCAGGTTGAAATAAAAATATTGGATTGTAATCATCAAAGTGACAAAATGAGAAATTCTGCAAAGAGTATGTGAAATTTATAAGGGAGAATGCTCAGAAGAAAATCTGATAGTTTTATTGGATTTTATGCCCACCACATGTTACTATTATCTATTATGTAAACTCAGACCATTAATGTTGGTAAAAGATTAAAATTTAATATGCCACACAAATAAATCTTGATGTGTCAATGCATGTGTGTACATATATGTGTGTTTCATCAGAAAGAACATGATTGCATTCATTGTAATAAGTGACATTGTGTGATATCAGTGGATTGCATTATATCCCAATTGGTTTCCCTTAGGCAGCTGAAATACTGCTTTACCACTGAAACGTAGGACTTCCCATTGAATTTCCTCCCAAGCTTTAAAAGTTGTTTCCTCTGGTGATAAAGTATGCCTCAGACATCAACAGGTAACTGATAATCTGCTGTGAGTTTTTTAGAGAAAATTTCAATCAAAAGCTCATGGAGCAAGAGACTTCTCAGAGGATTTACAATTTACCAACCCCTTGTTGGCTAAGTCCATCTCTCTCATTTGTCCCTGAGTTGATTTATATTAAATTAGTCTTTTTCATTACTCCCCTGTCCTTTTAAACAATGCTGAATTACAGGTGGACTAGGACTGCCACAAGAAATACCTTAAGAGAATGAGTAGTTGCCTCACAACTAAGTGTTACTCACAGGCGTGTATTTAAACATTTCTCTGCTGCTGGAGGTCATTTACCCTGCTGGTAGGTTGATTCACGCATGCCGGATGTTTTAGAAACTGTCCAATTTTTCTTGATTAGCAGGAAGAGGATGTGACTAAGAGGGAAAGTCAGAAATATAGGCAAGAATGACTTAGTCCCTTATCAGCCATTATAGAGCATGAAGTTATCAGTGAGAAAAGGTTAGCATTTGATGGAGGTTGTGTTTAATAAGATATTCTAAAGTTTTTGCAAACTTAACAGTTTGGTTAGTGAGGGGAATGAGAAAGGTTATCCTGGACATTTTTATCATAAAGATAGTTGAAGTTATATGACAGAGCTGAATAGAGGGTCAGGGCAGATGGATAAGAACCAAGGTTGATGAGTTCAAAGAGCAGCAGCTCCTGGCAGCCAAATAAATCATGATTTGGGATTAATTCAGAACTGCTCTACCACCATTCATTCTAGGTGAATCTACATATATAAAAAATATTTTTAGTCACTGTCATCACTCCCCAAAGAATATTTTTCAGAAAGTGCTGGGCAAAAGTAGGTTCACAGTTGTGAGTATGCAAAACACAGATTTTATTCTTGAGTTATTATTCTTTATTATTGTATTATTTTCCATAGGAACAACTGTAAACTTTTGTCCCACCCTATATTATACTGCCTTTACACAGCTGTGGTATCTGTTCATTGGATGCAAGCACACAGCTCTTTGTTGAAAAACTTAACCTGAACCGATTCTTCTTCAGTTTAAAGAGTCGTCTGTGTTGAATGATATAAGAATCAGAAGGCAAGGAGAAGGTGAGGTTCTATTTTAATGCTAAAACACCCAATGCCATTTATGTTTAGATTTTCCCTTGAAGTACCTTGGGTTTTGAAAAAATAAATGAAAGGTATTTAGGTGCAATGGATTTTTTGGTAGCAAAGGACCCTATTAAGAAGGCTCTGTCACTTATTCTCAACTGCATTCACACAATAATATATTTTCCCCTAAAGAGATTTCAATGCAATTTTTTATCTCTGTGGCCTCTGACATTCACATCACTGTTGGTTTATACTTTGTTTCACCAAGATTCCTACCTCCATCTATCACCTTCTCCCACTTCTATTTTTTATTAACTTTATTCAGGATCATTTTAGTTAAAATATGTATGATATTAAGAAATATGTACAGGAAGTTTCTTAAGGGAATTAACATTTATTGAGTATGCCATGTTTCTTATGTATTCCCTTACAGTCTCATTTAATCCTCACAAAAATCTTATGAATCATTTAAAAGAGGATTAACACCTAGCATGAGTTCAAGTACTGGTACACAGCAGCACTAAGATTGACCATAGCTGTCTAATTCTTTTATGAGCATATGCTATTTTATGTACATGACAAGTACTTCTTTGAGAAAACATTTATTCCTCCCTTCATAGAATAACATTGGTTCAGAGAAGTTCAGGTGGGGCTTATCCTTAAGACCTTTGCTCTCCAGGAAATGTTTCAGGACCCTGGAAGTAGTGGATTAGTGTATGGTCCAAGGCGAGGCACATGGACCTGACCCAGTGAACCAGAGTCAACCCCTGGATGATTAGGGAAAATGTGAATCAAAACCATGAGATACTAACCACACTAGTTATAATGGCTACTATAAAAAGTCAATAACAAGTGTTGTTGAGGAGTGGATAAAGAGGAACTCTACGTATTGTTGGGAGGATTGTAAACTGGTGCAGCCAATGTAGACAATAGTATAGAGACTTATCAAAAAATTAAAAAAAAAATAGAAATACCATATGCTCCAGCAGTTTCACTACTGGATATTTATCCAAATAAAACAAAAACACTAACTTGAAAAGATATATAAACCCCTAAGATCATTGCAACATTATTTACAACTAGAGGCCTGGTGCATGAAATCTGTGCACTGGGAGAGCGGGGGGGAGGGGTCCTTCAGACCAGCCTGTGCCCTCTCAGGGGATGTCCACCTGCTGACTTAGGCCCAATCCCCCCAGAGATTGAGCCTAACTTGGCAGGTCAACATCCCTCTCACAATCCGGGATCCTTTGCTCTTTACTGCCTGCCTGCTCTCTCCTTACCGCTTGGCTCACTGCTCCTTAGCGCTGCTGTGGAGGTGGGAAAGGCTCTGCACTCACCAGCCATGAGCCTGGCTTCTGGCTGAGCGGCTGCTCCCCTGTGGGAGCGTACTGACCACCAGGGGGCAGCTCCAGCATTGAGCCTCTGCCCCTGGTGGTCAGTGAGCATCATAGCAACTGGTCCTTCTGGTAGTTCCACCTTAATGGTCACTTAGGTTTTTATTATATAGATAGTCAAGATATAGAAGCAGCCTAGGTGACCATGGATAGATGAAGGAATAAAGCAGATTTTGATAGCTATCTGAACAGTTGGACATTAGCCTCTAAATTCAGTAAATGTGGAGGCAGTGCTTGGATATTCCTGAGTATCCCATTCTAATTTTGCTCTGAGGGCATGTTAAAAGAGAGAGTACGGAGAGTACGGAGAGGTCTTAAATCAGTTCACCCACTAGGAATACCATTCCAGATAGAAAGAACCCCCAAGTGGTAGTTGCAAAAGGAACTCCAGTCTACACAGGCATTGACAGTCCTCTAAATGAGACAGAGTATAATAAAAAATCATTTTAAACTTTAGCTCCTTTAAATTTTAACTCATAAGAGCAATTTTATTTTGAACTTTTAACACCTGCCAACTTGCACATCTTTGGACTTAAAATGCAACAGGGAATAATCTTTGAACTTTAATTTCTCTTTGGGAAATTTTGTAATTACAGGCAGTTTATATTTAAACTAGATGCCCAGTGCACAAAAATTCATGCACTGGGGGGGGGGCGGGGAGAGTCCCTTAGCCAAGCCTGTCCCCTCTCACAGTCTGGGAACCCTCAGGGGATGTCCTACTGACGGCTTAGGCCCACTCTCTGCCTAAGGCGCAATCTGGCCTCCCTCTGAGGGAGGTGACCAGGCTGATCAGGGAAAGGCGCCACCCCCATCACCACCTCGCTGCTGCTGCCGCCACTGCCAGCAGTTGCAGCCACCACGGTGTTTTCATCAACACAGAGTCCAGTCCTTTCACCTCGAAAAAATTACAAACTTTCTTTAGGCATTTCAAGATGTCTCTTTCATAGGATATGACCCTTTCTTTCTTTCTTTCTTTCTTTCTTTCTTTCTTTCTTTCTTTCTTTCTTTCTTTCTTTCTTTCTTTCTTATCCTCACCTGAGGACATTTTTCCATTGAATTTTAGAGAACATGGAAGAGAGAGGTAAAGATAGAGAAACATCAATGTGAGAGGGACGCTTTGATGGGTTGCCTCCTGCATGAGCCCTGACCTGGGTCCCAGCCAGGGAGGAGCCTGTAACCTAGGTACATGCCCTTGACCAAAATTGAACCTGGACCCTGTGGTCCACAGGCTGAGGCTCTATCCACTGAGCCAAACTGGCTAGTGCAGGATATGACATTTCTTAGCCTCTCCAGCAGCGGACCTTCATTTTTTCTCCAGGAGGGAGGTGGAAAAACCCTAGATCACCTCCTTGGATTCTTACCAAGTTACCAAGAACACTGTGAGTGGCGTACAGGGAGCTTAGCCAATGAGCGGTCAAAAAAGGTGGTTCCTCTGCAGCTGATGCACAGAGACAGGACTGCCAGCTCACCGCAGCTGGCAGGCCCTCTTCTCTCCGGGCCTGCGCCATCCATGGCTTGCCTCACCACGCATGCAGTCCCCTCCTGCCCACCTGCGTGCACAGCCTCCTCCTGAGCAGT
Source organism: Eptesicus fuscus (assembly GCF_027574615.1). Taxonomy (NCBI): domain Eukaryota; kingdom Metazoa; phylum Chordata; class Mammalia; order Chiroptera; family Vespertilionidae; genus Eptesicus; species Eptesicus fuscus. The sequence continues at coordinate 112,362,715 of NC_072474.1, read as the reverse complement.
CGTGACATTATGGCGTCTTGGAACAATTTGCATATTACCTCTCTCTCTCTCTCTCTCTCTCTCTCTCTCTCTCTATATATATATATATATATATATATATATATATGGATTTGGGGTATGCCCATTCTTTTGCATTTTATTATCTGAGTATTTATGCATTTTTATTGTAGATTCCTTAGTTGATGTATTTCATCTCAGGAAGAACTGTTAATACACTGTACTGGACAATGCAGCTGGATGTGAATTGGGATGAGCAATAGAATAAGAAATGAATAAAGAATAAGGCATGGAATGTGACAGAGGGATTCATGGAACTAATGTCCTGTATGACAGAGCTGAGAGCCTTCTGGGGACAAATGCAAACTACATTTTCTGGAGATTTCAGAAAGGGGATCAACAAGGAGCAGTGAGTGTCGTTCTTCCATCAATTACCCACTGATCAAAATACGTGTCTGGTAGTCAGCAACCCAAGGCATGTTTTACTGTTCTACCCTCCTCTCATCTTTGCCATTTTTCTCTCCCTACCTCTCTCTCTCTCATCTCTCTCTCTCTCTCTCTCTCTCTCTCTCTCTCTCTCTCCCCCTTTCTCTTCTCCTCCCCCCACCTCATTCCTTGATTGTTCAGAATTCTGGGAAGAAAAAGTAGTACCATTTATAGTGCAGCCTCAGACTCCAACAATTTTGAATTTTGTTCAGGTTTTAATAACTTTCAGAGTCCCATTCAAAACTGCTAGAATCAAAGAATATTCTTTAAAATTGACAAAAAAAAATATTTTTAAGCATAAGATGTCACTTTACCAAAATGAGTATAGAATCTGTTAGGCATAGTATTTTTAAAGTGAGTTTGCGCAGTGACATTTATAGAGTACATCATAGTAGGAGACACGAGTTGGAGGCACAAACTTCCTTTTACTGGCTCTCTGATTTGGAGCAATTAAGTTGATCCCATAGAGCCTCCTCCAGAAAAGAGGAATAATAGTATCTGAGTGGGCCAAGGTCAAAGAGTTAGGTCAGATTGTGTTTTTAAGTTATGTTCAAGGTAAAAGCCTAGAGTTTATTTATGACATATTACAGCTCATTAGTACACATATAAACACATATGTATATATTTTTCATTTTATCTAGGGTAGCTCTGTCCAACAGAAATAGAGTAATAATTTAATGTTTTCTAGGAGTGTTGTTAAAAATAAAAATAAACAGTTAAATTTAATGTAATAGTATATTTATTTGAAATATAACACATAGATATGCAATAGGAATAAAATTATATTTAGATGCTTCTTTTTAATCTGCTTGTAAAATATAGTGTGTGTTTTGTACCTACAACACATCTCCATTGGACCAAACACATCTCAGTGGTTCAGTGGTCATATGTGGCTGGATGGCACAGCACAGAGTAAGGAGAGCAGCAATCTAAGGAAATAAGGGCAATTTGAGCAACATATGGGATATTCTAGAATTGATGTCATGGACTAAACTCACATAGTCAATCAGATATGCCCAAATCACAGAACACATAAAATTTTAGACCTGGGAGAAATTTGAGAGATAATGTGATCTAAACCTTTCTGTTTTAGTTGTGGAAATTATGTTCGAGAGAGGATGCATGACTTATGAAGGCCACACAGGGAATGGAGAACAGGACTGGGACCCAAGCCAGCCATCCTGTTTTCCCCTTGAGGGTGCGTTGTGCAGGATGGCACTAGGATGCTCCCGCCTTCAGACCCTGTGAGGGTATTAAACCTCCTCTTCTGTGAGCAAGGAAGGGCAGAAGCCCATGGGGTCCCCACAGGTTGCTGGGTGCTTATTTACACTCACATTTCTTAGCATTTTGTGCAAGCTATAATGACAAATGGTCATCTTAGAAATGAAAATGTTGGTATTTTTCTCCTAATATGTGATACTCTACAATGTATATTTTGTAGGAAGGATAGCCCAGCCTCATCATCTGGAAATCAAACACAATGAACACCACACTTGCATAATTGAGTAGTAATGCCTTTTGCACCTCCAGGTTTTAAAATCTTCCACCTGGCAACCTCATTGTTCCATTACCATCAACCTGTGCATTTCATTTTTTCCTGCAGATTAGATTTGCAAATAAGAACTGAGGATTTCCTCTCCATCCTAAATAATGCTTCTCACATATTGCATGATATTCCATTGAGCCAGGTTTTAAAATGTGGAAATTAAAACTCAACAAGAGAAAGTCATAAACACCATCTTTCACCTTGAGAATTATAGTGATATGTGGCATTGCGTGAAGTGTGAATATTGACAGACTGTCATAAGGAGGATTATGGGGTGAAATGTCTGATGGAACAAAGAGATTGTAATTGTGGGTTACATGTCTTTAATGAATGATACTCACATAGGAATATACAGGAGCTCTGAATTGTAATGCAGATAGACTCTTACCTGAGCAAATTGGAGTGATTAAATCCTTAAATGAGCAGGAGCCACTTCTGAGCAACACCACAGTCTTAATGTTTGACCTTAGGCAAGTCACTTACCCACATGGTGCCCATTTTCCTAGCTTCAAAATAGTCCTCATAATCTATATTCAGCCAGATAATGTTTACAGATGTCTTTGCGAAACTTGGATGAAAGGTCCCATTTACATATAAAGCAGTGTTATTATTCAAATCCCCCCTCTGCTGACTTCTGTGCAGCAGGTGTATTAAAGGAGAACAAAGAAGAAGGAGAAATAGAAAATTGGCTCCTTAAATCATGGAAATCAGATTGTCCCAAATCAGTTCATTTTGAATGGGAGGGAGCATTATACCGCATTTATTAACCATTTATTAACAGACTTCACTTTAGATGAGCAAGCTGAGCGAAATTGATCCATGGTCCTTTCTGATAGTGACAAACAAATCTGATGTAAGAATGAAGCTCCTAAAATTCTGGCCATAATCCTCCTAAAACTGCTTTTATTCCATGCATTCATCTGCACTACTGGGAAATTTAAGGTTCTGAATTCACCATTTTAACCTCAATTTTTAATGTGTTTATTCATATGTGTACGTGAATATTTGCAACTAAGTTATTATTAATGCTATTGTCTTCTATTCATTGAATAGGTTCAGTGAGTCCCTGCCCAATTATAATTCTTATTGATTAATGACAAATGGTATAACCTTTGAATGAAAGTATTTGTGAAATAAATACTTTTTGGGTGTTCTTTAAAATATTTAAGATTAAAGAGAAAGAGATGGGTGGGGCTGAATAAAAACTACCTTTGATACCCTAAGGCATGGATTATGCTCAAGTTTTTCCTGCAAAATTTATTTGATAAGGCCCCAAGACTTTGATACAGCATCCTAGTCAATCTCTATACCTCCAAAATAATAAATTTCCACCCAGCATCTAAGATCTATTCTAGGTCTTACATTCTGCAATTGCTTGCTTTTTAGCATCTTTATTGTTGTTGCTGTGAATTTATGTCCTATTTTACCCATTTTTGCATCCCTGCTGTATTAGCTCCTGACACCCTTGTAATGGCCCTATGAGATAGGTATTACTCCCTTCATCATTGCAGATGTGGATAATAAGTCGGCTGTGGTTAGGTTACCTGGTCATGATTCCACTGGGTAAGCGGGAGATGGAAGAAATTTTAACTAGCTCTAAGTGACTCTAAAGCATATAATATCCCCATTATACTAAACTAGGCTATCTCTTAAAAATAGCCTTGAACTTCATATTTCTCTTACTGTGCAAATCACTCATCTTGCCTGTTTTGAAACAATGAAACATGTACAGATAAAATTTGGTAGAATAGGAATTATTTGAGTAATTTTTTCTGCGAAGATCTTGGCCTGCCTGAATAATTGCTAATAAAATTAATGTCATCCTGCTCACCCCTAAAAGTGCCTGACATTCTTTCTTTGTGACTAATTATTGTACAGACGGCACTTTAATTGCAGGATGTAGGAGGTACTTTCTATAAATGCTTAACATTACAAAGGGACATGATCTGCAATCTTCAGATCATTAAACTCACTACCAGGAATAAGCATGCATTGGGGACCAATGGCATTTGTCAAAAGAAGCCCATGTGTTCTGTGGAGGGCAGGGTGCCATGCCCAAGAAAGGCAGTCTGAAAATCGTCCTATGCTGAGTGTCTTCAATTATTTACTAGTAGGGAGATATGGGCAATCTAGGCCTTCTCCAAGGAAATGGCTATTCAAAGAACAGGTCACATAAAATCACTGAGTGAACTGAAATCGATGCCTAAAATTAAGTCCCCAGGACAATTTTCAGGTAGTTTGCAAAATCACAAAATAAAAGCTGAGAAAGCCAATGGAAGATGACCTCACTAGGAATTCCAGCACGGTTATTTATCACTTGTCCACAGTCTCTCCCTCACTAACATAAGCTCTGTGAGGTCAAGAGCTTCTCACAGAGCCTTAGCTGGTTTTGCTCGGTGGATAGAGCATCATCCTGCATACCAAAAGGTTGTGGGTTCGATTCTGGTCAAGGGCACATAGGTTGGTTGCAGGCTCCTCCCCGGCCCAGTCCCTGGTCGAGGCTTGTGCTGGAGGCAACCAATAGATGTGTTTCTCTCACATCGATGTTTCTGTCTGTCTTTCCCTCTCTCTTTTACTCTCCCTAAACATTAATGGAAAAATATCCTAGGGTGGAGATTAACAAACAAACAAAAAAAAAAAAAAGAGAGAGAGAGAGTGCTTCTCACATACATTCTTAGATATGACTCTGATAAGAATACCTCCAACTCTTTGGCAAGAGGTCAACAAAATTCTCACCCAATAATTATCCTCCCCTTTTTGATTTTGAGATTAGGGTGATTGGCAGGATCAGAAGGTTTAACTAAGTGGAAGAGGAAAAGTTTAATTGAATCCTGTGACAAAATTGTAATGAAAGATGAGAGAAACACAAAGGAATTTCAGGGCAATACTTTGGAATCCGTTGATGTTGGAGACGGTTGGTGTTGCTGTCTACATGGAGATTCAAAAACTGAAAATGTAAGAAGATAATGGTCAGCTGATATGGAATAAGCTGTAGAGAAGGTCAGCTCCATTCTCACTTTTCCACTAACTAGAGTAAGGTTGGCAGTGGGAAGAAAAGACACCTGCTGCTACTTCTGGTCCTGCCACTTAAAATACAAGTGGTCTTGGTGAAATCAGTCCCCAGAGCTCCGGTTTGTTTATAAGCAAATGGGGGTGTTCTATGTAAAACAAATATATGTGAAAACTTAAGTGAGATATGAGTTAAGGGCATACTTATTTTGGAAACTAATAGAACACTAACTATGAAATTGCTTCCAGAAATGTAATAAGCTCTACGTGCATTGCCATCATTAGCTCAGAGTTGTTCATTCTTAACTGAAGTTCTACAATGGATTGGAGGACTTTGTAATATTTTGTTCTCTAGGAAGTATAGATTACCTTCAAGAATGGCTATCTGTATTTAGAATCCTCAAAGTGGGCTTTATCGGGGCTACCTAAGGCTGGCATTAGCTTTCTTTTAAATGCTTTATGACAGAAGACTTTCCTTCCAATTTGAAAGGACTCTCACAGCAGAATGACATTGCCTGGAGAAGTCTGGCTGGTCATCAGAGAGATCTGCTCATGAGGCTGGCAATTTGAAAATGTCCTTGATTTCCAGAAAAAAGAGTTAGTTTTATCAGCTAAGAGAGTCAGCAGTGCACCTGAAACTGGATGGGCTTTAGCGGAATAACCCATTCTAATTTATTTTCTTACACAATAAGTTTGTATATAAACCAGAATACCAGTTTGCTAATTTATATTGAGAAATATGTCAAGTGGGTTATAAAATACTGTTTACTTGTTAATGTGTTTGTCCTCCATGAAAAATAGAATACAAATAAGGCTTCATAAAATGAAATACTCACTCTGGTGAGTGGGCTAACCATTGTGTGAGAGAAAGAGATCAGTGTGAACTTGAATTTTAATCTAGAGAGAAATGAGAGCTGGAAAGGTTAGTGCACAGATACCCAGGCAGCTTTCATAGCTTGAGTGAGTTTGAAATACCTGGTTCTGAGTTCTGTCTGCTAGAAATGTGTTCTCCAACAAAGCTTATCATCCATAGCAAGGGCACAGGGAGCTCAGTTTAAAGGTCAGGGGAAGCAAAACCACTCACAGATTGCTTCTTACACCTTAAGATCCACCTTAAATTTCATCTCCTTTATTTGGACTGAGCCTTGTCATAACTCATCAAATTTATCTATGTATATGCCTGTTATTATTAATTATTTTTTATTTATTTATTTTTAATTTCTTTATTGATTAAGGTGTCACATATTTGTCCTCATCCCCCCATTCCCATCCCACACCCCTCCCCACTGATGCCCCAACCCCCTGTTGAACTTAACCATTGGATAGGCTCATATGCATGCACACAAGTCCTTTGGTTGATCTCTCCCCCCTCCCCCCAACCTCCCCTATCCTCCCTCTGAGGCCCGCTAGTCCGATCGATGCCTCCTTGTTTCTGATTCTGTTCTTGTTCATCAGTCTATGTTGTTCATCATTTCCCCTAGATGAGCGAGATCATGTGTCCCTAGAGATTTACTTATAAGAACTGAATGTGAGACGAGCAATAATAGTTATGCTGACAGGCAAATGAATCAGTCTGTAGTGAATTTCTTTCTGGACCAACAGTTCTTTAGAGACCCAATTTCAATGTCCACCAGTTCCTTATGTGTACATGTCAGCACTGACCCCTCAGCTCTGGATGGTGGACAAATGGTGGTAACGTAGGTCCGACTCCCTCTGGTTTGGTCTCGGCCGGACACAGGGGCACGGCTTCACCCGGACTCAGGGGCACGTGCCCTCACCCAGACCCAGGGGCGCGTGGCCTCACCCGGACCTAGGTGTGCGAGGCCTCACCTGGATCCAGGGACACATGGCCTCACCCGGACCCAGGGGCGCGTGGCCTCTCCCAGACCCAGGGGCGCGTGGCCTCACCTGGACCTAGGTGCTCGAGGCCTCACCCGGATCCAGGGACACATGGCCTCACCCGGACCCCGGGGCGCGTGGCCTCTCCGAGACCCAGGGGCGCGTGGCCTCACCCAGACCTAGGTGCGCGAGGCCTCACCTGGATCCAGGGACACATGGCCTCACCCGGACCCGGGGGCGCGTGGCCTCTCCCAGACCCAGGGGCGCGTGGCCTCACCTGGACCTAGGTGCGCGAGGCCTCACCCGGATCCAGGGACACATGGCCTCACCCGGACCCAGGGGTGCGTGGCCTGTTATTATTATTGAAGTAAGAGCTGTTTTGGAGGGAGAAGGTGTTTTACTCACACTTTTATTACTGGAACAATTCTGGACACCTCAAAAATGCAACCAATATTAGTTGTAAAGTGAATGAGTGATGAATATCAATGGAGCAGTGTTCATCATTATACCCATCATGCTGGATGCATGGAAGGGATTCAGAGTTTTATTGTATAATATTTGGAGAATAGAAAAATATCTATTTATAGAAAACCTCATCCTAAATAAAGTTCAGTGAACACCTATATGCTCTAGCTGCTTATGTAAATTATCACCTAGCAGTATTTACTTACATTGGGCATCATATCTCTATATTATAGAGCAGGGGTCCTCAAACTTTTTAAACAGGGGGCCAGTTCACTGTCCCTCAGACCGTTGGAGGGCTGGACTATAGTTTAAAAAAAATGAACAAATTCCTATGCACACTGCACATATCTTATTTTGAAGTAAAAAAAACAAAATAGCAAAAACACCCGCATGTGGCCCGCGGGCCGTAGTTTGAGGACGCCTGTTATAGAGGCTCAGCTAGATCAGGTAACTTAAAATGGCTTTAAGTTTAGGTATATCCTTCCACTGTACTGATTAATTATTTAATATAGGCTAAGGTTATGCTTGAATAAAACTAGAAAATCTTATTTTTCACAAGTCCGTCATGGATTGAGTAACCATCCCTGGTAGCTGTGTTCTGTGTGATGACTCATATCTTGTGTGTCAGCCATCTAGGCACACAGCCTCCAGTCAAAGTACAAGTGAGAAAATAGCTAGGAGAATGGTGAGGGCTTCTCCTCACCTCAATTCATATTGATGGAAGCCACTTGCACTCAGATTATATTAACCTGAGCAAGACATGCAACTGTGCCTAGCGACAAAGTGCTAATCGGTATTGTTCATTTTCTCTGGCCAGATGGAAAGACTATCAAATAAGGTGGGGTAAACTCACACAGCATTGTGTCTTCCCTGTCCAATTTAATATTAAAGTAACAGTTCTGACTTTATGGAAATAGGGTCCTTGTAGACTTGAGAGGCTAAGGAGTTCATTAAACAATAATTAAATGAAACTTCATTGACTATCTGCTATGTGTCAGACTCTGTTTACCTTATGGAGATTCCATGGTGAGCAAAGCATAGACATTCACTGCAGTCCTGGAACTTGCATTCCACAATGACAAGCAAACACACACAACTTTTTATAATGTAATCTTGTTTAAATTGAAGAAGTACAGGTAGACACTTGCAGAGAATTCCATAGAATTATGAGACACGGAGTTCCTTGGTGGCTAACTTAGATCAGGTAGTCAGCAAAGATCTGTTTAAGGAGGTGATATTTAAACTGACATCTGAATGACATGAAGGAACAACCATCCTGGACAGGAAAAGGTTAGCCTGGAGTTTTGCTACAGAAATAAGCTCTGGGTGGCATCAGAGCAAAAAGTGGGTCACTGTGGACCAGCAGAGTGAGAGAGGAGAACCATGAGGTTCGATTTTGTAGGAGTAGAGACAGATCAGCTCAGACACGTGTTTTAAGGCAGGGAGAAGAGTTTTAAGTATGATGGGAAACCACTGGGGAGCGTGAGCTGGAGGGTGACACAATCTGACTTATGCTGACGATGGGCACAGTGCCATCTCCCAAGCCTTGTGCATCCCTGAACCCCCAAAATAGAAGCTACAATGACAGACATCTGTTTGAGAGCCAGAGGCAATATCAGAGTTGAAAGGTGCTAAGCTCCACTTGCCTTCAATGAGGCTGTCAGAGAAATACATTGTCACTGAAAAATGCCAGGGTTGGCAAAATTCTAGGCTTGTCTGAAAAGCTAGGAGAAAAATGCAGGTGTGTGAAATGCAGCCCTAGCGATAGCAACTCCAGCGGTCATGTAAACTGGTGGTACACATCTGGCCACCAGGCTGAGGTATGAAGTCTCAGAACATTTTTACATGAATGGGAATTGAGTCAAGGTGAGTCAAGGTCATGGGGATGGCTGTCCTCTCTGGGTCCAGCCTTGAAATGCGATGGGGAGAGGAAGGTTAAGTGGGAGGCATTGTAGGAAGACATTTTCATGCTACTCAGAAGTGGGAATGTTAGCCAGCAGAGCAGATGGAAAATTCTGCTCCACGTGGGCTGTGCGAACTGCTTCCTGAAAAAAGCTGCCACTGCAGATGATTTCTTATGTAGATAGATGCAGTGATGTAAGAAGTAAGATGGTTTGGGGCATTTATTTCAAACCTTGTTTTCTGGGGCCCTAAATTCAAAGGAAGTGCCTCAGGAGCTGCCATGGTCATGACGTAAGGAAAAGAAAGGACATCAAGGCCCTTGCTCTAGTTCAGCCAAAGCTCCTCACATGTGTTACATATTAACAATGGCGGGGTTCCACATGAATTTTTCTTTGAAAGAAATGTCCCCACTGCTAAAAAGTATGTCTTGAATACAAGAAAAGAAAACTTATACACATAAGGTAGAAAAACCATATAAATCACATACATCCATGTGATATTTTATGCTACTTTATTTATTTGCTACTTATTCCAACACCAGTGGACAATGGTTAAGGTCACATAGCCAATAAGAATTCAAGATGGGATTCAAGACTGGCTCTCTGACCCTGAAGACCACACGTCCTTTATGTGTTATTCTGCTATGTCATGCGTGATGACCCCATATCTTCCATTCACTTATTTTGTGACGTCCAGTAGATGCCATCTTCTCTGAACCTCAGTTTCATCATCTATGAAAGAGGAATGTAGGTAGAACTTAACAAAGCCAGTATCATTATTTTGAGGTTCAAGTGATGCAGTAGGCTAACTAAAAATAAAATGTAAATAAATAAAAGGTTAGTAAATATTAATAAATGTTCATATGAAATGTAATTTTAATATACTTAAAAAGAAAAATTATTTTATGTAATATCAAATAATACTTTAATATTTTTGTTTTTAAATATTCAAACTGATAAAAAAGTTAAAATGTACATTTAAATAATATCATTTTATGTCAATATTCTAAAAGAATTAGTATTGCTTTATTTTTAAGTTAATTTCTATCGAGTACTTTTAAAAATAAAGCTTCTCAATTCTACCCTTCAATGTGCATCTGGTTGCCAATTAACCAATACCAACCTTCATACATATTGTTTCTAGACCAATATATATATATATATATATATATATATATATATATATATATATATATATATATATATGAAATATAAGGTATTTAAAATTGCAGATTTTTTCTTAGTTGCTATATGTGGCTACCATGTACAAGCCCTAAGCTAGTGATGTACAAAGCATTTGCCCTGGCTTGGGCAGTGTGACTTGTGGGAGTGGATGTTTGCATGTTGAGTTACAGGTTCCACAAGGCTGGTCCTGAGAGAGCTGGATTCCAGGTTACTGAGGTGTCTATGTGCTAAAACAACAACAACAATAATAAATATAAATACATTCATACACATAAATAAACATACATATATACATAAGATAGTCTTCTTTGTTTATGTGTATGTGTACATGTTTCGTAATATGAGTGAGCATCTGGTTAGGAGTCAATAAGCTTCTTCTGTAAAGAATCTCACAGTATATATTGCTGGTTTTGTGGGCCGTAGGGCCTCTAGTGCAACTATTCAATGCTGCCACTGTAGTGCAAAGCCGCCACAGACAACATGTAGATGAGTGCAGTGGGCACCACCTGATTCCCACCCCCTCAGGCCCTTGGCTGTAGTACGCTGGCCCTTGCTCTAAAGACTGGCATCCCAAAAGGAGTCTCCTTCCCAGGCCCAACTGGGTTCTGCATGTAGCTGTGCCTGTAGTCAGAAAAGTGGTTCACAGATATAGGCTGCTTAATTCAATAACTGGCTGGAGTGAGTCTTATTTTATTGATTTACTATTTGAGAGCAGAGCTCAGTGGAAAATTTACATAATTGTCTTCATCAGATAGGACGCTTGACCAAGTTTCACACATTGGATTTAACCGAGAAAATTTGTACCGATCTTAGGTGGCCAGTTGTTCTAAAACTCTATTACGGTGGGTCTCCTGCTTAAATGCATGTTTATTAATTTTTATTTTGTGTCTTTATTGATATTGGGTATAAGAGAGACTTCTGAACATAGAGCATGTCCACTTATCTGAGAGCAAGGATGGTAACAACATCAACACCACCACGATTAATAATAGTTTAAGAACAAATTATCATGAGGTTTCATTATGAACCTTGTATATAAAAACTCATGTGGTAAGAGAAAAATCAATCTGTAATTTTCCAGTGAAAACGTATACCCCACAGCATCCTTAGGAGCCCACTCTGTGGAATATGGGGTGTAATGGAGACAAAAGACCAGGGTCCAATCACTCCATTGATACTTACTGGCTTATAAAACCAGTGATCACTTTGTAAGTTAAATAAATATCTAACCAGAATGTTGTATACCTGAAACTAATATGATATTGTATGTCAACAATATTATATTGTCCCCAGTAGTTAACTTATGTGATTGAAAAATTAAAAAAAAAACATAAAATAGAACAGTATCATAAGAACAATTTCAATGTCGTAGAAATGAAATCAGGTTTGTAAAGCACTTTTTAGAAAAGTAGGGGTACCACATAAATATTAACTAAGATTTACTATTTTCATTCAACAGAACAGAAAGCCTAGAAATTTATATCTTTAATAATTTTCTAAATGTCTTTTCTCTATGGCTTCTTTCACACTGAGGATCAAGAAGCCAGTGGTTATGGAAAAACAAAATAGAACACATTCAAAATCCTATGATCATAGAACCAACCACACAGCTTCAGCAACCAGACTTTGAGTTTGTTGTTTGTTTGTTTTTAAGTGCAATTTGTTTCTAGACTGTTTTTAAAATGTGGCCTTTCAATATGTTTTGGCATTAGCTTGCAACATATACTTACCCTGGGAGTTAATATATGTAAAATTTGTTCCAAGCTTAGAGACAATTCCTGCTGTGTAAAGGTAATATATGGTGGTTGTTGTTGGGAATGTGTGTGCAGGTGCACTGTGTGCAATTGGCATTAGCATTAATCACAGATTGGAATTTGGCAGATGCTAGATTTTATAGCAAGTATAATCTTGGTACGGCAGTTATAAAACTTCTGATTTGTTTTGAGCGACAGTTAGAATGTAATTAGAATCATAAGCGTGAGGATGTGTGTGTATTTGTTACATTTAACTTTTCTCATTCTCTCTTTATAGGACTCCCATTAATCAGTACTCATGTCTTAACTTTATAGTTTCTTTCCATATCCAGATTAGGAAATGTATTTTCCAGCCCTAGATTCCCTCAATATCCACAATCCTGGGAGCTCCCTGAAGTCAAACGTTGGGTTGTTCGTTTCCATATTCCCATGTCCCCAGCAGCTCACTTGTGTTATTCTCAAGAAGGATACTATCTTCCTGACTGAGATCTATTAGGGATTGTTCCCATGAAGTTTCATAGAGTGGGTGCTAGTCAATTTTTAAAAACTTTCTCTTGACATAGTGCTCTCCAAAATGTAATATCACATTTTTATAACTCTTGTATTACTCACAGAAGACTGACAAATGACATATCAAATGACAAAATCAGGGGTCCATGCAAAATTCATCCACTCAGCAAATACTTATTGATCATCTACTGTATGAAAGGGGTTAAGAGTCACAGCAGTGAGCCAACACGAGGTTTCCACCAACAGGGATCACAGTCAATGTAAGAGATCAGAAACTATTTGGCATAAGAATGTAAATGTAAAACTCTAAATAAGAGCTGCCAAATTCATAGAACTTTCTAGGTGCTAGGAATTATTCTAAGTGTTTTATATGTACTAATTAGTTTACTCCTTCAAACAACCCTATTATAATTTTACAAAAGATGAAACACATGTACAGAGAAATTAAGTAACTTACTTTACAATAGTGTGTACTGGATTTAACCACATTTCTAACCCACATGGTTTAGCTCCAGAGCCCACACAGTTATGACTTATTGTATTTTGTCTCATTCATGCCATTATTTGCTCCAAAATGTAAGGCAAAGCTTCAGTCAGATAAATAACCTGTGTATTTGTTTTTATGTTTATTATTTCCCACAACCAAGGTTTTAATGTATGACAGCAGCAAAGAGTTCAAGGTGATATTACCTGTTAAGAATGTAGAGTCTGAAAACTCTTCTATTTTATTGATGTCATATAGAACCATATGCTATGGATATCAACTGGGTGAAGGGCAGGGCAACATACTCATAAAAACTGAAACACAGGAATTCTGCTCCAAAAAATAGTTATCACACATACTCCTGAGGTTTAGCAGGTCCAGAATTTCTCTCAGTTCTGGGCCAGCTCCCAGACAAGAGCGAATATTTGAATGGAGAATTGTCCAAACCAACATTAAATAAGGCCAGCAGGGCAGTAAATAAACAAATACAAAATTGTACAGTACACTATACATCAAATACCTAATTGGAAGTTACTAAATAGTCTAGTCATCTTTAAAAAAATAATCTGTTTGTAAAATGCACTGGGGATAAAAACCCACGAGTTGACCAGTTGTTGAGGTTACAGGAAATCAGCCACAAATTTTGATTTTTATCAGAGTGGATGACCCTCAGCTATGCATCCTGAATACATTTTTACAAATCTATTGAATCTATTCCTCATTTAGGACAATACAATGTCTTTGGCATGTAGAAAGTATGCTCTGTTAGTATAAATACTGCAGATTTTTTATGCATAAATCAATAAACAGGTTTATGGAATACTACTTGGCTGTAAAAAAAAAAAAATCTTAGCCTTTGTGACAGCATGGATGGACCTGGAGAGTTTTATTCTAAGTGAAATAAGCCAATCAGAAAAGACAAATACCATATGTGGAATCTAATGAACAAAATAAAACTAACAAAATAGAAATAGACTCATAGATACAGAGAACAGACTGAGAGCTGTTAGAGGGGAGGGAGGTTAGGGAGATGGGTAAAAAAGGTGAAGGGATTAAGCAAAAAAAAACACAAAGAAACTTCATATATGGTGATTATCAGAGTGAAAGGGGAGTGGGGGTGGTAGAAGAGGGTAAAGGTGGGATAAATGGTGATGGAAGAAGACTTGAGTTGGGGTGGTGAACACACAATCTATAATAATAAAAGCATAATATGCTAATTAGACTGGATAGCCAAACTACCTTCTGGACATCATTCCTGAAGAAGCCATGGGGGTGGGGCCAAGGCAGAGGCAGTTAGGGGTGATCAGGCAGGCAGACAGAGGGGTTAGGGGCCATCAGGCAGGCAGATGAGTGGTTAGGGGTGATCAGGCAGGCAGGCAGAGGTTGTTAGGGGCAATCAGGCAGGCAAGCAGAGGGGTTAGGGTTGATCAAGCAGGCAGGTGAATGGTTAGGGCGATCAGGCAGTCAGACAGGCAAGCTGTTAGGAGCCAATGGTCCCAGATCACGAGAGGGTGCAGGCCGAGCTGACGGATCCATCCTCCCCCATGCACGAATTTCATCACTGGGCCTCTAGTATAATATATAGATGATGTATTATAGAATTATACGCCTGAAACATGTAATTTTATTAACCATTTAATCAATTAAATTTAATAAAAATTATACAAAAGAAGTACTAGTATATGTGCATGTATATAATGCACATATATATATCAAAATAAGAAAAATACCCTAACAGAAAAATGGCAAAGATGGTAAATTAACAGAGGAGAAAATATAAATGGCAAAAGAAAATAACTCACAAAAGAAAAAAATGCTTATTCTCACTAGCAATCAGTAAAATCCAAATTTAAATAAACATGATCCCATCTCACCCTTACAAATTTTAAAAAATACAGGTATTAATATTTTTAACAAGGAGCATTGAAAGAATGTAGAAAAATAAAAATTCATATTATTAGCAAATTGTTACAACCACTTTAGAGAGCTATTGGAAAAGGGTTGGTAGCTTGTAGTGTCATATAATCTCTCAATGAGTAGTATGCATCTTGATGGCATTATGGAGAAACACCCACATATGTACAAAAGAAAAGAATGCTTCATTGAAGCACTGATTGTAATAGCCAAAGTGGAATAAAGTGTTTCTCAGCAGGAGAATAAATTAATAAATCATGATTTATTCATATAATCATTCTAGAGAGCAGTTAAAATAGATTATACTTATATATATCAATATGGCTATATCTCAAAATCATAAAAGAGAGCATAAAGCAGTATGACTCCACTTATGTAAATTTTAAAACACAGAAAACAACAAATATATTTATGATTCTTTTTCAATTGGGCTCCCTGAAAGCACAGTCTAAGGAGGAGGGCTATGTGCAAACCATTTAGCAGAGATTGTCCTAGAGGAAGTAAGAAAAGCAAAATAGAGCAGAATGCAAAGCCAAGTCCCAATGTGGTTGAAATTCAGGACTCAGCCCATCCTATGGAGTCTGGAGCTGGGATGGCTCTTCAGAGTTACTCCATATTGAGACAAGGGGGCTGAAGATGTACACCTCTGCATCAGCCAGCCATTGGCCATGGATAGGTAGTCTTTAGCTGGAAGCAATGCTGAGTCCGGAGCATAGCTGTGAGCCATCGCAGCTAATGTCAGCAGTTGACAGATGGGCGTGTTGGACCTGAGGAGGGGACCTGGATGCAATACTGTGGTATCCATTTTGCTGCCATTCATATAAACACAATAAGAGCATTGCACACACATGCTCAGGAATGATGCACATGGGCTTGAGGGTAGCAGGTTCCTACAGGGAGGGAGGTACAGGGAAGAAAAGGATGAGAGGCAAGCTTCAGATGGATCGGCAATGTTTCATTCATTAAAAAATATGATGTAGAAGCAAATATTTTTACCTTGCCGAAACCGGTTTGGCTCAGTGGATAGAGCGTTGGCCTGCGGACTGAAAGGTCCCAGGTTCGATTCTGGTCAAGGGCATGTACCTTGGTTGCAGGCACATCCCCAGTAGGGGGTGTGCAGGAGGCAGCTGATTGATGTTTCTCTCTCATCGATGTTTCTAACTCTCTATCCCTCTCTCTTCCTCTCTGTAAAAAATCAATAAAATATATTTAAAAAATATATATTTTACCTTATTGGTGTACCTGTGTCCATTATATTATATTCAGTATATTCAAAATGTTTCAAATATTTTCAATCCAGTCTTATTGGAGGGTGATAAAATGACACTCAAAAAGTGCCCAAAAAGTCGTCTAAAAATAGAGCAAAATTTTTCTGTTTTTAACTTAAAAAGCAAAAGCTTTGGTCGTGATGTGATGGCTGTTTTCAAAGCATAATTCAAATTACAGTTGACCTGATACCTTTACAAAAGTCATTTAGATTATATACATACCCTAAAATATATTTTAACTTAAGAGGTATATATACCCAGTTAGATGTTGATTTTTTTTTAAATTTAGGACAATGATCTCTCCTTTGAGAACACGACTACAGATGGTCATTCTTTAGAGTGTTTTAGTGCTCACCTTCTGTAGACTGAAAAAATTCATAGGTTGAAGCACTAACCCTCAACATAATGGTACTTTGATATGGGGCTTTGGGGAGGTAGTTAGGGTTAAAGAAAGTCATGAGAGCAGGGCTGTCCTGAAAAGATTTGGAACTTTCTAAGAGGAGGAAAAGAAATCAGGGCTCTCTCTCCATCATGTTGGGACAAAGGGGAAGGAGACAATTTGAGGCTCAAAGAAAGCTTTTATCAGTATGCAACCATGCTGGCAGCCTGCTCTCAGAATCCCGGCCTCCAGAACTCTGAGAAGTGAAATCTGGTGTTTAAGCCATTCAGTCTATGATATTCCATTATTTTGTTATTCAGAGCTGACTAACCCCACCCACACAAACGAAGAGACCAGAATTCGACTAGATGTGGTTTATCGGGAAGTGATTGGTAGGAAAGCAGAGACCAGAGATAGGGAATGGAAGGCAGGCATAAAATGGTTAGTTACGAGCAAGTTACCAATGTGGGTCAGTGGATTGTGAGCCCTCGGGAAAATCTAGGTCCAATATAGAACATCCCTGCAAAGATATTCCACCCATCAGACAAGGTTGAAAGAATGGTTTTTATCTAGGCTCTCTTCCTCTTAAAGAGAACCAACTGGCGATCAAGTGCACATCAGTAAGCGAGTGGATAAAAAAGCTTTGGTACATTTCCATCATGGAATACTACTTGGCCATAAAAAATAAGGAAATTTTATCCTTTGTGACAGCATGGATGGACCTGGAGAGCATTATGCTAAGTGAAATAAGTCAGTCAGAGAAAGACAAGTACCGTATGATTTAATTTATGTGTGGAATCTAATGAACATACTAAACTACCAAGCAAAATAGAGATAGACTCATAGATAAAGAACAGGCATATAGTTGTCAAGGGTCAGATGTTAGTGGGGGTGTGAAGGGATTGAGCAAAACAGAGAAATAACTCATTGATCTGGACAATAGTGTGGTTATTGTGGGGGTAGAGGGGTGGAGGTGGAAGAAAGTATAGGGGGTATTAATGGTGATGAAAAAAACAACAACAAGTAATAAAAAGTAAAAAATGAAATAAAATGAAAAAATAAAAAGGAAAACAAATGGAGTGAATATTAGACTGAAAAACAAAAGCATTTTCACTTTGAATAATTGGTTTTGAAAAGTAAATACCAATAGTTCAATGGAAGAAGAAAATATAGGTGCAACGGTGAAGTACTAAATGAAAAATTTCAGCCATTTCACCATTTCAAAATATTTTAGACCAAATTCTATATGAATCCAGGTGGCAGATAGACATGCTAATTCTTTACTAAAACAATACCAAAAACTGCATGGTTCATAAATGTAGACATCCTTGCATCACACCAACCAAGTCTATATAGAAAACTGCTAAAGTTAAATGGGAAAAATATTTGTACACACAAAATATTAATAAAATAACCACTTGCTTTGGCTGCTATAGCAAACTTCCAACTTGTTTCCAACCATAAAATATCTTTCTCTTTGCTGTGAACTCTGTACTGTGACTCAGGTTTTCTTTCTCAAACAATGCAACAACAAGAGAGACTGTTTTCTTTATTGAGAAACAAGAACATCAACAACACGAATACAAAAATCAGGTACCCACACATGAACTTTTGACTGGCAGAGTCCTTCACACATAACCTCTCAGTATTTACAACAATGTGAAGTGCATTAAAAGCAAAATATAATGAAAGGCCAGTATTTCTTCCAGTGTTTGTTAAGTTTTCTTTACACGCTATATCTGAACCTGGATGTGCTTAAAACTTCGGCTTTCCTATTTCCCTTTCAAATAAAAACAGAAATATCCTATATAATAAGAGGCTAGCCACCATAAGTGTAACGACCAGAATGACCAGAGACCAGAACCACCACAGCTCCTCTCCAGGCTGGCCCCACCCCCCAAGCAAATGATTAGGGGTGATTAGGCAGGCTGGCAGAGTGGTTAGGGGTGATCAGGTAGGCAGACCAGTGATTAGGGTGATCAGATAGGCAGATGGCCCCTTGCCAGGCTGGCCCCACCCTCAAGAAAGTGGTTAGGGGTGATCAGACAGGCAGGCAAGTGGTTAGGGATGATCTGGTAGGCAGGCCAGCGGTTAGGGGTGATCAGGTAGGCAGACGGCCCCTTGCTGGGATGGCGCTGCCCCCACGCAAGAGGTTAGGGGTGATCAGGCAGGCATGCAGAGTGGTTAGGGATGATCAGGTAGGCAGGCAGATAGCCCCTCACAGGGTTGGCACCACCCTTCAGCAAAGAAAGAGGGAGGCCCAGGCAAGCCAAGCCATCGCCCCCCATGCCTGTCACCTGCAGAGGGAGGCCACCAGTGGCAGGGAAGTGGGGGGCAGTGCTGCACAGAAGGCAAGCAGTGGCAGTGGCAGGGGTGGGACCAGCTGCCTGAAGCCTGGGGAAGGAAAGCCCCGATAGGCCCTGATATCAGGCCAGGCCTACCCGAAGGGTCCCGGATTATGAGAGGGTACAGGCCAGGCTGAGGGACCCTTCCAAGTGCACCAGGCCTCTAGTTCATCTATAATAATAAAAGTGTAATATGCTAATTAAACCAGATGGCCTTCTGGATGTCCTTCCGGACAACCTTTTGGACGAAGCCAGGGCTGCGAGGGAAGCCCGGGTCCCAGGTGCCAGAGGGAAGCTGGTGCTGGCAGCCAGGGGAAGGAAGGCCTACTCTTGCACGAATTTTTGCATCGAGCCTCTAGTGATATTATAGTGATCATTTTCTTGGTTCAAAGCTGAATTAAAATTTCCACCAGGGCATATTTGGTAATTAAAACAATATTATAAATTTTTTGTCATCAAAAGTTCAAAGAATTACAGAGGATATAATTTGTGATAAATTGTAATGTCTACACATTTAATAAAATAGTCATCACTTTTAATAATGTATACAATAAAATAAGAAAATTTCTGAAGGTTTTAATATTCACCATCATTAATTTTACAAATGCATCAACTTCCTGCAATTGGGTCTTAGGTAATTTGAACCAACTCTAACAGTGTGAACAACCAAAAAATATTCGATGAAAAATTTTTTAAAAATCTGCTTGAGAGATTTTAAAATATTATATATAAGTTGCTGAAAATATTTAACCACTAATCTGGAAATTATATCAAGGGAGAATATTTTTTTAAATAAATAAAGATGAAATAAAAATGTTTTTCAGACAAACCAACACTAAAAGAATCTGTTGGTACTAAACTGGAAGAAATACTAAAGGATTTCCTTTAGGCAAAGTCAAAATGATATCAAATAGAAAGTTGGAGATGCAGGCCAACATTGAATACAAAGGGAGAGGAAATGTGTGTGCATCTAAATGAATGTTTCCTGGATAATAAAGTCAGAGAAATAATAACCATAATGTTTCAAATCTCTACATGATTAAAATACTTAATGTCAGTAAAGAGGTACCTACAAGCAAATAAATTCTTACAACATGTTTTTACACACATGGCAGCATTCTTAATCTTTCCGTTCTTTCCTTTTCTTACTTGAGAAAGGACATTGTAAGATTGTTGTTATCTAAACTTTAAAACAAAAAATAGCACCTTCTTTAAAGATGAATCGTATTACATCACACGCATGGGCCACACTGGATTTAAGAAGATCCCAAATGAAGAACATTCGCTGGATGAACAGCCACTCATCCTCCCTGTTGCTCTTACCTGTGGGTTGATATCTATAGAGTATGACCCAGAAACATAATTGTTCAGGCCAGTTAAGATTTTGATATGTTTTCTAGAGTAATTGTCACAGTTCACAATGCCACGGACAATTTAAGTGTTTCTGAACACTCTCAATACCGTAATTACTAAGCATTTTAACATTGATCATGAAAATTACATCTCACAGTATGCTCCTTATAATTAAAGTTGAAAATGTTTCCATAATTTTTAAAAACCACTTTTAAAAATCTGTGCAGTGTTTATAGTTTTTTGCCAATGTTTCCTACGGAGTGTTGGTCTTGCTCTTATTTCTTTGTGAGTGCCCATTACATATTAAATTAAAGAAATTGGTCTATGATTAAACTCAACTGTGCAAGAGTAATTATGCCTTTTCCCCAAGTTTGTTATTTGACATTTAATATTTTATGTTTTTTTTTATCTTTTTGTGATGAGAATTTTTTTTTATTTTAGGTTCTGTACAATTGTGCTTACAATTTTTTCTTTTAAAACTTTGAGGATTTTTAAAATATATTTTATTGCTTTTTTACAGAGAGGAAGGGAGAGGGATAGAAAGTTAGAAACATCTATGAGAGAGAAACATCCATTCAGCTGCCTCCTGCACTCTCTTCACTGGGGATGTGCCCGCAACCAAGGTACATGCCCTTGACCGGAATCGAACCTGGGACCCTTGAGTCCATAGGCCGACACTCTATCCACTGAGCCAAACCGGTTAGGGCACTTTGAGGATGTTTTATTTTATTGTTTAAAGTATTACAAATAATAGTACATATGTCTCCTTTTTGTCCCTATTGACCTTCCCCCGGCCTCCACTACCCACTGGGACATGCCCTAACCCACCCACCCCCAGTGTTTTGCCTCCATTGGTTGTGCTTATATGCATGCATACAAGTCCTTCAGTTGATCTCATATCTCTCCCCTCCCCAATCCTCAGCAGCCGTTTGACAGTCTGTTCGATGCTTCTCTGCCTCTGTATCTATTTTTGTTCATCAGTTTATAATGTTCTTTATTATCCATAAATGAGTGAGATCATGTGGAATTTTTCTTTCATTGACTGGCTTATTTCACTTTGCATAATGTTCTCCAGTTCCATCCATGCTGCTGCAAATGGTAAGAATTCCTTTTTTTTTATAGCAGCGTAGTATTCCATTGTGTAGATGTATCACAGTTTTCTAATCCACTCATCTGCTGATGGGCATTTAGGCTGTTTCCAAATCTTAACTATTATAAATTGTGCTGCTGTGAACATAGGGGTGCATATATCCTTTCTGATTGGTGTTTCTGTTTTCTTGAGATATATTCCTAGAAGTGGGATTACTGGGTCAAATGGCAGTTCCATTTTTAATTTTTTGAGGAAACTCCATACTGTTTTCCACAGTGGCTGCACCAGTCTGCATTCCCACCAGCAGTTAAGGAGGGTTCCTTTAGGATTTATGTTACAACTTTTCCCACTTCAAACACTTTTTTAATCTAATGCTTTTTAGAATATTTATTTATTTTTCTTAATTTAAATTTTTGCATGAGGTACGAGGTAAAAAATTTAAAAACTTTTCTCAGATGACTACCCAGATCTCTCAACAACAATTTTTAAGTAACCTATCTTTTCTTTCTTGATTCAAAATGGCATAACTTCATATACTAAATTTTTATTAGTATTTTGTATGCTGCTGGACTTTTTCTTTCATTTCACTGATCTATGTCTACTTCTGTGACAGTAATATACTGTGTATTTCTGTAGCTTTATGAAAAGTGTAATTACCAGATATTCCCTCATTACTTTCTTTTCAAATATTTTTTCTGAATATTCATAATTACTTGATTTTTCCATTTGAAATTAAGAATATGTTTATTAAATTCTAAGAAAATCTGGTACCATTTTATTAGGTCACAAAATTCAGTTTTTAAATGAGAATTGACATATTTAGTATGTTGTGTTTTTAAATTATAAAACATAGTTTGCCTTTCTATTCTGCTGAAATGTTTTTGTGTCTTTCAAAGATATTTACAGATTACTTATATAGTTTTTTTTAAAGATTTAAAAAATATATATATTTTATTGATTTTTTACAGAGAGGAAGAGAGAAGGATAGAGAGTTAGAAACATCGATCAGCTGCCTCCTGAACACCCTCTACTGGGGATGTGCCCACAACCAAGGTACATGCCCTTGACTGGAATCAAACCTGGGACCTTTCAGTTCGCAGGCCGACGCTCTATCCACTGAGCCAAACCGGTTTTGGCTACTTATATAGTTTTTACACAACTTTTTGTTACTATTATATGAGGAAATGTTTTATATTATAATATCCACATATTATATTATTATAATATTATACTTCATATTATATGTATTAAATTATTTTGATATTTTACTCTCTGCAGAGAAGTTCTAAAAGATTGAGTTTAAAATGTAAAAAAAATGAAACTTTCCTATTTTTACTTTATAGAGTATTTGCTTTCAAAGTTTGTATGAAGGGCTTTCACAGTGACTTACTTACTGCTATAACTTCAGTGTGATTGAGGAACAGCTCACATACCATATGCCCTGATGATGGTGCCATGTTTAGGGGATAGGGTCAGGGAAAGGGAGCAAGATACAGGTGGAAGAGTAGATGTTGATTTAAATAAGGTCAGATCCCCTGGACAGCTTTTGAAACTACCTTGAAGTAAGCATATCATACGCAGCTTCAAATGCATCAATCGACAGTCAGTACTCTCAGCAAGGGGACCAAGTCTGGAAAAGAAGAGCTTGATTGATTCCTTGTAATAAGGACAGAGCACTCTCGTGAGCATCTGTGGACTACTCCATGGATTTGACATGAAGAGAGATGACCTACGTTTTCTGGACCTAGAGAAAATGTAGGCAGGTGGACCTGGTAGGTGGTCTGAGCAGGGTTATTACTGGTAGTGAGACCTCATGCTGAGCCCTAATTTTGTACAATGTGGGACTATAGCACATGTATCAGCTACACACACACATACACACATATGCATGTGCACCTTACAGATTGTGGAATCAGTTTCCTCTTTTGGCACCAAAAGAAATAAGAGCACTTGTAGAATTGAATTGGGCCTCTTTTTTCTGATTGCTCTCACCTTTCCTTTCACTATGTTCATACTCACTTCCAACTGCCGCTATCTGCATGTGCTCCTGAGGTTTCCTTTTCTTCCTTAAATTGCAGGATGCTACTCTGTTTGTAGATGAATGTTTGGAGAAATTAATAACCCATGGGAACAGTCATCTGCCAATCTTATATAATAAAGAGCTAATATGCTAATGAGACCAAACAGCAGAATGACCTTCCAGACTAAGCCAGGGTTGCAAGGGCCGAGGTAGCTGGGGCTGTGAGGGCCAAGCCCCTTGCATGAATTTCATGCATCGGGCCTCTAGTGTCTGTTATAAGTTGATGTGCAGGAATTCCAGCTTCTTTATTCCTTCAGTAAAAATATATCTTAGGTGCACCCATTCCCAGAGTTTCCCAGCAAAATTACACTTCAGTTGTGTATGTGGGATTTAGAATGCATCCTTTATTAGTCAGCTCAGGCTTCCATAACAAAATAACACAGGTGGAACCACTTAAACAATAAACATTTCCTCACAGTTTTGGAGGCAAAAAGTCTAAGATGAGAGTGACATCAAGGTTGGTTTCTAGTGATGGCTGTCTTCCTGGCTTGCAACTGACTGTGTACTCAAAGAGAGAGAGAGAGAGAGGTCGATCCTCTTCTTATAAGAACCCCAGTCCTATGAGATTATAGCCTCACCCCTACTTCATAATTTAACTTTAATTGTCTCTATAAAGGCCCTATCTCCAAATATACTCACCTGGAGTTAGAGTTTTGACCTATGAATTCCTATGAATTTTGGGGGTAACCAATTCAGTCCATAACCCACCTTTTAAAAGCCATGTTCTCTTCTATGTATCACATCCTGACCCCCAAGTTTACCCTCCCACCAAAATTATACTTTTACTGAAAACATTGTCTAAGGATATTTATGGTAGTACTTAGCTAAGACATTGACCTAAATGACTACAACAGTTTCTAGGGTCAAGATGGGGGTCTGGTCATAGGAAAAATGTAAGAATCAAAAGTTCACCTATGAGATACTGGACATAATCTGTTTTAATCTGTTTTATTTTCTATCTGTATGTATATGTAACTATTTTTCTATCTATCATCTTTCTATCTTTATGAGGTTACTTTTGCAAACATCAAAGACACACAGAATTCTCAAAGATCATTTCCTTCAAAAAGATTCTTTGTAAATAAATTATAGGCAGGAGGTTGAAGTTTCCAACTGTTATTAAGACTCCATTCAGAGAAAATTTTGATTTTTTTTCTGTTTTGATGGCAGAACCTCAGCAGGGTTCCAAGGCACTGGGTTTTGCAGAGCCAAATCATTATTCAAGAGTCAGATTTTTTTCCGAAGGCACACCAAGAATCCTCAACATTGAGAAGTGGCAATTCTCACTCCAATTAGGGGAAGTAAGGAGCACTCGTGTCCCTCATGGCCATGCAGAGATGGAATTACACCAGAGGTGGGGGAGGAAGAAGGAAGATGGAAGTCCAATGTACTGCTGATGAATTTCTGAGGAAACATTCTTCATGAATCTTGCATATGAAACTGAAAAGTGACATGTCTAATTAGGGCCTTGTGACTAGAAATGAAAGGAAACCTGAAGTTCATAAGAATCTTTTCAGGACACCCTGAGGTCATGAGGCTCCTAAGTTTTCCCAGTGAACTTTGTTGGAAAATCTGTGAGCTGAGGTTCTGAAGACAAAAAATCTAAGGCATAGATCTGCTAATTAGTTTCATGGCTCAAAGCCATACCATCTTCTTGGGCTTCAATTTCCTTGTGTGTAATTTAAACTAATTTCTTCAAGCAATTGGAAGAAATACCAGATGAGGGTAGTTAGAGAAGATAAAAAAGATACACCTGAAATCTTTAAATGGTAGCTGCAATAAACGATTCAGTGAAAAAATGTTAATAATGTTGTTGATAAGCATTACTATTTAATATTTGAAAACTAGCCTTATCTAAGAAAGACACATCATCTCTGTGGCATTATTCCAATAATGCATAATCTCAATTTAATCATGAGAAAAGGCAAGTCATATTGAGAAGAACTCAACGAAACAACTGAACAGTACACTTCAAAACATCTCAAGGTCATGGAAGACAAGGAAAAGCTTCTTACTCATATGGGCATGGTATCATCTCCACCACCCTCGATATGATCAGAACTCCAAATTTTCAAAAACTGAAGTTGCCATACGAAAATCCATTTTCCCTAGGCAAGCCTCAGTTTTCTCTCTTGTAAAATTAATTAGTTTTATTCATTTCTATCATTCCAAAATTATTTACTGCTAATGAATGATTAACACCGCCGAGCTGGGGTGCAGGGATGTATTAATTTGAGCTATTGCTTTAAATAAGCAGTATGGGAGAGAAATAAGGGCAGGAAGAAATGGATCACCTGGGGAACATTGGTGATCCCTTTGAAAAGTTTTCATTTTAATGAGAATGTCCTGTTTCAACCCATGATACATTTAACCTCAGAAATTCAACTTTCCAAGTGTTCGTGGTTAAGATGGTCCTATGCCAGACTGTGAAACAGAATGGAAATCTGTGTGAAGATTCTGTTTCAGGAATACAAGTGAGAAGAGAGATAAGAAATAAAAAGTGCCAAGGAAAGACAACTGCTTCACTGTTTTGCTTTTTTATTTTTAAGAAAATAGTGTGCTTAGGTGAAAAATATATTTTTAGTACTCCTTGCATTTTCCATAGCCTTTCACTGAATGTCTAACAACTGAAGATGTGAAAAGTCTGAATTAATGTGCCACGGCCCACTTTTAGAGCAGTGATGTTTCAGTTCTATATCAGGAACACAGCTGCCTTTTTCTCATGGAAATGAGATTTCCATGTTGTTAAAAAGAAAGTCTGGCAACTTTAAAAGAGAATATATAGAGTATTTATAAGTGAATGGTGCTCTTAGGATGGAAATACTTTTATTAGGGGACAACATGCTTTTCAGATATCTGATCTAAAAATAAAGATTTTGATTTTCAAATCACAAAGATGTGTTTCAACAAGTTGGCCACAGTCATAGTGAGAACTTATGATTTCTTTCTATTGACTATTTGTGCCTAAAATATGTAAATGTGATAATAGATAAGTTAATTTGTGTTTATACATGGGGCATGCATGGTTTTTGAATACTCATTTTATTCATGCTACAATAAACTATTTTTGCTGAGTGGGTGTTTATCAAGATTATTCTGTTGAACTAAAGAAATAATGTTTGTAAAAATGAAAAGTCATCATTTAAGATATCATTAAAAAAGCCAGAAGATATGCAAAAGGATAAAAATAAACAACCCAAATATGGGAAAGCAAAGGAGAGAAAACATGGGGAGAGGGAAAGAAGCGTTACCCCTAGAAGGACATCCTGCAGATTTCAAAGTACATGAAATGCTAGAGATTGATACACATCTTCTTTCTTAGATGTACTGTTACTGATTGAATTGTGGTTGGCAGAGTTGGAGGCATATCAATTTAAATCAAGAGACTTGGTTTTAAGTTATGTTGTTAATGGACTTTGAAATTAATCAGAAAAAAATACATTTTGATACTCATTTGCCCCCCCCCCCAAAAAAAAACTGAAATGCTTTGAATTTTCATGACCTAAGGTCTTACCGTGGCTGGATAAAATATAAGGATATATCACATGAGTTGCTTTATAATAAGTATGCTGAAAGAGTCATCAGCTTATAACATTGTGACATTTATTCAACATGTAGTAATGGACCATCCACTCACTTCCAGGCACTGTCCTAAGTGGGGATACAAAGATGAATACAACAGTCATTGCTCTCATAAAGCTTCCATTGTGGCTGGGAGGGAGACAGACAATAAATACATTAATAAATAGACCTGTCACTTTATAACCATTATGAAAAAAATCAAAGAGGGGAAGTTAAGACACCCAGATAAGAGAAGGCCTGCACCATTTATTAGATGCTTGTAATGTGAAGTCACTTAATATACCTTTTTGTCTAATCCTAATTTTCATAAAAATTTATATTATTTCCATTTTACACAAGGCAGAACTGAGACACATACATTTTTTAATTTAATGAAATTTCACAATGCAGAAAAGCAGAGTGGGAATATTTACTGGTATCCTGCCACAGTCTTTTTCTACATTACAGAGTATCATTGACCTCCCAAGTACTGGGAATAATTTTTCTCCACAGAAAACAATTCCCTGACCCTTAACCTCATTAGGTTTACAATGGCAGTTGCCATTCCAGCAGATACCCTCCAGGAAGCTAAGAATTGCTTTAGAAAACACCTTCATAAATCAGTCCTCCTTGTCAAGGAACACATCACATGTCCAGGAAGGTTAATTGATGTAACAGTCAACACATATTTAGAAGCCCAGGCTCCAGTACCAAGCACTGCTCCAGACAAGGAGGTACTTCCATGCTCACACTGACTATGGTCTCTGCCTCACTGTGCATGGCATCTAGAAGCAGATAAGCACAAGATAACAGGCAAGACAAACACACACACACACACACACACACACACACACACACACACACACACACACACCATGTTGGAGACTGTCATAGTGAAACTGTTGTGTATTATGTGTGTTATGGAAGAATATGAGAGGTGTCTCTCACATGAATGTGAGGATCAAGATCATAGGGGTTAAAATTAATAAAAATCTATTTGTGTTTAAACATTTCAGATACTTTTATATCTGCTGCTCAACCAGTGTTGATCCAGAACATTGCAGTCGACTTCTAAGATGTGCAAGATAATGGAAAGAATATAGCATCAAGTCCAACAACTCTTAACTGATACTGTCTGGCCATGTCCTTGAGTAAATAATTTATTTTCTTAAATCACAGGTTCTTCATTCATTTTATGATGCTAGTAATACACACTCATCATTCTTTTAAACATTGTTGGAAGAAAGTAGTGGGGAAATAAATGGATATGAAAGAACTTAGAAAGACATGATGTTTTTATATGATTCCTAGAGGCCCGGTGCATGAAATTTGTGCACGGGGGGGAGGGGGTCCTCTCAGCCCAGCCTGAACCTTCTCTAATTGAGGACATCACTCTCACAATCCAGGATCGTTGGCTCCTAACTGCTCACTTGCCTGCCTGTCTAATCGCTCCTAACTGCCCCCCCTGCTGGCCTGGTCACCCCACACAGCCTGTTTGGTCGTCCGTTCGATTGCGATGGTCACTTAGGCTTTCATATATATAGATAATTCACCATGAAGGCCATCATGTGCCATTTGATCAATTCAGGATATTTATGAATGAAGAGAAAACTACTGTGTAAGTATATATTCCATGATATATACCAAATACATGGTGGTGAGTGAGAAAGCAAGGTGGGAAATGTTATTCCAGAGAAGACATTCTGGGATGGATTGAATTGGATTGGCTTCAAATGTTGGGCACACAGATGTCACCAAGCTGACAACTACCAGAAGCATTTATGAGGGCAAACTAATTTGGTCTGTACCATGAGCCAAGGGCAGTTTTTTTCTTTGTGTAACTTTCCAGAGCCCTTCCACTTGATCTCAGGACAATTTGGACAATTTCATTGACAGGTATGTCATAGTTAATTAGAAATGTAAGCTTTTAACATTTTTTAAAATGTTCTATGTAACTTTTAATAAATGTTTAGACTCACCTTCTTTTGAGGTATGGATACTGAATCACGGTGAAAAACACACCATTAATTATTAATATAAACAGTGTAGAAGCCTTAACTGTACAACTTAACATTGGCTACATGCTTATTATATGCCATCCTGTCTTAGATCAGACTGCTCAAACAAATATAACTTAGGTGGTTAAAAAACACACACACACACACATAGACATTTGTTTCTCACAGTTCTGGAGGCTTGGAAATCCAAGATCAAGGTGCTGGCAGATTATGTGTCTGGTAAGGGCCCCTTTCTGGTTCATAGATAACCATCTTCTCATGGGTATCTCCACGTGGTGAGAAAGGGTGAGAGTTCTGTGGGGCCTTTTTTATAAGAGCACTAATCACATTCATGAGGGCTTCTCCTTCATGACCTCCCAAAGGCCCTGTCTTCTAATATCATATCATTGGGGTTTAGGATTTAAACTTATAAATTTGGGGACAGGGGACAGACATCCCATCCATAATATAGAATCTCTGTTTTCTTAGTTTGATTTCCCCTAGGAGCAGACACTGAGACAGGATTTGAGTGTAAGTGGTTTAATTAGGAGATGATTGTAGGAAATGTGTTATGGAAATTGAAAATTGAGGCAAGGAATGAGAAAAATACTATGTAAGTATTTTGTGAGCAAATGACTGTGTGGGCTGAATGTCCCTGGGGAACTTTTAAGACAATGTAAACATGGACATTAGAAGTGTCCTACTCGAGGGACAGTGAGTGGGGCATTTAAATGCCAGCTGTTGAGGAAGGAAACATGTAACTGCTCATGTTCAGGCAGAACAGGCTCAGGAGCCAGTTAAACCATTGGGAGAGGAACAACAGGTGCTGGGAGTTGGAAGTCAGAACGTCATTCCTGGGAATGGTAAGTAAGGAACTTGGATTTGTCACTGACAGCTACTTCATATATACTGTAAGATCAATGTTCATAACTCCACATAGTCAGCATTCTTATCACCCCTCCATTATAAATGAGAAAACTGAGGTTCAGAGAAGTAAATTAATTGGCTCAAATTCACATAGGTAAGTAAAGATGCTGAGTTCCAAGCCCTAAATGTCATCCTTACCTCAATCCTTTAATCTGAGGCCTTTTATTTCACAACTAGAAGCCCATTGCATGAAGATTCGTGCAAGAATGGGCCTTCCTTCCCCTGGCTTCACTCCTGGCTGCCCAGGAGCCTGCAAGTCCTCGCTTCCAGCTGGAGCACTGCTCCTGTAGCTCCCTCCACCACCCAAACCCCTCATAGCAGGCATCCAGCCTGGCCTGGCCTCTCCGTGCCTGTATATGCAAATTAACCCGCCATCTTTGTCAGGTTAATTTTCATACTCACTCCTGATTGGCTGTGGGCTTAGCGGAGGTACAGTCAAGTTACATGTTTGTCTATTATTAGGTAAGATTAGCAGCTGGGGATTTCAAAAAGTTGGCTTTCTTGAGAATCCATTGGAGTGATTAGAAGCTCTAAATTACAATACGTTAATAGCCTACAATAGTTTTGTTTTGTTTTTTAAATATTAACAGAAACAAGTGGATTTCCAAAGTAAATGATTGCAAAGCTCTACTCACTTTTTCTCTCTAATGTTCTTAAATATATGTTGCAGTATGTTGATGTTACCATCTTTGTGTGTACATATGTGGGACATTGACATGGAGTTTGCCTGATATACAGAAACTTTGGGAAAATTTTATTCTTAGATTTTGTCTTAAACATCCCATCATCCATTCCTAAGATGCTAGTGTACATTGTGAGTTCAATAAACTCTCTTTGGCCTCAATAAGCTGAATTGAAATTCAACTCTGGATCTCAAGAAACACATGTCTTTCAAGGAGAAGAATTAAAATATTATAGAATACTAGAGGACCGGTGCATGAGATTAGTGCACTAGGTGTGGGGGGTTCCCACAGCCTGGCCTGCACCTTATCACAGTCCCGGAACTCTTGGGGGATGTCCACCTGCCAGCTTAGGCCTGCTATCTGGTTGGAGCAGGCCTAAGCCATCAGGCGGACATCCTTAGAGCTGCTGCGGAGGCGGAAGAGGCTCCCACCATGGCCGCTGCACTAGCCAGCCTTGAGCTGGCTTCTGGCTGAGTGGTGCTCTCCCTGTGGGAGTGCACTGACCACCAGGGGGCAGCTCCTGCACTAAGTGTCTGTTCCCTGGTGGTCAGCGCACATCATCGCAACTGGTCGTTCCACAGTTTGGTCAATTTGCATGTTACCATTTTATTATATAGGACTAGAGACCCAGTGCACGAAATTCCTGCATGGGGGTGTGTGTCCCTCAGCTCATCCTGCACCCTCTCCAATCTGGGACATTCCTCTCACAACCCAGGACTGCTGGCTCCCAACTGCTCGCCTGCCTGCCTGCCTGATTGCCCCTAACCACTTCTGCCTGCCAGCCTGATCACCCCCTAACCACTCTCCTACCAGCCTGATTGATGCCTAACTGCTCCCCTGCCAGCCTGATTGCCCCTAACTGCTCTCCCCTGCAGGCCTTGTCACCCCTAACTGCCCTCCCCTGCAGGCCTGGGTTCCCCCCAACTGCCCTCCCCTGCAGGCCTGGTCCCCTCCTAAATGCCCTTCCCTGCTGGCCTGGTCTCCCCCAACTGCCCTCCTTTGCTGGCCTGGTCCCTCCCAACTGTCCTCCCCTGCTGGCCTGATCTCCTACAACTGCCCTCCCCTGTAGGCCATCTTGTGGTGACCATATTGTGTCCACATGTGGGCGGCCATCTTTAACCACATGGGGGCGGCTGTCTTGTGTGTTGGAGTGACTGTCAATTTGCATATTACTCTTTTATTAGGTAGGATAAGCTTACAAAAGGTATGGAGGAAAAGAAAATCACTCCAGGTAATAAAATTTGATATGAGGATATTTGTGGGAGCAGGACACTGCAAAGTGCATTCTAAGGATATGAACAAAAGAGTTTTATAGAATGGAATTTATGAGAGATGTAGAATTTAAGGTCACAATGCTATATTGAGGCCAGATTGTGGGGTCTTCTCAATACCAGGCTTAGAAGTTTGAATTTTACCTCTTCCTTTAAGACCTAGAGGAGAGCTTGCTCATAAATAAAAAGTCAGCATTTACCTTCTGGCAGTCATCATAGCAGAATTATTGGTTCTGTCATGCCAGCCCTGATCTTGTCTTTTTGGTGTGTTTGTTTTTACTTATTTTATAAAATAATCCAGTTCATTACAAACAAACAGAAAACAACCAAATTAGAAGCTAAAACCCCTACATAAATCCACTCCATAAGTAGTAACAATTTAATACACCTACCAGATAAATAAACACGTATACATATAACACACACAGTTTTAGTAAACAAGCTACTTCTTTATGATTCAACATTTATTTACTTGGGAAATATGATTATATTTATCTTTTAAAACTTATCAATTTAACTCATTACACTTATTTGTATACATATTGGTGAAAAATACTAAAATTACTAAATACATAGTAAAATAATATAAAATATGGTATATGTGTCCATTAAAACACATACATATGTGTGCATATACATATCTTATATGTACATATAAATGTATTGTATTTATACATACATATGTATTTTAATGAAATTGGAATTATTCCACACTTATGGGACTGAAACTTGCATTTGTTATTTAACACAAACACACAAAAATTGTATCAAATTTTTCTTAATCAATCAAAAATATGGATGCACTGAACTGCTTTTCTTATTGTTGAAAATACAAGCTTTTCCCTTAATTTGTTTTGAGTCACTTTTATTTTTATAAAATCATAACATCTTTTGGCTAATAAATAGAATGTGAATATAGTTATACTTGCTTTCCAAACCTCTGGTCCAAATTGTGCCTCCAACACTGAACTTTCTGGCCAACATTCCATCTGAGCAAATGTCCAAACAAGTTCTGAAGCCCAACCCTCATCTGCTTATCCACTAACCACATTTTAAAAAATTAAGTACGTGGTTTGTGCCAGAACCTGCTCATGTTGTTAAGAGTCAAGCATATTTAAGATCTAATCCCTGCTCTCAAGGATTTTGGCAACAGCCAATTGAGAACATACAGTAATGAATTCTACTGCGGTTTCAAATGACTTCATGAAGACTGAGTTTGTCCCTGATACAACCTAGGCTCATTTTCCCTGTAATGCAGACAGGTCTCAGGTGTTTGGAGGACTGCTCGTGGGTGTGCACATCACATGCACTTTATGTGATTGACAGACTCAGGAGTTCTTTTGTTAAAGAAAATCACCCAAATCATTCTAAAACCGAGATCTGCAAGGAGCATAATGATTGGTTTGAGGCAAATAAGTTAAGAGTCTTAGTGGAAGAAAAAACCTAAAGTTGGAAAAAATTGAGTCTCTGTAGTGTTGAGTGTCAAGACCAATGTTACAAAACTCTTGTTTTAAATCCCACATCCACTATAGTTCAGCTGTGGACCTACTGAGGAGGTATTTGATCTCCTTGTGCCTCAATTTTTTTCTAGGCCTAGATTTATAACTTTCAAGTTGCATGCTTCATGGAATTGTTGTAAGGAATAAATGATGGCATGCATGTCAAACACTAATCAACAGTATCCCATCAAAATGAAGGATAAAAATATAAAAAACTCAATAAATTAAATAAATAAGTTTAATGTGTTTTAGCTACTGTAGTATTAGTATTTACTATATTCATGATTTTCTATGGCATCATACTTGATTTTTAACTCAAATGGGCAAAATTATTTTAAAAGCAAGTTTAAATAAAAAGAGTTCAGTTATGATAATCCATAGGAATCCTTGGGGGTCAATCAGAATTTATCAAGGTTAATATGATTTTTTCCTTGACAATTGTGTCAGGAGTCTCCAAAAATACCTCCAGATTCAATGATTTCCTAGGAGAATTCACAAGAATCTGTATATAATTATACTCATGACAATGATTTATTACAACAAAAGGATACAAAGCAAAATTACCAAAGGGTAAATGCCTGTGGTATAGCGTCCAAAGGAACCAGGTTTAACTTTCCAAGAGTCTTCTCATGGTGGAGTCACGTAGGACACATTTAATACCTCAAGCAGTGAATCACGACAACAGCTGTGAAATGTTGTCCACCAGGGAAGCTCAATCCAGGCTCATTACCAGTGTTCATATTAGTGGTTAGTCATGCAGACACCTCTGCCTCGCAATGTACCACAATTCCAGACCCTCAAAGGGCAAGCAACTGTTCAGCATAAGCAATAGTGTTTGCACAAACAGTTGAGGCACAATGAGCTACATTTATCAGTTCTGCGAATGGTAGAAAGTCTAAGTTCCCAGATACCAGCCAAGGGCCAATTTCACAAGGAGACCTTTCTAAGGTTAGCAGGCTCGGGTATGGTGAATAAAATATTTTCTCCATAGCAATGAAAAATGAAATGTTGTCAGTGAAGGCACAATTGCATAGCCTGTAACAGAAAAGCCACAATGAAGCTAGTGATGTTTGCACCAGAAGTGAGGGTATCTGACACATAATATGTGCATGTATTAATAGTTATTCTCCAAACCTATTCCATTACACTGAGAGGAGGTAACCTCCACATTGGGGAATCAGCACCAGGACCAGGCATCAGTGCACTAAGTAGTGAAATTAAAAAAAAAACAACATAATTTAAAAAAAATTATTCTATTTTTGTTTTGTTAATCCTCATCTGAGAATATTTTTCCATTGATTTCTAGGGAGAGTGAAAGAGAAGGAAAGACAGAGGAAAACATTGATGTGAGAGAAACACATCTATTTAGTTGCTCCCTTCAGGAGCCCCAACCAGAGCCAGGGCTGGGGAAGAACCTGCAACCAAGGTAAGTGCCCTTGACCAGAATTGAACCCAGACCCTTTGGTCCACAGGCCAACACTTTATCCACTGAGCCAAGCTGGCTAGGGTAACTTGTGAGCATTTTGAAACCCCATAGCAACGGTTTCTTCATGATGTTGACAGTTGTGGGGGATGGGAGGCATTTTACTAACTTCTTATTTTTGGCCTCTGATACTGACAACTTCAGCCTAGGATTCATCAATGGAGATGGCATGTGGGTACCAAAGTGGTGACAGTGGTGACTGTGATAGGCATCTTTACTGATCAGAGACAGTTGGACACAATAGAAAGAAGGAAAACGATGGCTACAATTTGGCAGCTAAAAATAAGAATAATTTAAACCAATTCATTAGAAACTCTAAGACCGGGTAAGAGATACCTGAGGACGATGGGAGTTTCAGCAAAACTGATGGAACTCATGTGCACAAATGAGCTCCCTGCCTTCATGGAGTTTACCCTCCAGTAAACAAAGAGTTTAAACTTTCCCTGAGTTTGCTAACTAGATATTTTATACAAGTGAAAAACACTGAGGATGATCACTAAATCTTTCCACTAGAGAAATCTTGTCTATTTAAGATGGAAGGGTTGTAGAATAAGCTTCAAATAAAATAAAAATAACATATTGCTCTCATTTCACTGTGTTAACTCTGCAATAATAATATTTACTTAACTCTATAAAAACAAAGACACTGGAGGACTTTGGCAAGACTTGGTCTCAAATGGATCCATTCATCCTGCAGTGACCAATAATTTTATTCAATCTCAGTCAATTAAGTTACTGGATATGTGTCTAGTACTTATTTCAGAGACATTGCATATTTTAAGCATTCAAATACAACTTTTATTTAACTGCCTACTCTAGATAGTGCCACAAATCTGTAATTTCTGATATGAATTATGTTCTTCCCTTTGAGAAATGGGGACAGTTTCTCACCTTCATGGCTCCTGGCACTTCTGCCTTCCTCTGGGATTCCTCAATGTGTGATGACAGCTGCTCACATCGGCTGGCTCTTCAGCATCCAGAGAAGTGACTCTTGGCTCCGCTGTATAAATCAGTGCATGAGTGCAGACTCTCTGTAACTAGATATTCAGAGCCATCACATCCAATGACAATCCTTATCTTTGGCTACCAATGAATTCTATCATCCATATAACTTCGATTCATCTAAGAGTGAATTTGTATTGTTCATAGGAGGATTTTTCTTAATTCCCTACTTGCCATCATGGCCATGTAGTTTGTTTTGGCCTAATAGTATCTGTTGCTGAGGTGGGAATGACCAGGCAAGGACCATATAATTCACATGTGACAAGCTAAAGTAGGTTGTGGACAGATTTTTACAAGGACGCTGTCAAACATAATTGGAAGCAATGTGGCAGAGCTGTTGATTCTTGGGAAGTGACATTTGCAAAGAGGCTACTTGTCAATCTCAAGCCTCATGGCTCTGCTGAAGCAAGAAAAGACAAAACTTCTATAAGTAAAAAAGACAAGGGCTTTTAAGGGGGGAGAACCTGGGAAGCAGTAGACACTTTGAGGTCAATCACTGTAGGCACACAAAACAAAATGTCTCAAGGTCACATATTCATCATATCTATGGACACATAGACATTTACATCACTGCAATTTTTGGATCGGAAAAATAAGTATTTAACAACTGACTTTCAAATGACTTACAGTCATGCACACATGCATACAAAGGTCTTTGGTGTACAATTTTGGATTACAATTGGGAAAACTCCAAACTATACTGAGAAGTCCTAGACAGGACATACGACCTGCGTACTTTAGCTGGTTTTTCTAGTTACAGTGGGATCTTGGGCAAGTCAGTTCACCTCTTTGCATCTCAGTATTTTTACTTATAAAGTGAGGGAATTGGATACAATATATAAAGTTTCCCCTGAATTATTTTTAGTTCTAATATTTTAGTAAATATCTTAGGCAGCTATATTTAGTAAACATATCTAAACTATAGGACATCATATACCAGTAAGTTGTACCTATGTTTACAGTCTCTTTTCAAAATAAGACATGGTCATCGAAGCTTCTATGAGTCAGAATGAAAAAAGAAAGGAAAACAGAAATAAGGCAAAGAGAGGAAAGATATAACAAGTAAACACAAAAAGAAAGTCAAATTTTGAAAATTATTACTATGGAATTATTTAGCTCCCAGTAAGAACTTTATATTTAACACATATTTATTGGTTTTAGATGATGTTGAGATCAATAGGAGATGTTAAATGCTAGAATAAAACATGTTTGAAAGTTTATGAATGCAAGTTGTGTTAAACTCAGTCTAGAGCCTTCTTTTGTTGTGGATGCATTATTACTGCTGAAAGAATGTTGAAGCTTCTATAAGTACAACTGGCAAATAATGCCCTCAAAAAATACAAAACTCTCAGTGGATGAATTATCATCAATGGCATGATACACACAAGATGGCAGACTGAGCCCACTTCCTTATCCCCTCCTTACCTCAATACTCACCCCAAAACAGTCAAAATGCAAGGATGCAATGACATTTTTGGATACTTGTAGTAAAAATAAATTACTAGCAATCACTCAAGTGTATGTAGCACTTATCCTTAGCAGAGCTAGGACTCATGGACACTCTTTTGTGCTAATAAGTCCTTTGCTTAGTTTCAGATTTGTCCACCCCATTGGCTAGTTATTTTTTAGCCATAGATATTTATATAACCTTAAATACTATCATGCTGATGATCCTTTTAAAAGGGGGTATGTTCAAGTCTCTCATTTGTTTGTTATGCTTGGTTTGAGCATCTAAGGTAGCAACGTTCACTATTTGCTTCAAACTAGTGACACTCATGGCCACAAGTCCTAGCTCTATTCCAACCATGCCTTGGTTAGGTATGACTGCTGAAAATCACTCTTCAGGTGACATTCTGCTCCCTCCTAACTGGAAGAAGGAGGATGGGGGGCGGGCAAGGAAAGTTGCAGAGACAGGCAAAGAAAATGTGAGGGGGAAGCTCAAAAGTGAAATGTGAACTTAACTCCATGAAGGGTTTATGACCACATCAATAGTGAGATTAGAGGTGACTGAGATTTTTCACAAAGGAATTTCCTACACAAAACTCCATCGCACAGTACTTAATGTAATTTGATTTGATCTGTTTCACATATTTAACAAACAAGAAAAACAAACAAAAACTCATAGACACAGACAACAGTATGGTGGTTACCGGAGGAAAGGTGGTGGGAGATAGTAAAGGGTAAAGGGGGTCAAATATATGGTGATGGAAGATTTGACTTTGGGTGTTGGGCACACAATGCAATATACAGTATATATATATATATATATATATATATATATATATATATATACACACACATATATATGTATATATATATATACACACACACATATATATATATATATATACAGTATATATATATATATATACATATACACACACACACATATATGATGTACTATAGAATTGTACAATTGAAACCTATATAATTTTATTAACCAATGTCACCCTAATTAATTTAATTAAAATAAATAAAATTTAAGAACACATAAAACTGTTTCTTCGTTATTTCCTGGTGTGGGCACTTATTAGTTTTCACAGTGTCCATTAAAAAAATACTAGTACTTATACCAACTGCTCAATGTGTAACAGGGCACCAGAAAATATTCTTTCTGGTGTGTGAATCAGTAGAAAGGGCAGGTTCACATACTCCACACAGCTTTCTAAAGACTTTTCAGAAGCACTACTTGCCCTAAATGACATCTATTGGAGCCTTAGAGGTAGTGATTTCTAGCTTGAGTCTATCCTTCAGGCCTAAACAGACACACATAAAACATGTTCTCCAATTCTTAAAGAAAAATACATGTATCACCAGACATTTGAGGAATATCAAGCACAAAAGGTAGAAACACACACACACACACACACATACACACACACACACACACACACACAGATTCAAACCAAAGGAAACAGATAAGTCATGGACAAAACCAAAATTAAGACACATACATATTGTTTTTAATAGAAATGGAATCATGTTATATATGGTTTGCAATCTTCTATTTGTTTGCTCTTAACATTTATAAATGAACAATTAAACTATGCTGCAGGATCCAAGGATCGGCTACTAGTTACTTCTTCTGTGTCAGAAGGATATACTATATCTTCTATCCTTTTCTTTCTCAGCCATTAATTTCAATCTCATGGGTTCCTATACATCCTAGGAATTGAGTGCTTTGAGGTCAGGTGTCCAACTTTGACTTCTCCAGTGGTCATTTTCTTGTTGTTAATCCTTACTGGAGGATATTTTTCCTTTGATTTTTAGAGACTGGAATGGAGTGGGAGAGACAGAGAGAGAGAAATGTCAATGTGAGAGAGACACATCAATTGGTTGCCTTTTGCACATACCCTGCCCAAGGCCAGGGATGAGCTTGCAATTGAGGTACGTGCCCTTGACCGGAATCTAACCCAGGACCCTTCAGTCCACAGGCCAACATTCCATCCACTGAGCCAAATCAGCTAGGGCCCCAGTGGTCATTTCTTGATTAAGAATCAGAATAAGTCTGCCTTCCTCACTAGGGGGAAGGATATCCTATATGATAAAAGGGTAATATGCAAATTGACCCTAAAGGTAGAACTACCAGGAGCGACTGGTCACTATGACACACCCTGACCACAGGGGGCAGACGGTCAATGCAAGAGCTGCCCCCTGGTGGTCAGTGTGCTTCCACAGGAGGAGTGCCACTCAGCCAGAAACCAGCTCATGACTGGCCAGCACAGTGGTGGTGGCAGGAGCCTCTCCTGCCTCCGCAGCAGCGCTAAGGATGTCCAACTAAGCTATTAATCAGACATCCCCCAAGGGCTCCCAGGCTACCAGAGGGATGTCTGACTGCCAGCTTAGGCCTGATCCAACTGCCAGTTTAGGCCTGATCCCTGAGGGATCAGGCCTAAGCTGGCAATCAGACATCCCCCGAGGGGTCCTGGACTGCAAGAGGACACAGGCCAGGATGAGGGGACCCCACCCCCCCAAGTGCATGAATTTTCATGCACCTGGCCTCTAGTATACATCATGAAGAAAAAAAATATATATATATATATATATATTATTATTTATAAGCTCATATATTATACTCTGTTTTAAAATACTCATAAAAAACTAATTGGCAAGCTAAGTCAGCCAAGCATGACACTCTTAAATATTTGATTTTTAATTTTTTTCCTTCAATCCTTGTCCTCTCTCTATCATTATGCCCGGGTAACCAATATAACAGCCTGTGTGTATTATTGTGCATAATGTCTTATGCTTGTATAATCACAGTCAAGCATACTCATTGAGGTTTTTGTTAATACTTCCACAAAAATTGTACATTATTTATATACCATTGGTACTATCAAATATTGTCTATAATGTAATGAAAATGATCCTGCAGTGTGGAAAGGCTGTAGTTGCTACATTCTTCTGAGAAGGCAATTTGGGTACATTTATTAAAAATTTTAAAATACATATGTCCATTAATGTAGTAATACTAACTCTATGTCTGTGTTCTAAAAAAAACAACAACACTTATGTGTGTATCTAAAGAGGAGAGAAAGTGCAAGCATGTCAATCATAGCATTGCTTCAATAGTGAAAACTTTCTAGTAGAAGCATTTTATAAGTCCCTCAATTGAAGAATGGTTAAATAAGTGTGAATATCCATAATATGAGATTCTATTCAGCCAGAGCCAATTTTTACATGAGATTCAGTAGGCATAGTGCCTAGGGCCCACACAAATGTTTTAATTTTTTTGAATGTCAGAAAAAAATTGAATATAGTAACAATTCTATAATTATTTCAGCCTGGGTTTTATTCATTTTTATACTAACATAGTTTTAAAAGGTCATTTTAAAATATTATTTTACTGTAGAAGGGGCCCATGAAGGCAAAATTTAGTGAAGCCCATGAAAATCGTACTTCAGCTGCATATTCAACTATTAAAAGAAATGATATATATTTTATATGTTACAAGGTTAAGAATTCCAAGGTAACTTGTTAAGTTCAAACAGTAATATTTTGAATAATATGAATAGTATTCCACAAATTACTTTAAAAGATAGTATACTTTTATATGTAAAGTGTATAAATACAGAAACCATCTGGAAGAATTGTATCTAGTTTAAATAAGAGATATTTGTACCAGGAGCTCCAGTGGCACAATCGGTTAGTGCGTGGTACTTATAAGAGATATTTGTACCAGAAAAAGTGGTTTGGGAGTATGTATGTGAAGGGGACTTTAAATTTTGTCTTTATATTCTTGGACTAGAGGCCGGTGCATGAAAATCCATGCACTGGAGAGGGGATCCCTCAGCCCAGCCTGCCCCCTGTCACAATCTGGGAGTCCTCAGGGGAGGGAGGCAACCCAGCAATCAAGGGAAGGAGATGCTCCATCACACCTCTGCTGCTGCCACTGTTGGCGGTGCAAGCCTCGGCAGGCCCTGGTTACCTGAGCCTTGGGCCGGCCCTGGGTGGCCGGGCAGTCACCATTCGAGGCTTGCCTGTGCCTCGGGTGTCAGCTGGGCAGCCACCATCCAAGGCTTGCCTGCGCCTCAGGCCAGCTCTGGGTGGCTGGGGAGCTGAGGGGACTGGGGTACTCTGGAGGCAGGTATGCAGAGCAGCCAGGTCTGCCGGGGGGCGGGCCCGGCCTTGCTGCACGCCTGCCACCCCGGCGGGGCTTAGGGGACTGGGCACTGCCATCTTGTGGCTGTAGGCGCCACCATCTTTGAGGGCATGACAGTCAATTAGCATATTCCCCCCTTATTGGCTGTGGGCGCTGCCATCTCTGAGG
Organism: Eptesicus fuscus; assembly: GCF_027574615.1. Taxonomy (NCBI): domain Eukaryota; kingdom Metazoa; phylum Chordata; class Mammalia; order Chiroptera; family Vespertilionidae; genus Eptesicus; species Eptesicus fuscus. The sequence goes on along the minus strand of NC_072474.1, from coordinate 112,320,917 downwards.
GCAGGGCAGTCAATTAGCATATTTCCTCGTATTGGCTGTGGGCGCCACCATCTTTGCAACAGTGTGAGGGTCAATTAGCATATTCCCTCTTTATTAGATAGGATATTTATTGAATTATATTACAACAAGGAGGTAGATTTGAAGAATCTTATAAAATACAGTTTTTTCTAAAATGTACTGCTCTGGTTACTTTAGTGCATAACAAATTGAATCACAACTTGGTGTCTTAAAGCAACAGTTCTTATTATATCCTCAAATTCTGAAGTTCAGCAACTTGGACAACTAAGTATATATATATATCCTCACCCAAGGTTATGTTTTTATTGATTTCCAGAGAGAGAGGAAGAGAGAGAGAGAGAGAGAGAGAGAGAGAAACATCAATGTGAGAGAGAAGCATTGATTGGTTGCCTCCTGCACATGCCCCGATAGCAGATCAAATCTGTGACCTAGGTATGTGCCCTGACTGGGAATCAAACCCACAATTTTTTTGGTGTACAGGAGGATGCTCCAACCAATTGAGCAACCTGGCCAGGGCTTTAGAGATATCTTATCTCTGCTCCATGATGTCTGGGGCCTCAGTTTGAAGTAACTAATGATTAGCCATAACTGCATGGCTTGGGGCTGAAATTACCTGGTATGCCAGGTGCCTGGGCTGCGATGAATTGAGAACTAGGTCTGCTGACTGCAGTGCACACATGTGATCTCCCATGTCACTTGGCTTTCTCATAGGATGGCAGCCTCAGGGCACTGGGGCTGTCTAAATACACCTGGGATTTTAAGTGTGAGTGTTTCAATGGATATAGCAAAAGCGCCATCACCTTTTATAATCAAATAGCATTGTTGCTTTCGCCATATTCAAAGAAATCATAAATGCTTGCTGATTCCAAATCTTGGTGTTCACTCTCTAAACGACCTTGTGCAATGTTGCCATGGCCTTCTTTTCTAGGTACAACCTGCCACACTCTACCTTCTGGTCATGAAAACTTATGTTCTGCCAACATACAACATACACGCATGCTCTCCACTAAGACTCCCAAATTTTTATCCCATTAGGGCACCAGCTGTATGTCTAGAATCTCATCGTCAAAATCTGGTCCATGTTCAGATGAAGCTGCTCTGATTACAGTTTTTATTAAGTTAGAAATCTGCAAACTAAACAGCAAAGAAAACAATCAACAGAATGAATAGGCAGCCCACCGAATAGGAGAAAAATTTTCAAACCATCTATCTGATGAAGGGCTCTTTTCCAAAATATATAAGGAATTTCTATGACTCCTTAGCAAACAAACAAACAAACAAACACAAAAAGAACAAGTGACCCAAGTAAAAATTGGGCAAAGGACTTAATAGCATCTGTCCACAGAAGACATATAAATGGCCAACAGGCACATGAAAAGGTGTTTGATATCGCTATTCATCAGGGAAATGAACATCGCAACCATTATAAGATTCAACCCATACCTGATAGGATGTCTATTGTCAAAATAAACAAAATAAAACAAGAGCTAAATATTGGTGAGGAGAAACCGGGGCTCTTGTACAGTGTTGTTGGGAATGTAAAATGGTGCAGCCGTTGTGGAAACCAATGTGAAGGTTCCTCAAAAACTGAAAATAAAACTACCATGTGATATAGCAATCCCACTTTTGGATATATATCCAAATAATTGAAATAAGGGGCTAAAAGAGATATCCGCATGCTCATGTTTATTGAGGCACTATTCGCAATAACGAAGTATAGAAACAACCCAAATAAATGATCATCAACTAGCAAATAGGTTAAAAATGTATATACATACAATGAAATATTATTCAGACTTTAAAAAATGAAGAAAATCCTAGCACTTGTGAAGACATTATGCTAACTGAAATAAGAACAAATACTGCATAATTCCACTTATAAAATATATAAAATATTCAGACTTATATAAGCAGTATAATAAAATAGTGCTTTCCAGAGGACAAGGAAGCGGGGGAATTTCTAACCAATCCATATAATAGTACAGTTATGTAAGACAATAAAATTTAGAGATCTATTGTATAACATAGAGCCTATAGTTAACATTTTGTTGTCATGTACCTAAAAGTATGTTAAAAGGGTTGATTTCATGTTAAGTGTTCTTACACACACACACACAGCACAAAAGGACTCAGGAAGCTTTGGATAGTAATAGATATATTTATTACATTGTCTGTGGTGATGGTATTGCGGGTGTCCACATATGTGCAAATGCATTAAATTGTATATGTTAAGTATTTGCATATTTGTAGGTCAATTATACTTCAATAAAGTTGTAAAATATGTGAATCAAACTGCTGAAATGCAAAAAAATAAACTATATAAGCTAAAGAGACAGAAGGTTGTCTGTCCCCACATGCATAAGCAGAAATCTACACAATTCAATGGTAGCACAGACACAAGTCAACTCTTTAGACATTTCTACTCAGGAGGACTCAAAGAAGAAGACATTAGACAATAAAAACATTCTAAAATCCAGGCAGGTGCATGTGGCTGACTCTTGATTAGGGTCTGGGCTGCTCCTTGTTCATTGTTATCCTTGGTTATAAGCTCTGCCTTCTGTGATTTTAGTTCACATTTCTGAACCAATTTTCTACTTATTTAAGGTATGAGTCAATGGTGTCACTGAGCAGCCTGAGTCCTGCCTATAAAAATTTGGGTTTTTTAAGGACTCTTTATATGGTCTGGTCTTTTTAATCCTTTTCTCTTAAAACTTTTTTTGGCCTTCCTGTGTATCCATTTATAATTAACTCCACTAGAACAAAAAACAAACAAAAATAAATAAACACATCCACAAATCTCTTGGGAACAGCCTTTCTCTTATGCTTCTTGTGAGATTGCTGGGGAACCCTCTAAGATTCTCAGAAGCACTACAGTTACTCAGAGACCATTGCAAGTCACACTGTTCAGAGCCTTGGGTCTCTGTTTATTTGAAAGGGTCTTTGAGGCTCTGCCTTATATATTTCTGTAGTCTTAAGAAGAATTTTTAAAAATTATGTGTTTTTTTTGTTGTTGTTGTTGATGTTAATCCTCACCTGAGGATATTATTTCCATTGATTTTTAGAAAGAGTGGAAGGGAGAGGAAGAGACAGAGAGACAGAAACATCCATGTGAGAGAGACATCCATTGGTTGCCTTCTGCACTGGGCCTTGGGGCCTGGGATCAAGCCTGTAACCTAGGTATGTAACCTGGGACCCTTCAGCCCACAGGCTGAAGCTCTATACACTGAGCTAAACTGGCTGAAGCGAAGGATTTTTACAATAACAATGTTGGCTTTATGTTTTTTTCCTGAGATTAGCCATTTATCAGTTGATTTTGGGTTTTGTTTTGCCTTATTGTTTTTGTCTTTTAGAACCCAGGAAATCCTGGTTTCTTCATAATTCCCATACATTTTGCTTGAAAATTAAGCAGTTTCTTTTTAACTCCCTTCTATCTAAATTTTAGCCAATATTAGTCAAATAAATCAGATATCCTTTTCCATATTCTGCCTGGAAGTTATCTTAGCCAATCCACCAGTTAATTAAGAATATTTCTGTATTCCACACCACCCCGAGAAAGAATGTTACTAAACTTTACACTACTACACAACAAGCATTACCTTGTTTCCAGCCCCCATGACAATTTTTTCCCCTAAACTCCAAGCCTTCTCTAACATTTTTCTCAAGGTCCTTCCAGATTCTGCTCACTTGTGTTTTGTTGTAGTGGTTATTGTTATTGTATATATATTTTTTTTATTGTTGTTATTATTGTTTTTTATGAAAGCATCCCATTTTTAGCACCAAATTCTATTTTGGTTCATTTTTTCCATAAAAAATAAAGACCCAAAATTTAGAAGTTTACAACTCATGTTTATTTATAAGGATTTTGGGGGCCAGGCATTCAGATGGCATACTGGGAGTGCTATCTGAATTCCTGACTAAAGTATGTGATATTGAGGATCACAATGGGATGTCTCAAAAGCTAATCGGAGATGACTTGAGGCTGAAGGGAACATGACCTAAGGTTTATGCCCTCACCTTTCCGGTGCCTGGCCTGGGAAGGTTGAGGACCAGTACTGCTGCTCAGAGCACCTATGCTTGCCCTCCATGGGGATTGACCTTCTCATAGCATGACAGTCCAGGGTAGTGGACTGTTTCCACTCAACTCACAGTTATTCTAAGAACGAGGTAAAGCTGCATCACCTTTTATGATCTATCCTCAGACGTGACACATCATCATGTCTGATATTCTATAGCAGCTTAAGAACTTGCAAGCTCCCCTTGATTTAAGAGAGAGGATAAAGACCCCACCCTTGGATGAAAGCAGTGGCATAAGATTATTCAAGATGGGAAGTGTTGGGACCATCACTGGAAAGTATACCATGCCACAATTATCAGAGAAGTGTCAGTCAATACTAACCTACAAAAGATTAAAAGTTTCAGAAAATCCATAAAAATCCTTGTCAAACCAACCTTTTATTTACCCTTAAAAATCACCAATTATATAAAAATACAAATAAATCTCCCATTATCTTCTGTGTGAAGAGATTAATTGATTATAACATAGTGGGTTATAGATGCATTATGTATAAAAATATATTCCATTGATTTGGCTATATCATACTAATCAACTTAGTTTTAGTGTCATCTCTGGGAACCTTTTGCTGGCTCCCTACACCCCTCCCTCACCCAACAGGGTTTTGTGTCCCTTTATTAAGTTCCCAGGACACACTATACTGGTCTATCTTGTAGCAGGCATCATTTGGAATATGAAATAACAAATTACTCAATCTCTTTCCTTTATTCTACTGTGAAATTGCTGAGGACTGAATTGGACTTTTTTATCATTGAATTCCCAGTGTTTACACAGTGCTTAGAATATGACACTGTGATTGTTCACCTTGAAGAATAACTATTCTTTACATTTACACATTCTTGTAGTTTACACACATGCTATATAATTTGCTACATTACATGTTAAGAAATGATATCCCCTTTTCACATATTAGTAAACTGAAGCCTGGATAGGTTTTATAACTTGTCCAGTATCACTAGGCACAGGGTAGCTGAGGAGGAAATCAAATGCAGAATTCCTCTATCTAGACTCATTATCTTCACATTCTCACCATTCTAAATCCGAATGACTTAGAAATGTTGACTGGTAATGAAGCTACCTAACAGACTCTGACACAATTTTTATTGTGATATATTATGATTTTTACAAAGCAACATTGATATATCTATTTACCTTGCAAAAACTGCCTATAGAGTGTCAAAGTAGATATACACCAACTTTAATTTCTTCCAAATTACAGTAGCTGAATTCTAGTCTTAAGATTCCATAAAGATTCGAATTACATTGGAAAGTCTCCAATCTTATAGAATTGAAAATAAGATTATATAAATACACATTCCAAACAAGATATACTTATTCTTATACCATTCTTTAAATATGTGAGCGTGTTATATTAAACTATGCATGGAGAAATAATCACTAATGCATAAGTTATTCAAATACTTGTATACAAAAATAAAATGAAATATTCAGTTATTTCTAAGTTCAACTGCTTATGTAATTTATTGAGAAATTAAATTAATGTGTAATTATCATTGATGCCTCTTGGTATTCCAGTAATGATAGGAAAACCCAGAAATCAAAGGAACAGGCATTGTGAGTTTATTTGTTTCCCCCCTTCCCTTTTCTAGGTTCATCCTCCTTAAATGCTAATCAGTAAAGCGAAAGACACTTTGGAGGGGTTTCCTTGGTTCAATCTCCTCCTATTTTTAGCTATTTCAATATAACAACTTTTTGACCTTTCATAAGTTCCATTTTCTTTTCTGGAAAGTGGGCTAAGAAGACCTACCATTAATATTTTGCATAGATGAGTGTTATGGGTTGAATTTTGCCAATTTACTCCTGACCCCCCCCCAAAAAAAATAAATAAAAAACATGTGATGATTACTAACCTCCAGTACCATAGAATATGGCAGCATCTAAAGATAGGGTTTTAAGTAGGTAACTAAGTTTGACTGAGGTCACTAGGGTGGGCCCTCATGTAATGTCACTGGGTTTCTTAAGAGAAAAGGAGATTAGGACACGGGCCTGCACAGAGGGAAGACCCTGTGAGGACATAAAGAGAAGATGACCACCTACAAGCCGAAAAGAGAGGCCTCCCAAGAAGCCAGCTCGATTGACACCAGGATCTCAAATGTCTAGCTGCAGGCCAGATAATACATTTCTGTTCTTTACGCCACTCGGTGTGTGGTACTTTGTAGGCAGCTCTAGCAGACTTACACAAGGAGATGATGATGTACCCTAAGTTTATGTTTACATATATAATATCACATCAGTGATACAAAAGGTCATTTTTCTTCCATTCTTTCACTTCCTGAGCTGGCATAGTCTTGGAATTCCATGGACAGAACCGCCATAGTTATTTCATGCAGATTCCTATGCATGCCAACTTTTCTTCATCTTTTTAAGGTCATGGTAACTGAAAAGAAAATGTTTGTCTTATAATGTTTCTTAAATTAAAATCTATCAATTCCAGGTCCCACTAGGATCCTTTCCATCTAACAACGTTAGTGTTTGCCTGCATGAGATTGCCAGTGAAAGTGATGCATGCTTCTTACTCTAATAGGCAGATTTACCACTTGGTGAGTGTGCATTTATCCTCCAAAAGTTAATGGGTCTTACACATCTCCCTTACCAGGGAGACTATAATCTCACCTGCTGGATGCAGATGCACAATGAAGGGAAGCCACCTTTCATGCTGGTCACTTCATTTACTCTCCGCATTTCCAGGGCACACAAACAGGCATTTCCAAAAGCCAGGTGGCGCACGCTGCCCCATGACAGAAATGATTGCTTTCCTACTGTCTCACTTGAGTAATGAGCTAATAGGAAACCAAGTTATGGATCTCCAGAACCAGGACAATAATAAAATCATAATGATATTGTTAGCAATCTGGCCCCAGTGCCGGTTCCCTCTCCCAGAGAAACACTGTCACGTAAATAGAAAAACTCATCAATCACAAAGATCGCACGAGAGCCAAGCCAACTGGCTCACATTCACACACAGTATTGCTGGTGAGACTAAATTTCACTGCTTGGGAGCAGTTTCTCTTAGAAAAATGCAATTAGCACACTAATTGATCTTGCTGACCTTTTCTGAGTAGATCCTGGGAAATATGAATTTGTGTGACTTCCACAAGGTCATAGGGACAACAAGAGGGGAAGGCCAAGGTTAGAGCTCAATTCTGACATCAAGCCTGTGTTGTCCCTAGCATTTACATCTTAAGCTTTAGGTGTCTGGTAAGTGGCTGACCCAAGGTTTTGCCACCTCAGAAGTTGTAAACACAAATAAATAAATAAATAAACAAACAAACAAATAAATAAATAAATAAATAAATACGTATATATGGAGAGCTGTGAAAGAATCCAGTTACCCAGCTAAAGTTAACTGGTAATCCCTAGAGTCTTAAACATTATCTCAGCCCTTATAGCTGTGTAATCAATACCAACAGACAATGGTCATTATTTAGTGTGAAGGACAAGAGGAAACCAGATTCTTAAGTTTCAAATAATAGATGCTGCCTACCATACTAACTCTCTGTGGAGTGTGCATTCTTAGGAAATGTGCGCTCTATCACTAATTGTGTTCCTATTGTTGTTTTACCCAAAAGTATTGCACCTAACCCCTTAAATTAGTAGATTAGATGCCCTAAAATAGTAGATTCATAATTAAATGACTTCCAAAATGAATAGGTTAAATGTTTCCTTTTTCAACATGACTACCAATGAAAACAAGCCATGCTAGGAGTGTTTGGCTTTTTAGAAACATGGCCAATTCTAGAAAAAAATATATATATATTGATACCTCTGTAATAAGTAATTTTATAAAACAATTTATAGCTCCTACAAATACCTCAAATGTGATAATTATATGCAACAAATATTTATCAAATGCCTTCTCCATGACACAATATCCTACCTACTGAGGTTATAGCTATGAACAAAAGTCCTATGTCTTTATGGTCTAGACCAAAAAGTTAGACAATCTATCTAAATAATAGAGCAATATGCAAATTAGCCAGGACGCCATAACGTCACGACCGAACAGCAGGGACCTGAGGCTGCATGGTGCCTGACCAGGGCATGGGACCTCAGGCTGTGCCCCCCGCCCCACAGGGCTTGACAGGAGACCTCAGGCTATGCCCCCCTTCCCAGTGCCGAGCCAGGGGACCTGAGGCTGTGTCCCCCTGCCCGACAGGGCTTAATGGGGGACCTGAGGCTGCGTCCCCCCTCTCAGAGGGGCTGACTAGGGCTGGGTCTCACCCAATGGGGGTGGGGCCTGCTGGGTCTGGGTCTCCTGCATTTTTGAAGCGCATGTGGGTGGTCTGCAGGGACTTGACTCTAGGTCCCATGGCATGCCCCAGGCTCTGACAGGAGGAAGATTTTCATATACATTTTACTAATTATCTTTCATCTCTGACACTTCTATTATAGAGAAAGGGCAAATAGCAATATTAAAATATTTCCTCTAATTAATTCCCTTTTAATGTGCATGAATTTCATGCACTGGGCCACTAGTAATAAAATAAAAGAGAAAATATAGAATGTTGTAAATCAAAATGAATCAGGGCAGAGGAATAGGAACAAACATGCTGATGGTGATAGAACAGTGATTTTGCTACTTTAAAACAGGGATCAGGGAAAACCTTACCACTGAAGTGATATTTGAGCAAAGATCTCAAAAAGACATCAAGCTATGTCAACATCTGAACCAAGAGTGATATGCTTGGTGTACCCTAAAATTTGAAAAATAATTAGTATGATTGGAGGGGAGGGAAGAGGAAAGAAGATAGTAACAAGAGTTGGGTGGGAGTTTGGCAGGAAATGAGATCATTTGAGTTCCTATGAGTTAGCATTAGGAATTTGGACAGAAAAGTAATATGGTTTACATGTTAAAAGTATCACTCTGCCTCTGTGTAAATATAGACTACATGAGACAAATTGAGAGATAAAAGACCAATTAAAACAATAATATCCTCTAGGCAAGAGATGGTGGTGGCTTGAACAGGGCAGCAGTCACATTGGCAAGGAATGGTTGAATTTAAAATATATTGTGAAGGAAGAACCAATAGGGTTTCTCAACAGATTGAATATGAGTTATAAAAGAGAGGAGCTGAAGAAACACCAAGTTTATGCCGAACTAGATGAATTAAGTTGTTATTTATTAAGACCAGAAAGATTGGGGGGTGAGGAGGTGGGTTGAGGGAGGATTGAGATGTTATCACAAGGTATTTTGAGTCAATGGGTCTAGGGTTACAAATAGTTTGGTAAAACTAGGGTGGGTTAGTTTTTTAAAAAAAGTTTTATTGGCTTATGTTGAAGTTCTTCAAAAATCTTTCTTGGAATAAATTATGTTTAAGCAAAGATCTAAAAGATAAGTAGGATTTGGGAACGTGAAGAGAAGGGCACGGTGAGGGTTTTGTGGAATAAGCCTAGCAGATTTCAGGCTCAGGAACAGGATAAATCACAGCACATTAAATCCAGCTGGTTACAGCAATTGTTTTGAAAGGATGAATTTGTCCCAACACAACTGATATATTCGGAAATAATTTGAGCATAAATGAATTTTGCCTTTGCTTATGTGTTATTTTGTCTGTGAGGTGCACTGGTAGATGCAGAAAACTATAGTTGAACTGAGCTGTGTAGAAAAATACAAAACACGCATGTGTAATATCTCCAATATCCACCAGCCACCTTGGTCCACCCCATGTGCCATGAACTCCTGCCACTCTTTCACACTGAGTGTGACAACTTTTCTTCCAATTTCAGGTAACTCTCTTTACACCACTTTGCACTTGTTCACAATCTGCTCCCTTCTGATTCTCACGTCCAGCAACACAATTCAGCTCTTTTCAAGGTCCACTTTTGTTGCAGCATTTAAGCATCCGATGTAATAAAAGCCCAGTGATCAAACGACGGAATGACCAGAATGACTGGTCGACCAGTCGCTATGATGCACAGTGACCACCAGGGGGCAGATGTTCAATGCAGGAGCTGCCTCCTGGTGGTCAGCTGACCAGGATAAGTGGCTGCTCCCACTGCGAACCCCAGGCTGACGGGCAGGAACCTGGGTTGTGATCATCACCTCTTCACCCCAGGGTCCTCCTTCTTGCTCCCTGTCACCTCCTGCGGATGCCCACAGGCCATGCAGTGCTGCCCTAGGGGCTGAGACTTGGGATCATGGCTGCCACAGGGCTGAGACCTACTCTGCCGCCTCTCAGTGCTATTATCCCTGGGCCGGGCCCCAACTGGGTCCCCTGGAGAGGCGAGTGCTCTGGCTCCAAGGAAGATGCAGGACCAGGGAGCAAATGCTCAGAGGGCAGGTCCACAGCCACTTGGCTGACCGAAATGAGCAGCCCTCCCACAGCAGGCCAATCCCTGCAGGCCATGCCCCCTACCAGTGCACGAATCTCATGCATAGGGCCTCTAGTTTCTTAATAATTTAGTAGGTGTAAACTATGTTCCCATTTTTACTAGGTTTGTATCTTCTTTGTATGAGTCTCACAAATGAAAGTTCTGAGGTTGGTCTGCTCCTGACTCCATAAACCTTGTGGGGGTTTTTTGCATAATTTTGCAGAGTGCCATGATTTTTAGGGATGGGTACATCGTGTTCGAGCAGAAATGACTATAACTGAAATAAATCCAGGCACTTTGGGAGCAAAGAGTGGTATAGGGGGCAAGGGTAAAAGTTGAGGAAAAGGAGGAGTCAGAAAATCCAGTGGGGAGCTGAGAATGTTCATGTCATCTAGGGTCTTGTAAACCAACAGAAGTTGGAGTACAAGCCCTGACTCTTGGCTTTTCTTTGTGTAGTGTAATTGCCTGAACTGAGTTTTGATTGTGAGGCATCCACTTCAGACAGGTCTATCTTGAATAAACACACATTGCCAGCCATAGCATGAGACAAATGGCCAGGCCCACTTGCCCTCACTAAGTATTCTTTGTTTTAGAGATTTTGGTTGATTTCAATAAATGACCATTTAAGGCACTTTTTCTTTCTCTTTTCACACTTTAAATTCCCACTCTTGTGTTTTAAACTCATCAATTAAGAGTGATCCCCTGAAATCCTAACCCCGCCCTCCACTTCAACAAAAGCAGAACCCCAGGCCTCTACACTCTCCCCCTTCTACCTGTGACCTCACTGGGTGGCCCAGGTGTGCTTTGTAATTTCCAGGTTATGTAAGTGTTCTCAAAGTTTTTTGATGTTTATTGCCAAAGGATGCCTTGCATGCATAGTAAGACCCACAAGGGCTGGTCCAGCCATATGGCAGTTATTGAGAGACTGGAGCCAGCACAAGAATAATTGTTTAGATTTTGTCATAGGATCAATTATAAACCATGATGGAGAGTGTTATTGTATTTTAGAAAGATTGCTTAAAGTGTAGGAATAGTTCGAAGGAGACTGAGACTCTAGTCAAGAAGTTGAGTTATTATCCACAAAATAAGGATAATATCAATACCCAGCTATAAATTTGTTATTTACTAAAACACCTTTATAGTACTTATATAAGACTGGCATCTGATCAGTACCTAATAGTGCTTATATGCATATGCTTATTATTACTCCAAAATGTTTCTTTTTAAATGTATATTTATTATTGAAAGTATTACACAGATGTCCCCCTTTCTACTCCCATTGACTCATTCTAGCTCTTGCCGGCCCTTACCTCTCCTCTCTCCAGGCCTACACCACACTACTGTCTGTGTCCATGGATCAAGCATAAATGCATATAAGTTCTTTGGTCAATTTCTTCCCACCCACCCCATGCATTGCATCATTCCATCCTTAAAATAACCTCTGAAGGGGATTTTATAGTTTTAAATTTTTGAGTAAGGAAGTGAAGGGTCAAGGCACTTAATCAATTTGCTCAAAGCCATTACCAAGTGACAATCTAGGTCCTCAAGCCAAGGGTTCAGCCTTCATATCCACTACTCTACACTCTACCCCAGGGCACAGAGGGATTCAAACAGGAGATATGCAGGAGAAGAACACCCCTCACAGTGGTTCTGGCAACTGCTTTAAATTCCTTCTCAGGCTTTCGTTTCCCTGAGCAACCAACCCTATTGCAAGCATCCAGTGAGATCTGCAGCCCCAAACTCCACTACATCATCTTTAGGTTTCATAAAATTAGACTTTGTGAAGTTCTTTAGGGAAAGTTTCTTAATCCTTCAGTCAGCATCACTCTACCATGTTAATGAGCTCAGAGTGGAATTGGCTGCGGAATGAAGATGCCAGAACAGTGTGGTTTTAGCCCATGCCTTATAAATCCCAAATCACATGCCTTGAGATCTAGCCTCTGCCTATTTTAAAAAAAATCAAAGATTTTTTTCTCCTTTCTTTCACACTCAGGACTGGAATACATGGGAAACATGTAAAATCCCATCACCGTTTTAGGCTCTGAACGAAAGTTTCCCCAAATTTTAGAAAGACCTCAAAGCACAGATTCAATATTTAATTATCTGGTCTTGTCTTACTTAAGAAGAAATTACTTTCTGGGAAACTCTCAAACCTCCCATTTCACATTGCAAACAATTTTCTCTCCCTTCTTCCTAAAGTGCAATAGAATATTTCAATTCTCTAGATCTGTTCCCTGAGCAAGTCTGAGTGTAAAAATAGTTTTACCAGACTCTGGAAAATGACTCTGATCAGAAATGTGGTCTGATGGCAGAAGGTCAGGTGTGTTTCTACAAAAGCTATATCTCAAACATACTATTTGTTTCTGTTATCCTCACAGTAATTCTAGGGAATACTTAGAGACTAATTTCTTCTGCCACAACATTCTATTATTTGTTGATTATTCTCAGGTAAGTTAATTACTAGCAAGAAGATAATGAAAATCCTGAAGCACACAATTTAAGTGGATGGGAGCAGTTCAAGCATAGTAGGATTTTAAGTGTTTCCATTTCTTTCCATTTTTGAAGACCATGAAGAGTTATCACCTCTCCCTCCACCTGGTGCCTGGAAAATTAGGAATTAATGCAGAGGAAAATCATCAGGCTACAGAAGCTTTTTGCCAGGTGTCAAAGGCCACCTTTTCAATGATTCAGGAATAAAGCTTAGGAAAGTTTTATTTCTTTGCTATGTTTGCTTGATTGAAAATTGTTATATTGGGCCTAAGGGGGATTCAAACAAAATTTAACATATACAAATAACATTTGAGCAACCGATGATTGTGGAAATGGGGGTGACCACTGTGCCACTCACGTCTAGTTCAGGGAATGTCATTTGAACTCAAGTCTGCAGTGGGACCAGGAACAGGGACCAGAGTATTTGAGAGGACTTCTATGTTGCTGTAGCCTAGAAGGAAAGGAGGAGTAGATAACATGAGATCGGGGAAGAAGGATGAGGTTGGGACATGCAGGGTCCTATCAGCCTCACTGCAATGGGCAATAGGGAATTATTAGGTATTTTAAGATATGGAGAAAATGATTACATTAACTACTTTAAAGATCACTTTTGACTCTTATAAAGATAAATGCGTGAAGAGGGAAATGAATCAATAAGGGGAAACCACTTTAAAAGTATAGTCTAGAAAAATACGTTTATAGCGTATGATGGTTTCCTAGGGCTGCTGGTACAAAGTAGCACAAACTTCACTTGCTGTTGTCCACAGGGTCACTCTAGTGCTTAGCGTGAACACTGCCTTGGAGGCACATGTTAAGGGTGCCGCTGTCTTGGACCCTCAGTGTGCTTCAGACACAACACAGGCTAAGTGCCCTGCTGACCACCGTGGAAGCCTGACCACTAGGCTGTTGACAAGTTGTGTTGACCCATGTCTTTGTTTTTTATAATTACTTCATCTTCGATTACACTGTCTCACCCACCATCCCTGGCCTCACCTCCCAAGATGAGGCAGGAGCAGAAGAAGGTGATGGGCCAGAACTATGTGAGGAGAATGCTCTCAAAGTCATCCCACCCCTTTGATTCTGGTTGGTTGCATTTGAATTATATTCTGGCAACTGGTCTCTTCCTTAGAATGATTCTCACTCAGGAAGGCTTTTCTCTTCCATATGAATAGAAACCACGTTATTTCAAAGGCTCTCCAGGATGGTGCTAGACCACCTGAAAAACTAAACCTAAATTCCAACTGAAAAAGAAAAGAGATAGAACAAGAGAACACTGTATAATTTGAGGAATGAGCAGGTGTTTTATTTTAAAGTCAGAGTAATTTGGGATTGAATCCTGGTCCATCTGCTTGTTAACTGTGAGCCCATTTTAAAATGAAGAAAATACTGAACAATAGAAGGTGCAATAATATAACTGAGGTACCGAGGAATGTGGCTGGATCAGACAATAATATTGAATTCAATGTTTTTTTTCATTATTTAGCCAAGTTAATTAGCTCAGTATCCTGTTCTTTAAGATGCATACATTGGTGTTACTAGTGCTGGTGTGTAATTTACCTGTCTGGGGAAGGAGGTCAAGGAGCAGAGGTGAGTGTGGTAGAAACTGTAGTACAAATTGGAGCCTCAAGAAATCTATTTTCTCATAATGAGCACAGTGAGGATGTCTCTAATTGATACACTAATTTTAATATAGAGTCATATGCCTATAAGATAATCGTGTCACCTTTCACTGAAATAAAAGTTATATATACTTAATAAGTACAGATAACATTATCGAGAGGTAGCAGATAAAAATAAATCTTAAGTAGGCCTGAAAGAAAAATATAGTTGTGAACATAGATCTGACAACCATGAACTAAATGAATGTGTGTTTAAAATAAGCTTTTGTTCAATATTGTGTACAAAACTGATAGTATCCATAACATTTCCCATGAATAAACCCTTTATGCTTTAGGAATGAATATCTACCTTTAAGGTAGGGATATAACTATCTATTTTACAGTTGATGAAAGTGAAGCTAACATAACTTTAAAAATTGAACCAAATTAAATTAAGACAAGAACACAGGTCCTTTTTTTTTTTTTTTTGGTTCATGCTTCTGTATTTTATTAATGAATGACATTAATAAACCCTAATAAGAAGAAGTGATGTTAAAATGCTAATCAATTATTCTGGACTATTTAGACCATAAGGAAAATATACCATATCTGTTTTCCCTGCTAATTTATCCCCAGCTCGAAGCACAGTGCCCAGTATGTACACTCTTAATAAGTATTTGTTGAATTGATGAAATAATGAGACTGTTACTAGGTCAGTTTGTTAGACGTTTGGCCTGTACTTCCGAAGTTATTAGAATTGCCTGTAAGTTATGAGAATGTTTAAAAACCTGATTTTCAGGTGGCAATAGTTTGAGAGTAGGTCAGTTTGAACTTGTAACTAAAATGTGTGTGTATGTGTGTATGTGTGTGCACAATGTGTATGTATGTGTGCATGTGTGTGTACACATGCAGACTGAAAGAGTATGGGTATTATGGAGCTAAGAGGAAGTACCTGTGGTCATAGAAAATATAACAGAAAGCAAGTTTAATACAAATATAATTGCTATGATCTAATTTAAAATTATTTTAGGAATTTTAGTCTACCAGACTTCTTGAATGTTTTGGAGATCATTTAGTAAGACAGACATCAAGGAGTCAATAAACTATGCCCCATAGGTGAAATTGGCCCACTGACTAGTATTGTAAATGAAGTTTTATTGGAACATAGCTGTGTTCATTCAGTTATGTCTTGTCTACGGCTGTTTTCACAGTAAGGTAGTAGAACAGAGTAGTTGCAGCAGACGATAAATGGCCCACAAAGGCTAAACTATTTACATCAAAATATGTTTGCTGACACACAATTTCATCCACACCCTTTATTTTACAGATGAAGAGCCTGAGCCTTTGATGGACAACAGAAGCTGTTCACAAATAACTGATCTTTGAGGCGGGCTGAGACTGGAACTCAAATCCCTTAACTGCCATTCCTTGGCATTTTCCTTTACTACAATGCATCCCATCATCCTATTCTAAAGAGGTACACAGATTCACAGACAAGTTAGTCTTACTTTGTTATAAAACATGCCTATTTTGTTTTCTATATATGGTTTGTATTATCTATGCAAAGTCCAGAATCTTCCAGCTGCTTTGCAACATCTGCCACCCAAGAGCACCTGGGACCAGTAAACCCCCAGTGGGTATTGCAACATCCTTTACTGGGTTTATAAAAGCTAAGTTGAAAACTGTCACAAAATCACAAAATTTTATAGAAAATTAATCTGAAAATATGAGGCTTCATCAATAACTCAAAGGCCAATTTTACTAATATGCCAGCTGAATAATGTCCTTCAGTGGATGCTCCATAAACATAAACATAAACATAAACATAAATAAATGGATTTATGTTACTCAGTGGTGGGATTTAAAGAATGGAAATGGGTCTAGACCTCTTCCTCGCCCCTCCTGCCCCACATAATGTAAAAATATGGTAGCAATTTCATTGTCAATGAGGACACCAGATGCCAGAATTGGTGTCTGAGTCATCTTATGGGATGGAGAGTGAGAACTGGCTGGACCAGTAAAGTCTAATGAAGCCAAGATGGTGGAACTCCTACTGAACCTCTGCGGGAAATGCACAAGTCACAGACGTATACATGATTGCGAACAAGTTGACAATGAGCCCCAAAAGCCAAAGAAGGAAGTAGGTTATCTTGTAAGTGAAAGAGAATCCAAGAAAGCAATTAAATATTGATGAAAAGAACCAAGAGCTGGGGTTAGAAGGTGAATGGGGGAGAAGGTCAGGAGCCTGATTAAAGTTTGGTCAAGCAAAGAATCTTTTTAAATGTTTTGCTCAGAAACAAACAGAAAAGCAGTGGTCACATTGACAAAGCACAGCTTGGTGAATTCTAGATCCGCTTTGAATAACAGCATTTCCACAGCCTCAGAAATGCAGGAACACCTGGAAACTGTGCTCTGGAGATTGTGTGAGACATGTTTGCCTTTATTATCTAATTTAATTTTCATGAAAACTCTGTCAGGAGGATTGTTATTATTTCAAACCTACAACAGAGGAAATTGTAAGTCAGAGAGATTCTGCTGCTTAGTGTCCTAGAACTTATAAACTCATAGAGGAGCGCCTGTTGTTTGAAATCAGGTTTGTATAAATTGAAGCCTGCATTAGCTGCCTTCCACCTGGAGTTTGGGCTTTGACTCCGATGCAAAGTGAACCAGTTTTATCCAAGGAAGCAAAGAGTTGAAAGTTCTCTGCTTAGTCTTGAAGGTACTAAAAATATACGAAGACCAAAACTGGCAAAAATAAGTATGAGGTTACTGGATGTGAGAAAGTGTAAAGAGGGTCCATGTTATCCCAGGAGGCAGGTCTAGCATCCAATTTCTAGAAGTGGAGGAGAAGCTCTTCCCACTTTCCATGCTTCCATATTTCTCCTAGTCCAGAAGGAAAGCATGGGAAAACCACTGCTGGCCCATGTCCCCACATCTTCCCTTGGCTGGTTAGGGAGGAAAAAGTTTCATCAGGCTTCCAAAATGATGAGTTTGCCATGGGAACCAAGAATGTACAGTAAAGTTCCCTTCTAGGCTCCTATATTAGATAGGGATCTCAGATACAATTTAATGTGTATATATAGCAAAAGAGGTTTATATTAAAGAATAAACTCATGATTGTGGAGGCTTGGCCAGTCCAAAGTCTGCTGGGAGAGGCTGGAGATTCAGGAAAGAGTTACAATTCAAATCCAAAGGCAGTCTGCTGGCTAGCCAGGAAAGAGCAGGGGAGGGGGGGGGGGGTCACAGGAAGAAAAGAAAAGGTCACAGCTGAAGTCTAAAGGCAGTCTTCTGGAAGAATAATTCCTTCTTGCTTAGGGGAGGTCAACCTTTTTGTTCTGCTAAAGTCTTCGGCCGATTGGATGAGGCTCACCCACATTATGGAGGCTGGTTTACTAAAACTCCAATTATATTGATAAAAATTTTATCCAAACACGACACATCACAAATACCTAGAATAATGCTTGGCAAAATATCTGGGCACTGTGGCCCAACCAAGGAGACATAATGTTAACCACCGCACTCTTATCTCAGGCGTGTTCTCATGCATGTGGTATTCTGATTTTCTCAGCACCTCCAGGGACTGAGTGGAAAATTTGTATTTGCTGGGACAGGTGCATTGAAAGTCTGTTGGCTGATCTAAGACTGTGTGCCCATCAGCTTTATTAGCAATAAAGATAATATTTTAACTAGTTTTCCGATTTCTCACAAATGGGACCTAATTTTAGTAGAAGAACCACAGAGTGATGTTATATGTGGGTGCATGGGCTCAGATCTTAAGAATGAGGGACAAAAAGTATGCTCATAAAATTTAGATAAACTGAAGGTTTTGGCTGAGCCAAGATGAGATGCTTTAGGATCAAAGCTTTAGCAAGCTCAGATGGCTAGTGTTTTTTGTTTGTTTTGTTTTTGTTTTGTTTTTTTTTTGTTTTGTTTTTAGTTTGATGGATCTCAGCTACCACTATTTGATGTTAGTTACAGACATGGAGCAATATTTAAAAAGTTGGGGACATGAGAGATGATGCCCCATTGACTCCCACTAAGCACATCCCGGGGTCCCTACCATAGAGGCTACTGTATTTGACCTTGACTTGACTTACACAGGGGCTGAGTCAGGGAGCAGGTAATAAAGAAAACATTTGGGCCCAATTAAGATTCCTCAGTAAAGAGATAGTAGCTGAAAGGAGACCATTTTTTTCTCCCATTATGAATTGTTTTGCAAGAGCCCCAGGCAGTGACTTTGTTAAGCTAGGTTATGATTGCATTTCGTTTCAGCATAAACTACAGAGCATGAGGTCCAGCCTTCACAGTCATAGAGACCCAAGACACATACTCTGAAAAATAAATTAGATTACAAAGATGCAGCCTCATAAAAAATGAGAGTGGATTTTACTAATAAATAAATGAAGAGGAACAAGTCTTTACAGAAACTTATGCTATAGTCTTAGACTGAGGTGGAGAAGAACTCAATAAAACAATTGCCAACTCAAAAATTTAAAGAGAAAAAAAAAAATATTTAAAAATTTTTGAGCCTGTGGCATTCACTCCATCTCTAGAGATGGATTTTTTTTTGTAATTGAATTGGTTAAAAAACTATGTTTCTGACCTTCTATCACAATAGGAGGAGTGGAGAATAGATGATAACATTAGAGAAGGCAACTTGCTTGTGGAGGAAGAGGGGGCAGTTTCATAAGGTAGAGTTTGGGTCATAGAGACCAGTCTGGGAAGATGTAAAAGGGAATAAGGATTTGGTTAAGGAAAGAAATGTGTCATTGTTGATACCCAAGCAGAGATGATGATGTCTATGTCCAAGCATACATTAGAAAATTTATTCCAGAGAGCACACAACCGTGACCCCCAGAGGGAAACCAGATATAAGAAATACTTAAGACTTTTAAGAGTTATGTCATAATACAGAGAAAGACAAATGCCATGTGGTTTCACTTATATAGAGAATCTAAGGAACAAGATAAATGATCAAACAAAAACAAAAACAAAAACCAGGCTTATAGATAGAACAGACAGATGGCTGCCAGATGGAAAGGGGGTTGCGGGGCTGGGTGAAAAGGTGAAGGGATTAAGAAGTACAAATTGGTAGTTAAAAAGAGTCATGGGGATGTAAAGTACAGCATAGGGAATACAGGCAAAAATATTGTAATAATATGTATGGTGCCAGGTGGGTACGAGAATATCACGTATATCACTTAGTAAATTATATAAATGTCTAACTACTATGTTGTACCCTGAACCTAATATAAAATAATATTGAATGTCAACTGTAATTGAAAAAAAAATTGTAATAAAAAAGCAATGTCATAACAAATGGGAAAGTTTCCATAAAAATCGGAACGGCTGAATAAAATGGTGATGGTCAGTTTGTGCTGACTGGCAAAAGAAAGATCAAGAAGAAGGTCATTGGCTACTCAAAACCATTTAGCTTGAATTACAAACAGCTCAGTATGGTTCTGAATGCAGCTATCCCATTCCTAGATAGAGACTGGTACACTAAGGAAGGCACAGGAAACTGGTTTCATGCTAAAGGGACCAAGCAGAACAATGATAAATTGAACAGGCCTGGTTTAGAGGTTGATCTGAAAGGAGAATGCTGCCAGGACAGGGCTATTCTATTTAAAGAGGTGAACGAGGAAAGAATTGTTTTGGACAATGTATGCTCTTTGCCAGATTCTCAAATCATGTACTTTGCATCTCTCATTATGACAAAAACTTTCGGAGGATTTCTGTGCCTCTAAAGGAAAAGAAATGGAAGAAAAGATGGTTCTCCGACCCAATAAATGTGTTAGCATAATAAAGAAAGGAGCCAACAGAAAGAATAAAGTGGACTAAAATATTGAGCCTTCCTTAAAGGATCACGGGGAAAAGAAAATTAGATGGGCATAGGACATCAGAGTTCTATCTTATTCTACTGAAGAAGGTGTAGCAGAAATATCACTTGAAACATGAGATGCTCAAAAAGGCAAGGTCTTGAGGAATTCAGAGTAAAGTTATTGATTCTTATGTGGAAGGCTGAAACATGGAAAATTAACATGTTCACTTAGCCATCCTCAGTGGCTTTTGTTCAGGATCCTACAGAGAGTAATCCTCAAATAGAAACAGTGACCAAGAGGAAATTGACCTATCAGGTGGTTTCCCATATTTCTTGGAGATTCCAAAGACAAAGACCAGGGCAAAGAGTCTGTGGGATGAGCCTGCTGGACATGGAGCCTAGGTCATTCAGAAGGTCATATTCAGCGCAAAACCAGGGCACCAGAAGTCCAGGTTTTGGAGGGAAATGAACTTCAGGAGCCTTTTATGTGAAGTGAAGGGAGAACAATGTGGTGATTGCAGCTTCCAAATCCTTTGCAAGGAAATGGGGAATATCCCTGGTGTCACTCTTCAACAGTAGATGGGGTTATAATTAACACCCCTCTCAGTGGGCAATTTCCCTAACAGAGTGTAAGTTCACAGCTTTACTTTCTGGATGCTCAGCAAAGACAGGCAAACTGGTGTCCTGGTGAGACAGAAGGCAAGAAATATTCTGTGTTCAGAGTCCCTTCCATACTGAGTTTCACTGGGTTCTTTGATGGGTTCCAGTAATGTGGCTCTGCATTGCACCACATAGTGGATTTAAGACACTTTTACTTGGAGGCTAAAAATTTTTCCTTTTTTTTTTTTAAATGTAGATGCAGGTCATGGAGTTATTTATACTTTTTAGCTCACACTATATTGGAAGACTCTACTTGCTTTTTATTTTATTTTTATAATGTCCCTTTTTATCTCCAGTCCCCGTTCTTATTTTTCTCCTTCCCCTAGGCATCCATGAAAATGCATTTGGTATCTCTCTGCAGTTACATGTTGTTCTTTCATTTTGTATGAATGAGTGAGGTCTGTCCTGGTGACTTTATTTACTATGTCATCCCATCCCCTACTGCCAACATATTTTCTGCCTCCTTCTTAGCTTTGTATATTTGTTCTTTCTGGCCTTCGTCAACATCAAACACATGTATGTTATACTTATGTAGCCTTTAAATTTCTTTGCTTCTCCCAATTAATGAAAGTTTTATTAGTGAGGGAATTTGTGTCTGTTTTGACCATTTCTGTGTCCTTAGATTCTGGCATAGGACCTGCGACAGAGTAGGTACTCACTAAATATTTGCAAAAAAAGTGAATAAATGAATTTGTGAAATGGTGTTGGGAATATATATTATTCTGCATTTTCCTTGTGTTTAGTCAATGTTGAATGTGTGGGACCAGTCATGAGGAAATCTATAATGTTCTACTGACACCTGAACTCTTACAGGAGAGAGTTGCTTAATTCACATTTGAATTAATTCACATGTGGACACTGGGAGGCAGATACACCGTTCTAGTCTTCCGAATAAGCCTGGACCAGAAGGAAGAGTGGATAAAGTGTGGTACTGTAATTTAACCTAAAAGACAAAGGACATGAGATGTTCAAGTGTTATATCTTTTCTGAGGCTTTAACAGTGAAAAGGTGTTTACATGCAAATTGGGGGAATTTTGCCAAAAGAATATTGTATTAAATGCGTGCTGTAAAGCTGTCATGTGGAGTGACTGCTTAACTACTGAAGCGTTATATGTCGGACAGAATGGCTGTGCCTAATTGAACAAAGACAGTTTTGTGTTCTTGGGCACAACAGGGTTTTAGAATGCGTTCAAATTACCACTCTGTCTTGTTTAGCCTTGGAGGAGGAGAAGGTAAGGGAAAACTGCCCACCAGTAATTCCAGATGGAAAAATAAAGGAACAGTGCCTGGAAGTGAGAGAAAAAATTCATGAATAACGCAGAAGGACTGCCCTAAGAACGGATTGCTCTAGTCTCCTGAAGGGAACAGCCACATGTCTGGTCAGCCATAGCATTAATTGATAAGACTGACAGTTTAAGGAACAGAACAAAAGAAATGAGAAGGTTACCCAGGAGCACTTACCTCTCCTTGCTCCTGTTCCCATAGAGCAAAGGAATTGTCTACTCTTCTGGAAGAGAATTAGGCTTTTTCTTCTTCTCTTTAAGACTTCCCTACTTACTTTTCTTGTTAATGATGTATCTTGTTGTTATGAAAGAGAGAGAGAGAGAGAGAGAGAGAGAAGAGAGAGAAAGAGAGAATTTGCAGCTCAGTCCCTTTCTTGCTATCTTTTTAAGTGGCCAATTCATCCCCAAGTGACCCATCTTTCTCTATTGATCCCATAGTGTAAACATGCCTGAAAAACTGTAGCAATACAGGCAAGGTCCTTTTTCATAGGGGGAACATATTAGAAGATTGTGGCCAAGTGTCAAGCATATTTTTTAGAATTCTACTTATCAATCACATAACTAATAGCATTGTCTCCATTCTTTCTTCTAGTTTTCAATGGGTTCCAAACTCCAGAAAGAAAGACTGGTATTGATTGGCTTTCTAAAACCTTAGCATATTCCAAAATAGATTTTTACCTAATATATGGAAGTTCTTTTGATCACTATTTGGGAGATGTTTGCAAAGAAAGAGCGGGCTGCTTCATAAGGTATTGCTATTCCCTATCAAGAGAGACTAAGTCACCCCATCTCCAGACATTGTTGAGTGTCTTTTCCCTTAGAAAATATTGGAGGTATTAAAAGATTAAAGCTGGTTCCTACATTGGTGCAGAAATTTAGAGTTTACAAAAGGCTTTAAGATGCATCATTGTCCATAGTATGAAATAATGTGTATTTATTTTTATATTTATGTACCCAATTCCTTTAAGATGATATATTATTCTAATTTAGATGTTCAAGTGCATCATCTTCAAAGTGGACTCTTGAGAGTTGACTCAATTTTATGAAGCAATAAAAATAACACTTTGAAACAGTAAATTAATTCTACATATTAGTTTTATTATCAAAAGTAGTAATAGTACAAGGTTAAATATGTTGTCATTACTCAATATTTTGGAATATCCTCCTAAGGCCTGCAGCATGCTTGGAAATGTTTCTTACAATGAGAAATTGTTAACTCTGGGGAACTGATTTTATTTTAATTTTAATTTCAAGTCTTCACTACAGGTAATCTCTGGCCAAATGTTACAAATAAGGTGAGTGGTCAAAAAAGGTAATATAATTTTTTTAATACATTAAGAAGTATGTTTCTTGTTTATTTGCTTCATAAATATACTTTTTTTTTTTTTTTTTTTTTTTTAGTTTTAGGGACCAGGATTCTGCCTCCTATGGCTTTGTAAGTGGCATTATAAAGTGAATTTAAATGCAGAAAACAGTTTTGTAATACATCTATATATATAAAAGCCGGAACACTAGAATGATTGGAATGACTGGTTGCTTTGATGTGCACTGAGGCCCCAATTGGCCCTTTCACCCCATTTTGGGGCAGGACTGGCAGGCCAACTGCCTGCAGCCCCTTTCCCTGGCAGGCCTGGCCCCTGATGGTTCCCTCCACTCTGATCAGGGGTGGGGCCTGCTGGCTGACCTCCCACACACCCTCCCACCTGTCAGGCCCTGATCAGGGACAGGGCTGGTGGCTAACCTCCCATAGCCTTTCTCCCAGCCAGCCTGACCCCGGTTGGCCCCAATCGGGGCAGGCCAGCTGTATCCCACCTGTGCACAAATTCATGCACTGGGCCTCTAGTAATAATATAAAGAACAAGACATATTTGAATTTTGACTTCAACACTTTAATTAATACATGGGCCACTGCAACTTGCTTATGCTACCTCTAAGTCATGGATTTGTTATTGGTAAAAATTAGTATAATAATATATAATATCTAGGATTTTGTAGTAAGAATGGCATAAAATCATGAGTGAAATATACCTAGAACAAAGTAAATGCTCAATAAGTGGGACAAATTAGCCCTGGCAGGATGGCATAATTGGTTGGAGTGTCGGCCCATTCACCAAAATGTTGCAAATTCAATTCCCAGTCAGGGCATATACCTGGGTTTCGGGTTGGGTTCCCAGTAAGGGCAAGTACTGGATGTAAGACTGATGTTTCTCTCTCACATAGATATTGCTCTCTCATGTAGATGTTTCTCTCTCTCTCTCCCCCCCCCCCCCCAAAAAAAACAAAAATCAATAAAAACATACTTGGGTGAGGATTAAATAAAAAATAGATAAATAAATTAATAAAGGGTAAAAATTATACATGCATAACCATGCACTCTCTCAGTCTGCTAAGAGATCTCTTAACAAAGCACATCCTATTTTAATGAATATATTCTATTCTCTTGATGACAAAGTCAAAATCATTACAACAGAATCATGTCTCAGAGGCAGAAAGAAACAACTTAAGTCAGGTATCTGATTTAAGGTACTGTGTCCTTAAAACCTAACAGACTTCACTTGGGGATTGGTATTTAAATCCTTTAATAGAGACTGAGATCTTGCACGACAATACAAAATCAACATTCCCTGGAGCTATACTTCATGCTCACTGGTTCTCTCCTGTCACCCTGCCCTTTGGGATTTTCCTCTAGGTTTGCCTTCCAGCTTGAATTTCATACTGGCCAGACTCCAGACTGGAAGCTAGTAGCCCCTGGCAATCCACAAGGCCTTTCTAGATGGAAGATTGTATTACGCCTTTCCTTTGGCTTCACTGCTCTTCCTTCAGGAGTGAAGGCTCAGAAACCATGTTTCCTGTGTAGTACTAGGAGATTTCAAGAGGAATTTAACACTTTGGGCCTTGACCTTATCTATCACCCGGGGTCTTTAGCAGCATCTAAAATCTAACTCTGATGTCATCATTTATATCTGGTGCCAACATTTGGGAACCCTTCTAAGAAAAAAGCATTAAAGAGATAAAACAAAAAAATGTTTAGAGATGCCCTAACCGGTTTGGCTCAGTGGATAGAGCATTGGCCTGTGGACTGAAGGGTCCCAGGTTTGATTCTGGTCAAGGGCATGTACCTTGGTTGCAGGCACATCCCCAGTAGGGGGTGTGCAGGAGGCAGCTGATCGATGTTTCTCTCTCATCGATGTTTCCAACTCTCTATCACTCTCCCTTCCTCTCTGTAAAAAAATCAATAAAATATATTTAAAAAAAAGAATGTTTAGAGAAATACGAATTATCGTAATCCTGAAGTAGTAGGTCCCTAGTGAAAGACATAGATAGTCTATATCACAGAGCACATGGCGAATGGTGGGCCAGCCAACTGAGCAGGAAGTTCACAGTAATCATAGCAAAGGTAGAAAGCTCCTTACATTTCACCCAATCATAAATCAAAATTAAAAACAAACAAACACAAAAACATTAAACCCTTCTTTAAGACTTCCTTCCAAGAAGATCTACCCACTCTATCACTTATTGACACAAACGTATTTGGAGGAGAACTGTTGACACATAAATCATAAGCTTCACATGGACTTTTGATTTAAACAAAATATTTATGTGATAATCCTATATAATAACAGGGTAATATGCAAATAGACCGAATGGCAGAACAACCAAACAACCAATCAAAGCATAATATGCTAATGATATGTTAAGGCTGCTCAACCGCTCGCTATGACATGCACTGACCACCAGTGGGCAGACAGTCAACTGGTCTACCAGTCGCTATGACATGCACTGACCACCAGGGGGCAGATGCTCCGACCGGTAGGTTAGCTTGCTACTGGGGACCCAACAGATCAGATTGAGCGAGATGGGCCAGACACACCCTGGTGCCCTCCCACATCCCTCCCCGGCCCCGATCATGCACTGGTGGGGTCCCTCAGTCTGGCCTACACCCTCTTGCAATACAGACTGAGGGACCTTCCCCCTCTCCCCGAGTGCATGAATTTTGTGCACTGGGCCTCTAGTTCATTATAAAAAAACATTTAACTACTAATAAAAAAAATAGGGATAATGTTTACTCAGGCAAAGCATTCCATCCTGAGCATCTAAGTAGTTTCTTAGAAATAGGCTATTAGCCAACTGTAAATTAACTAGAGGCCTGGTGCACGAAATTTGTGCATGGGTATGTGTGTGTGGGGTGTTCCTCAGCCCAGCCTGCACCCTCTCAAATCTGGGACTCCTTGAGGGATGTCCGACCACCCATTTAGGCCCGATCCTAGTGGGATCGGGCCTAAATGGGCGATTGGACATCCCTCTCACAATCCAGGACTGCTGGCTCCCAACAGCTCACCTGCCTCTGCTGGATTGCCACTAACTGCTTCTGCCTGCCAGCCTGATCACCCCATAACCACTCCCCTGCCAGCCTGATTGATGCCTAACTGCTCCCCGGCTGGCCCGATTGCCCCTAACTGCCCTCCCCTGCCAGCCTGGTCACCCCTAACTGTCCTCCCCTGCAGGCCTGGTCACCCCTAACTGTCCTCTCCTGCAGGCCTGGTCGCCCCCAACTGCCCTCCCCTGCTGGCCCAGTCACCCCTAACTGCCCTCCCCTGAAGGCCTGGTCCCCCCCAACTGTCCTCCCCTGAAGGCCTGGTCTCCCCCCCAACTGCCCTCCCCTGCAGGCCTGGTCCCCCCCAACTGCCCTCCCCTGCAAGCCTAGTCCCCCCAACTGCCCTCTCTGGCTGGCCTGGTCTCCCCCAACTGCCCTCCTCTGCCGGCCTAGTCACCCCCAACTGCCCTCTTATGCTGGCCTGGTCACCCCTAACTGGCCACAACTGCCCTCCCCTGCAGGCCATCTTGTGGTGACCATCTTGTGTCCACATGGGGGCAGCCATCTTTGACCACATGGGGGTGGCCATCTTGTGTCTTGGAGTGATGATCAATTTGCATATTACTCTTTTATTAGATAGGATTTCTAAGTTTTCAGTTTTCTACATTTGGCTATGAGTTCTACTCTTTGGGGAGCAATTACTGACAGAGAACATGAACTTAACAGGATTGTTTAATTGGTTAATTTGGCTAAGTGATAGTTGGGATAGATGAATGGATGAATAAATAGACAGAAGAAAGGCAAAATATTATGGTGTGGGTTTTAGAATACTTATATACTGTTAGACAAATCAAGGTTAGCATTCTGGCTGATTCATTTCTTAGTTGCTCTGAATTTTAGGGTTCTTCTCGGTAAAATGTATATAATAAATGGACTTACACCTAGTATTGTTGTGACTATAAAATAAGATAATGCATAAAATATTTATTATAGTCCTGTCACAAAGTAATGTGATCTATCATTTTTCTATAAACTTATCATCATCCTCTTTCAGGTCTCTTTCAGTAATAGACTAGAATATCAGTAATAGAATAGAAAATAATGTTATTATATCTGTGTTCCAGTAGTAGTTTGCTGCATGACTATAATCAAATGACCTAATTATTCTGAAAAGTCCAAGATGAAGATGCCACCAAACTTAATGTCTGATGAAGAACCACCTCATGGCTCATAGGCAGCTCCTCTTCTTGCTCTGCCCTCAGGTGGTGCAAAGGATAAAGGAGCTCCTAGGGGCACTTTTATAGGAGCACTAATCCCATTCCTGGGGGCACCGCATCTCAAAGGCCACACTTCCTAACACCATCACATTGGGGATTAAGTTACATCATATGCATGTTGGGGTGACACAAACAGTGCCCATTGTAGTCACTATTTGAAGAAAATAGGATGAATGCCAATGGTCCATACTCTACCTAATATTTTAAACCACTTTTCAACATAATGTACCTGGGTGTAAAATAGGTCTACTTATTCATCCCCACTCTGATTTCCTCTCTGAGATTTAGACTTTTCTAAATATAACTTTCTTTTTAATATAGCCATTTATACGATTCTCTAAAAGCTCAAATTTAACATGATTAAAATGGCATATAGTCTCCTTAAATCATACCTCATCTCTACACTTTTTTTTTCTTTATTTCCTACTTTAGTTAATAGCAGCCCAATTTATCAAGGATATTAAGACAAAAACCTGCAAGAGAGCACATCTCTCTTCCCCTCTCTTTTATTCCCCACAACCTGAAATTATGCTCATATTGCTTTTGGAATTTCTACATTTACACCATCAATGCCCAGGACTCTAGTTTAGAATTTAACTGTTCATGGATTATTTAAACAGACTAATATGTCTTTTTTTCCCTCTATGACTAACCTTGGCACACAAGTGCCAGACAAAAACACTGCCAGTATCATCATTACCTTAGGTCAAGGAAACAGACTGTAGCCCTGTTGTTCTATGATGAGAATCTAATTTTAGAAAAGATGAGCTTCTTTCTCTGTTGCTCACGATTCATCTCTATGCCAAGCTCAGTGCCCAGAAATACACACTAAGCCTTGATTAGGCAAACAGGAGAACTGGCATATGGATTTGGGTAGACAAATTCAATAAGGATGAAACATTTCAGATAGAAGAGGAAAGGCTAGACCTGAAGAGACCTCATGATCTGAAGACATTTGCTGTATAATCTTTCCTGTCATTTGAGATGTACAGGTTCATGAAGAAAAAGCCAGTAAAGCCACTTACTTGTCTGAATATACTAAACCCAGGGCTTCCTGGGACTGTTTCTTTCTTCTTCCCTTTGTCTCCCACAGAAAGGAAAGGGTTGGGCATAGGGTAAATAGTCAGTAAATTTGTTGAACTGAACAGAAATTATGAGTTACTTTTTAAACAGAAAACACATTGTAACTATAATTTATCTGAAATGCCATGAGTAAATTTCTTTGAGCATTCAACACTTCAAACTGGTAATTTACTTGTCATGCAAATCAGTGAATTCATATTGTTTCAGCAATACACTTTCAAAAGTCAAATCACCAAGGTAACTTGAAGGAATATGATTATCATCAGAGACCTGGTACATGATTTCTTTTAGCACCTTAAAAAGAGCCAGGAACTAGAATCTGTCGTGTCAGATGGGGACATAATACATATAAACACACACACTCATGCACACACACATGCATACACACACATAACTAGTTCTTGTGTTTTTAGTCAAGGTAAAAGAAAAGAAAATGTAAAAATGTGTTTTTAGCATTGGCATTCTCCTTTGTACTAAAGAAATGCTTCCATATACTCATTGTACATTTCCAATATGTATGATTATGAACAAAATTAAACAAAAAGGAATGAATTTTGGAATCTCTTCCTTTTAATTCATTATTTTTGTGGCCCACTAAAAGAGACTCATGACTCACACAAATCAACGTCACTGCAGAGACTGAGAAGAGGAATTCTGTGGTGCTCACAAGATGTGAGGGGTTGGTTCCTCTGTTTCCACTGTGTTACACAAGAGCTTGGCAATGGGCAACTCTTGCCTAAAACTAAATAAGCTGACCTCATAAGCAAAACCCTCTTTCATCACTAAAATTATGAAACTTCAACCGGCTTTGTTTTTTTGTTTTTTTTTATCTGAAAATTCATTCATGGAGACACCATACTGAATCCTAAAGGAAGCAGAGCTTCTTGTAACATAGCTTCTCATTCACAGGGAGGGCAGTGAATTGGATAAGACAGCCCCAATAGAGTGAGGTGCTTCCGTGAGCTCCAGTTTATCTAGAAATGCTGCAGATCACAGAATACATGTTCCTATAAAAAGACTAAGGCATTCCCAGCCAATGTGGCTCAGTGGTTGAGCCTTGACCCATGAACAAGGAGGTCATGGTCAGGGCATATGCCCGGGTTTCAACCTTGACCCCCAGTAGGGGGCGTGCAAGGGACAGCCGATCAATGATTCTCATCATTAATGTTTCTATCCTTTCCCTCTCCCTTCCTCTCTCTGAAATCAATTAAATCTTATTTTAATAAAAGACTAGGACAAACGCAAATCCAGATGTGGACTCATGACCTCTTGTGTTGCCGTTTTAACTATGCAACAATAATGATAAAGTACAATAGACTCTACTGAGAAAAATCAAATTCTCTGCTGGACCTGATCATCCTGTGGTCTCCCTCTCACATCCTGCCAGGTTATGGAAGGTATAAATAATAAAAGAACCAACCTGCTGATCCCCTAAAATCTAACATGAGATTTATAGACCATGAAGACAAATATGAAGAAAACCCAGAGGGAAAAACAAAACCTCACAGTATATGTTCACAACATTAAAAAAAAAACCGAACTTCATTACAGTGTAAATGGAAAACAAAATACGAACTAGACCACATTAAGTGAAAAGTAAAAGGATATAGAAAAGAAATTAATTCATTAATTGATTTATTCAACAACCAGAAATATTTATTCAATATCTACTATGAACCTGGTATTTTTCTAAGCCATGGGGATAGTGGTGACCTACACAGACAAACAGCTCTCTCCTAATGGGGATCGTGTTCTAATAGAGAGAAGGCAAAAATTGGTCAAATGTATGATATGCCAGGGAGTGATGGGTGAGGAGAAGGGACATAAACCAGAGAAGAAGTAAGTGGAGGGTTGGGAAAGTAGTTAGCTATACTTTCTAATGAGCCATGTGGAGATTTGGTTCCAGGAATTAGGGAATAGCAGGGCATCTTGGAATTCTTGGGGAGACTAGATTTATCTGGGAGAGGACAAAAGTAGATTAAGTCATGGTGATTCCAAGGTGGGAGTGGAGTGAGGCTTTAGAGGAGAGTAGATCTTGTTAGGGGATGTAGACTCCTGGGGCCACTGCTTTCTTCACAGTTATGATGTGGGAGTAAGGGAGAAAGTGCTTTGTTTTGTCTTATTTTTCTCTAGGGCATATGGAGGGCTGAGCTACCCTTTTGACCTCTGGGCAAACCAAACCCTGGTATTAGTCCTGAGTCCTCCCAATAGAAACATGGACAGTAGAGGAGGGGAGGTCCTAACTGGAAAAGCAGAAACACTTGTTCTCACCTTTGTTGGTAGCAGATAGAGGCAGGGGACAAGTATAGAGAAGATATCCCGCTTCCTCCTGATGATGGTAGGAGCTATTTCTAGCTTCATAAATTGATTTTAATTTTAAAAAGTTTAAAAACATACAAAACATTGAAAAAATACACTCTTTACTCTTAAGGAAATCAAATAATGCATCTATTTGTAAGTTAAAATAATAACAAGAGGACCACAGATAGACATAAAGACAGGTGTTTTTCAGCCTTTTTTTCACCAATTGAATGCTACACTCCCTCTTAAAGTAGCCTCTTTCTGTTCTTAACCCATATAAATAGATTTCCTACTGCAGGTTGTATGTGTATCTGTGTGTACCTGTGTGTATGTGGTGCATGTGTTCTATACAAAATATCTAGCTGCCATTGAGACTAATATGTCCTGAGAATGCTGTCCCCTCAAACCAATCCATCCTGCTTTCCCTGAATGTCACCCCCACATCTGAAACACCTTCCTCTGGAACTGACTTCCTCCAATCATCTAAGTGAAAATGATGCTCAGATACAAATGCTATCTGGAATTTCACTGCCATCTCCATTCCTGAGTCCACCTCCTAAAATTAATGTTTTCTTTCTCAGTTCACTCAAAGAACTTCCTTTGCATTTATCTTTTGGATGCCTTCAGAATTGGAATCCTTTATATTTAACTGGAGGCCTGGTGCATGAAATTCATGCAGGGGGGGGTCCTCAGCCTGGCCTGAACCCTCTCACAATCCGGGACCCCTTGGGGGATGTCTGACTTCTGGTGTAGGCCCTATCCATAGGTCTAAACCAGCAGTCGGACATCCCTCTCGCAATCCGGGACTGCTGGCTCCTAACCACTGGCCTGCCTGCCTGCCTGATTGCCCCTAAACCCTCTGCCTGCCTGATTGCCCCTAACCACTTGCCTGCCTGCTGATTGCCCCTAACCACCTCTGCCTTGGCCCCTGCCACCAAGGCTTTGTCTGGAAGGACATCTGGAATGATGTCTGGAAGGTCTTTCAGCTGTCTTGTCTAATTAGCATATTACACTTTTATTATTATACATTATGTCAACATGTGCCTCCCCATCTTGGTGGTGAGACCTTGAGGACTTCCAACATCTCTGCTCTCTCTGGGTATTTAGCAGAGTGCCTGGTGGGTGAGTTGCTTGTTCACTGCATGATATGTAAATTTGGGTTAACTAAAAAGCATCGGCCTCCAAAATTTCTAAAATAACTTCATCCAAAAATGTTTATCTTTATTTCATTATGAAATCAACTCAGAGTCATCAAATAAAATTTGCAAAACAGAAATATATGGGTAGGGGGAAGAAGTCTCCCAAAGTCTGAATTATACAGTGGTAATGTACTTATTTAGATTCATTTTTCCAAACAATTTTAACATGATTATAATCATACTTTATATACAGTAGTTATCCTGCTGTTTCCCTTAATAAGGGAAATGCTTGTAATTTATGACATCCTCTCCAAAAGCACTCAGTTTAAATCCTGTATAATTTTCCATTGAGTATATATAGTATAATTTGTTTAATCATTCCAATCTTGTTGGTCATTTAATTTGTTTTAAATTTGTTAGTATAATAATTAACTATGTTAAATGCTTATGAATGTAATGACATTTTTATATTTTCAATTATGTCTTTTAGATAGAGTTTCAGAAATGTAGTGGTTGGATCTAAGTTTATTAAGTTTGTATTATTTTATTAATAATGTATTTAAAAGGTTTTTCATAAAGGTTGTGCCAATTTGCTCATGTAAAATTTATTTTATATCACCCTTACCAGTATCCAGGATGAGATAATGATGATAATTGTGATGATGATGATGATGATGATGATAGTATGATGTATGGTTTTTATACTGATGATCTTAATGTACTAACATTTCAGCACCAAAATATGACAGAATCACCAAAGCAGGTTTATTATCCATTTTTTCAGTTTTGGTTTAATTTAATGCTAGAGAAATCAGTTTGATTAAAGATATGAAATGAGTAAGAGGAAAATAAAGAGTAAGAGATGAAGGAAGAGGAGATAATAAAATTAAGAAGAATGTCTTGTTATTCTTCCATCTTTTAGAATATTTATTATTCTTTATTATTATAAGCTTAAATTTTATCTATAATTTTTGGGGAAATATAATTATGAAATGATCCCTTTGATGCATTTTATTATGACCATGGAATTTAGAAAATTGGCATAACATAATGCATTACCATGCCAGAAAATGAAAGGAACTCTTTAATAATAGCTTTTGTCTGCAGATGATGTATTATAGAATTCTACACCTGAAACCTATATAATTTTATTAACCAATATCACCCAAATAAATTCAATTAATAAAATACCTACAAATAAAGAAATTTACTGTTAAATAACACCTCTAATTCTCAACATTTATAAACTATTTGTTAAACAATTGGGGAATAGCAGTTTGATTAATCTGAAGATGAATGCAGTAAATGTTACAGGCTTTAACACCATTTACATCCAAGTCTGCCTACTATAACTCTTCTGTTCTGAGGAAATAAGAGATCTTGTCCTATGCTTCTTGGACATTCATGACCAAGAAAATATTACAGCTCAGAGGAGCTCCTATAAATTACCTGCACGCCTTTCACCATTCCCTATGCCAGTCCTGGCCCACTTCCATTTGACAGACCTGGAAAATAGAATAACTTTCCAAATTTAAACATTCTTGCTTTTCACATACACTTCAATAATTTATGCTCTTAACTTCCAAAAATTAGTATTTTTTCAAATTTATTTTAATCTTACTAGTCTACTCGTTTTATTCTGTAATTTAAAAGATTAATATCCAGGGACATTTTAATTATTCTTTGAAAAGTCCCCAGAAATGAATGAGAAGAAAGTTGAGAAGAGCAGAAAAGTAGAAAGGAAGTAGGACAATACCAAAATGTGCTGGATGATTTCAAATGCCTGGCCTGTTTGGCCCTCAGTGACCTTGGCCAAAGAAGAACTGGAAAAATAAATATGAGGCTTAGAAGGACAGACCTAAATAGGGGGTGAACTTTGAAGGAAGTCACCAAAAAGGCAAATTCTGGAGTCTAGGTGTTGGGAAAATGATTTTTTTTTTTTTTGCCTTGTCTTGCCTTGATATTAATCTGATTGTTTAGTAGTTCCAAGGATTTCTTTTGGGGCTGGAGATATGAAAGAGTGACCATCGAGAAAATTGGCATGACTTGTGTGGAAAAAGCCATCTCCTCCAGTTGTCATTAACTCAGGGTAGATTTCTAGTTTTAGAAGGGATATTGTTTGCTGATAAAAATGTAAGACAGGGTTGGCCATTGGAAGTGTGGAGAGTGGGTTAGTAAAGGCATTTAGTAAAATGGATAGATTTTAGAAGCTACTACAGAGTGAGTATGTATATAATCTCCCTGTATCCATATGGCATAAGCAGGAAGGTTAATTCCAGACCCCAAAGGCTTATAATTGGGGTATGAAAGGAAACAGTACTGGAGTACTGCAAAATTCTCAATTTTATGTTATGGTCTAAGAATTTTTATATATTAAAACAATAACCTCCTATGTGATGGTCTTGGAAATGGGGTGATAATTAGGTTTATATGGGATAGTGATTGTGGGGCTTCTATGAGGGCATATTGGGGTTAGTGTGCTTATAAGAGAGACACCAGAGGTAAACATAACCACATAACTAGTTTATTTAATGATCATTATCAGCAATTATTCATGTTCTCTTTCAGTCACCCCAACAGTAATTACTTTCCTGACTTATACTTTGATCGCTTACCTTTGACCATGTTTAAAGTTCATTAAGTGGAATATAAATGGTGGCTTTGTTCAACATTAGGTTTGTTAGATTCATTCATGTCCTTTTGTTTACTGTGGTTATTTTTATTTGTTTGTTTCATATTTGTGTCTGGGTAATGCTCCAATATGTGAATATATAACCATTATATACATATTATTTTATGTTCATTTAAGTTGTTTCCAGAGACACTGTTACTTGTAGGAAACCAACCACTGTCTCACTAATAGAAAGATGTAAAAGGCTGGTCAACCTTGAAGCTCTGAAAGTTCAGAGCCAACCACTCCCTATCTAATAGAGACAATGGTAACTGAGGCAACTTCCCCATCTTGTAATCATGTAAATCCTTACTGATATGATAATTCATTTATTACCTGGCTAAGGGCTATGGGTGTATTCCAAACCTGCTTAAGGGTAATGGGTGTATCCCATAGTCTCAATAAAAGGGATAGCAAGGCCTGAGTCTAACGGTAGTCCTCGCCCTAGAGGTGGAATCCCACCTGGCCCCCCATTTACCCAAATTAACTCTTTTTCCAGTCTCTTTTCATTTTGATTGCGGCCTTCTCCAGAAACCAGACCTGAACGGGAACCCTGAAACATGCGGGACGTGAAAGGGGCTCCCACAGTTACTAATAGCACTAATAAATATAAGAACAATATTCTGTTGAACAAATACCTCAGAGAGTAATGGATGAGTAAAAGACCACACATTGTTTCAACCTTCCTAGAAACCAACACTCAGTTTTCCCAAAGCTATTTCACCAATAAGTATGATGTTGGTTGTCATTTGTTGTTGCTTTATTGCTTTTTGGAGATATTTTTATTACATTAAAGAAGTAATGTGTTCCAAGCAGTCTGAAGAGAAAGAGAGAATGAGAATATATGCACACATTAATTTCCTTGGTGCAGAAATAGCATACCACTTTTATTTTGCATTCCATTGGCTGGTATGGTTTGGATAGTCCTTGTGTAGGGGAGAAAATGCAAATAAAAACAACAACAAGTCAACAAAATGAATGTTAGATTCTCACAAGGATTTAGGATAAGCACAGCTGCAGGTTGCTGAGGTGAGGGGCTGGAGAAGACTGAAAAAGTATGAAAAATGAGTGGAGTCAAATGATAGTTAATAAGGAAGTAGTGAAGATTTTTTGAAAAAAGGAGTAACATGATCAGAGCTGATTTTTTTAAAAAATCAATTCAACAGTAATATTTTATATGAATTGGGGCTGAGATAGACAGAAACCAAGAACCTCTATGTTACTTATGTAGTATTACTTAAGTGCCAGCTACTTTTAGCCCCTATGACAGGAACTTTCTATCATTTAACCTTTATAACAACCCCGATGGTCAGATATTGTTGTTTTTGTGTTTTGTTTTGTTTTGTTTTAGTAATTAGAATTGGAACAAAGAATTACATTATCTGGAAGCACTAGCTAGATTACCCTGATGATGAACAGTTAAATAGTTAAGATCTCATGACCATAGTCCAAAGGAGATCTAATTAAGCATTTGCTTGCACTGGTCAGATAGGGAATGAAAATGTGTGAAATAGTGACAGAGACAAAGCAGCAATAAAAAAGAGCAGGGTTGTCAAAATGGGGTAGAAAGTGGGTTTTCAGGCTCCCAGTCCAGTGATCTTTCCATTTTACGACACATCCCCTCGGCAACTCATAGGGTCAGTTCCAATCCCATTGCTTTATGATGCTAGAGTTGCAAACAGATTTATGTCAGTTCAGTAGCAATTATTCAGGATGCGTTTGGCCGCTGAAATTTTCCTGTGGTCTGCAGGACTGCACGATGCTCATTTAAGAAGTAATCCATCAACATGGAGGAATCAAGAAGACAGGAACATAAAATCAGATTGGAAAGCGGTCAATGTAATAGTCCAGCTGTTTCATTAAAAAATCAGATTTCCTTCTGAGGGACTTTTAAATTCTTTTTTTTCCAATATTTATAAGGCAAACTATTTTTGCTAGAGTGTTCAGAAGGCCAAAAATCTATTTCTTACTACCTGCTAATAAGGATTGGCAGTAATGCAGCTTCAGAGGAAAGTTAAAATTTAAGTCAAATATTTCATACAATCCTCAGAAGGTGAAAATCAAGGGGTGATGTTTCTGTATCAGAGAAATGAAATTTCACTCTCCTCAGTACTGTTTAGATAGAAATTCTTAACCCCAAATTTGTACCTGATCATAGTGGGCCACTATTTAAATAGCTTTTCTTCTTTCTTCCTCCTCTAATCTGCCCAATAACCTTATGAGATGATAGGGATCATATAATTTTTCTGTTCTGAAGATGAAGAAAGTGAGTCTCAGAGGAGTTCAAATACTTGTTTCTCACCACATGTGTACTTGATGATGGGGATGTATATCAGTCCTGACTTATTATTTCCTCTAAACGTAGGGTTTTGTCATTTAAGTTGTTGCCATCCATACCTGGTATGATGAGTCCCTGGGTAAACTTTGGAATCCTGATGGTAATAAGACCGTATGTCAAGGAATGGTGGTACATTTCCTTAGACTAAGGCAATAGAGTAGGTGTGGGTAAGGAAGAACACATTATAAGCTATTATAATATCTGAATTTTAATCAGGCACTACTTCCTGCAACTGTATCCAAAATGCAGGAAAATACAGTTATTGTGAGCTGAATAATGGACTCCAAAATGGCTGAGTCCTAATTCTGGGAAGCTGTGACTATTCTACAGCCTAAGGCAATTTGCAGATATGAGTAAGTGAAACATCTTGAGAAGGGTAGGTTATCATGGATTATCCAGTCAGGCATTGATTCTATCTTACAAGAGGAAAATTGAAGACTTGACTACAA
The DNA here is from genome assembly GCF_027574615.1 of Eptesicus fuscus. Lineage (NCBI taxonomy): Eukaryota > Metazoa > Chordata > Mammalia > Chiroptera > Vespertilionidae > Eptesicus > Eptesicus fuscus. Next base: position 112,283,069 of record NC_072474.1, on the reverse strand, counting down.
GAGGAGAACACATTCTGATCTCTGAAGCAAGACATGAACCTGCTGCCTTTGAAGATGGAGGAAGGTTGCAAGAGACAAGGAATGCAAACAATGCAGTTTTTGAACCTGGAAAGGACAAGGAAACAGACCTCTTAATGTTTCAGGAGCAGGCCTGGCTCTACCAACCTCTTCATTTCAACCCAGTGAGACTGATTTTGGACTTCTGACCTCCAAAACTGTTTAACAGAATAAATATGTTTTGTTTTAGGCTACCAAGTTGATGACAATTGGTTGTAGCAGCCTTTAGGAAACTTAGAGAATGGCTTTGCAGCAGTGTTAATGGGACCAAATGTTCTCCTCTAAGTAAGTGCCAGTCATGATAAGTCAAGATCTCAGATTTCAATCTAGCCATGTCCCTCTGAGAGATAAACGAAAGGGCAAGTAAATAAATTCTCTGTTTCACTATCTTCTTCTATAAAGTTCTTTATAATTGTCTACCCTTGAGAACTCAGTGGAGTCATAAACAAACCTTAAGAGCTTTTCAGAATCTTCCTTGAGACATAAATGAAAGTCAGTCTCATGCTACTCATTCTGCAGTTCCTTTCTCTTGACCCTTCGCTGATCTTATTAAATCTTCCAAAGATGTGGGCACCTTTCAGGCCCTGCAGAACTCTCCAGAAGTTTGAGATGGAGAAGACACCTCTCAGAAAAGTAACAACATTGGACAATTCTGTTCCTTCCCTACTCTGACCCATGGCATTGCCTACTTTTGTGCCTTATCTCTATCTTTGACACATATCAGATACAACTTTTCCAATAATGAAATCATAGAAGATGGGAATAAAGGACCTTGGGAAAAATCTGTGGCAACCCAGAGATTAGAGTATGTAAGTTCAATAAGTGGCAATACTCATAACTTCCCTCCTTCATGTCTGTTTCCTATAAAGCACTCTTTGAGAAATAAATATTATGAAGTTCAATACTTTGAATCAGACTCTCTATTCTACACAAATTGAGTCCTTCTCATGCTAATGGGACTGAATCTTAATGCTATATCTCCCAAAGATACTGTCTTTTTATGATTGGACTCCTTTCTTGGCATTCCTATGCTAACACATACAGGTATTACAACATAACTTTTCAACCACACTCACAAAGCTACTGGAGGCTACCAATAGAATGAGCCATGCTGTTAACCATCTTTGCCAACCAAATTACTTGCAACCTTGACAAGCTCTCTGGATACTGTGCAACTCCTTTCCTTGTCCGGAACAGCCTCCCCATTGCAATCAAGTTTCTTAGCTCCTATAAGCTTTCTGTACCTTCTATTTAACTGGAATCACTTAGGTTCTTTATGTCTCACAATGTACTTGCTTCAGCTTGTCAATTCAAGTTCGAACCTTCTGCTCTAATTTGAAATTCAAGAATTTGTTTATTAACAAAATTTGCCTTGGCAAAGAATTTGAGGAAAAATTGACTTTCATTGTAGTCTCTCTACTTGCTAGCTAGGTAAATACCGAACATATTCTCTAATATTACAAATTCAATATTTAACTTTGGTATGTAAATAATAGCAATACTGATTTTTCTGGTGGATATTACCAGAAACATATGGGACATTGTCCATGTTCGTACTTTGAAAAGTCTAACAAACCATAATCGATAATAACCTTTCTTCTCTACTCCCAGAGAAATCCCCAAAGGAAGTGCTCTATTTCTTGGATATTATTTTTAGAATAATAACACTATAGGATATAGTCAAGTACACCTCCTCTGTATAATTCTTGCTTGCTACATATTGTGCAGCACTAATATTTGAAAACTTTTTTTAAAAAATAAACTTGGTTGAAATGACTCATCTTATAAATAAAGTTAAGACTCTCACAACTGCAAATATTAATTATGATGTGTTGGTGTGGAAGTATTAAAAAGTGACCCCTAAACTCTTTGACATTATTTCCATTGAGATGTGAGTTCTATGTCCCCCTCCCTTAAATCTGGCCTCTCTGACTTGATCAGTAGATAATTGGCAAGGGAAATGGTTAATTTCTGGGCCCAGGCCTTAAAATATGGTCAGTTTTCACTTCTTGGGTTTTGGGACACCCACTATTATAACATAGTTCCTATGCTGTGAAGAAACCATATGCAGAAGTATTCTACAAAATAGCTCCAATTTAACACCTGTATCCCACACCAGACATGGGAGTGAGTGGGACTTAATATGATTGCAGCCTCCAACCATTGAGTAATACCTAGCTATGTGCTACTCAAATGAATGGGGAAAGGAGCAGATATGAACTCTTCATCCCTGCCTAAACTGCAATACATGAGAAAAATAAATGATTGTAATTAATGTAAGCCACTACATTTGGGTTGTCTCTTTACATAGCAATGCAAATATGGAGCAAAATATCTAATGCAGAAAGATCAACATATCTGGCAATTTGGCTAGGAGAAGAAGGCTCTCCTGTTATAATAGTTGACTATGGGGTTAGGGAGAAAGTGGGGACACTATTAGTTGTGTGACTTTATGTGCATATAGACAGGAAATAACCAAATTACATTAACAAATATAAAATTGGGGTCAAAGATGAGGAGTAGATACAGAATCAAGGTTCAGAGCTAGGAGGGTCAGCAAGCCAAAAAACAAAACAAAACAAAAAGACAAAGAAAAAAAACAACAAACCAGAAGATGTGGCTGAAGTGTCACTTAACTGAATATCAGAAACTTGGTTTTTGTCCCAAATACCCTTTTTACTAATTCCTAATGCCTAATGCTTTATGTTGGCAAGGAAGGTCAGAGCTATAAAGAATCCAACCAAGATTAATTTTTATGTCCAAGGTATGTTATAACATGAATAACCTAGGAATATCTATCACACTAAGCCCAACTCTGTGACTTTGCAGAAAACAATTGTTCTTTACAGCTCAACCTACATTCTTCAATAACACAGCAAGGAATCTTGACCTATAAAAGTGTGCCTCACAGCAAAATAGATTTACAGTAAAAGGACAAGAAGTTGCACTCAGCAAAACAATAGTTACAGTTCTCAGAGTTACGGGCTAAGCTGAAGTGTAAGATCATTCAACACAGCATGGCAATAAAAATGGACTTACAGTATATACTGTTGAGTGGATGAGAGACCCAAAAGCAGAATTAAAGATGTTTTAAATGACCTTAATTAACCTGTTAAAAAATGCAGGTCTCTGAGGCTCATTCCCAGGGGTACCAGTTCTAGATTTAGGGTGTGGTGACTAAGATCTATATTTTTGCCAGTCACCCAGGGTGATGTTGACATACAGTGATGTGTGAGAACCAATAATATTAATGGTATGGCTTACAGGACTAAGTTATTCAGGATGTGTCTGTGTATTTATGATGATATTTACTGAGCACATGTTACAAGTTAATAGCAAGCCCAACCCTTTCGTTTCCTCTTACTCTGCCTGTGGCAGATGCACATTCATCATCAAGAAGAAATGAGGACACATATGTAATAACTTAGTCAATAAAGAAAAAAATATTGAAAAAATAAAAAGAACAAACATGTTGACAGGCTGGGAGGATTCTGCCTCACTGGCATGGCCCAGCTGTAGCTCCTATGTACTGCCTCAGAGCTTGAGCTGAGGTCACACTTTTCTTGTCATACAAGGGCCAGAACAAGCACAGTACTTATATGAAGGGCAGTCTATGTTTCCAAAGTTCTCCACTGGCTGGCAGAAGCTCACTATATTTGCCTCAGTTTCACCAATGGCATCAGTTGGTTGGACATCAACCCATGCACCAAAAGGTTACCAGTTCAATTCCTGGTCAGAGCATACATGCCCGGGTTGCAGGCTCAATCCACATTAGGGGGTTTGCAGGAGGCAGCCAATCTTACATCAATGTTTCTCCCCCTCCTTCTCCCTTCCTCTCACTCCAAAAATCAATAAAAATATTTGAAAAGAAAAACAAAAAACCTTAAAAGGTTATAATTATCAGTCCAAAGGCCATAGCTATTAACTGGTACTAATCATCTTTGGCCTATTAGAAAGACCAATAGAATAAATGTCCAGAAAACTGAGTTGTACTCTGTTTTGACCACATAATCTCTCTGAGTCCCAGTTTCTGCCTCTGTAAAATAAAAAACAAGAGTATTTGACTTTCAGGTAAAGATTAAGCAAACTATATACACAGCCTAAGATGGTGTCTGGAATGGAGTCAATACTCATTATATGTTGTCAAGAATCCTATTTTGGACTTGAATTCTGGGTATATGTCAGACTATAGGATTGGAAGGTACAGACCTTGGCTTCATATTTTTATCTTATGATATTATTACTCCTGCTTTGCTAACCTTCCAATCAATATCCCATTAGGACCTGGGGAGGCTGATTGACCAGATGTCACTAGGAAACGATGCCATCAAGGGCTGACGATGGGGGTAGAGCTCATGTTAACAGGGTAGAGACAGACTGTTTGCTTAATCCTTTCCACAAGCACAAAATGATTTTATTTCAAGACGGACACTCAGACTGCTCACTTAGTGTGTCCCCTTCGCATGTCCTGGCCTATCGGGCAATCAATGAAAGGCTAATTCACCCCCATATGGGCTGCCTCAGGCCAAGTCTCTGCCTGGCTGTTTTGCAGAGATGTGGACACCTGTTGTGATACACTGCAGTATCTCCAAGAAAAATAAACAAACATCTAAACCTACTCTGTGGAGAGCAAACTGTATACAATCCTCCTACCCTTCCCAACCCTAAAACAAGCTATTGTGAAAATGTGGGAAAGAGGTGGCTATTTCTCTCCTTATCATGCTCAAAACTTCACCATCAATCTCAGCACCTGAAACATACTTCTGAACTTACCTGGATGATGAATGATGCTAAATTGGCCTTTTCCTCCAGGGCAAGTGAGAGGTTGAACAATTTTATCTCATGGAATTGAAAAGAGTGTCCAAGACACAAATCTACTGCAAAGATTGGCAAAAGCCTCTGAAGTATCATTTGCTAGATTATTTCCACCTTGAGTTATTGTTTTGTTTAATCATGTACTTCTTTACTCCTCTGCAGGCTCATTGCTAGAGATGAAGAATATAAAATAAGAATCACTGCATCTCCAGAGGTAGCATCCTAGTTGGGCATAAGGGTAGGATATGCAGGGAAATACATAAACTAATAATGTTTGCACAATAAACATTACTATGGATAATGTGGAGTGGGGTAAACATTAAAGTAATTCAAGGCACTCTGAATAGAGGTCTTTAAAAAAATGAATTAGTAATTAATTATTTCTTAGAGCCTGGGGAAGGCATTTCATTGGATATGACATTCAATCTGCCAACTAGTAGGACTAGAATGGTGCCAGCCCTCCCCCCCACCCCCCTCGCCCAGGAGAGATACATGTAAGCATCCTTTATTATATGGACAGTGTTTCTGCAGGTTCCAGGAGCAGGCTGCCGAGGTTAAAATCATGGTTGTGCTACTAGCTAGCAACGATGCTTTGGGCAAGCCCCATGCTGCTTAGCCTCAGTTTCCCAGCAATAATTAGCGGAGCTCTAACGTTATGTGAGAACAGGAATAACAAGGATTCCTCTGTTCTCACGCCTTCACAATCTATCCGCAAAAGGATGTGTTTCTGTGAAAGGGCATCCTCTCTCCTCCCAGCACCTCCGCAGCAGCCTTTCCTCACCACTCTGACCCATATGTGAACCTCTTAAAAACAACCACAAAAAGGGTATCATTTGTCTTTCTTAAAATCCTCCCAGGGGACAGAACACACAAAGCATTCGTTCGTCAATACTGTTTACTACTTGGTGGAGTAAATGTAAAGCTGATGTTTTCCAGGCAGTTGCTGATGGCTTTTTGCGGACAAAGACATATCCCTGGACACTTTGACATTTCATGCTATGCTCTTGGGGCTTCCAGTGCTTTCCCATAACTGCATGTCAAAACAACGAGCGCGCGCCTGCTTATTTAGAACAACCTGCTTAATAACTGACAGTCGAAGCCTGCCACAGCCTTTGGGTCGTGCTGCTGGCTTTCACAGTGAGATTGAGATATTTTGTCCATAGAACATAAGGCACCCACTTAAAATATCCTCAAGGGTGGTGACCCAGAATGACAACTTGAGAAGTGGGGGTTCTTTGTGAAATCACGATGTTGATATTCTTAGAGTCTGAGATATAAATAATGAACACTGAATCTTTAAGAATTATTACCAACCACAATGGGAGAACAACACAGACAAGAAACATTTGGTGGACAAAACAAACCTCTAATTTATCTGACTAAAAATATTGTTGAATGATAAAAATACACAGCGTTCTGCCACAGAATTTTCCCTTGGAAGGCATTTGTGACTTGCAATTGTGATAAAGGAATCATGGATTCAATCCCCTTTTCTAGTGCTCATTTAGCTGTGTGCTGTTGGGATAGTTAGCTAATTGGGATAGATAGTTAACTTCTCTGTACCTCAGTTCCTCAGATGTAAAATGGAGGGTCAATTTACATAAGAGGAACTGTTTACCCTGCTTTTTGAGAAGAAGTGAGAATAATGTAAATAAAACACTATGCAAAATGCTGGTGCATATCGGGAATGAACATTCATGTTGTTTGTTTCTACTAGAGTTATAATCATCATCAACATCATCACTATCATCATGACTGCCATTCTCTTCCTCTTCCACCCATTACTCAGGTTTACATAGCCCTGTCTGGCTCTCACAACCCACCTCCTGCGACTTCACCTCCATCCTTATTCTCTAAGAGTATCTGTTTTCTTTCTGTCAAGCTCATTCTGGCCTCCAGGCTTTGGCACTAACTGTACCCGATGCACTGATGCTCTCTTTCTATAGAGCTGGTTTGTTTCATGACTCAGGTCTTAGCTTTCAGATCACCTTCCTGCAAGGGCTCCTCTGACTACCCCATCTCTCTCTACCAGGTCCCCACATTTGATTTAGTCAGAGTTCTCACCATATTTAATATGCCTCTTTGTTTTTCATGCATACCCCAGAGAATGCTGGCCCTGGGAAAGCATTGACTTTTCCTGATATTTTACTATTGCATGGTCTGCTCCTAAAAATAAGCTATGGTTCAAACAAAAGGAAAATACGTATTAGTAGATGGCATAATACATCAATCAATGACTAGTAATGAAAGCTTGTTCTTCAGTGGAATGCTCTGGACTTTGAAGTCAGACAGATCTCAGTTCAAGTCTGGCTGCACACTTCTGGAGAGACTTTGGAGGAATTTCTTAATCAATGAAGCTTTGTGTGTGTTTTTCCATTTGTAAAATCAGCAATTCTGTAAATCCTTGCAGAATCTTATGAGGATTTAGATGAAAACAGGAGGTAAACACTTTAAGTGACATCCTGGAACATGGAAAGTGTGGAATATTCATCACCGTGAAAGTCAAATGCCAGGGAGCACCCCACACAGCCTAATAGCAGCATGTTACCTGGATGCAGGGTATCTATAATAATAAAAGCATAATATGCAAATCGACCGAATGGCCAAATAGTGGAATGACCATCTGGATGACCTTCCAGACGATCTTCCTGACGAAGCCACAGCTGCGAGGGCCGAGGCATCCGGGGCTACAAAGGCCTACTCTTGCACGAATTTCATGCACTGGGCCTCTAGTCTGTTTACATATTTTGCACTTCCAGGAAACTTAGGTTTTGGAACTCAGTTACTCAGCATTGGGAGCTCCAATTGATTTTTTTTTTTCATATTTCAGATATACTTCATACTGTTAAAGTTATGAATATTCATCTTTTTAAGTGTACAATTTAGTGGTCTTTATTATATTCACAAAGCTATGCAACCATCACTCCTATATACAATCCAGAACTGTTTTATAACCTCAGAGGGCACACCACATGCATTAGCAGCCAAATGTTATTCCTTTCTCCCAGCACTCTGTGTTGGCTGCTAACTTACTCTCTGTGGCTGTGGATTTGTCTATTCTGTATGTTTCATATGAATGGAGTCACAATATATGTCCTTTTTGTATGATTTATTTAACTTAATGTTTTCAAGGCTTGTTCATACTGTGTCATGAATCAATACTTTATTCCTTTTTATTGCCAAAGAATATTATATTGTACAGACATACTGTATCATGTTTTGCTTATCCATTCATAAACTGATGGGTACTTGGAGGCAATCAATTAACTGCAGTTTCTACATTTTTATTATTAGGAACTAGAGGCCCGGTACATGAAATTTGTTCATGGGGGTGTGTGTCCCTCAGCTCAGCCTGAACCCTCTCCAATCTGGGACCCTTCTCACAATCCAGGACTGCTGGCTCTCAACTGCTCGCCTGCCTGCCTTCCTGATTGCCCCTAACCGCTTCTGCCTGCCAGCTTGATCACCCCCTAACCACTCCCCTGCCAGCCTGATTGATGCCTAACTTCTCCCCTGCCAGCCTGATTGCTCCTAACTTCCCTCTCCTGCAGGCCTGGACCCCCCCCACCTGCTCTCTCCTGCAGGCCTGGGTCCCCCCCCCCGCCAACTGCCCTTCCCTATAGGCCCGGTTGCCCCCAACTTCCCTCCACTGCTGGCCTGGTCAGCCCCAACTGCCCTCCCTTGCAGGCTTGTTGCCTCCCAACTGCCCTCCCCTGCTGGCCATCTTGTGGTGGCCATCTTGTGTCCACATGGAGGCAGCCATCTTTGACCACATGGGAGCAGCCATCTTGTATGTTGGAGTGATGGTCAATTTGCATATTACTCTTTTAGTAGATAGGATAGAGGCCTGGTGCACTGGTGGGGGCCAGCTGGTTTGCCCTGAAGGGTGTCCCAGGTCAGGGTGGGGGTTCCCTTAGGGTATGGGGCGGCCTGGGTGAGGGGCCTGTGGTGGTTTGCAGGCTGGCCACGTGCCCCGGTGACCCAAGCAGAGGCCCTGGTATCTGGGATTTATTTATCTTCTATAATTGAAATTTTGTAGCCTTGAGCGGAGGCCAGGGCTGGCCAGAGCAGGCGGGAAGCTTGGCTTCCTCCATCGCCGGGGGCAACCCAAGCCTCCTGCTCTCTCCAGCTCTGTGGCTACTGCCATTTTTGTTGTGATTTATTTATCTTCTATAATTGAAACTTTGTAGCCTTGAGCGGAGGCCAGGGCCAGCCAGAGCAGGCGGGAAGCTTGGCTTCCTCCATTGCCGGGGAAACCCAAGCCTCCTGCTCGCTCTGTGGCCGCAGCCATCTTGGTTGGGTTAATATGCATACTCGCTCCTGATTGGCTGGTGGGCATGGCTGGTGGGCGTAGCAGAGGTACGGTCAATTTGCATGTTTCTCTTTTATTACTTTAGATAATGAAGCTGTGAATAGCAATGTACAAGTTGTGTGTGGATATATATTTTCATTCTTCTTGGGTATATACCTAGGAGTGGAAATGGTGTGTCACATGGTAACTCGATATTTAACATTTTGAAGAATGGTGAAACTTCAAAGTTTTTTTTACTGTTTTGTGTTCCAACCCACAGTGTAGAGGATTTCAATTTCTCCACTTCTTCACCAAGACTTGTTGTTGTCTGACTTTTTTATTATAGCCATTGTAATAGATGTAAAATGGAATCTCACTATGGCTTTGATTTGTATTTGTTAATGACTAACAATGTCAAGCATATTTGCATGTACTTATTGGCCATTTTTATATCTTCTTTGGATAAATCTCTATCCAAATTCTTTACCCAATATTTAACTGAACAATTTATTTTTTATTGAGCTGTAAGAATTTTTTAAAGTGTATTCTGGATACAAATTTCTTGTCAGGCATGGCTTTTCAATTGTTTTTTTCTGTTCTGTGGATTTTATTTTCAGAATAAATGTTTTTCATTTTGATAAATTTACATATTTTTTCTTTTGTCATTTTTTTTGTGTTATATGTATAAAATCATTGCCTAATCCAAGGTCACAAATTTATTACTGTTTCCTTCTAAAAATGTTTATTTTTGTTTTTAGCTCTTACATTTAGACATTTGGTCCATTTGAGTTGATATTTGTCTATGATGTGAGGCAGGGGTAGACCCACTATATGTGGGTATCTAGCTATCCCAGCACCATTTGTTGAAAAGATTATTTCTTCCACATTTCATTGTCTTGGCTTCCTGGGCAAAAATCACTTGACCAAAGGTGTATGGATTTATTTAGGAACTCTTAATTTAGTCCCAGTGATCTTTATTTATCTGTATGCCAATATCACATGGTCTTCATTACTACAGCCTTGTAGTAAGGTTTAAAATTAGGAAGTCTGAGTCCTCCAACTTCATTCTTCTTCTTCAAGATTGAGTATTCTGGTCCTTTGCATTTCACTGTTTTATTATCAGCTTGTAAAATTCTTAAACAACAAACAAATAAAAACACCTGAAATTTTTATATAAATTTTGTGGAATCTTTAGACATCTTTTGTTAATATTGCCAATCTAACAATTTTGAAACCTCCAATCCAAGAGCATAGAAATTCTTCCCACTTATTTATTTCTTTTATTTCTCTCAAAAATTTTTGTGCTTTTTAAAAACTGTATTTAAATTATTGGTTTCAGAGAGGAAGAGAGGGAGAGAGAAATAGAAACATCAATGATGAGAAAGTGTCATTGATCAGCTGCCTCCTGCATGCCTCACACTGGGGACTAAGCCTACAATTGAGCATATGCCTGGACCAGAATCAAACCATACATAACCTGCTTCATAGGTCGATGCTCAACCACTGAGCCATGCCATCTGGGCATGGTTTTTATTCTCAAGTCTTGCATATATTTGGTTAAACTTATTCTTAAATATTTTCTTATTTGATGCTATTTTAAATCACATCATCTGAATTCATTTCCAGACTGCTAGTGTAGAAAAATACAACTGAATATTATATATTGACTTTTAATTCTGCAAATGTGCTGAATTTGTTAATGAACTCTAATGAATGGTTTTGTTTTGTATTCTTTAGTATTTTATATTTACAAGCTTATGCCATCTTCAAATAGAGATAGTTTTACTTCTTCCCTTCCAATCTGGATGGCATTAAAAGGTTATATCTTTCAATACAGTGTTTAACAGAAGTGGTGAGAATCAACATTCTTTTCTCTTGTTCATGATCTTAGACAGATTTTGTTGGTTTTTTACCATGGAAATATTTTTTTTAAACACATTTTATCAGGTCCAGGTAAATCTCTGCTATTTCTACTTTGTTGAGTGTTTCCATCATAAAATGTTGTTGAATTTTGTCAAATGCTTTTGTCTGTGTCTATGGGGTTATCATGTGCTTTTTAACTTACTACTTCCTTAATATGGTATATTGTACTATCAATTTTTCTATGTTCAGGGTATTTTGCACTATATTCATAAGGGATATTGGTTTCTAGTGATTTTTTTCCCTCATGGTGTCTTTGTCTTGACATGAGGGCAATACTGGCCTCATAGAATAAGTTGGAAACTATTCACTTATACTTATTTTTGGATGAGTTTATAAAGGATTGATGCTTATTTAAAAAAATGTTTGGTGAATATTTCTAATCACTAATGAAGACATGTGGTCTTAGGTTTTTTGCTTTGTGGGAAGGTTTTGGTTTTTTAAAAAAATATATTGTTATGTGCATTCATATTTTATCTCTGTATGTTTTTGAGCCCTCTATGGACTTGTCATTACTCAACTTTCCTTCTTAAGTTTTCTGGTTAGCCTATTTGTCCCAACTGTTACTTACTGCCTCAGACAGCTAAGAAGTTCAACTATTGCCTCTAACTGTTTTAGATAAATGCCCCATGGAAAAGGCTGTTGGTACTGGAATAACTCTCTGCCAGGTAAAATAAAGACAACTTTGTCAGTGGGGACTTTCAGAAACTACCAGATCTGTCTAGTGATGTCAGTTCCATGGGAGTGGGGTTTGAAGAAACTCCATTTCAGTTTTGCCCCCTCCTGTGGCTATCAGACTGCTGGTTTCACAGAGATTGTGGTCTCTTGTTTTTTAAGGCTATCTGGGAACTGAGAAGAGGATACTAGGTAAGTTAAAATGTCACAAAGCTTACTCTTCTTACTAATATTCAACTCTTTTTCTTGAATGCACACTTCCTGAATTGCTGCAAGCCTTTGGTTAATTTCCAGTGCTCTGAAATGCTGATTTTGACAACTTTACACCAGTGTTCTCATTTATTTTGTGGAGGGGGCAATTTTTGGAGTTCCTTACACCATCATTTTCACTACACATGAGCTCCACATAATTTTATACAGTACTTTAATGTACCATACATCGCTAATAAATCCTATATAATAAAAGGCTAATATGAAAATTGTCCCCTTGGGAGTTGGACCAAGAGACCAGGAGTTAGATCACTTGCTATGACATGTGCTGACCACCAGGGGGCAGCTCAGAACATGGCAGGCGACCAATGGCGGTGGAGGGGCACTGAGGAAGCGAGGGAAGGAGGAGGCAGGGAGGCTGGGAGGCAGGGAACCTAATCAGCCCTGGTCACTGGCCAGGCCTTAGGACTCTACCCTTGAATGAATTTCATGCACTGGGCCTCTAGTATCTTCATAAAAATGAATGTAAATGACATAGAGATCATAAAATATACTTAAAAATAAACAAATAATAATTTCTATAATCTCTGTAAGTTCTATATCTGATGTGGCGTGTGAATCTAGAAGTGTCTGTGATAGCAACTTTCTTTTAAGAACACCCATTAGTTTATCACCAGTTAATTTATCGAAACAGAAAGGCAGAAAAGAAATAGCAACCAGAGAACACATTAATCTTTCAACCTGGTTGCTTTTGCTGATTCATTTGTTCATTTATTTATCACACAGATATTAGTTTTGCCATACTTGTCACTTGGGACACAATTCCCCAAAAATATGTTGACCCACATTTATCTTATATCTGTTAAAGAGGTCATGCACATAAAGATGTAATTGTAGTATGTTTCTACTAATAACTGACATATGTATAAATTACTATGAGAATAAAGAGAGCTTGATTAAATTGATCTAGGTTAGGGAGATTGTTTCCATGATGGTAATGGCATTTTAGATGAAAATGCTCAAATTAAATATGAGTCTGCTGGAGGCAGCGGTGAGCTTGCGGGAGGACAGTGAATAGTTTATTGCGAGTTAAGAAGAATCTTTCAAGTGACATTTCTGAAAAACATTAGTTATTAAGTCAAATCAAAGTAAAGAAAAAATAAAGAAATGGAGAGCTTACAAGGACTGTGTTACTGATTTTTCTTTGTCATCCTTTTTATGGTACGATCCCTTCCAAATGTTACAAGTATTTCGCATACATCGTAGAACTAATATCTCTATCTTGTACTTTGTATGTGAACATCTGTGTCCTCTATGAGATTATAACTCTAATCTCTCTACTTTTACAGGGTGAGCACAGTGCCATGCATATAGTGTGTGCACACTAAGCGTTTGAAGTTATCAAAGAAACCATGGGACAACTCCATAAAGTCCCACAGCAGATTCTGAAGTACATTATAAAATTACTAAGCTTGAAATGGATTTCATCATCATAGTCATGCATCCCTCTCAGCAGGCTCAATTCTAATCACAGTTAAAGTAGTTTTGGAAATGTGGTCAACAAAATCATCTTCAGAAGTGAAGGGCAATCATTTCTCAATTTACAATGTGCATAGTCCAGACTTTTAAGGTGAAATCCTAAATGAAAAATTGGACTCCAAATATTACTATCATTTATTTTGATTCAAAAGTTCCCAGATTCCTTTAAATAATGTTTTATTTATAAGAATCATTGGTCACTTGGCTCAATAACAACATTTGAGAGAAATGTTGAGTGTAAATTTTGATATGTCTCATAATTATTCATAGCAGAACTCACTGACTGGTAGCCAAACAAGTGCTTACTTTCACCTGCAAAAATTTGAAATAATTCATGTTCAACACTTACAAGTTAGGAGATTGTATATAAGAATACGGTTATATTACCTCTGGTTAGAAGCTAGGGATATCTATAAGAGGCAGCAATCTCCTGGAACCAGTGAGCATTTTTCTCTGCCATGTTCCTGTTCTTTCTGTTCTCTTGTATTTCAAACACTGAGGGATATGTCAGTTGTAATTCATCATCATGTTATCTCTGTGTTATTTTAAAATATATTTTTATTGATTTCAGAGAGGAAGGGAGAGGGAGAGAGAAATAGAAACATCAATGATGAGGGAGACTCATTTGTCAGCTGCCTCTTGCACACCCCCTACTAGGGATTGAGCCCACAACCCAGGCATGTACCCTGACCAGGTATGGAACCCCAACCTTCTGCTTCATAGGTCAATGCTCAGCCACTGAGCCATGCCGACTGTATGCTATCCTCTGTTTTTATAGAAGATTTAAGGAGAAAGTGAAGCACTTTTGTTCTTGTATCCTTATCTAAACAGGGACAATTAAAGATGGATGATGAAAGCCTCATGTTTCAAGAACAATATGAGCAAATGTATTTTTCCTTTAGAAATAAAAAAAAATAATTTCTGTATGTTAATATGTAAACAAAATCTGTCTGTGTCAATGCATACAATTAAGGTGTTACAGACAGATATATGATATACAGTGACTTTTATATGCAATAGAAGCTTTTAGGACAACTTAATAACCTAAACAAAAAAGGCTAAAATTTTAGCTGGGTTTATTTGCAACTGATAGTACATTAAGCAATGATGCTGTAAAATGTGTTGTATAAATTTCATCTATCAAAAGCATTTACCAAAGATAGGTTTATAAAAGTTTATTCTGATGACAAGTGCTGGAGAGGATGCGGAGAAAAAGGAACCCTTCTTCACTGCTGGTGGGAATGCAGACTGGTGCAGCCACTGTGGAAAACAGTATGGCATTTCCTCAAAAAATTAAAAATAGAACTGCCATTAGACCCAGTAATACCACTTCTAGGAATATATCCCAAGAAAGCAGAAACACCAATCAGAAAGGATATATGCAACCCTATGTTCATAGCAGTGCAATTTACAATAGCTAAGATTTGGAAACAGCCTAAATGCCCTCAGCAGATGAATGGATTAGAAAACTGTGGCACATCTACATAATGGAATACTACGCTGCTGTAAAAAAGAAGGAATTCTTACCATTTGCAACAGCATGGATGGATCTGGAGAGCATTATGCTAAGTGAAACAAGCCAGTCAATGAAAGATAAATACCATATGATCTCACTCATTTATGAATAATAAAGAACATTACAAACTATTGAACAAAAATAGACAGAGGCAAAGAAGCATCGAACAGACTGTCAAACTACTGCGGGAAGGTAGGGGAGGGTTTTGGGGGTAAGAGATCAACTAAAGGACTTGTATGCATGCTTATAAGCACAACCAACAGACTCAAGACACTGGGGGTGGGGGGACGAGGGCAAGTGCCTGTGGTAGGGGAGGCTGGGAGAAGGTCAGTGGGGGAGGGAGGGAAAGAGACATATGTACTACTATTTATAATACCTTAAACAATAAAATAAAATAAAAAGTTTCTTCTGTGTAGAGCAGGAATGATGGGTCTTAAACTGAAATAAGAGTTTGTACTAGTAAATGTAAATTCATCCAGAAATGAAATTTTTTAGCATGTTGAAGAAGAGAAGAAAGCTCACAGGACATTAGCTATTTTTATTAAGAGCGATTTTTAAGTGACCCAGAGACTCATATACATGGTGTCCACAATAAGCACATACCTTAATATGGCTTCTACTTAGGTGTTAAAAATTTGAAGATAGACACATCTGAATTGGTTTAGAATCTTTGGGTTGATTTCTATTTTTGTATTAAAGAAATAAACCATGTTAGACAGTTTTAAAAAGAAATTGAAATCCATCCATTGCATCATTTACCAATAATCACCTGTGCCAAAGAGTTTCATCTGGTCAGGCATACAACAATGAACCCTGTGAGCTAGAAATGCTTCCATGGTTTTAGCCATAGGTAGCTAAACCTTTGCTTGATGAATTGGGTACACATCTCATTTGGCATACGCTTTATAGCTAGGCAACAACATAATGGAAGGTGCTGGGCAATTTTTGATCTTTTGAAAAAAAAATGTATTTGCTCATGTCAAGCCAGAAAAAATACTTAGCATTAGCTCAATAAAAATCAAATCAACAATTAGGCATCTTTGTGTCACATTGTAACCAGAAAAACTAAATTTTTTTCTTCAAGGGAATTAAGAAATAATTAAAAATAAGTGCATTTCTGTTTTCTAGTGGAATTTAGATTTTTTTTTTAAATTTACTAGAGACACGATAATCTGGAATGTCTTCTTGTGCTTAAGTCATTTCCAGAAGTCAAAACAGTAACCTGAGCTTTGTTCTCATAATCATAAAACTGAAAATTGATTTCCAAAAGTTTTCTTTGATGTTCAGTTTTATGAAAATTAACTAATATTACAATTAACTTTTCCAGGTAATAATGATAGAAAAATGAGGAGTTTCAAAATAAATTGAACTGCATTATACATGGTCAGAAACAATAAATATGACTTGAGGTACCATCAACCTTGAAGATATTTAGAATTGTTACCCCATCTATTAAATAAACTATTACTCAAACATCACTTTACAGTCTGCCACATTTAGAAACACCTATATTATATTTGAAGAGTATTTTTTATTACACAGAAATATATGTCATTCTCAGATAAATAATTCAATGCTGAATTCTGTACTAAATATCCCCTTAATCCCCCCCCAAAAAATCCCTAAAAACTATAAGAACTGATACTGATATCTTAATGTAAAAGAAAATAGGTCAGACTTAGTTCCAAATCAAAGGAGGAATAAACTATGGAATAAAAAAAGTACCAACTAAATATTTGTATTACTTCAACTCAGATTATTTAATTTTAAATTTAAAAAAGTAGTGTATAAACTTTGAAATAACTAGTAAGTCAGTAAGTCATGAGTGGTGAACAGCTAAGCATCAGAGCAGTGGAAGAGAGCCAATGGGAGACTCCCAGGCTACCAGGAAGGAAGAAGCACCCATGACAGAGTTGCCCCATGACTGAGAAAAGATCTACTAGAAAATATAGATTGACGAGTTCATCACCTCTGCTTCTCATTTCATAAAGGGAATGATTGCTTTCACCACATGCTGCATGCTGGAGGTATCCCAGGAGAAAACCCAACAATTTTACCAGCTATTGTTGAGCATAAGTGAGATGGGCATAACCCAGGTAAATTATTGACACCAGGGTCAATATTCCTGACTTCTAGAATGGTTCCTATGGCCAAAATCAGCTTTGTCTTTGTCATTAGCCAAAATGAAAACTCCCAAGTTTTTAATAAAACAGATGCATTAGCATTAATTATATCTCAGTAATTGAGTATATTTGATATGGAATCATACCACTGACTTTTATCCTCCTCTAATGATAATAAAATGACTTGGAATAATTACATGGGTAATTATCTGTTAACATTTCAATTACAGCATTAGGAGGTTTGATTCATTGTCTTCATTGAGGAGACCAAAAGTTAAACTTGCAAGTGGCAGCCCATCACATTGAAGGTGAATCTACCATTGGCAATTTATCCTCTGGTGAGTGGGAGACTAAATATATGGCATTTCCAAAGGACATTCAGTTTTCAAGTGAACCTGGGCTTTAGAATCACCTGTGTTATAGGTCTATGTAAGGGAACAAGCAGGGGTCAGAGGGCAACTGACTCTCTAGAACATCCTCAGTGGGAAACCAGAGCTCCTGAATCTATGTAGTCGAGAATAAAAGAACTACACGGGCATTTGAGCTGGGTCTTTTTAATTGTTTTGACTTTTACAGCAAAAAATTTGGTAAGCATAATAAAAACTGCACCTCGCAAATACATCCTTAACCCAGTACTTGAGGCAATCTTAAAGAAAACCACTCCCTAGCTCTCTCACACTGTGTGGGATGGTTGTGAAGTTGCAAGATATGCCTACAACACTCCTAGAAGTAGAAAGTCACTGCCAGATCCAGAGTTCAGAATATGGTGCAAACCTTCAAATCCCTGCAGAGCCTTCTTGGGTACATGGGCAGGATCTCTCTCTCAACTCCTGTTCTCTTCTCCTCCAATAACATTCTTCACTCCTTGTACCTGCTGTCCTCTGGCAAGGCAGCCTCTAGTCTGTCATTTCTGTGCTTCGATGAGAAATTCTTTAGATCCTGTAACATCTTTAGTGGAATATCAAAAATAGATATAATATTTTCTTATTTATGTTAATATTGACTACTTTAATATATCTATTTTACATTTTTCCCAGTATCCATTCCATAGCACTGCCTTTCCAAGACCTCTGGAGACATGGGGATTATTAGAATGAGGAGGAAGACAAAGTGATGCTGCACTTGCCACAATCATGCTCACAAATTATCTATATTCTACCACAAACTTTAGTCTCCAAAATATTCAGTTAGTAATGTTTGCTTCATAATATTTAACAGGACTTTATAAACATTAAAATAATCTGATTTAGTATGTGAGAGAGTAGGTTTTCCTGGGAACATAGAAGGACATATTTAAAATAACAAAAAGGAAAATTTGAAACAAGAAGGATCATTTATATTCATTGATTACTACTATGTACCTGGTTCTAGATTGGAAATTATATAATTTATTTAATTTAAACTAGATTGAATTTCCTTATTAAATAGGAAGGCATTCAATAAGAGGTAGAAGAATGATCTCTTGTATTAGACTTACATTGCCTAAGATCTTGGGCTGCAACTGTATGAGAACTCACACAACAAAAAGATCTGAAGGAAAGGAGGCTCCAGAGTCTGAATGCCAGGGTCAAGGACAGTTTCCCCAACTACCATCTGTGTGACCTGAAGTCAGATACTTAATTACTCTGGGCATCAGTTTCCTTCAGGAAGTGGGAACAATAATATCTGGCTCCACAGGTTATTTTAGGGAATAGCTGAATCAATATATTTAACGGGTTTGAGTCAATGACTGACCCAGAGTAAACAATTTATGTGGGGGCTAGTTAAGTTAAATTACTCATTTCAGCCCTTACTAGATTTCTTACTGGACACAAACTGTATAACAATATGTGAAGGGATTGGGAGGTCTCTGTGTTCTGTTTTGTTTGCTTTAGTTTGGTTTCATTTGGATTTTGGTTTGTGATTTTTTTGTTGTTGTTCATTTTGTTGTTGTTGAATTCTTAGCATATGGGGGACCTGAAATCCAGAATAAATAAAATTGATCAAAGCCAAGTTTTCTGATGTTTTGCTGGTTTAAAATTAAGACTATAGTGAAGAGAAGAACATGTCAGTAACTATTGTGTATCATATCTAATTTTACTCTTGGAGATACACATTATTTACATTTCCAATGGAGAAAATTTCTTGCAAATGTTTTGTCTAATGCTTTAAAATTCATTGATGGGTTATAGGTTTGTCCTCATTCTCTGGAGACTATTATAAAAGTTCGGAGTCTATAAAATATTTATATCTTGTAACTACTACTTTCCTTTTAAAATTTAGCTCATTATATATTTATATTTATTTTATTGTTTAATATTTGTTCTCATTTGAAAAGTAGCAGCCTTGATTGTCCCCATAGCTTTTGCAGTTTACATCTTCAACTTTCCTAGCTTCCAGGACTCTTGTGTTTAATCTGACTATGATTTTCAATACTTTTGGGATCTGAATAAGTTCTTGAAATTTCTGAGATGTAAGATACATTTACAAAAAAGCCAACAGAGCTAATGGAGCCTACCAAGCTGAATTCCCACCAAACCTAATGTTTATATATTAAAGAACAAAATAAAATTACACATTTCTTCTCAACCCTACCCAATTAAATAATGGATAGGTCAAAATGATGACATCACCTTGGATGAGACACTTCTCAACTCTTTCAGGAGAGAGATGATTACGAAAGCATCCATTGCTTTTCCCTTTCATTTCTATCTTCTATTGCAAACAAAATGAAGTGGTGTCCACAAGAGCTGTCCAGCATGCAGAGTCATTATAGACTAGATCAGGTGTAGGATAAAAAGATAGATTTAAACACCATAATCTATATTTAAACTTTCTCTTGGGGAAAAAGGAAATAAACATGTACTGAAAAGGAAAATCAATATTATAGTTAAACAGGCTTCATTATCTTGCTTTGTTAATTAAGCTAATACTTATAAATTATTCTCTGATTTGTCTTTTTATTGTCCTATTTTGATATCTGTAGCAAATGGGATTCAGTAGTTCATTTCTATTCACTGACACATCATGTTCAATGTTATTGGTTGTCAAACTATACCTGCTCCCAATGCAGGACCTCCACCACGATCAGTCATTGAGAAAACAGTGATTTTCTGTCTTGTGATTTCCTCTCAATGACATTTTGTTTAAGGAAGAAAATCTGTGTGAAATGGCTTTGTGCCTATGAGTAATTTGTTTGAAGTATAAAATGTCAAATATTGGCAAGAACTATGGTAATTCCGTACGTTGGGGAAGGAAAGCAAAATAGGTGTTGACTTTTCATTTCCCAGGGAGGACCTAGTAGTATTGAGTAATTCCCAATCCTCTGGTTCCCATTTCTTAAATGACACATATGTCAGCAAGTATGCAAATCACAAAATAATGCATCCATTATAGAGGATCTTTAATCATAGATAAGAATAAAAATAGGAGTCTTATCTGTTTTCTCATTTAATCCTTTATTGAAACAGAAACCTTAGAAAGAAAATGCAAGCTAGACTCACTCCTCTGAAACAATAATGAGACAGCATCTCATTCCATTTTGGTGTACCTTCGAGTACTATTATCTGCCTGGACAACTGAATGTTGTAGAAATATGGGATCTAGGAGTTGCTAAAAGTGGGAGATATTAATTCTAGTAGTAAACCAGCATATGACCATGTGCGGAAGACATTCTAAAAGGATTCTGCAAAACATGCCATCTGTAGAATATTAAGTAATTCATTTATGTTTCATTTGGAGACAGAAGTCCTGAATAGGGCAAGCTGGGTAACTTGAAATCTCTTAGGGATGACACATTATTAAAAAATATATAATAATAATAAAACTAATTTTCTCTCTAGGGTAGGTGTATAGAATTTATAATGAAGATAATATATAATAATTAGCAAAATTGTCTGCCTTCTGAAAGGCATCTTTTTTTTATTCCCTGGAGGTGTTCATGAGAAGGCTAGAGGGCCAGCCTGGCCCCTACTCATTAAATTCCCCTCAAGTAGTGCTGTTCTCTCCTGAAAGCACAAAGGAAATATGATGTATGATACTGCCTTTGTATTCATTTCCATGCCCTCTACCTGTAGGCAAAATGTTAACTCAAATATCTGAAATAAAAAGCAAACATCAAGTGAAATTCAAGTGTAGTAAATATCTCCCGTCATTAGAGAATCACCCCTAGATATAGAAGAGGATCCTAAATTGGGTCAGGGGTAGAGCTAGATTTGTGTCCCCCAAACTTGTTCCAAGGCAAACTATTAGCCCTATGAAAGGTTACCAGCTATTTTACAAAACAGAGTAACAAAACATCCTAGGGTCAATTCAGATTTGGGAAATAACTAGGGGAAGTAAGATAAGCACACAGAAATTGATTGCAGAAATTATGAGAGCCTTTAACATGTAAAAAAAAAAAGTCAATCATTTAAGGGGAGTTTAGAAAGGCAATTTTATCAAATGACTTTAAAAAAGGTTTTTATTTTCTTGAGAAACACTTTTAACAAGTTATGAGAAAGATTCTAGTTTCATGCAATAAAATTTGAGAATTGATGAAGAAGTTCAAAGGGTGAGGTTTATCCTGACATATCAGAATATATCCACTCAGATGGTGATTGAATCTATCTCTGAGAAGGGATAGAGGCTGAGCTTTTAATTCCAGGAGAAAAACAGAGTGAGAGAGCTCATCTGTAAGAGAAGTTAATTCTCTCCAGTAATGTATACAAGTACAGCATACGAAATCCAAAAGGCCAAGAACAATGGAAGTGGTACCACATATGAGAAGGGCCAAAGATTGATATTAAACGAATGGAATGCAGCAAAGACACCCAAACCAAAGATAAGGAATGGAGACACATTGTTGAGAATCATTAGAAAGACCTGTGCTTTATTGTTTTGCGTCAGTTGTGATCTGTTACAGGGCCGAAGGTATTGAAAGGCCACAGTGAAGTAGGCAAGGATCAGAATCAGAGAACCCTAATCACAGTCAATAAGGCTCCAACCAAGTCTAGGAATCATTAAAATGTTCTATTATCAGATCACATTAAGGTAAGGAGCAAAGCAGGTTCCCATTCTTAAAAACCTGGGTTTTTTAGGTCACGTTCTCTAGGAAATGTACTCTGATAGATGTCTGTATGCTAGGATTTTACTGGGAGTACTTGCTGGATCCAGACCTTTGGCAGAATAAAGGGCATAGTACTAAAAAGAAGAAGGTATGTCCTAGTCCTTATTCCCTCTTGGAGAGAAACGAAGCTTTACTTGGCTCATTCCAGAACATACCAAGAACTTGGAAGTTGTTCAGTTTTTCCACCTTGAGACAAGGGGATCCGTCTTATATAGCCTTTCGCTGACTAGTTGTTGCATATATGCAACCTGCATGAAGAGGTGTGACACTGGGCAAAATGGCTCTCTGGATGAGGGTAATTTTGGGAAATTAGCTCAGGTGTGAGCTGTAAGACACAGCATGTTCAGCCGTTGGGGAAATGAGTGTCAGATAATATAAATTAAAAAATAAACATTTGTAGTGGAATAAAATAAAAGAGTTAATTTTGAGAAAAACAGTGGGTTAAGAGTAAAAAGCTGTAGGTTCCAGGCTCTTTTGATGTATCTTTTTGGGCAAATCAATCCGTTTCAATAGTTTCTATTTTTTAAATCTAAAATTAGGACAAATAACACCTACAACAGGACCCATTATTGTAGGGATTGCAAGAAAGTAGCAAATAAAATCTAACAAATAGTAATAGAAAACTGTTATTAAGCATAGTGTGTGCCCAGCCTTTTCGTGTATACTCATTAAATCTCATTTAAACATTGAAGAGAGAGAGATTAGAGGTTAATTCTAGCATAATTGGTTGAGTGTGAAACCTAGAGACAGGCTGTTGGGTTCAAATCCCGGCGCTGCTTTCTAGTTGCATGACCTTAATTAAGTTATGTAGGTTCACTGTGCCCAAGGTTTCACCTGTGCAGAATGGAAATATTAATGTCATCTACCAGGATAGATATAGGTATTTAAGGGGTAATGTGAGCATAAGCCTAGAATGGTGGCTGCTACCTATGAAATCAAAACATATTAGCTAAAAATAAGTTAAATAAATAAAGAAAATGACTTATCCAATGTAATAAGGTTAGCGCCAAAAGGTTAAGGAGCTGGGACTTGAACCCTGGAAGCCTAATTACAGCATCTGCATGCCTAAAACATGCTAAACATTATGTGACTATGCATCATGATTGTCAAAGGCTTGTAAAGGAGGCGTAAACAAGGGGTTCAATTTATAACATTTGGAATAGCTCCCTGACCTCTCAGGAGGCATTCCAGGAGGCTGGGTTCTTCAATTATCCTTCCTGAGGTCAGTTCTTAACACCTGGTCTTAGTTGGAGCATTCACATTGCAGAAATTATAACACTCACCTCATCCTGTAAGGATTAATTAAGAGATATGCATTCGAAGTTCCATGGGTAGTTATTGATCAATAAGTGTGGCCCTACTCATCATTATAGATGCTTCCTTATTATCCTCAAGGTACTGGTGCCAGTGCAGCCTCTGAAGGCTTGGAGGGTTCATTACCAAAAAGGAAAGGGAACTGATGGTGCCACACCATGTGTTCTTTGTAAGGTTGTTTGCTTGTTTCATTGATTCTCATGGCAACAGTGTATTTTGACATTTTGGTGGGTAAAAAAAGGATCAAATAACAATTTTATATGGTTCAAACTAATATATAACTCCATTTGCAGGTGATGGAATAGTCTGAGTGGGTTTAAATGGCCCAGTGCATTCACATTAGCAGAGAGTGGGAGGAGAAACTTTGGGTTTTGGTTGTTTCAAAACACCTGCTCTTTCCCAGCTCTCTCTCAAAAGCACAATTAACGCCTTTGCTTCCAGAGGCATAACACTCAATGAGCCTTCTTTGTTCCAGACACATCTAATATATGAATGCTAATCCTCACAAGAAATAATGACTGGGGAAAAATGTGTTTTCTACCAGTTTAAATGTAATAGCCCAGCAATTATTCCATTCCTGTTACTTCTAGCCTCAATGCACTTGAGATAAGCACTTCACATTCTCCAGTTAAATTATATTGTTTGACAGTTGATCAAGCATTCAAAGAAAGGCTAAGCAGAGTCTGAACTTTGCTTCCCACGTACCTCCCAGTGCGATAAGAAACAGAAGCTTTGTTGTATGTTTTCGGTAGGCCCTGCTACATCACAAAAGCACCTTCCTTGAGTTCAGTTGGAATTTCTGTCTAAGTTGCACAAGCTACTGTACTGAGCATCATATTGTTTGTGAAAAAAATCTCTCACCTTTATGATCTTCTTCATTTCTGCCTAATTGTCTAAGACAAGAATAGCGTGCTGTGCCTAAGGGGGAAATTTTCCATTACTACTGAAAAGATAAATGATAGGAAGCAAAATGAACCAGGCTCATTACAACCTTAAAAAAAAAAAAGGCAAATTTGTCGTCAGGAGTGATATAATAGTGCTGACATTTTTAATACTTTCCCGTTCAATTGTGGCATTTTATATCAAAGTTTTCATAATGTGCAATACAAACACTTAGAGATGTTTGAAATAATGTATGGTGCTTAATATTCTTAACCATGTCTTGCCTAGAATCTCTATTCTCCAAAGAAAAGCAGTTATATTTTAACCAGTGCTGACTAAAGTGAACAAAATTATTATATTTAAAGAAGCATAACAGTCATTCATTTATTTTGCTGTAGCTGTGTTTTCAATCTGTGTAATAATGGCCCTAATGTTACTTGATAAACTGTGAAAATGCCACAATTTCTAAGAATGGTTAAAGGCAGACA
Organism: Eptesicus fuscus; assembly: GCF_027574615.1. Taxonomy (NCBI): domain Eukaryota; kingdom Metazoa; phylum Chordata; class Mammalia; order Chiroptera; family Vespertilionidae; genus Eptesicus; species Eptesicus fuscus. The sequence goes on along the minus strand of NC_072474.1, from coordinate 112,258,153 downwards.
GCTCATTTGATGCTTTAAATATCCAATGAATTGCTAGACGACAGAGCTGAAGGGAAGATTGATTTTTCAGAACCAAACACGGCTTACAATAATAAGCCAATTTCTTGCTAGTGACTCATTTGGAGGAGCGTTTTCTAAACATATTGTCATTAACTGCAATGAACATTCTCAAGGTTTCACATCTTTGGTGTCAACTCGATGGGCTGCTAATTCACTAATTGAGATGGCTATTTTATGAGTGGCAAGTAACTATGTATCATCAAGTGCTAGTCCTGCATGGATAGAACCCATTATTCACAAGAAACCCATGCACTTGAAGTATGCATTTGCAGAAAAGGCTGAGCTGGGTTCCACACCAAACTGGGTACAGAAAATGAATCTGCATATAAGTCTTTAATTTCATAAAGGATACATCTAAACTGTTGAGCATGGCCTAACTGAGATTCTTATATACACTAAGAATAACGTAGATATTGAAGGGTACTGGCCTTCTTTTCTGGGAGCCCAGTAAAGCAATAAAAATACATGTTGAAGAGACTAAGAAGTAATGGTAGGATTCAAGTTAAGTTATCTTGAGACCTGGATTATCAATATAAAACTAGGTAGGTAGGTTATAGCTATGTAGGTAGATAATAGATAGATTATATAGATACAATATACTTAATAATACATGTAATATGACAGAAATTTTCAATTTAAATATTGGAAAGAATTTGAGACTAAGAGATGGGAAAGCTGTAGGATAAGTCTTAGCAGTTTTGGGTAATGCATACAGAAAAATAAGTTCAAAAGGCTGTCCAACTCCTGTTGTTACCTTTCTTGTCTTGCAAAGACAAAAGAGAATGGATACTCCAAGAAAATAGATACTCTGATAGCAAACTCTTTAGACTTAAATTCCAGTCTGGGCCACCATGCTAGTGATTGGGCCTGGAAGGGAGAGAGGCATTGGTACCACACTTTCCAGAAAATCTCTGGTTCCGTAGATCTCATGTGGACCAGGAGAAACAAAGAAATCTCTCAAGCAAGTGGTGGTATCTATATAGCGTAACAGAGAGTAAAAAAGATATATTATAAACACATTATGAAGTTGCCCCCAAAGAGTCTTTGATTTCAGTATTACTGATGCTTCACTGGCATATAGTGAGTGACAGTGAGCTCATTACTGAACACCACAGCCTATTCCAACTTTCAATAGTTATTTAAGTTTAAACTCTCTCTATGTAACCATCACCCATTGCACATAGTTCTCTGTTTAAAAAGTCAAATTCCTCTTTGTTAGGATGACCCTTCGATTATCTATAGAACTCGTTAAGCCAGTTTTCTTCTTTGTTAAATATCTCTGGTTCTCCCAACTCTTCCTCACACAGCTTTGTGATGATTTGTGTCTCCTTTGTCTGATTTTGCTCCATATTTTAAAGTTTAGTTTTGATGTTACAGGACTTTGATTATTTGCCAAATCATCCATTGTTGATTAGTAAGACTGGTCCTTAGGTGACAAAATTCATAGCCAAGATCTACAGATTCTATGCTGCTAAGTTAAAGCAAGGAAGTAGAGAAGATGTGTGTTTTGAAGAACTTTAAACAACTCTGATTTATGTTTGAAAAGGTACTACATGGTAACAATAACAATAATAAAAAATGGTAGTATTTACTGAGCACTTATTCTGGGCCTGTACTATGTAGATTAACATTAATTAGAGTTGACTAATTTAACTTGCATTATGATTGTATTATCTTTCCCGTTTTATGGATAAGAAGACTAAGGTTTCAAAAGGTTAATTGCCTTTCAAAAGATTACACAGTTGTAAGTTGCCCAGCTGAGATCATAACACAAATCCATCTGAATCCCCACTGCTACTTAGTGTTTCCTACTACACACACACACACACACACACAACACACACACACACAAACACACACATTTATAACCCAAAATAAATACCTTTCTTGACTATTTTAACCCCTGAAAAGGCAGCCTGGCTTCATAAGCACTGCTGCTCTCATTGGCTAGCATTGCAATGACTTCAGGTTCGCCATGCTGCTGGTACACCATGACCGTAAGATAGAGCACATTCATATCTTTGCAACTTCATGATTCCAGAGGTGATATGAATTGGATTGGCCAAATTGGTAGCTTTGACCCCCAACTCTGCACCCTACTAACTGTGATTCCTTGGGCACATTACCATTGAGACTTAGTAGCTTTGACTGCAAACTAGGTGGTCTCAGGTTTATTGACAGAGACTATCATTGAAAGAGGAAAAATATGAGAACTTGACACAGGGTCTAATGTAGAAATGACAAGCTAATAACCCTGAACTCTTGTTGCTGTTTCTGATAGACTCTCTTAATTTGGCGTTAAAACAAATAAAGTGTGCTTTATTCCTGTATTTGTCTACCGATGAGGAAGAATCCAATGCTTCCCACCATCTGGCCATCTGCAGTTCCTTCCAGAGACTGCCAAGGTTGTGCCAACTGGAAAGGTCCACCTCATCTCCTGGTCTCACCCACTATCCCAACTTAACCCAACATGAGGCCAGCCACTGGTCAGAAAACCATGTGGTATATAAATCTCTCCCAAGGAGGGCCTCTACTGAGCTAATATCAACATCAGTCACCCAATTATGATCAAAGTTTATCATTACATGAAAAAAGGAGATAAATCTAGACCCACTAAAGAAAATAAATGAGGCAAAATGGAGATGAGTATTACTGAGCTCGGAAAGTTGGGAGAAGTACATAAGACATTCTGGAAAGTACGAGAAAAATGTAGAAGCACCTCTATTGTGATTTTGTTAAAGCGATGGGAAGTGAAAGTCAAATAGATTAAAATGACAAAATGCACTTTTGTTTGCTGAAAATCTCAAAATTGCTGACTTTGAATGAGGGCAGCTTTATAAAGTGTCAGAGATATAAGAAGAGGTCAAATATCCACTTTCATTTTTTTTCTTATTGTCTCACTGTCCTTATCAAACACAATCTACCCTGTGGCACCAGCTCAGTCTTTTATCTGGCTCCCAGCTGGTAGCTGAGACTTTCTATATTGTCATGAACTGCTTGAAACTTCTTGAAGAAATCTAGGTCATTTGGATGTGTGGCCTGCATTTTTATGTGGAAAAAAAAAATAGAATGAGAGAGAAATCTCATAATTTTCAATATTACAAAATGCTTCTGTTTAGACTTTCTATACCCTCATGGAACCCAGAATTTTTAAAGTAAAACTTAAACAGAAGACTAAGGAAGACATTACCTCATTTAACTCAGCCATTTGACATACATTTATTGAGTATTTACTATTTTTTAGAATTTTGGATTAGGATCCTAATAAGAACTAGGTGATCCCAAATATTTTAAGGAGAGAGAGAAAATTGTGTTGTGGTTCGTATTATGGTTCTGATGTTCTTGAGTGTTTTGAAGGAAAGATCACTAAAATTTCTGTAAATGGGAAAAGGAGAAGGCATATGGAGAACTGATTATATGAGAGAGAATATAAGTCTATGTATGAATTTGGCTTACAGAATATATAAGCAGGATAATGCTTCCCACTCCCCACCTCCAAGTATGTCCATGTCCTCCTACTTGGAACCTGGAAATGCTACCTTACATGGCTAAAGGGATTTTAAAGATGTATTTAAGTTAGGGATCCTGAGATAGGGAACTTATCTTGGGTAATGTGGGTCAAACTGATGTAATTGTTAACTATCTTTATGAGAGAGACCCAGCAGAGAAGGCAAGGTGATGAGGGAATACTTTTGGAAGATGAAGAAAAGACCCATAAGACATAGGACCCCTGCAGCCACTAGAAGGTGACAAAGACAAACAGATTCACCTTTGAGAGCCACCAGAAGGTCAGCTTCGGTAACATGTTGAGTTTATTATACACACAGAATAATGTCAGATTTCTGAACTCTAGACCCATTAAATAATATATCTGTGTTGTTTTAAGCCACAAAGTGTGTGGAAGTTTGCTATAGCTTTGATAGAGAACTAATAAAGAGTAGGAGATGACAGTTCTCTCTAATGAGATGTTTTCAGGTAGGTCAATATGTATCATAATGAGAAAAAGTTGGAGTCATGTGATTTCTTGTAATTATTGCTAAAATTTTAATTTTACTAGTAATTACATTTAAAATTCCCATGCAAAGTGGGTTAAAGGCATTTGAGTTCAACAATTCCACTCTAACAAAATTTTTATTTTCAAAAGCCATTGCAAAACTTTGTAATTACTATCCCTTCTCAATTTTCTTTTGAGGCAAAGAAAATAATATCAATTTGGAAAGATGATAATAGAAAGAGAATATGAGAAATTTCTAACTATTTTTTCTAGTGCTTCCAACCCTACTTCTCAAGTTTGAATGAACCCCAAACCCATTTCCCCTGGGAACAAATTATTAATTAAATAATGACTTAAATTTCAATTTTCCAGCATTGTAAAGTCGCATATACAGTTATGCCTGAAGACTGCTAAAAAGAGGATTCATCTAACCCTCTAAACCAAATCTATCCATAAGTCCCACATACAAATCCAAAATCATATTCTGCCATCATGTGAAACTGAACAACTCCGGAACAAGAATGTATTGAATAGCTAAAGACAAAGTCTGCTGCTTTCAAAATGCAGAGTGCTGGTGTTCCACTTTGATACAAGGTCAATTCTAGAGTGTAGACTTCAGTTGGACCCTATCTCCCTCACAGTCTAGAACATTGAAGAACCACATCAGCAAGTAGAAACGGTGTTAATTTCTCCTACCAATTGTGGTTTGCACTACACCAAAGCTGAGACAGAAATTTCTCTGCTTGCTCTGTAAGGCCTCTGGAATCTTGACTTCCCCCACCAGTGTCACACCAACTTCACGTCATCTTACTCTCTCCATCACTCCCAAAGCTTAGGACACCTTGGCAGAGTCCTAGGATTTGCCAAACACTCTTTTATCTAACAACCCTTGTACTTGCCCTATATAATAAAAGCCTGATATGCTAAGTCGCTATGATGTGCACTGACAACCAGGGGGCAGATGCTCTGATCAGTAGATTAGCTTGCTGCTGGGGTCCCACCAATCTGGACTGGGCAAGATGGGCCAGACACGCCCTGGAGCCCTCCCTGGTCCCTCCCTGGCCCCAATCGTGCACCTGTGGGGTCCTTCAGCCTGGCCTGGGGAAATCGGGCTGAAACCGCTCTCCGATAGATATCCCCCTAGGGGTCCTGGATTGCAAGAAGGTGCAGGCCAGGCCAAAGGCCTCTAGTTGTTCCATATTCTTTAATGCTCTTTCTCTGGGACGTCACATAACTGACTCTCATCTTATCCTCACGTTAATTTCAACTCCTCAGAAAAAACTTTCCTTGAGCCTTCTGAAGTAGACACCATTTTTTTTCCTCTCACATCACCCTGATCATGTCCTTTTTAACACTAGTCACATTTAAGAGGGTGCCATTTGCTAATTGACTTGTTTATTTTTGTCTTCCTCAGTACAAGCTCCATGAAATTAAAAAACTTGCTTGCCCTCCACATGCCCCTGGATCTGAGCAGATGCACCCTAACTATGTGGACTGAGTGAAAAAAATTAATGAACTCACATGAAGAATGCAGGAAAGAGCCTTAGGCACATTTGACATGGCCTCTTATGTAACAAAATTAGATGCATAGTCTATTCATTATATAACTTTGATTTAATGTAAGTTAAAAGAACTTATTTTCAAATTTATATAACATTAAAAACACAACTCATGGTCTTTCTTCATGACTTCGGGGTAACACAAATGCCTTCATGATGATCCACCCCATCCTCTTTTCTATTTAGAAATTCTAGTCTCCTTAAACATTCTTATTAAAAACAAAATGCACATTTTTAACTTTCGAGTTATGGGGAAAAAAGTCTGTAACTGCTTGTTATTTTGTCCTGGATGTTTTGGTTTTGATTTTCATATCAATATAAAATGGCAACATCATTCTCCTTTTGTCTCTTGCTGATAAACATTTTTTTGGTCCACTATCCTTAGGTCAAGTTCAGTAAAAAACTATCAAATCATAAAAAAAACCTAACCAATAATAGCTAACTCACTTTCCTAACCTTTCTTATTGAAATATTTATAAAATCACCAAAAATATACTACATTTTCTGCAAATAAATTTTAAAAATATATTAATTGAATATAGATAATTTTCTGGGAACATATAAATCAGTTTGGTTAAGTAAAGATGTAGTAGAAATCCTTAAGAGGCCAAACTTTTTTTTTAAATTGATTTTTAGAGAGAGAGGAAGAGAGAGGGAAAAAGAGAAACACCATTTAGTTGCCTCCTGCATTTTGCATACCCCCTACCAGGAATTGAGCATGTGCTCTTACTGATAATCATACCAGCAACCTTTTGGTGCCTGGGAAACACTCCAACCAACTGTGCCACACCAGCCAGGTATAAAAGTTTTGAACAAAATATCAATCAGTCTTTAGTTCTTCTCAGAAAGACTCTGAGTTCAGGTAACTGAATTGTTTAGATTTTATACATTTTCTAGAAATGTATAATGTTCATGCTATATAAATTATTTTAGAGCACAGAAATCAGTTTGCTGTTTTAAAAAAAATCAGGGTAACCTTGGTATCAGAAGTCAGTAAAGAGATTGAATATGTACTACAGCCCAGCCTCAAATATCAACTGATGTACTAACACAAAGTTGTAGAGGGCAACATGGGGCAATGAACATGAGCTATGTAGGTTAGGTAATCTTCTATATGTTTGTTTCTGCATCTATAAAATTCAGATTATAAAATACCTACAATAAAATTGGTACTCAATACATAACAAAATTAACCAGCATTAATTTTATTATCTATACTTAGCAATGTCCACTCCTTCTGAAAGATTATTATGAAGGGTCCCCTTCTGACAGAGCAACTGGCCTTTAGCATCAAAGCCACGGCCTGGCCAGATAGGTTGTGTATGAGGGTTCCTTGACACATTTTTATTCTGTTGTTCCCTTGCTTAAAGACTAAAGGAAGGTAATTATTTTCAGTGTATGAATGTGTGTGTCAAGGAGGGGAGGTCATTATACCAGGGCTCATCTTTTTCTGGTGATGCACCTAAAAGTTCTTAGCCAATAAATGTCATGTTGCTGTTGAGAACAATCCATAGCATGGTTTTCAAAATTATTTTTTGTTTTGTTAATACTCACCCAAGGGTATTTTTTCCTTTGGTTTTTAGAGAGAGTGGAAGTGAGGGAGGAAGGGGAAGAGAGAGAGAAACACTAATGTGAAAGAGACACATCGATTGGTTACTTCCTGTACAAACCCTACTGGGATTGGGGAACCTGCAATCCAGGTATGTGCCCTTGATGGGAATCTAACCAGCAACCTCTTGGTGCACCAGGCAATGCTCTAACCACTGAGTAACATTGGCCAGGACTCAATATTATATTCTTAGTCTGACTTTGTAGTTTATTTCCAATCAAACCTAGACTCATTATGAAAGGAAAAACAGTCAACATGAGAGGTTCTGAAAACAAATGGGAATGTTGTCTCTGTTTTATCCCCTGGCCTTTCTTGAATTTGAGATGGTAGTCTCAGGGGTTTTATTATACTACTTATCATGAGGAAGTTCTGAATGTTGAATTACTTTATGAAAGTCCCTGGGTCATACTCCTATATAATATGTCATTTTGATAGCCTTTCTTAGCTTTTACCAAAGTAGTTTTTTCATTTGCCTTTTCATTAATTTTATTTGTAGAAGGGAAGAGAATGGGGTTAGATTGCATAATAGATGATACATAAAAAAAACACAGGCACGTGTAAATGTTACAAAAATAATGCTAGAAGAGAAATGAACATCAAGAATCCCTCAGCATCCTCTCTCTTCTTCAGTGCACAACTGGGAGAACAGAGAGTAAAAGAGAGTTATGCTACCTCTACCACGTTGCATGCCAATCAATATCTAGCATCTTAAAGTTGTGATCTGTATTTAAGCCTTCCAAGATTTCTATCAAGTCTTTTGCATAATTATCCATAACTACAGATGTAGTGAGTCTAAGAAAAAATATTCAGTGCACCCAATTGTTGGAGTAGGTCACTGAGAGGAAGTGAATACTGATTGAACTATGGCTTCTATATACATAGGACACTTGGGACCACACTGCTGCCACTCATCTGAATTTGAATATTATTTCCAGTATACAAATGTTTGCTGCTTTATTTTATCTAGTGGATTGGGGACTACTTTGATTAACTGAAATATGTCAGGTTCACTGTACCAACTTTGCTTCCTGGCACTATTCAAGATGTTCACAGTTGTCTGTCATCCAGGCTATCAACATAAATGCTATTCTTGTCCTTGATCACTTCCCTTTATTATAACCTTCTATGGATAATTTAAATCTCACTAAACTTCTTGGAGTCTTTCTCCATTCTCTTCTTACCCACATTATTAGAAGATTACTCTGCTGTCCACTTTGCATAAAAAACAAACAAACATACTCTACATGGACAAAATTATCTGTAAAAGTGAGCCAGATGTTGCAATTACCACTTCACTGACCCAGGTTTAATAAATTATTTTGAGTGGCAGATAGGTAACACCTTGTGTTGTTTGTCTTTTCCAACTATACTTCTTTTTTTTTTTTAAATCTGGACACTCAAACAAAGAGGTTCATCTTCAAATGCAGAGAAATCAGTCATTTGCCAAAATTATTGGGATAGCTATTACTTCATTCTAAAATTCTAAATATAGACTCCAAGACTTAACAAACATTAACTGCCTAGTGTACAAAAGTACTATTTCAGGCAAATTTGTAAGTGATATATTACTTCTGTTACCTTTTCTAGCAATCCTTTACATAAGTGACTTTTTTTTTTCTCTAACTTCTTACTTAATGGTGTACTCTCACATATCACATAGTAGGTACTTGGTAAAATACTTGTCCAGAAAATCAATTATTGTCCATAGGGGTACCTTGTAATCAAACTACACTGGGATCAGGAAGGCTGCATGAATACCACTTAAGGGTCCTATGTCTTAGATGTCTCTCCTTCAGGCCTGACACATCCATCCCACAGTTCCTGGGAGCATTGGCTGCCAATAACCCACAGATGCATCCCTGGCTGTTCCTATCACATATTAGACCGTCTCAAAGATTTTGAGAACACCCAATGGTGGATTGACCTCTTAAATATATAGTTGAGATACCAGGTTGCAGATGGGGTACATTCATGAAGATAGAACACATACCTTAAGTCAATGACCAGTATGTGGTACATGTAGAATACATTCTCTCAAAGGAGAAGAAAATGACTCACTCACCATCACTCCCATTCACCTAATTGGGAAATACACACATCCTATAACCTCAGATTTAGTCTCAATGAATTTTGTGGTTTGGTTCTTTTTTTAACATATATTTTATTGATTTTTTTACAGAGAGGAAGGGAGAGGGTTAGAGAGTTAGAAACATCAATGAGAGAGAAACATTAATCAGCTGCCTCCTGCACACCCCCTACAGAGGATGTGCCCACAACCAAGGTACATGCCCTTGACCGGAATCGAACCTGGTACCCTTGAGTCCATAGGCCAACGCTCTATCCACTGAGCCAAACTGGTTAGGGCAATGGTCTTGGTTCTTATAAGGGAAATGTTTTTACCTGGTAAAATAGTAGAAGCCCCATTGAACTTTAAGCCATAATTGTCCCTTAATCATATCAGGCTCCTCATGTCAAGAGACAAATATGCAATGTAAGGTGTCATCATTCTGTAAGGGTTAATTGACTCCAAAGCTAATTGACCCCAAATATGAAGATGTTGACTTTCTCCTACATCATGAATATGTTGGCACTCATAATAAAATGGAGTGTCTCTTTGTATTCTCATGATCAGTCTTACTGATAAATGAAAAAAAAAACAAAAAAAACATCAGCCAAAGCATGTGTAGGCAGGTTAACCAAAAATTCAGACACCTCAAAAGTGAGGGTCTGGGTTGTCCCACCAGACAAGTCACCTAGAGTCACAGAGATGCTCACTTTGTTGGTAGAATAAGTGGCAGAGGGAATAAAGGATGAGTATTAGTTATAGTCTTGAGACCAACTCTAGTGTCACGAGTTGTAATTTGTCTAACTTTTCTTGTATAAGTTTTCCAGGAAAGAAGACCAATCAGGATCTTAAAGTAGCTATTTTTATATATGATAAATTTACTATAAGAAGCAAAGAATTCGAGTAGTGCAAGGTCCATCTGTGCTTAGTTCTAGAAAAACACAATTTATCTCATCAGTAGAGTGCTGAAACTACTGTGAGAATATCTAAGTTTTGTTGAACATTGTTCTGTATAGGAAATAAAGAACAGCATAATGATCCTCTTATAAGTCTACATGTTTTTTGGCATCTTAAATTTCAAAATTAAACTCTTATTTTAAAAGAAGTAAATAATGGATCTTGCCTAGCATACACAAAGGTATGATTTCTGAATTTTGACAATTACAAAAGTTGTTTATCCCTCCATTTACCCAAAAATAAAATTATGAACTGGATATAGATGATCTTTAAAAATCTTACCAGTGTCAGACTTCTGTAATTCTAAATAACTGATTAAGAACTGGAAAACTGCTCTAAATGTGAAAAAAATAGATTATGCATGTCTTTATATGCCACATTAGACCAGCTTTTATATTGGTTGCTATATATCAAATTTATTGCAATGTATAATCCAGAAGAATCACTGAATCTCTTCTGGTTTGCTTCTGAACCACCCATTAAGATTCTTTTGCATGACAAGTTCTGTAGTTTTTTTTTGTTTTTTTAAGTCTTACAATCTGCTCTTCAGCCACTGTCATTTGTGACTCAGTCATTGCACAATTTTCTCACATATATTTTTGGATAAATTAAGGATAGGAACAATCAATCTTATATCATTATGAGTGAGAAATGTCAACACATTTTTATGTGTTTCTGTAATATCTGTGATCCAAGATTGTGATGATTTTTGCCATCAAAATGATAGATGACAGTGAGTGGCATCACTATCATGTCATTTAAAGAAGAAATAGCCCATTTTGTGAAATTGGAAGAAGAGAATGGTGACCCCTTGATGCACAGCACATGGGAATCATTTTCTCTTCAAAATTCTATTTATTTCAGATATTCGCTCCCAAGACAGGAGTGTGTAGAAAGTTATAATAGCGTAGTCCCATCACGTAAGCATAAAATAGGGTTGGGTAGGAAAAAACCTGACTTCAAATAGCTTTCGTCCCCCGGTAAGATCTACCCATGAAAATACCATCTCAAACCTGTCAAGGCAAATGCTCCAAACTCTTGAATTTTCCCTCCTTATAACACCAACTGTTGGCTGCAGTTGTTTGGGCTTTGAACATGTTTGGCCTCCCGTACCTTTGGCTTTATCTCACACTAGCACATGTGCTTGGTGGCAGAATTATTGTTCCTACTTCCAACCATGACCCTTTACTCAGACATGCTTTTATACTCCAATGCCTCTGAACCATCACCACTCCTTAAATATTCCTGTAACTTATTTGTCTACTCTCCACCTCCAGGTCCGTTGAAGGCTGTACCATGTAGATGTGGTTCTGTATGAAGCATAGTCATTTCCTTGTATTTGTTGAAGACCTTGGCTTCTGGCTCCATAATCCTCTCCATGAGCATTCTTGCCATCATTCCTTTGTTGGCGGTACATATAGAACATACATGTCAATATACGGATAGGTAACTCATATATCACCTGGCATCTCAATGTCATTATCTCTTTCAAAAACCTTTTCCATCATGCTTCTTTAGGTTTCTACTTTCATCCTCACACAACTGGTTCTAACATCATTAATAAGGGCACTGCTCTCACGCCATAATTCCACAGCCTAGTCAACAATCCCAGTTTACCTATCTCAGCAATTCTTCACCTCTTCAAGTTTAATAACTCTAATTCTTTTGTTTACTTGACTCAATCCCTCCTTCTTTAACTTCCCTCTGCAACCAGCATACAACCCAATGTAATAAAACCTTTACAAATATTCTGTATATTTTCCCTGTTTTTCTTTAGTAAATTAAAGGAGATAACTCTCCTTAGCCAAAACTTCTTGATAGAGCAAACTTCAACTGTTCTTTTGATTATCTTCAGATGGTACATTTTTTAGACTCTTGTCAACTATGTGATCATGGATAATTTTTTTAAAACTCTGTGAGTTTTTCTACCTTGCAATGAAAACTGGGAATCATATATATCATTTTATTATTCATCAATCATATTGTTTGTATTTCTATAAAAATTATATAAATTGAATGAAAAATAAATAGCATGTAAATATACACTCTAATTCCTGACTTAAATATTAAGTAGAGAAAGCACCAATGAAGATAATTAAAGTATTGGTGTCTGTGTTTGCATGATTGTGTTTCTGGGATGTGTTTTTCCTCCTTTTGTTTTTTATTTTATTTCTGATCCTTACTCACTTGTTCTGGAACACCAAGTCTTGAATCTTATTGAAGGGTATGGTGATTAATTTTATGGGTTGACTTTGCTAGGCTATGGTCCCCAATTGTTGGGTCAAATACCAGTCTAGATATTGGTATTTTTCAGATATAATTAACACTTAAATCAGTGAACAGTCAGTAAAGCAGATTACCTTTCATACTGTGTGTGTGGGCCTCTTTCAATCAGTTGAAGGCCTTAAAAGAAGACTGAGGTTTCCTGAAAAAAAAAAAAAAATCAGTCTCATGAGCACTTAAGCATAGAAAGAAATATTGCTGGAGTCTTTAACCTGCCAGCTTGCCCTATAGATTTGGGACTTGTCCACCCCACAATTGCAAGGGTCAATTTCTTACAATAAATATATGTCTCTATCTTTGTCTATCTCTATTTAAGCCTCTACATATATATCCCATTGGTTCTGTTCTCTGGAGAACCTGACTAATGCTAATACGACTAAACAATGCAACAGGACTTGCAGGCAGTGTGAGGTTGTCTTGTCTGACCTCTAGGCCTGTATGGGGAGCATGGCATATTCTAAGGCTGCTCTGATGTTGCAGAGGCTTCTGACAGTCTTAGGTTGGCAGTGAGGTGTAATACAGTAAGTGAACTCAGCTTTACGAATCTCAGAAGCACAGGATAAGGAAAGGAAAGAAGGGAATTATAAAGAAGTGTGTGCTAAGATACATAATTCAACAAAGCAAAGAAAATATATAATTTTTAAAAATAGAGCTCTGAAGGTTCCTAGAATTATTGACAAAAGTATCCCTGAAAAGCTGGACTGAATGTGGCCATATTTGTGTAGTCTGTCTCGTCTTTAATCATCCTTTATGTAATAGAACCAAACTTTCCTGAAGTCTAATTAGTTTGAAAATTAAGGACAGTACCATAAATTATATTTTGCAATCCATTGTCACATTTTTCTATTGGTTTCCTATAATAACTCATTAAAAATTGCATTACAAGCCTTGATCTGGTAATTTCAGGGTCAAGTTTATATGTATATTTTATCTAACAAAATTCCATTTTCCTTGCAGCAGGAAAATAATGAAAATTTAATTAAAGTCAGAAATTGTTGGATAATTTTTAGACAGATGATATACTGTTTTAAGCAATGACAAAGCAAATGGTTCTGAAATTAGAAAACTGTGAAGACAATTAATAGCATATGCAAAAAAAAATTAAAATATAATTTCTCAGAGGAAAACCTGCCCAATATTTAAAATAAAAAAACCCTGTCCAGCTGGTGTAGTTCAGTGGTTAAGCATTGACCCATGAACCAAGAGATCCCTGATTTGATTCCCAGTCTGGGCACATGCCCAGGTTGCAGGCTTGATCCCCAGTAGGGGGAATACAGGAGGCAGCTGATCAATGATGTTCTTCACTCATTGCTGTTTCTATTTCTTTATTCCTCTCCCTTCCTCTCACTCTAAAAAAATAATAAAAACATACTCAGAAAAAATAATAAAATAAAATAAAGGAACACTTCCAACTCCCTTTTTCCTACTGAGCAAAAGATACAACAAAATTTAAAAATAAGTAATTTTTTTCCAGGAAATAAAATAAAATGTTAAAATATTAAGTATATATAAACACAGCAGACCTTTCCTTATAAATGTATTTATATGCTATACATTTCCTTATAAATGTATTTATATACTAAAATATTTTCTCAAACTTCATTAACAAAAATTGGTGTTCTGCCTGCTTCATAGAACTGCTGTGAGGATAAAACGAGATTATAGATGTGAAAGCATTATGTAAGTTTTAAAGTTTAGATGACTTTAGTGAAATTAAAGAAGGAAAAGAAAATACTAAAAGATAAATTCAACCCAATAAACATTTTAAAGAAAACATTAGCAGTAAACTTACAGGATAAAAATGGCAAAATGAGCTTGAAGATATAAAGTGTGGGAGAGACTATATAGGAACACGTTGCTCATATTTTCTGCAAACAGAAAAGACATGCCATAAATATTTAAAAGTAAAAACAACAACAACACAGTCTTTATTGGAAGATGACGTAATCATAAGCATAGAAAATCCTTAAGAATCTACCACCCCCTGAAATGAGAAAAATAAGTCAATTGATCAAAATTACAGCAAACAAGGTCCATATGCAAAAAAGAAATTTCAATATACTAGCTCTGAGGAGTTTGATTAAATTACAGCCTACCACTGTTAGCTGCTTGGGAGCATAGCAGGGTTTGACGTGATAACATGTTCTTCATTGGATGACACATGGCAATGACTGAACAACAAACACTGTGATATAAGCTCCTAGCCACGTCCATCCAATGAGGGACTTCTCTAGCAGACAGCTTTGCTTCAGAGATCCCAGTTGTGCTGGCAAAGACTTAGAATAAGTAGCCAAGTGGTCTTGATCTACATTGATATGAAAATGGTTAGTAGAGCAGGGCATCTCCAGTGGCAAAGAGATGAATTGCCACAGCCATTAGTTGCTGCCAGATGATGAAGATAGATAGATGATAGATAGATAATAGATAGATGATAGAGAGATAGTTGATAGATAGAGGGTTTTTTTTTTGTTTGTTTATTTCCAAAAGAAAGTATAATTAGATGAGCAGAAGCTGAAGGAAATTTATCCCAATAAAAGTCATAAATCATGTATATGATATAGCAATTCTGCCTGTTGCTGCCCAAACAAACTATGGCGTTTTACTCAGGTGACAGCACATTGGATAAAGCAAATAGCCATCTATTTCAAGAATGTTTAGACCCAGTGTCCAAATGGACCCTTGATATCCACAGTCCTGTCTTATTGTCATGACCATCCTGTTGGAGTTAAAGAATTATGGGGCCATATAATAAATGGGGTCTTGACTAATTGCAGCTTGCAGTAGATTCATTGGTTCCATAGACCCATTGGTCATTCCCTAAGTCCCTGTATATACAGTTATTGTTGACATATTGATATTGAGTCCTTGGTCTATAAGGTAAAATCTTATAGTGAGACTGTAGAGCTCCTTGTCTCACCAGTCAAAATGGTAAATCAAAGTATTACCATATGTCACATTCTGAATGGAGTTTAAAAAAAAAAAAGCAGAGTGACAGAGATTAATGCCACCACTAATGATCCAAATGCAAAGTGGAGTGATCGCATATCCTATATAATAAAACCCTAGGGGGCTCCTTCGACTGGGAGTTCAATCGCTCACTATGACAGGCACTGACCACCAGGGGGCGATGTGGAACATGGTGGGCATTGGCAATTTGACGCTGGCAGCGGGCAGCAGTGGAGGTGCTGCCAGCCAAGATGGGCCCTGAGGAGAGGGACTGCAGCAGGATGGTGGAGCAGGTGAGCAGGTGGTGCCAGGTCAAGGTAGGTGCGAGTGGGGCCTGATTGCCCTGCCAATTGCCCCACAGATAGTGACCAGCAGCTGTGGCAGGGGGGTGGGGAGGGGTTGCCACCCAGCTCCCAGGCACTGAGGAAGCTGGGTGGGGGGCCCAGCACTGATAGATTGCCCTGCAGGCGGGATGTTAGAGCAGGTGAGGGGGCGGCGCTAGGCCAAGGCAGGGTGCCAGGCGGAGCTATGGGGCTGCGAGGCTGGGGGTGCGAGCTGGGTCCTAATCTCCACAGGCCACCCCAAACGACCCCACCCATGTACAAATTCGTGCACTGGGCCTCTAGTTTCTAAATAATTTCTAGCTGGGCCCCTACAGCAAGCAGATGACTCCTACAAAATGACTTAGTACTACAGCACTCTCAACCAATGAGTAGGAAGGAGCACTTGAAGCTGACATGCTATCAGAATGATGGTTTTCTGGTACACAGCATTTAGTAACTGATTTAGCAAATGCATTCTTTTCCATTCCAGTCAAGAAAGAGGATTAGAAACAGATCATGCTCATATGAAGAAGACAACATACCTTCACAGGTTTGCCTTAGGGCTATGTTACATTTTTCTGTTCTGTATCATAATGCACTGCAAAGAGATTTGGACCATTTGGGGAATTTTACAGGATATCTCATTGATCCATGACCTCATGCTGGATAAGCAAGGATGGTGAGCATGCTGGAGGCCTTGAAAGGATATGTGTTCTTTAGAAGAGAGAAGACAAGCACTGTGAAGTTTCAAAGATCTGACCCTTTCGTGAAAATTTTAAGGGCCTGGTGATGCAGGGTGTTCCAGAATAGTCTCTTCTATATAAAGGTCAAATTACTGTTTACTGGATCACCTCCTCTCACCACTTTCCACCGCGCCCCCCCCAAAAAAAAAAAAAAGTGTGACACCTTCAGAATCTGGAAGCATATTGGTCTGTCGCATAAAGCAGGTGACATGCATAACTGCCAGATTTAAGTGGGACCTAAAGCAAGAAATGGCTCTGTAGAGAGTTCATGCTGTGAAGCGATCAGCCCTGCAACTTGGGCCACAGGATGCAGAAGAGCCTAGAAATTTTGGAGATTTCAGTGGTGGTAAAAGATACAGTGTAGCCCTAGCTGGTTTGGCTCAGTGTTTAGAGAGTTGAACCTCAGACTGAAGGGTATCAGGTTCGATTCTGGTCAGAGACACGTACCTCACTTGCAGGCTTGATCCCCGGCCTTGGTCAAAGTGCATGTGGTAGGCAACCACCAATTGATGTGTCTCTCTCACGTAGATGTTTCTCTCTCTGTCTCTTCACCTCTCTTCCACTCTCTCTAAAAATCAATGGGAAAAAACAACAACCACAGGAAAAGACAAAAATAAAAACCAAGAGTTTAATGGAAGTCCAAGGAGAATATCAAGAATGATATTATAATAAATTTGAAAATGACGTAAAAAAGAGAAATTTTTAAAAAGTTATTATGGAAAAGGAGAAATAAAAGTTTCAACAAAAAGGTTTGGAGAAGTGTTGATTCTCTTTACTCTCAAGAGGAGACCATGAATTCTAGGAGAAAATTAATGCCCTTTGGATGACCATTTTATCCCATCTATTGATAACAGCATGCATATTATTCTTTGCTCCTGAGACTTTTAAAAACGTTTTGCCATCTATGTCTTACATAGTCTGGCTCCTAAGTGCAAATACAAATGCTCACCATATAATTTAAACCATAGTTTTGTAAAAGGCCCCCAATATACACAGAACATTTTTCTAGCCTTTAACCCTTATATAGATCTTAAATCAAATAAATAGAGGTAAGCGATGTCTTTAAGTAAACATGTGGAATAAAAAGACACTGTCATCTACAAATAATTGTTCTGCAGAAATAAATTTTTATTAGATGATATACATGTACCATTTCAGTTAAAACTTTTGCTGTTCCTCAAAGTTTCTTAATAGGAAAACCCTCTCTACTGTACACTCAATGGTGGTGAGAACCTGCTTCTGCTAAATCACAAGAGAAGGTTATAAAACACTCAGGGATTTTGTGAGCTCTTTAAGAGCTGGAAATTGGCCATGGCAGGAACGTTTACACTGTAGGAATCAGCAAATTGAGGCTTTTTTTTTTTTTTCTGTCCAGAGAACCAGTTTCCCAGCACACACTGCCTGTGGTCTTGTTCCTTATAACAATATAATTTTATTTATTACATATCTTTCTCATTGAAGTGTTCTCTCCATGAGAGTTACAACCAATATTTTACTTTATTTTTATTTTCTATATTATTCTGGAATCAGTGCCTTGCAGTAACAACATATGAATGAGTAGTAATCTGTCCATTTTGTGGATGTTGAAGAACATGGGTTACATAATCTATCCAAGTTCACACAGTAAGTAATGGAGATATGAGACAAGTTTATCTTACTCCAAATCTCTACTCAGCCCACTGACTAATTTATCCCTCCAAGAAAGCAGTAGTCAACAAATAATTTAAGCAAAGTAAGAAAAGAATCAAGCTAAAATTTGAGCTTATCTATCTTTTCTATCATGGACTAGACTGATAATAAATGAATTGCACATAGACAATCACGAACAGATAGATGTTGTTCAAAGAAACCTACCAAAATAAAAGTGCAGAGGCAGTTTTCTAAAACCATCCCTTGAGAGTGATCATTATTATGATCTATGCAAATGCTAGAACTTCTTATAGGCATTCAGACAAATATCAAACATATTTTTTCACTATGTAAATATCATAATATCATATCAAATTTATTCTTATACTGAATTGCCCTGGGTTCCCCAATTATGGAAATAATTATTTCAAATGGAAGACAATTCTATTGTAACTGATCAGAGAATTTGTAGGCTTCTTTTATAATACCAAAATGCCTAACTCTTAGTCATTGGAATTCATTCTCTGGACAAATGCATTTAATTGCTTAATGTGATTAGAGCATTGTCTAAGGTACTTCAGTTTTGATGCACTTTTCCTCTGATTATTGTTATCATTGCAGATCTTTTACTATGAGGTTTTAAGTATCAATTTTTTTTTACTTACTATAAGAGTTTGCAAAAAGAATAATGAGGCTGACTAGCATCTCTAAAATAGATATTTTATTATTAATTTACAGACTTTTGAAAGTTCCTTTTAAATTCATTATTAAACTTTTTAATCCAGAAAAATAAAATGTATCAATTTACTAGGCAATGTGATAAATAGTGGAATAGCTGCTGTTCAAATAGGAAAATATCTTAATTGTCTTTTCTGCCAGAAATATCAGACAATATGCCTATTTTAATGCATGTACTGTAATTGTTACTATCTGTGGCATAATTGCACTATTGTAATAAAAGAATAGTTAATATTTTTGTTGATGGGAATTTTCATGCGTAGTTGAAAAAAGATAATTTATATCTGAGCCCTCAAAATGAAAGGCAAAGCCTATTTAAACATCAAAATTGAGCAATGAGGAAGAAGAGGGGCATGAATTTTGGAACAAATGCCTTTCTTCATTGAGTGCTAAGAGAGAAGTTTCTCTCCCAGCTGTGCTCAGAATGTCTTTCAAAGTTTGATCTCTTAGAATGTCTCTGGGTCTTGGTTCCCACATGTGGAAGTGACCCCTAACCCGCTACAGTGTCTGTGAGGACTCATTGTCCAGCCTTCTTCGTCTTAACTGCTTTCCTCAAATCTCCTCCACCTCTTTCAAATTCATTCCCTACCTTCCAACTACAGAGGTCTTTTCTCCAACCTTTTAAGATCTTGGTAAAACATACTACATATAACATAAAAATTGCCATTTCAAGCATTTTAGGTGTACAATTCAGTGTTATTTGTTGCATTCACAATATCAGGCCCCATCACCACTATTTTAAAAACTTCTTAAAAACATACATCAGGACCTTTCCCACTGTGCTTCTTTCCATTCAATATATTCTTAGCGCACTTAAATTTCATTTTAATCTCTTCCACTTGACCCAGGATGACCTCCTATCTGGCTCCCACCTGCCTTCTGGTATGCATTTTACTATTTCCCCAGCTGTGCCTCACCCCTGGACTCCAGCCAGGTGAGCCTGCCTGTGGTTTTGAAACCCTTCAGCGTTGACACCTGCTGTCGCTTCCAGCTGCATACGAACTATTAGAACCAACTCAAAATTAAATATAATACCTGGGCACACCCGTAACAACCAGAAAGAGTGAATCAGTAATTAAATAACAATCCACAAAGAAAAGCTCATCCAAAAGATGACTTTGCTAATAAATACAACTAAACATTTAAAGAATAGTTAATACTGATCCTACACAACTCTTCCAAATGAGGAAAGGAAAGGAAAGACTTCTCAATGCATTGTCTTGCCAGCAAAACCAGTTAAAGGCATCACAATAATAACTATATCCCAACATCTCATATGAATATTGGTAAAAATCAATTATCAACAATATAGTAGTAACCCAAATCCATAAACATATGAAACAAATTATATGTATCACGCTGTATTATGGTTAACCAAATGAGATTTACCTCTTGTCTTGTTTCCATCTCCATGTAAAACGGTACCAATGAAACATAACATTTTTGGACTGTCTTTACCCTTTCACTCCTTTCTGAAACTTGAATTGGAACTGTAGATTCCTGCCCTACTCTCCGCTCTCCCACCCCAACACACACACTTCGCTCTTTTCTATCTGACTGAGAGAGTGCATACACTCTCTTCTACTCTAAGCCATGGGGCAAGCTTAGTGGCAAAAGCCATGCCCCTATTGCAGCATAGAGAACGGTGCTCATACGATTTGCTAGTTTCTTTTCATTTAGTTCTCCAGTCCAGAAACTTACCACACATATATTTCCATCTACCTTTGACATCTATTAGGTGATCAACAAATATTGGTTAAAGTAAAAAAATATATATGTGGAGAAGAAAGTGCATTGCTGATATTGTCTAGCATTGCCTGTGACCACATGGGAAAGTCTGTCTAAATGTGGAGCTCAATGTTCGTCGTTTGGATGACATACTTAAGCCCTCTTTCCTTGCATCATCTCTCTTAGCAACAAAGCTGCCATTTTGATCCCCATCTGCCTGACTCCAACTTTTTACAACTGGTTTCTTACACAGGCAAATTAGGAAGTCTATTCTTTTTTATAAACAATATGTTTTTATTGATTTTTTAGAGAGAGATAAAGATAGAAACAGGAGAGAAACATCAATCAGCTGCCTCCTGCTGCCCCCTACTGGGGATTGAGCCTGCAACCTAGGCATATGCCCTGACCAGGAATAGATTCGGTGTCCTCTTGGTTCATGGGTCCACACTCAACCACTGAGCCACACTGACGAGGCGAGAAGTTTATTCTTTATCTCCCAAATGGGATCTGAGGGAAAGGGAGCACAGGGCAGACTTCTGAGTAGAGTCTAGACTACTAGACTTCTAAACTGAAGAAGCTAGAGTTTCTCCAAGAGAACATGTGACCCAGCCCTGCCGACCAAAGAAGGATTAAGGAATAACATCTCAAATAAGGTACACAATGCCACTAAACTCGATGGGAACAGAAATTGAGTTTGTCTGACTAGGTACAGTATGCCAGATACCTAGCATATTGCCTGCCCAATGGTAAATGTTAAAAAAGTTATTAATTAATGAATAAGTCCTTTTAAAGTAAGACATATACATACATGTGTATATATATGTGTATATACACACACATACACACACACACACATACATATTTATATATATATTTATATATATATACACACACACATATATATATGCACACATATAAAGAATTCCTAATGGATCCTCAAAGATAAAATATCTATTTAAATAGCTATGGCTAGACTTTCTAGCTATATAAACTAGAGACAGAGAGAGAGAAAGATTAGTCTTAGGAATCTAGTAGGAATGGATGATACATCAACATTTGGCAATATAGAAAGAATAGAAAGCTATATCAATATTTGTTGGAATTTTGTTCTCCTGATATATTTTTATTACATTCCAATGAAATGTGCATGTGTGTGTGTGTGTGTGTGTGTGCGTACATGTATGTGTGCAGCCTCATCTCATTACTTTATTACACAAACATGATTTATAAAATGGTCCTAGTTTTATATTTTGAAGCTAGTTTTTAACTGTTTTAATTTCTATCGAGCACCCCAATTTTATTGAGGGCTTCTTGGGGAAGAATAATATTAAGGAGATTAATTACCAGAACTGAAATAAAAAGATAAGAAGCTATTTGATTTTTATAATGGTTGCAAAATGGAAAGTGAAGATTCTTGAAATTTGAAGCTATAAGATAACCCAGAATTCAGCTGAGACAATTGCTGTTTTGCATTAGATGTTGTATGAGTGTTTCTGCTGCAATCTTAGAAGAAAAACGCTGCATCTCTACAGCTAGCTGGAGTGAATAGGTGAAATAGTGGAGCTTCCTCTTTTTTCTCAGATCCAAAGTCTGACACGAATGTTCCCTTGTGCTAATCTTGAAGGCCAATGCATTTCTCTTAGCTCACTTTATAGTACTCAGCCCAGCATACTTCAAATGGGCACTGTATTCATAGACTATTGTTGAAGGTACTCAGAAATGCTTTGCCTACATCGAACTGATTCTGCTCCTCATGTGTGAAAATGAAGCTGGTCTCACTCATTTCCAAGCTATTCTCTGCATAGTCAGAGCAAGTGAACATTCTAAAATCCGAATCTGATCATCTTATTTTCCGGTCTCAAATCTTTCAAGGGCCTTTTATGATCTACAAAATGGAACCTAGGCTTTGGAATATGGTAGAAAAGAATCTCCACTCTCTTTTCTTGACTGTTCTTCAATAGGACTCATTGCTGCTGCCACATTGAGCCCTATTTCCCAGCTATCTGATTCTTACATTTTGCAGGCATGTGCCTTGCAGTCTTGGCAAAGGCTGTTTTCTCTTCCAGGAATGGCTTCTCCTTTTCCATGTTACCCTGCTGGTACCTGGCACTCGGCGACACCTTCTTGAAGTCCCAGAACCAGCATCTTTCTTTTACGACTTCTCTGAGTACTGAAAAGTGTCGATTGTCCCCTCCTCTCTGCCAGTACTAAAGCTCAAACTTCAACTTAATTAAAGGCTCTTCCCCTTCACTTACTAGTGGTATGACCTTAGGTAAATGGCTTGACTTCCTTAGGTTTTAGTTTCATTACTTATAAACCAATGAGAATATTAGCAATACTTATCCTTACAATGTGTTAGGGTGGTTTTCTAATATGGTACAGATACATTTCTTAGCCGGCGCAGTGTCTGGAACATGAAGAACATAGTAAAAGTGGATGTGATTAGAATTACTACTATTATCACTGTTCTTCCACTGCCACTTCCTCCCACCCCCAACTCTCAGAAGCACTTCAGGTCCTGGGTCAGGGGAAACATCTAAGCACTTAGATGTTAGTCTCTCTGATCTCCTTTTACACAGATAACTGAGAGAATGACCCTTCCCAGTGGTTCTGCCCCAGGCTACTTCTAGATCACTTTGCTATCAAATGGCACAGGCAACACTGTGTGCATGGTAGTGCATGAACTAATGTTGACATGGATTTCAATCAAATTCAGCGGGAGACACATTATCTATTCCATACCTAGAAGCTCTTGGAAATGTAAACCCACTTCTACCATTTTTTTCCAACCTCAATTCCCACACCCCCCCCCCCCTCTCGGCGCCCACAAAACCTTACTCTTTTCTGTGACACAAACTTCTTTTTCAATGCCTTCCTCCAATCTGGGGCTTTTGAGACTGCTTGGTGTTTCTCTTCTAATCACTCTGTATTTCATTTACAAGTGCTCTCTGCTTAATAAAATCTTCACTATAAAGTTGAGTTTTAATTCTAAGACATGTGGGCAGTACATGTGGACTTTAGCCTTTTCCCAAAACCTCCATCTGTGTAGTGAAATTCCACAATATTCTTGGCTCATCTCACTTTTGTGGCCACAAGAAAGGCCAATGTTTCACGCTGTGAAGCTTTTTCATTTTTCCAGTGCACCTTTTCTTGCCACTCCATAAGGTTTTATATCAATTGGCTTGTTGCACAATAATGCTTCTTAAGGAATAGCTACAAAGCCTCAGTAGCATAAAAAAATATAAGCTTTTTTTGTTCAAACATCTGAATGGTCATACAGGGGATCCCTTTGGTTCTGGTCTGTCTTATTTCCATGTCTGAGAATTGGTTGTTTATTGGTGAAGTCATAATGGAAAGACTACGATAATAGGAAAAAAGTGAAGAAATTTGAGCCACTAATGAAATCAATCCATTGTGGAATTCATTTATATATAAAGTGTTCTCTTAATTTAATCTTTTCACTCATTTTGTTTCTACTAACTTGTGTTGGTATCTTTTCCTTTGACTCTAGCACATATTCTCCCCATAGGTAAACACACCATGGTCAATTCTAATATATAAAAACCCTGGGTCCATCACTTCCGGAGGCTCGACCAACTGGAAGTCAGTCCTGTTGGGTTGCCGTGGTGACCCAGTACTGACAGCTACAGCTGCGGACATGGTGACCCAGCACTGACTGCTGAGGGGGGCTATGAATCAGGCTGGAGAGAGGCTTGAAGAGAGAAGCAGGGTCTGATCTGTAGTCTGATCTTGTAGCCTGTTGATCAGCACTTGACTATCTCTTTCTCTCCAGGCCAGGCCAGCAGCCACATCTCCATTTCTCTCCAGGCCTCCACCGGGGCTGCTGAATAGCCCTGCCTTTCTGATCAGGTCCCATTGATAGGCCCAGATACACTGACTGGCATAGAAACCTACCAATCAGAACCAAATCTGGGTGAAGTGTGAGGAGCCAATGGCTGCCTAGGAGGCAGAACTTTTGACACTGACTGGCATAGAAACCAACCAATCAGAACCAAATCTGGGTGAACTGTGAGGAGCCAATGGCTGCCTAGGAGGTGGAGCTTTTGACACTGACTGGCATAGAAACCGACCAATCAGAACCAAATTGGCCAGAGGAGGGCAGTTGGGGGCAAGATCAGGCCAGCAGGGGAGGGAGTTTAGGGCTGATCAGGCAGGTAGAGGCAGTTAGGGGTGATCTGGCAGGGATGGGCAGTTGAGGGTGAGATCAGGCTGGCAGAGGAGGGCCATTGGGGGCGAGATCACACCAGCAGGGGAGGGCAGTTGGGGGCAAGATCAGGTTGTCAGGGGAGTGCCAAGATAAGGTCGGCAGGTCCGCCTCCTAGGCAGCCATTGGCTCCTCACAATTGACCCAGATTTGGTTCTGATAGGTCAGTTTATATGCCAGTCAGCATCAAAAGCTTGCAATCTGGGGGAGAGAAACCAAGATGGCAGCATAGGTAAACACCTAAACTGCTGTGTCGCACAACAATTTCAAAACTACAACTAAAAGACAAAGCAGACATCATCCAGAACCACAAGAAGGCCGGCTGAGTGGAAATTCTACAACTAGAAGGAAAGAGAAAAGCACACTTAGACTCAGAGGAGCTGCAGAAGGCAGAGGTACCAAGGTGCGCACGTGGAGAGGGCTGGCAACTGAGTACACGGCTGACTTTCTCAAGCAGGAGGGAGACAAAAGCTCCCAATGGCTCTGAACTCCAGTTCCAGGTGAGACTCTGGGGACCCAGATTCATTCAGGGAGAAACTGGACTGTCTGGCATCAGGCGAAACTCGAGGGCGGCTTTCTCTCAGAGGTGCTTGCCGCGATTACCACAGGACACTGAGAACCAGGGGCCTCGTAGGGCAGGGCTGATGGGAAGACATTGCTGTCTGCTCCACCCTGAGACTCCGCCCCATCCAAACTGAGCACAGAGACTTTTGAATGTCTTCTCTCATAAGGTTGTCTCCAGCACAGAAGTTCTCCCAGGGTAGACACAGCTGATCCTCACAGCCAATTGGCCTGGAAGTCAATTTCTCCCAGTGATACCAACAACAATCAAGGCTTAACTACAACAAGATTGTGCACACAGCCCACAAAGGGGTGCACCAAGAGTGTCCACCTCAGATAACTGGGGAGGCTGAGCCACTGGGCCCTATAGGACACCTAGCACACAATGCCACTCTATCAACTCAGGGAAGCAGCCAAAATGTGGAGATAAAGAAACAGGTCACAAATGAAAGAAATGGAGGAAAGCAAACAACTGGATATAGAGTTCAAAACCATGG
This sequence comes from Eptesicus fuscus, assembly GCF_027574615.1. NCBI lineage: Eukaryota > Metazoa > Chordata > Mammalia > Chiroptera > Vespertilionidae > Eptesicus > Eptesicus fuscus. The sequence goes on along the minus strand of NC_072474.1, from coordinate 112,232,236 downwards.
TTATAAGGTTTTTCAAGAATTTTCTAGAAAATGCCAATAAATTTAGTAAGACCCTTGAAGATATGAAAGAGGACCAACTATAAATTAAGCATACACTGACTGAAATAAAAAAATAATATACATAGATCCAACAGCAGACTAGAGGATCGCAAGAATCAAGTCAAAGATTTGAAATACAAAGAAGTAAAAAACACCCAACCGGAAAAGCAAAAAGAGAAAAGAATCCAAAAATATGAAGATAGTGTAAGGAACCTCTGGGACAACTTCAAGCATACCAACATCTGAATTATGGGGGTGCCAGAAGAAGAGAGAGAGCAAGACACTGAAAACCTATTTGAAGAAATAATGACCAAAAACTTCCCCCACCTGGTGAAAGAAATAGACTTACAAGTCCAGGAAGCACAGAGAACCCCAAACAAAAGGAATCCAAAGAGGACTACACCAAGGCACATCATAATTAAAATGCCAAGTGCAAAAGACAAAGAGAGAATATTAAAAGCAGCAAGAGAAAAACAGTTAGTTACCTACAAGGGAGCACCCATACAATTGTCAGCTGATTTCTCAACAGAAACTATGTAGGCCAAAAGGGACTGGCAAGAAATATTCAAAGTGATGAATAGCAAGAACCTACAACCAAGATTACTCTACCCAGCAAAGCTATCATTCAGAATTGAAGGTCAGATAAAGAGCTTCACAGATAAGAAAAAACTAAAGGAGTTCATCACTGCCAAACCAATATTATATGAAATGCTGAAAGGTATTCTTTAAGAAGAGGAAGAAGAAGAAAAAGATAAAGATAAAAGTTATGAACAACAGATACATATCTATCAACAAGGGAATCTAAAAATCAAGTGAATAAAAAATCTTATGAATAGAATAAACTGGTGAATATAATAGAGTCAGGGGCATAGAAAGGGAGTGGACTGACAAATCTCGGGGGGAAAAGGGTGTGGGGGGTGAGGGAAGAGATTGGACAATAATCGTACACCTATGGATAAGGACAGTGGGGAGGGGTAAGGGCAGAGGGTGGGGTGGGAACTGGGTGGAGGGGAGCTATGGGGGGAAAAAAGGAACAATTATAATAATCTGAACAATAAAGATTTATTCAAAAAACAAAAAAGCTTGCAATCTGGGACTGCTGGCTCCTAACCGCTCACAGGGATCAGGCCTAAACTGGCAGCTCACTTCCCCCAAAGGGTCCCCAATTGGAGAGGTTGCAGGCTTGGCTGAGGGAACCCCCCCTCTGTGCATGAAGTTTGTGCACCAGGCCACTAGTATTATATATGCATATTATTTTACCTCTTCTACTTGTCTAGTATCTCTGTTTGAAAGAAAATCCAATAAATCAGAAAACTTGGTTTAGGAGTAAGGGGATGTTTTCTCTCCTGGTTTACATGTAAGGATGCATGCTATTTTCTTTTTTTTTAAATATATTTTATTGATTTTTTACAGAGAAGAAGAGAGAGGAATAGAGAGTCAGTAACATCGATGAGAGAGAAACATCCGTCAGCTGCCTCCTGCACACCCCTCACTGGGGATGTGCCCACAACCAAGGTACATGCCCTTGACTGAAATCGAACCTGGGACCCTTCAATCCATAGGCCGAGGCTCTATCCACTGAGCCAAACCAGTCAGGGCAGATGCATGATACTTTACAACAGGAGTTGGCAAACTTGCCCATAGACCAAGAGCTTCCAACTGCCTGAAATTACATGACCTATGAGCTAAAGAATACTTGTTGCATTCTTAAAACAAAAATATTATTTAGAGACACATGAAAATTATGTGCTCAAATTTCAATGTTCATAAATAAAATATTATTGGAACACTAATACACCAATTTATGTGTTGTCTGTGGCGATTTTCACATCATATACAGAGTTTAGCAATTGTCACACAGATCATGTTACTCACAAAGACTAAAATATTTACTACCTGGCCCTTTATAGAAAACTCTTCACTAGGCAGTTTGCTCTTAGATTTCTCTCCTATTTTTATTACAACTTTATCAGTTGGTCACACCTACAAGGGGTCTTTATAGGGAAAATGTCCAGTAGTAGAGCTTGCTTCAAGTGCTCAGTGAATGCAATAAAGGTTTTGTTTTGGTTCTTCCATTCTTGGCTTTTCTTTCCTCTTAGGGGAAAACTTTCATTCTTATGGGGACAAGATATCTGCTGGAAGCTCCGGGCTCTTCACAGCAACCCCATTACTATGAGAAAATTTTATTTTTGTAGAATTTCAACAGATAATTACACTTAGTTGATTCTTATTGATCCTATGTGGGTGCCATGCTTCTTCTTAAGCCTATGTCTGTGAGAAGGGATATGCACAATCTTATTGAACATGTCTGAGTTACATGCATACCCCTGCACATAGGGTTGGTATCAATTAAAAAAAAAAAAAAAGACTAGGAGGAGAAAAAGGTACTTATCCAGTGAATATTGGGAGTTGCTACTTGAAAAGGGCAGAATGTGTGCAGCTAGGAATAAAAATGAAATGCCACTAGATCATCTAAAAGTAGAAGCTTAAAAAGTAAATGTGATCCATTTAAAATCAACAGCATAGAAACATCAATCAGGCCTTCAAACCTTAGAGGGAAGGAAGGGGAGGGTGGGGGTAAGGGGAAGAGATCAACCAAAGGACTTGTATGCATGCATATAAGCCTAACTAATGGACACAGGGGGGTGAGGGCATGAGTGGGAGGATGGGGGATAAAGACACATATGTAATACCTTAATCAATAAAGAAATTTAAAAAAATAAAAAGCATAATCAAATTAATATCACAAAATAACTGTGCTGGAAAACAAATAAATGTTCTTGATATTTCAAACATGGAACAAAGTTGTATATAGGAATGTGTTTATAAGTAACCTTCTATAGAAAATGACTTTTAATAAAGTTATCCTTATATCTAAATTTTGGAACCCCTATTAATGTTTTCTTATCATCATTTTTATCACTTTTATAATTACTTTTATCACTAAAAGTACTCATTTTGTTGGAATTGATTTCAATAAATAATTCACTAGTCACCTAAAGATGCCAGATATTATTTAATCTCTCAGATAATCATGAAAGGACTGTGACTTGGACCCTGCTTTCAAAGACCTTATGCTCACTGGAGAGAAAAGTAAAATAAAATCAAAGTGACAAATAAAAATATGTAGAGGTTGCAGCTGTAAGACCTAGAGAAGGATAAACCTCATTTGTTCTTGGGGAGAGAGTCCATTTGTTACATAGGAAGGAACTCTCACTTGTGTTAAATACCTAGAGGATATTTTTCAATTAGATCCCTCACTAATCAGTGAAGAATCTGCCTATGAAACTTCACTAAGCATGGCAGACGCTGATGTGTTTGGAAAACTGTCTTATACTGTGGCTCAGTTTGACTTGGCTTAGAGTGTGTGCAAGAAATATTCCAGGACTCAAGGATTGGAAAGGGAAGTGGCAAGTGATAAGGACAGACAATTAGTTAGAACATAAGGAGCCTTTTATGTCAGGCTAATGAGTTTGTATTTTATTTTGTATGCCAGAGAGCCAATAAAGATTTTAAGGAAAGTAGGTAAGTAATTTCAATAGACATCCTGGGAGAATACAACTTTAAAATAAAGTTTAATCCTAACGAGACTGTGAACCTATGACATGTAAGAGATGGACCAAAAACCATTATACTAGTAAGAATCTCTTGGTAAATCATTTTTAGGGTTTCTCAAATAGCTTTACTTCTAATATATCAAAGCACTCTTTAAAGAATTAAGCAAAACTGTGTGTCTACAGCAAAAGGGTGACTATATTATGCTTTCTGTCGTGTAAAACGTAGGTGAATATAAGAAAGCATGTATGTATCTGCCCATTTGTATGAAAGGAAACACAGGAAAGAGAAACTAATAAGATTGCTTGTCCACAGAGGTGACTGGAAACAGACGGGGGAGGATGGGAGGATGGGATGAGGGTAGTATTGGGTGACAAAGTGACACTTCTCTGAACATAGCTTTCAGTATAATTCTAAATTTTAATATTTTTATAACTTTTTAAAATGTTTAAATTACCAATAATGAAGAGGAAACCCCAAGTGGAATGCTAAATAGCCATAATTTTATTACAAATAAGTAGCATAGTAATCCTAAAGGAGAAGAGGGATAATAAAGTAACTCCAGAACAAAATATTTTTTATTACATACTGTAAGAAAAAACTGTACACAAATATTTTATAGTTAGTAGGTATGTTTTCACAGCGATATAGGTTAACATTACTAAAACTATTTTATTTAATGATGGAGCTAATCAATAAATACATTGCAAAGAATGAGAACCAGATTTCTCACTGTTAGAAAAAGAAGTTACACATAAACAAAGAAGAAAACAGAATCTTTTGGTGCTATGCTGAAATTGTATATATATATGTTAGATGTCTGTTTTTAAAACATATACATAGATATAGAAATATAGGTATGTGTAAGCATATCTAATTTCTTAACTCTGTGTACTGAGAGGAGCTAGAAGCAATGATATCCCAGTTTCAGTCTAGCAAACTCACTGTAAAAGCTTGGTTTTTATATATCATTTTCAACTAAAATGAACAAGACTTCCTTGGAGAAATGGCTAATTCCAGGGTTGGGGCAGAGAAAATACAAGATGCATCTGGAACATCTTGTAGCACCAGAAAAACAGGAAGTGCTCAAAACTTGAAGATGTTTTAAAAGTTTATAAAAGGCAACTGGAAAGCCCCCTCAATGGCCACATAAGGTACAAGGTGAGCAAAATAATAACAATAATTATAATGATATTATATTGGGATAGAACCCTAGGAAAAATAGATATTTGTGTGAGTGCTTAAATAATAAACAAACACATGAAGGATAAGGGAAAGCTCTTTTTTAGAAGAGAATTTCAATCAATAAATATTTTTTAAAATGATGAAAATAGAAAACACCATTGTTCAAACTAAGTAACTGTTTTTTAAAGCAAGAATCATTAATAAGTGCTACAATTAATGGATACATGTGATGAGAATGGGATATTCACATAATCTTAAAGTAACCCACCAGATGCTTATTAATTACAAAGGGGAAGAAACCTAGAAGTCATCCAATAAAGTCACCCAAGTTAACCGCTCTGCTAATGGAACAAACCAACATCTTTTGCCTCTTGATCTGATTCAGTAACTGACACATCATGCCCGAGGATTCCTATAAAAAACACACAACCTGAATTTTAAAATAAAAATAAATTATTCGCACTAGCTGGTTTGGCTCGGTGGATAGAGCGTCAGCCTATGGACTGAAGGGTTCCAGGTTCAATTCCGGTCAAGGACATATGCCCAGGTTGTGGGCACCATCCCCAGTGAGGGGCATGCAGGAGACAGCTGATCAATGATTCTCTCTCATAGTTGATGTCTCTCTCTCTCTCTCTCTCCTTCTTCCTTCCTCTCTGAAATCAATAAAAATATATAAAAAATAAAAATAAATAAATTCTTCAATATCAAAGGAAATTTTACCAATGTATGGCCAATGGTCCTCAAAAGTGTCAAAGACCATGAGAGATTAAAAGAACTAAGGAGGCAGGATCCTCAGATGGATTCTGGATCAGAAAAAGAATATTACGAAAATACAGTAGTAGGAAATTGCAATATTTTAAAATTTTTAATGTATTAGGGTGACATTGGTTAACAAAATTACAAAGATTTCAGGTGTACAATTGTCTCATACATTATCTGTATTTTGTATTGTGTGTTCACTGCCCCAAGTCAAATTCCTTCCATCACCATTTATAGATGAAATAATACTAACATGTCAATATTAATTTCCTAATTTTCCTTTTTCTTATGGTTGTACTATGATTATGTAAGAAGTTAAATTTGAGGAAACAATGAAAATTACTATATGGCAGGGTTTCTCAGCCTCAGAACTATTGACATTTGGGACCAGATAGTACTTTGTTGTGAGGGTTGCCCAGTACATTGTAGAATATTTAACAGCATCCTTGGCCACTACCCACTAGAGGAGAGTAGCAACCCACACTTAGTTGTGCCAACCAAAAATTTACCCAGACATTGCCCAATATCCTTGGGGGATAAGGTGTAAAATTACCCACAGTTGTGAACCACTAGTATATGGGAATTCTTTGTACTGTTTTTGAAACTTTTTCATAAGACTAAAATTATCTTAAAACTAGAGACCTGGTGCACAAAAGTTATGCACAGGTAGGGTTCTTAGGCCTGGCCAGGGATCAGGGCCAATCATGGCCTTCTGGCTGCTGGCTGGGACCTTCCTTCATTCTGTGCCACTCCCTGGTGGTCAGCACATGTCATAGTGAGTGGTTGAACTCCCAGCTGGTGGAACTCCCGAGGGGACAATTTGCATATCAGTCCTTTTATTATATAGGATTAAAAGTTTAAAAAATGTGTAAGCCCTAGCTGTTCGGCTCCGTGGATAGAGCACTGGCCTGCAGACTAAAGGGTCCTGGGTTCAATTCCTGCCAAGGGCACATGCCTGGGTTGTGAGCTTGATCCCCAGTAGGGGGCATACAGAAGGCAGCTGATCAATGATTCTCTCTCATCATTGATGTTTCTATATATCTTTCCCTCTCCCTTCCTCTCTGAAATCAATAATAATAACAACAATAATAATAATAAAAATGTGCAAAAATGGTTAGCACCATGCCATTAACACATGGAGCAGTTAATATGTAGAGACAGACATCTTTTATTGAGCTTTGCTTTATTGTGCTTAACAGATGTTGTGCTTTTCACAAATTGAAGGCAAGACCTTGCACCAACAAAATATCAGAACCAAACCCACAACATCTCTGAGGTGTGCCTCTCTTAGTTCTTTAAAATCTAGTGACTAGACCTCAGTGGAGGTTCATATATAGTTTTAAATCCCATGTTTCAGTGAGAAGTTCAGCAGGTCTATTTAATTAATCACAAATTTAATGAGGAGCTCCTTAAGTGCTGAAACGACTGCAGTGTGACACTTCAGATTTATCCTCTCAGCATCCAAACAATATCTATCTATGTGGCAGGTCAATTCTGTCTCGCAATTTAATGCTCCTTATTCCTCCGGGCTTCTTCGGAATGCAAACCTTTTCTATTTGGGTTAATTTCACACTTAGAATCTCACTGAAACCTCATTATATTTTTTTTTCAGGGATCTGCTCCACTGAATGCTAGGTGTGATGATAAGAGGAAAATCCGTAATATTGTTTCACAGAACTTTAAAGCAGTGGGATCTGTAGAAAAGTGGAAGCAGAATAGGGATAAAAACAGGTCCTATTACCCTTGGATTTGACATTACACAGGCAAGTTTTTGGCAGCCTGACCTTACTACTCATATTACAGCTGTCAGTTCTTCAGTGACAATGAAGAAGGCTGGTGCTGTATTAATAACAGGACCGAGCTTTCTGACATGCAGCTGTCTCAGAGAGGAAAGTAAACAAAAGGAAGAGATGAGACAGGAATAAGAGGACAGAAACAGTGATTAAAAATAAAAGCAATGAAGGGTCAGGGTTGTAACACTGGAGAAAAAGAAATAGAGTAGTGATGAAATTCAAGAACATAGAATGAAAGAGCAGGAACAAGTGAGTGGGCTGTTTCTTATTCAGGGACAAGAGAGAGACAAAGACAGAAAGAAAGAGTGAAAGAGAAACAGAGAGGAAAAAACAAAGATATGAAATGGGTAGTTACAGAGACAACAAAGATACCTTGAGATTCAATTTGTGACTTATAGTTCATCTAGGAGAGTATGCCCAGCAAAATGAGAAATCTGGAAAAGACCAATTACATGGAAAAAAAATTAAATAACTAGGATGCCTTGTGCAAAAATGAAAAGAACTAATGGGAATATATAGTGGCCATAAAATATTCCCAGGAATTTCACTTGGAGACAAGGAAAATGGAATCCGTCCTTGTTTATTCTTATGGTCCTAGGGGATAATGAATGGGTGAAGAATTACTAGTATAATGATATACACTCTCTACAATTTGGGTTGGTCAACAATGGACTGAGGCATGGATTATTTCTTGAGTTCCCATCACTGGCAATTCTAGAGCAGGGCTTCTCTCTCTCTCTCTCTCTCTCTCTCTCTCTCTCTCTTTTTAAAATATATTTTTACTAGAGGCTTGGTGCATGAAAATTCGTGCAACAGGTGGGGATCCCCTCAGCCTGGCCTGCCCCCTCACACAGTCTGGGAGCCCTCAGGAGATGTCCTACTGCAGGGAGCAGACCTAAATCGCTGTCTGGCCTCCCTCTGTGGGAGGCAACTGGCCGATCAGGGGAAGGCACCACCCCCATCACCCCTCTGCTGCTGCTGCCACTGCCGGCCGCTGTGGTTGCATACCCTTGGCCATTGCAACTGCAGTGACTGCCTGCCCTTGGCCCTCACAGCTGCTGCGGCTTTGTCCAGAATGATGTCTGGAAGACATCCCCTCTATCTGGTTTAATTAGCATATTACCCTTTTATTAGTATAGACTAGAGGCCCGGTGTACGAAATTCGTGCACGGAGGGGGGTTCTCCCTCAGCCCAGCCTGTACCCTCTCCAATATGAGACCCCTTGAGGGATGTCCGACTGCCCGTTTAGGCCCGATCCCGGTGGGATCGGGCCTAAACGGGCAGTCGGACATCCCTCTCACAATCCAGGACTGCTGGCTCCCAACTGCTTGCCTGCCTGCCTTCCTGATTGGCCCTAACCGCTTCTGCCTGCCAGCCTGATCACCCCCTAACCACTCCGCTGCCAGCCTAATTGATGCCTAACAGCTCCCCTGCCAGCCTGTTTGCCCCCAACTTCCCTCCTCTGCCAGCATGGTCACTCCTAACTGCCCTCTCCTGGAGGGTTGATCACCTCCAACTGCCCTTTCTTGCAGGCCTGGTCCCTCTCAACTGCCCTCCCTTGCAGGGCTGATCCCTCACAACTGCCCTCCCTTGCAGGCTGGGTGCCTCCCAACTGCCCTCTCCTGCTGGCCATCTTGTGGTGGCCATTTTGTGTCCACATGGGGGCAGGATCTTTGACCACATGGGGGCAGCTATATTGTGTGTTGCGGTGATGATCAATCTGTATATTATTCTTTTATTAGATAGGATAGAGGCCTGGTACAGGGGTGGGGGCCAGCTGGTTTGCCCTGAAGGGTGTCCCGGATCAGGGTGGGGTTCCCTTGGGGTGTGGGGCGGCCTGAGTGAGGGGCCTGTGGTGGTTTGCAGGCTGGCCACGCCCCCTGGTAACCCAAGCGGAGGCCTTGGTATCTGGAATTTATTTTCCGTCTACAATTGAAACTTTGTAGCCTGGAGCGGAGCCAAGCCAAGCCTGGGGCTCCCTCCGAGGCCGCAGCCATTGTGCTGGGATTATAATTGAAGCTATGTTGCCTTAAGCAGGTGAGCCTGGCCAGAGTGTGTGGAAAGCTTTGCTTCCCCTGTTGCCGCCGGCAACCCTGGCCTGCTCTCTCAAGCTCCATTCTGCCGCCATTTGTTTGAATTTGTTTACCTTCTATAATTGAAACTTTGTAGCTTGAGTGGAGGCTTAGGCCTGGAAATGGCAGGCGGAAAGCTTGGCCTCCTCTGTTACCTAGGAAACCTTGCTCTCTGTGGCTGTAGCCATCTTGGTTTGGGTTAATTTGCATACTATCTCTGATTGGATGGTGGGTGTGGCTGGTGGGCGTGGCTTGTGGGTGTGTCAGAGGTATGGTCAATTTGCATATTTATCTATTATTAGATTAGATTAGAGGCTGGTGCATGGATTTGTGCACCAGTGAGGTCCCTCAGCCTGGCCTTCACCCTCTCACAATCTGAGACCCCTTGGGGGATGTCAGAGAGCCAGTTTCGGCCCGATCCCCACAGGCCAGGCCAAGGGACCCCACTGGTCAATGAATCCATGCCCCGGGCCTCTAGTGTGCATATAAGATCTTTGGTTAATCTCTTCCCACCCTCTCCCCTCCCCCCTTCCCTCTGAGATTCACCAGTCTGTTCCATGTTTCCATGCCTGTGGTTTCCGCTCCTGTGCTTAGCATCTGCCCTATGGTGGTCAGTGTGTGTCATAGCTACCAACTGATCAGCCGATCAGCCTGTCGCTTAGGCTTTTATATATATAGATTGATTTCAGAGAGGAAGGGAGAGAGAGTTAGAAACATCAGTGATGAGAGAGAATCATCGATTGGCTGCCTTCTGCAAGCCCCACACTGGGGATCTAGCCCACAACCTTGGCATGTGCCCTTGACCAAAATCAAACCTGGGATCCTTCAGTCTACAGGCTGACACTCTATACACTGAGCCAAACCGGCTAGGGCAGGGCTTCTCTTTTTTGTAACAGGCATAGGACTCATGTCTCTTATAATTCATTATCCAAACTGACACTATTGAAAGTAAAAGAGAAACATCTATCAGACCATTAAACCTCAGAGGGAAGGTAGGGGAGGGTGAGGGGTAAGGGGGAGAGATCAACCAAATGGTTTGTATGCATGCATATAAGTCTAACCAATGGACACAGACAACAGGAGGGGTGAGGGCATGAGGAGGGTAGGGGGGGTTATGGGGGAATAAGGACACATATGTAACACTGTAATCAAAAAGAAAGTAAAAGAGAGTACATTGATAATTACTTCTGGACAGTAATTTTACATAAGAAATTCTCTGGGCAAACTGGAATCTATGGTAACTCTGAAGAAGACTGGCTAATGTCTGAAAATACTTCCAATGCTCTGGCCCCAATCAATTTTTCCTTTCTTGATGAGTCATTTCAGTGGTGCATTTCTGAGTCATTTGGATCTAGGAATAGAAAGTAATGCAATAATTACAGTGCAGTGTAAATTAACTTTTTGAATACTAAGTTATTAATTATTTAATTAATCCAAAAATTATAGTTGAATATGCTTTATATGCCAGCCATTATTCTGAATAGGGGGGAGTCAGTGAAGACAGAGAGAAGATATTTTTGTTATATTCAAGCCTACATTCAAGGAAATGAGTTTTAATATGTTCTAACGTTGTCATTAGGCTTTCCAACATCTTGTTTTAATTATATCCACATACCCACAATACTAAAAAAATGCAAAATAAGTATTATTAATTCCATTTTGGGGATGATTAAACAATTTTCTTCTTTCCTTTTTTTAAAAATTTAAATTCTTTATTATTTAAAGTATTATGTAAGTCTCCTTTTTACCCCATTGACCTCTCCCTAGCCGCCCCCACCCTCCAGCACATGCCCTCACTCCCCCCATCTCTGTCTGGGTCCATTGGTTATGCTCATATGCATGCATACAAGTCCTTTGGTTGATCCTTCTACCCCTCGCCTTCCCTTTACCCCCCACCTTCCCTCATAGGTTGGACAGTCTGTTCCATACTTCTACTCTGGTTCTATTTTTGTTCATCACTTTATGTTGTTCAGTAAATTCCACAAATGAATGAGATCATGTGATATTTATCTTTCTCTGACTGGCTTATTTTGCTTAGCATACTGCTCTCCAGTTCCAACCATGCTATTGAATTCCTTCTTTTTGATAGCAGCGCCAGAGGCCTGGTGCACGAATTCATGCTCCAGTGAGGTCTCTCAGCCTGGCCTGCAGGATTTGGCTGAAACCAGCTCTCCAATATTCCCCGAGGGACCCCGAATAGTGAGAGGGCACAGGGAAGGCTGAGGGGACCAGGTAGGGAGGCAGGAGGTTGGCCAGCTAGGGAGGGACTGCGGGAGGGCTCCATGGTGTGTCCGGCCTGTCTTGCTCAGTCCTGATTGGCTGGACCCCAGAAGCATGCTCACCTACTGGTCAGAGCCTCTTCCCTCTGGTGCATGTCATAGTGACTGGTCAACTGGTTGACTGTCTGCCCCCTGGTGGTCAGTGCACATCATAGCCAGTGGTTGAGCAACCTTAGTATATCATTAGCATATTATGCTTTGATTGGTTGAACGGCTGACCCGACGACTGGACACTTAGCATATTAGGGTTTTTATATAGGACTAAAGGCCCTGGTGCACAAAATTCACGCATTGGGGAGTGGGTCCCTCAGCCCAGGATGGGGCCTAAACCAGCAGTCAGACATCCTTCTTGCAATTCAGGACTGCTGGCTCCTAACCACTTGCCTGCCTACCGTCTTGATCGCTGCCTAACCACTCCCCTGCCAGCCCTCATGCCCCCAACTGCCCTCCCCAGCTGCCCTCATGCCCCCCAACTGCCCTCCCCTGCCGGCCTCATGGCCCCCAACTGCCCTCCCCTGCCGGCCTGATCACCCCTAACCACCTCTGCCTTGGCCCCCACCACCAGGGCTTTGTCTGGAAGGAAGTTGGACGGTAGGAAGATGTCTGGTCTCCCGATCTAATTAGCATATTACCCTTTTATTAGTATAGATACTATTCCATTGTGTAGATGTACCACTGTTTTCTAATCCACTCATCTGCTGATGGACACTTGGGCTGTTTCCAAATCTTAGCTACTGTAAATTGTGCTGCTATGAATATAGGGGTGCATATATCCTTTCTGATTGGTGTTTCTGTTTTTTTGGGATATATTACTAGAAATGGGATTACTGGGTCAAATGGAAGCTCCATTTTTAATTTTTTGAGGAAACTCTATACTGTTTTCCACAGTGGCTGCACCAATCTGCATTCCCACCAGTAGTGCAAAAGGGTTCCTTTTTCTCTGCATCTTCTCCAGCACTGTTGTTTTAACTTTCAAGAGCTTAAATACCTGCTTAGAAACTCAAAGTGGTGCCAAACAGAAGGGGTTTCACAAGTAGGTTTTTCTTTCCTTCCTCCAGTATGAACTTTATTTGACTAAAATTGCATCTTATAAAAACAAGTATGCTTCTCTAGAGAATTGTACAGATCCAAGAGTAAGAATTTTTTTTTATCAAATTGTCTTTCATTTTGAAAAACAACAAATTTATTTATCTCTAGAGCAACCTTTTGAACTCCAGCTTACCTAAACACATCTCTGGAGCACCTTAAACAAAGATCACACAGTTAAATAAGTGGAAAAGTGGGGATTTGAACCAATGTTCTATGCTGACTGCTACCTACCAATAAACTTTTTTTTCCCCTTTGCTTAAACAACAAAAATGTATTTTCTCACAGTCCTGAAGGCTGGAAGTCCAAGATCAAGGTGTGAGCAGGTTGGCCTCCTCTGAGGTCTGAGAGGGAAGGTGACTCTTTCCTGAGCTTGTAGATGACCAGGTTCTCTTTGCTTTTTCTCATGTGGTCATCGTACTATTCACAGGCATTGGTGGTATCTTTTCCTCTTCCTATAAGGACACTGATGATATTGGATTAGAGCCTCACCCTGATGAGCTCACTTAACTTAGTCACCTCTTTAAAGACCTTGTCTCCAAATATCTACACTAGGGTCTGTGACTCATTGGGACAGTCAGTTTTTGCACTTTTTAGTCAGTATTTTCATACTGAATGCAGTAGAATGTTTATAAAATTCTGAACTCAGGACCTCTGAATATATTACTGGAAGCATGGGGCTTGCATGTCCAAAGTTCTTGGTGCACAGAAGGTGCTTACAAGATAGTAATTTGTCTTCCCATTCCTCTTAGTCTTTCTGCTTTGTAATCCTTTTACATCCTGTTGATTTGTTACCCTAGCTCTTTGATTTGGGATGAAAAAGAATTAGTCTTTCTCTTTCTACATAGCATTCAGCCTTATACATATTTTCTTCTTCAATTTAAATGTCTAAATACCCTTCAAGTGTTATTTCCATGTCTAGTTTTAGACTCTCAAAATTCTGATTGCCTACATCTAGATGAACACTGATTCATCAATAATATAATAGAGTATAGTGTTATCAGATTATATTTAATTATATCTATTATTTAAGTGTCTTTAGTACCTAGCCATTCCTAAACTTCTGTCTTCAGATCATCCATAATAGGGATCCCCCTTTCACTTTATTTTACTTTATTAAATTTAATAACTGTATTATTGAAGTAAAATTGATACAGAAATATCTGCATGTATTTAATGTCTAAAACCTAATGAGTTTGGACATATGTCAGTGATACCACCACCACAATCAAGGTAAGAGACATACCCAACACTTCCCAGTGTGTCCTTGTGTCCCTCTAATGTTTGTTTTTTCTGCAAGAATATGTTTCCCTTCTCTTTTTTAAATATTTTTTATTGTTGATAGTATTACAGATGTCTCCTGTTTATGCCCCCTTTACCCAGCTCCTACCTATCCCCCCTCCAGGTCTTTACCACCCTATTATTTTTAATAGATTTTTATTGATTTCAGAGAGGAAGTGAGAGGGAGAGGGAGATAGAAACATCAATGATAAGAGAGAATCATTGGTCAGCTGCCTCCTGCACGTCCCCCACTGGGGATCAAGCCCACAACCCAGGCATGTGCCCTGACCAGGAATCAAACCCTGACCTCCTGGTTCATAGGTTGATACTCAACCACTGAGCCACGCTGTCCGGGCCACCATCCTATTTTTAAATCTGTCCTAGATTTATTTAATATTCTTTATGTCACTTTTTAAAATAATTGCCTTGAAAATGATGCCAGTTATTTGTGAGGAAAGCCTATGACATCAAGAAAGAAGATGTGTTATAATGAAGAGACAATAATATTTGAGACCAGAAAGCTGGTGTTAAAGTTCTTTCGTTCCTGGAGGGGGTCTATCTTTGGTAAATCATTTAGCTAGCCTTAGCTTCAGTTTCACTACCTGCAAGTTGAGATACAATGTTGGAGTCTTTATAATGGAATTGGCCATAGCTATTAATATTATTAAAGTATCAAAATATAATTAAATTTATTTTATAAACACTTAAAACAATGGATGTTGAGGACATTAACATCATTATGCTGGCATTTGGAAGTTTCTTATTTTCAGTTGACCAGCTATTTAGAAAGGGACCTAAAACCTATATGGGAATCTAATATGATTGTTTCCCAAATGTAAAACTCCCTTGAGAATAAAATGAAGGAGAAATAATTGTGCTGTTTTGTTTGCAGCTGCAGCATTTAGAAATGTAATACATCAAATATGTTCAAGTGAATCAATATCACCACAGTGTGACTTGAGTATAAATCAAAATTTAGAGTCCAAATATGGCATACTGTGACCAAAGCAAATGGATAAAAGAAAGTGGTATTCGAGAAATAAACATTTTTATATCAGAATGGCTCGCCATTCATTTCTATAAAAGAATTTAAAAAGCAGAACCAGAGACACTTTTGCTTGCAAATGATAATTTTCTCTTTCCTAAAATTTTATATGGTAGTAAACTCCATGAAATTACAGTAAATTTTGTTTACATTAGCTAAGAGTACAACAATCACAAGTAGATGTATTGAAGAAAGTGTACTCATATATTACCTTAAAACAGAAAAAGCTAAGGAAAATTAGTTAATGAAGTTTCCACATTATGCAAATATGAAGTGAGATTAGCTTGGCCAGGGTCAGAGAGCTAACTAGTTAGCAGCAAAGTTTCCAAGATCAGCTACATGCAGATGATCACTAAATTTATAGTTCATATCAATGTCTCTCTCCTAATTACAAATACATAAACTATTTACTTGCAGGTTTAGCAGATTAGTCAAATAAAAACCTAGAATACCCAGCTAAATAGAAGTGCAGGTAAATCAACAAGTAATTGTTTAGGATAACCTTGTTGCATGAAGCTATTTTTATATATTTATACTAGAGGCCTGGTGTACGAAATTCCTGCATTGGGGAGGTGTCCCCTCAACCCAGCCTGCACCCTCTCACTGTCCAGGAGCCCTTGGGGGATGTCCGATTGCTGGCTTAGACATCCTTAGTGCTGCTGCAGAGGCAGAAGAGGCTCCCTCCACCATTGCTGTGCTCACCAGCTGTGAGGCTGGCTTCTGGCTGAGCCTTGCTGTGCTCCTTTTGTGGGAGCAAACTGACCACCAAGGGGCAGCTCCTGCATTGAGCTTCTGCCCCCTGGTGATCAGTGCATGTCATAGTGACCAGTCCTTCCACTGTTAGGTCAATTTGCATATTAGCTTTTTATTATGTAGGATTGTAATTATTTATTGTTTATCCAAATTTCAAATTTATCTTGGTATCCTTATTTTTCTTTTCTGACAAACTTATACACTAGAAAATCCTATTTGGATAAAACAGGGGCACCCCTAGGTCAAAACCAAACGTATTCAAAACCAAACTTGTTACTTTCATCTTCAAACTCAGCCTCCCTTTATGTCCCTGTTCTTAGTGAATGACCTCAGTATCTCCCACCCAGTTTCTCAAACCAGAATCCTGGCATCATTCTTGATTTCTCTCTTCCTCATCAACATGTTCCTTATTCATACATCATCACTTCTTACACATCTAAGTATCCTCATCTCTTGGTTCTCACTGTTGTTGCTTAGTTCAGCTCATTTTTATTTGCTCTGATTACTACAATGCCTGCCTAATGGGTTTATCTGACTCTCTTTCACCTTCCTATTTTTATTTATTTTTTTATTTTTAATTTACCTCTATTGTTGAAAGTTATACAGATATACCCTTTTCCCCACCATTGACCCCTTCTAGCCCACCCTCTCCCCGCCGCCCCAGGCCTTCATCACACTATTTTCTTTGTCTATGGGTTATGCATATATGCATATAAGTTCTTTGGTTAATCTCTTTCCACCCACCCTCCCACCCATGCCTTCCTTTCTTACCAGTATAGCTGTAGATTCATGCCCTCAGGTTGGGATATTACAGTAGACTGGAGCATGATGGTAAGAGTGTGAGTTTAGGAAGCAGACCTAAAACTTAGCTTATCCACTTATTAGCTGTGATACCTTGGATAACTTCCTTAACTTCCCTGATTCTGCCTCCTGTGTGTACAGTGGACGGGATATTTTACCTTTTTAATCTACTCATGATTTTAGAAAGAGGAAGATAACATTATGAATCTGATGATCTCTTTATATTGCTTATAGCCTTCAAAGACTACTCATTAATGACACAGGAAGATCTAAAACACCCCCATTCATATGAGGTGGGGGGAGTGGGGTAGAGGGATTAAGAAAAAAATCAAGAGAAAAAACTCATGGATATGAATGACAGTGTATGGGTTGCTGGGGTGGCAAGAGGGTTTGAGAGAGATAGAAGTGGATATAGGGGGGATATATGGTGATGGAAGGAGACTTGACTTGGAGTGGTGAACACACGATACAGTGTACAGATGATGTGCTATGAAATTGTGCATTGAAACCTGCACAATTGTGATTGTGTTAACCAGTGTCATCTCAATAAATTCAATACAAAAAAATATATATATATTTATTGTCTGGCCCCTGCTTCCTACAGTAGCCCCAAATTTCTCAAAACCCCCTTGCTCTTTATAGTCCAGATTAGGGTTTTTGAACTACTGTTCTCTGATTGTTTTTGTAAATAAAGTTGCATTAGGTCTAGTCATATTCCTTTGTCCATATATTATCAATTTCTGTCTCTATGCTACAACTCCTGTAGTTGCAACAGAGGTTGATGGCTTGCAAAAACTAAAATATTTATTATCTGGTCCTTTTTAGAAAATGTTTGATGACCCCATGTTCTAGATACACAAATTATTTGGAACTTATCATGCTCCATCTCAATACTAGACTAAAGTTAACAATCTTTACCCAAAATGTTCTTGTCACATAAACCCACTATAATTCCCCTCAAAAACCCTCCTCTTTCTTTAGACTTCAACAAAAACATGCTTTCAGAAAACCTCCTGCTCTATCAAAGCTGGTATGAGGTCTCACCTCTGGATTCCCTTGGACATTTCTTCTCTACCACATTGCTCTAGTTACCACACATGATAGTTACATAATTGTCTCTTCCAAGATTATAAGATTCTTCCTTATTTATTACTCTCATCTCAGCACTTACAAACAGAAATAGCATTAACAAGATGTTTATATTTAAGATTAATTTTAATCAGTGAAGTAGCAGAAGCCTGAATCCAGGTATCTAGGCTCCTAGACCATGGATATTCCCATTATTTCAATGTTCTTCATTTCTCCCATATCAATAGCTTTGTTTTAGGCTTTGTATGTCAAATATGCTTGTTATTGTCATTATAACTTGAAAATCAGTTTCTCTAGTTATGAATTTTGACCCATAGGTTAGAATAACTCTCTGTATAGTCAATATCAAGGCTTAGGAGCCAAAGAAAAGAGAACTTCAAGATGAATATTAAAACCATCAAAATTATTCAACAGAAGGTGCAAAGTCAAGGAAAAGATTAAAGGAAACATCTTCACTGCTACCTTAGAATATTAGCTAGATAAGCAATTAATTTTCTATCTTTGCTTTGTGTTGCAGTTTGTTCACTTTTTTAATGTTGATTTTGTCTTTTTCATTGATTCACTTGGTGTTACATAGAATGGGAGACTGGTTTGTCAGTACATAATTTATTAACCCTGAAAGTCAAACTATGTCATTGAAAGACTCAAATAAACCTCCTTTTTCCAAGGGAAGGGTAGGGATACTGTTATCTTAATCACAAGAGATTCTACCTCGAATTTTATACAATATTAATATATAGATTTAAAAGTGAAAAGGCAGCTGCATGTAAGTAGTAAACAAAAATACTACTATTAAAATTTGATAGGAAGGGAAAAAAGGAGGTAGGAGGAGTTGAACCACAAACAGCTCTTACTAAAGCAATAATTGAAAAGGCAATGTGCATTTATGTAATAGCTACCATATGAATTAAATGCATAAATTGTTTATAGCAGATGATCCCAGACAATAAGATCAATAATGGGGAAGTCTAAATTAGGAAACTGATATTTTTCATTGTAAGGCTTTTTAGGTTATTTTTTTTTTGATGGCATGTACTGTTTCATATTTAAAAGTGATAGTTTTTGTAATGTATTTTCTCCTTAGATTTTATCTCTGAAATAACATTTGTGAATATTTTAATCCTTTATTCATGGGCATACATTTCACTTATCCTTATTGAACATCAAGTCCCAGGTTGCTCCCTGAAAGATCGGGCTTTTGATTTGCTGTTTTATTTACATTCAACTCAATATTTGCCACACAGTTTTGTGTCTAATAATGAAGCATTTTCACGCAGTCTCCCTGAGGTCTCCAGTAGGATGAAACCCCAGCTGGCCCCATAACTGCTGATTCGCACACACTGTATTGAGACCCTTTCTCTTTCTTTCCTCATTTCCTACTGCTGCAACCTTGGACCCCTCATTTAAAAAACAAAAACCTATTGCAGGCAAAGCTTTGTATCAGTATCTGCTACATGGTGAACACAGCTATAACTGGAAACTAAAGTAGAATTGTAGACCATAGGAACCTGGTCCTGGTATTAGGTTGCTAAATGACCAAATGGAAAGATGGCAAAAACTGTCAATCATGACAGATGGTAATGGGTTAAATACAGATGTGATAAGATATACTGGGTTATAGGAGAAATTTAAGGATTGTGGCTGATAACAACTTCCATAGAGCTCTGAAATAAAAAAATATTACTCTCAGTTTAGCCAACTATTCACCCAGGGAACAATGTAAAAGGCAGTAGGCCTCAATGGAAATGTTTTAAAAGACTCTCAACTTTGCCTAAGAATGGACTATGCTGAATATCAGGCCCAACATTTGATTATAAAGGTTTCAGAGTTAGTATGAAGGCTTAATTCACAACTCCATCTGGGTTTCTACAGTAAAGTTACATCCATGGTAAAAAATAATAGAACTCTAAGATCTGGATGGGAATGTTAGGCAGATGAGTTTGAGAACCTTGAATCCTAATATTTCCCTAAATCTGTTAGGCTATAGAATGTCTGCTACTATTTACTAAAGAAGAACAATTTTTCATTGCATGAGGACCATGCAAGGGCTTTGTCCAAGGTAAGTGCCAACCTACATTATACTTGCCCTTCTCAAGGTCTGTTCCTCTTTGTATTATATTAAACCAATATTTAGTGTTAGCATGGCTCCAGAACAGAAGAGTATATTCTGAAAATAGATGGGTAGTACATACTCTCAGGAATTAGTAGAACATGGCTGGGGATAGATCTGGAGGCTACAACAGAATATATGTCTTGATGGAGGAGAATTTATTGATATGGGGACACTTGACAGTAGACATTGCATAAACAATGAACTGTTGTGCCCCAATAAAACTTTATTTTGGGACCCTGAAGTTGGAATTTTATATCACTTTCACATGTCACAAAGTATTATTATTCTTTTAACTTTTGAACCAGTTAGATGGAAACAATTTTCTTAACTGGTAGGCCACACCAAAACAGGCAGCAGGTAAAGAACATATTTGTCAATTATACATTTGATAAGGGGTTAATACCCAAAATATATATGAAACTCATACAACTGTACAAAAGGTAAACAAACAATCCAATTAAAAAATAAGCAAAGAACCTAAATAGACACTTCTCCAAAGTGGACATACAGATGGCCATGAGACATATGAAAAAATGCTCAGTCACTAATCATCAGAGAGATGCAAATTAAAACAATGCCTCACATCTGTCGGAATGGCTACCATCAACAAATAAACAAATGGCAAGAAGTGGAGAAAAGGGAACCCTAGTACACTGCTGGTGGGAATGCAGACTGGTGCAGCCACTGTGGAAAACAGTATGGCATTTCCTCAAAAAATTAAATATGGAACTGCATTTGACACAGTAATCCCATTTCTAGGAATGTATTCTAAGAGACTAAAACATCAATCAGAAAGAATATATGCACCCCTATGTTCATAGCAGAACAATTTACAATAGCTAAGATCTGGAAACAGCCTAAGTGCCCATCAGTAGATGAGTGGATAAAAAAGCTGTGGTGCATTTACACCATGGAATACTATGCAGCTGTAAAAAAAAAGAAGGACCTCTTACCCTTTGAGACAACATGGAGGGATATGGAGAGTATTATGCTAAGCAAAATAAACCAGTCAGAGAAAGACAAGTATCACATGATCTCACTCATATGTGAAATCTAATGAAGAAAATGAACAGAGGAACAAGATAGATCCAGAGACACAGAAGCTTGGAACAGACTGCTGAATCTCAGAAGGAATGCAGGGCAGGGGGTGGTGGGAAGAGATCTTGTATGCATATATGTATAACCCATGGAAACAGACAATAGTGTGCTGAAGGCCCAATGTCGGGGGAGGGGTGGGCTAGAAGGGGTGAACGGGGCAAAAAAAGAGGACATATGCAATACTTTCCACAATAAAGATTTAAAATGTAATAAAATAAGTGACAGCACTGGTGGGCCTCATTGCATCCTGCTTTATTCACGGACATGGTACATAAAAAAGAAAAAAAATGATGGATCTTGACAGATATTGGTAATCTTTCATAAATATAACAAAGTGGTGGCCCCCGTAATAGTTTCTCTGTGGAGTCATAAGTTTTCTAGAAGAAATCACCATTCCCTGCTTGCTCTTGGTATATAGCTATTGATCTGGGCAATCTATATTTTTCAGTGCTTCTCAGGAAGAAGAATCAGACATTATTAGTCAAGGAGACATTTTCACTTGGAAAGACAGCAGGACATTTTCACCGTCTTTCCCAGGGTTATGTCAAACTGCTCTGTCTTTCTATAGATTGAAGGGACTTTGATCATATGGACACATTGGTATATGTTATACTATCTCACTATTGCAGAGCTCAGCAAACTTTTACTCTAAATGGTCAAGTGGAAAATATTTATTTTTATTTTTAAAAATATGTTTTTATTGATTTTAGAGAGAGAGGAAAGGAGAGGGAGAGAGAGATAGACACATCAATGAGAAAGAAACATCATCAATCAGCTGTCTCCTGCACAACCCCTACTGGGGATCGGGCATATACCCTGACTTGGAATTGATCCTGTGACCTCTTGGTACATGGGGCGACATTCAACCAACTGAGCTACATCAGCTGGGCTCAAGTGGGAAATATTTTACATTTACAGACCATAATATCTTTGTCATAGTGATTAAGTACTGCCATTGAGAAGTCTAGATGTTATGATGGGTGTGACTATCCAGGTAAAATTTTATATATGAAAACAGGTACAGGTCACATTTGGCTTGGGATTATAGTTCACATACCTCTGCACTGCACTGATGACATAGTGTTACCTGGACTTGATGCCCATGAAATGGCAAGCTCTCCAGAAAGGCTGAAAATGCATCAGAGGATAAGGTATTAAACCTTACAAAGTCTTGGGAACCTGATATATCTTTGAAGTTTTTAGAGGTCTGACAGTTTGGGTACTATTGAGACATTTCTTACAAAATGCATTTCAGGTTATTTCACCTTGTGTTTTCTACAACTAAAAGTCTGGAACAGTGCTTAGATGGTCATGTTGAGTTTTAAAGATAGGATACACCAGTTTTAACAATATATATCTGACCCATTTATTAGATGACTCATTAGGCTGCCAGTTCTGAGTGAGGTTAGAGCTTTTGACAAAAAGTCCAGAAAGAGCCCTAGCCGGCTTTGCTCAGTGGATAGAGTGTCAGCCTGCGGACTGAAGGGACCCAGGTTTGATTCCAGCCAAGGGCACATGCCTGGGTTGAGGGCTTGATCCCCAGTGCGGGGCGTGCAGGATGCAGCCCATCAATGATTCTCTCTCATCATTGATGTTTCTATCTCTCTCTCCTTCTCCCTTCCTCTCTGAAATCAATAAAGAAATATATTTTTTTTTTAAAAAAAGCCCAGGAAGTGATTCAAATGGGTGCATTCAAGAAGGTAAAGGTATTTACTTGTTATCTATGGTAGTTCACACATGTTGATTCTCTGGCAAGTCTCTGAAGCTAGTCTGTGTTCTCTGTACCAGAGCACTATTCACTTTTGAATAACCACTGAACCTTCATAGGAACTCTGTGAGACATTTAATGAGTATGCAATGGGTATACTCAAATGTGAGCTCATATATGGTATCCTTCATACTGTATAGTGAGTCCATTATGAACTAAGTATTATCTGGAAGGCACAGCATCAATCCTTCTTATAATGGAAATGAGAATCAGGTATGAGCAGATCAGGAGAGTACATATAATTTATATAAATGGGTTTCCCACATCGTTATGTCACTGGACTCTCATGATCAATGCCTCTCTTTAGCTCATGCCTATGACCCTATTGACTGTTCCCTATAATCAGCTGACATTAGAAGAATCACCTAAAACTGACTATAAAGGTTCAATTTCATATGTTGGTATGAACAGAAAATAGATGATTTCTGCAGTATGACCCCAATGGTGGATATCCATGAAGTACACTGTTCATCATCATTCCACCTTGGCAAACAGATATGTAGCAATGTATCTGTCAATCAATTTGAAGGGAAAAGTGATCATAGGTAAGAATATACACAAAGACACCTGGTAAATGACTTAGCTTAGAAAAGACTGAAAGTTGAAGATAATGAAACAAGAAAATCAAGAAGATGCTTAAGGATGGCCTTAAGGAATTGGGCCCAAAATGTGTAGACATTTTTTGTCTCAGGTCAATGCCCACTAGAAATATTATCTATCTAAGTAGAAACCCTGAACAATCAGATAGACAGGGTGAATGCATCCAGTTCAGGACAGCCAGCCTCTTTTTGTCTACCCCAGGACCTGCACAAAATGTCTGCCTATGGTGGTAAGAATGGAAGCTATTCATGTGTCCTGCATTAAGGACTTTGTTTATCAAGGCTGTTATAAATATTGTGCTACTGATGTCAAAACAACATTAGCAAAGTCAGAAAAATTATCTCCTCCTGTGGGAAAATAAAATAAGAAGATCAATCAGTCTTGTGAGGACACATTACATAAGAAATCCATCATCTGCACAGGATCAGCAATACATACTTACAACAATGAATAGAGTTTCCGGATATGGGGTGGGCCATCCCTGAAGGTGTTGTTGTGACACAGTCCTCATCCTCTTTGCACTCAGTGTTCTTGTGTATCACTGACTTGGTGAATGCCTGCTACAGGTACCTGGGAATTTTTGTCCAAGGGCTTTTCCTGGCCACTAGAACATACGTGGCTCCCATAGAAGAAACTGGAAGTAACAATGAATTAGCAATGTAGAAACAGTGTTTAACTGATTATTATCAGGAATTGGATGCCTAAAAGCTTCAGCTTCCTTGCTTTGTGGGGAGGAGGAGATCCTGAAGTTTGCTCTTTGCAGTTTTCCAGAGGATTCTAGCAAGATTCAGGCCCGGTGACCCACAGTGGTAACAGTCAATCAACGCAACTTTTATTGACTTTTGTGCCTTTCCTATCTCACTTCACTCCCCCACCTCATGATTTCTGGGATCACATCACACATAAATCATTTGCATTCAAATTCCTGTCTCAGTTTCTTCTTTTCAAAATTCCAATATTACTATATTTGGAAACAGAAAATTGTCCATAAAACCAAACTATTCAATTGCATCTGTAGAATTTTTTTAAAAATCTATTATTCATCCAGTGGACAAAAAAAGTATCAATTATTCATTCATTAGACAAAGATTTATTGGGAACTTCTTATGTGTATAATATATATCTAATCTTGAGCAATGCACAGACTAGTGTCTTAAGAGAGAATTAAATAAAATTCAAATGCAGTAAAACAAGTATTTAAACATAGGATTGTGGGATACACTGCAATGGAGATGAATAGAGAGAGGGAGAGGAAGAGAAAAAGAGAGAGGGACAGATAAGGGAAAGGAAGAGGGAGAAACTTTTTTATACTTAATTCAAAGAAGATTAGAGCAGACAATATAGGTGAGGCTGTGAGAGGTTTGTGTCAATGAATGAGAAGGTTGAGAAGGTGGCTTCAGCTTCAGAAACCTATAGGCAGGCAAGGTAGGGAGGAATACTAGATGCCAAGGGTAGAGCTTGATGTCTAGGGAAGAAAAGAGAGACAATACCCATTGTTCTTTGTATTTACTTATTTGTTTAGAGAAAGAAAGGGAACATTGAAGGATTTATTATTGTGATACCTAATTTTCTGCCTTTGAATTATGTTCAGTCAACACATTTACTAGAAGATATATGCGTTTTGAAATTGAACCAATGAATATACTTTTGAACAGGTTAGACCATTCTTTTTAAATAATAAAATTTTCATGAGGTTGGAATAAGACCAGAAAGATAAATGCCCCAAATGGTAAATATATATCTGCAAATTCCCAAACCTCAATGACATCTTTTGATTCTAAGTTCTAAAGAACCGCCCACTTAAAATTAACATTATTGCATGCATTGTGTCAAACAGATTGTGTGTGTGTGTGTGTGTGTGTGTGTGTTGTGTGTGTGTGTGTTGTTATTGTTGTTGTTGATGGCATTGATGAAAAGTGTTCTTAACCTTAATGTTCTTATCTGCCTAGAAATAGAAATTCCGCTCAATCCTCCTAGCACTCCAAAAAATGTTGGGGCAGATTCTTCCTCTCCCTTGCTATCCATCACTCACTACTCCCTAAGCAGGGGTGGAGGACGTCTGGCCCTTGAGTCTTATAAGGCCCACAAAATCATTTCCTCTAGCCCTGCCAAGGCATTAGGGGTGAGTTAATTAAATGTTTGACCAAATATAGCAGGCTATTTTTTCAGTTGATGATTTTGTATGGCCTGTGAATGGTGTTATAAATATCCAAATATCTGCCCATTTCCCCATCTACTCTTATGGCAGACTAAGCTTCCTGCAGTCATCTTGAATGTTTATTTACAACAGGGCTCGATTTACAGGAGAGGTGATAAGAATTCTTGTTCTGACTTTAAGTCCAGGCAGCATTTTCTAATTGATATCTATAAGAAATAAAGTGCATTATGTGTTTTAATGTCCACAGAGCTCCTGTGTGTGTGTGTCAGTTGGTCTATAATATGTTGAGCAGAAAGATGGGATTATTAGATTCCATCAAAGTGAAATAGCTTTGGTGTTTGTTATGATAGTCATAACAACATGTTGTTATGCTTAGCACAATGCACATTATAACATGCTAGAGCTGAAGGGAATCGTAGGGAACATGCAACCAATGTCTCCAGTAATAGCTAGGACACTCAGCTCTGCAAATGTTTAATGATTATCTAAGGTCACAGATTCAGTTAGGGAGAGAACTTAGATCTATTAATATTCAGCTCAAGATATTTCTTTACATAATCTGACTACCCCTCAA
Source organism: Eptesicus fuscus (assembly GCF_027574615.1). Taxonomy (NCBI): domain Eukaryota; kingdom Metazoa; phylum Chordata; class Mammalia; order Chiroptera; family Vespertilionidae; genus Eptesicus; species Eptesicus fuscus. The sequence continues at coordinate 112,206,188 of NC_072474.1, read as the reverse complement.
TAAATATGTATTTAATAAATGGATCAATATGGCATCAAAAGTATAGCCACAAAGCATAGGTTGACTTAGAGTATACTATAACATGAATACATTAGATCTTATAGGGATAGAGCACCTTAGTACTAATTTAAAATTTGATTTTCTGATACTCAATAATAGCAATATTACATCTCATAACTATAAGATTGTACCCTGTAGCAATAAAGTGAAGTGGACTTATAAAAAAGAAGCAAAGAGTGGATGATTTCATCAAAAGAACTCATAGTTTATTGGAGGAAACAGGCATTGAAATAAACCAATACATCACTTACCATGTGGCATCTGCTACTGTGGAGTTTTAGGAATAGTACCATGCAAATGCAAGAGAGTAGGCAGTGGAATCTCTCAGAGAATCTGAAAAGGCATTACAGAGCATCGAGGAGATCTACAAAAGTTGTGAGATGGAAAAGGATTTTTTCATGAATGGAATAGAAAAAAAGACAAGGAACACTGCATCTGTAACATATATTTGTTATTTTTACAGGGCTGGGAAGTGAGAAAGGAGAGGGATCTGTGTGCCAATGAAAGCTAGATTAATAGAGTTCTAAGTGGGTGGGTCCTGGCTGCCCCCATAGGGTGGGAGGAAGAGATGACCATTGGTAGATCCATACATGAGCAGCAGCTCCAAAGACTCTGCTAAAACTTGGATAAAAATAGGATGCCTTAGTAAAGCACAGATTGATAGTGCCTCACCCTGGCTTTAAAATATCATCTGAGCAAAGCCCAGCTTCCCAGGACTGCCAATTTTAGACCTATCAATTTCCCAGCAACACACAAGGCTCTAGTCAACAGAAAGTTTCTCTTTATTCATATATTTCCCTTTCTGCTCCCAGTTGTCTCTCTCTAACATTTCATCACAGTTTTCTTATGAATGCTGCTTGTCTCTCTTCCATTCCCCACAGACTCAATCCCCTTAATATTTACCACACAATTCAAATACCATCTCATTCATAAGCCCTTTCTAGTATATAGTAGAGTTTTCTCTTCTTCTAAGCTGTAACACCTAACTACTATAACTTCCTTTTAATTAGTGCATACTTGATTCCACTCCATTTTAGAGAGAGAGAGAGAGCTAGACACAGATAAAAGGGATGTAAATTCACTGTTTCTTGGCAATTGTGATATTAGCACATGCCCCATTTGGATTCTTTTAAAAAATATTTCAGAGAGGAAGGGAGAGGGAGAGAGAGAGAAAAAAAAACACACAACAATGTTGAGAATCATTAATCTGCTGCTTCCTGCATGCCCCTACTGGGGATCGAGCTTGCAACCCAGGCATGTGCCCTGACAAGGTATCAAACTGTGACCTCCTGGTTCTTAGGTTGATGCTCAACCACTGAGCCATGCCAGCCTGGCCCCTTTTGCATTCTTAAGAGCTATACAATTGCATGCACTACCTCATTTAGTGTGTCACAGTGACCTAGATAAACAAGAGTTATTATAAAATTCAAAGATAGAAACAGCCTCTAAATTGACCAAATGGTTGGTTCAAATTAGAATATTTTTCAGCAGGACTTAGGCCTAACCATCTGATTCCAATACCCCAAAACAATCTGCTTTCTCCCAAAGATAAGAAAATTATTTTATCATAAACATTTCAGACTCCTTACCCTTTTTTGATCAGATGCTACAGCAACTAGGTAAGTTCATAATTGTATATGTTTCCAATTTATAAAGGAAGAATATCTGATTTAAAGGGGCTAAGAGGCTTAATAATAATTGCTTCCTTTTTAATGAGGATCTATTTTGTATCATTTTCCTAAGCATTGCTCCCAAGTACTATTATAATACCCATTTTATAGATTCAAAAAACTGAGGCAAAGGGAAGCTAAGTAACGTCTTCAGAGCTTTAAAGATAATAGACACCAGATCTGCAACTCCAGCCAAATTTTCTGACTCTGAGTCTATACTAATTTAACAATATCCCACTGCCTGAAGGGTAGAAAACAAACAACAACAGAAAGCAGACAAACAAAAAATAAATGAGAAAAGAATATAGCAAGCACCTATTACAAACACCAACTTCTCCAATTTCTAAGACCTAAAGATCCTCAATGACTACATTCCTCCCTGGAGGTAACATACATACTGAAAGAACCTCATAAAAGTTTTTAGGATTCAGGAGAACTATTTAGAACAACACTCAGTAGTCAGAACATTTATGACTTCCCTACAGGGAGCAAATATGATGCTTTAGGACATGCCAACTGAAACGCTGATAGCAACATCAAACTTAGAGATTTGTCCCCTGTGTGGTTCCCCATATTATTTCTATTTCTTTCTCCTTCTTGGCATATCTTGGGTTATTTACATTACCTTTCAATAACTATACTGTTATACAAATACATTAGTAAATGTCTTTCAGGATCACGTTGTTCCTTCAGGGGGTGTATGAGGAAACCCTCTGTCTGGTTGATTTACAAAATGCAGATGGTTAGTAAAACTTGAATTGTTATTGATGCCTCCTAACGTCTCTCTCAGCACCCTCAAAGAGAGTGGCATAATTCTTTAAGACATAATATTGCACTTAGGAATTGCTCTAAAAGATCATCAATCTTCTGTGCATGACTCTGAGCGCTCAGCTAGTGTTAAATAAACCATAACTAGGAATGAAATTCAAAATACTGTGAGCGATTTCTGTAAAATGCTCTCCATTTGCCAATTATGTCCCACCATATTTCATTTTATCAGTTATTCATTATTCTTGGCTAAAAATACAGTTATGACAAATAGTGTATCTCAGAGGAAGTTTCATGATTTTCCCAAGAAATACGATCAATATGTTTCAGCCAAGCCATCGCTTATATTTTGCACTTGGTGAAAATAATATTGTGAATGATGATGATGGTGACTTTATTTGCAGTTGCTGATGAATTAGGCTTTTAGGAATATAAATATAACTAAAAGGAATATCAAAACTAAATGGCATAGTTACCAAAATGATTTCTGCTAAACATAGAATGGACTTCCACTAAGAAGAAAGGCTATCAATGAAGAATTCTTTCCATATTATATACATTTGAATAAAGAAAATACATTCACAATTGAATAGGCAAAAAGAGGTGTTTCACTCACCACATCCCACCTTCCAGGAATAAACTGAAAAATACCCACAGCTTTGAACTTTAAATAATCTACTTGTTTTAAATATATATGATGATGTGTGTTCTGGTTTAGGGTCTTCTTGAATGTTATGCAGTTTAAGAAAAATTACTTAATCTCTCTGACCTTCAATTTCTTAGGTATTTTTAAGCAGTGCTTTAAGTATCAAGTAATAGAATGGCCTGAAATGTTTTTAAATTATGAAGAGCTCTTCAAATAAAAAGAATCTCTTTTATTATAATATATTCCCTAGAGATAAGGAGTTTTAATAGTCCTAAAATAAGATTAAAATGAAAATCATGTATTATTCATGCCTATATGCTATAAAATTACATAAACACAAATGCACTAATATCGCTTAGGCTGGGAAAACCTACATATGAATTAATAGATTTATGAAATTAATTAACAGCAATTACATATTGCCATAGATCACCATCATAAGCAATACACTGTAACTAACAACTGCAGTGTGAGGTATTCAACAAAATCATAAAATTCATCCACACATCTTCTATCCTGAAGTCCTTCTCTTAACCTCCCAACAGCTTTCATGGCATTCAAGCCAAAAAGTCTTTTGAAGTCAAAGACTGTCTCCTCCATCTATGGCTACATCAGTCTTTGAGGGATCCCAGTACCTTTCTCTACAGAGAAGAACAAGGAGTTTTCATTAGAATCTAAGCCTTCAAAGCTTGCAGAAGAAGGCCATGCATCCCAAGAGTGATGGATGCTTGGTGAAAGGGAGAATGTAGTATCTGTCACAGTGTGCAAATGGGAAATGTTGGAGGACTATTGGATCCACATCACAGTAGATAATTCTGGAATGGCTATGAGGTAAGACCAGAGTGAGAGGACATGACTGCTATTCTAGGGAATCTTCACTATTCTCCAAGTAGTGGGGGAATCCTAGAGCAATTATATATTGTCATAGATCACCAAGATAGTGCATTCAGGTTAAAAGGCAGCAGGAAGTCACATGAAGGAAAATCAGGGAGGAAAGGCACATAAGAAAACATATTGTTCTTTAATATCTTCCTTGACTAGAGGTTGGTTTCTTCCCCTATACCCTTTAACTGAGTAATATATGCTCTGTTTCATGCTTTCTCAGGCTAAGATTCTTTTATTCACAGTCACATGGTCTAAAATAAGGAACATAATATTTAGGACCTGGTCAAACTAAGTGCGAACCTCAGCTCTTCAGAATGCTAGCTGTGCAAACCTGGAAATAATTCTTTTCTAGTTCTGAGCCTTGTCTTTTTGTTTGTTTCTAACCTATACAAAGGTAATAATAACAGCCCTACCCTGCAGGGCCACTGGGAGAATTGGAGGCAAAATAAGAAACTCACAAGACACTTAGCAGACCCTCAGAAAATGTGGCTTCATGCAGTATTAGCTGTGGTTACCGGTTACCCTTGTGCATGGACATGGGGAATGCTGCACTTTTTTTCAAAGGAAGACAACATGTGAAATAATTTTCTGGCAGGGAAGAAAATGCACTTATTTGGAAAATGTGGCTTCTAACTTAGAACAAAAGTATTGCTAAAGAATGAGGCACTTACAATAGATATCTTAAAGGCTGTGCACTCATAAGTGAGACAAAATGCAGTGGGGAAGTATGGGAGTGAGCACGAGAACAAGGGAGTGAAGAGGGTCAAGGTCATTGGAGCTGGAATGTCTAGAAGACAACAGTCCAGGGTAATAGATAACATCAGAAGTGGTGAAGACCATCAAGGGAAACAGGAGTTAGTGGTAGAGAAGAAGGCTGTGAACCAGGTGCTGAAGACATCAATGGTTCAGGGAAGTAGTTGGTGATGGCAATAAAGAAGGAGGGGGTAATGGCTGAAAAACTTAATGGCATGCACTTAAAAGGAAGCTATTTTTATATATAAGCTGGAGGCCCAGTGCACGAATTCGTGCACAGGTGGAGTCCCTCAGCCTGGCCTGCGGGGATTGGGCCAAAAATGGCAGTCCAACACTGCCTGCTGCTCCTGCCTGCCTGTGCTCCTGCTCATCCCGGCCCCACTGCACCTGCTGCAGGCTTGCGCCCAGTCAGTCCTGATCGGGAGAGGTTTGCACTGCCATAGCGGCACTCTCCAGCCATGAGCCCTGGGTCTGGCACCCGTCCCAAGTGGGGAGAGAGGGTCCAGGAGGCAATGGGCCCTCTGGGCAGGCAGTGGGACTCCCTTGCCAGCCCAGGATCCAGATCCATCCCACTAAAGTTCATACTGGTTGTTGGGAGCCACCTGGTGGCCACTTTTATATCCTTTCTTCCTTGCAGAGTGTCCAGGGAGGGGAAGTGGCCAGGGTGCCTGAGGCTGATTTCCAGGAGGCCAGTGCCACTGTTGGTATCTTGTAGGCGGCGCTGGTCCGTCAGTGCCTGGCTCATTCTCTGGAGACTGAACCTGCAGGACTACTGAGGGAGTGAGTGGCTGCTGCCTGGCTGCTGGGCCACCAGGATGGGTTGAACAGCAATTGCGTTAAGCGTCTTCCCCCTGGTGGTCAGTGCATGTCATAGTGACTGGTCAACCGGTCATTCAGTCATTCAGTCGCTTAGGCTTTTATATATATACATAATTTGGAAGTGGTAATGCGGGGCAAGCAGAAAACTTATCCCACTACAAAAGCTAACTAAAGCTGGTGGAAAACAAAAGAACCTTGTTTCTCTGTCTTTCACAACCTGCCCAGATATACCTGTATGTCCATGTGCGTATATGTTCACATAAATGTTATATATGCTTGCTTTCATACACATTTAAACAAATATATTATACCCTTACACAATTATATAGAATTACATAAATTCAATAATTCTCTTTAATGCGTTTCTGCTATAATGTGCAATGTTTATTTATATAGTATATGCGGGTGTATTATTTCAATGTTCATAATGGATATATCATTTTTTATACACATCTCATTTCTGTAATGCATCTTACACATTTATATGAATTAGATGTGTGCATTTATTCACATATATATTGCATTTTCTCAGCTGATTGACTTTTTTTTAAAACCATGTTTGGATGGTTCAAGCAGATGTGTGGTGACTCTATTGCGACTTTGCTTTTGGAAATGGATGTACAATGACCTGGAGGAGACAGGAAGAGGGGTGATCTGAGAGGTGGGGGTGCATGAGAAACACTGTTGACTGCCTAGCCAACATGCATTCTTTCCTTACCACTCTAGCTCATTGTTTTGGTATCAGAAGAATTTTGCCTTCTACCCAAATCAAAGTCAGTCTTAACTGTGTTAGACCAATTCTATTATTTCTCCACCATAGCCAATAACTAGTGCTCATGTGACTCCAACATGCAAAAAAGAGAAAACGCTGCTTTAAGGCACTTTGGGGGAAACTTTTTCTGTTGAAAGAAATGAGCCATTTGAAAGAATGGGAAGAGGTTATGCTGTCCAGGTTTCCCTTGCAGATATAGGGACTGAACCAGGACAGCTGCACTGAGACCACAGGTGGATTCTGCCTGGGAGATAAGCAGCACCATTAGGTGAAAGATAGTTAAAAGGCTGAGTTTTGATATAAATAATTAGGTTCAAATTTTGAATACTGATCACAACAAAAACCACTGTTTAAAATACCTTATTTATCACAGTTATCTCCAATTGGTTGGACTTTCCCTTCTCTTTAATTCCAATAAACACTGTCTATTATCTATTAGTACTGGATGCAATGTGTTGTCCAAAATTAGAAGTAATATGGTTTAAACAAACATAATTAGGCTGGCAATTATGATAGTAATATTTAGTCAAAACTCATAGTTCCATTTTCTGGCTGAGTAGTAGTCTCCTGTGTAAATGTACATTTTGTGACAGTATGGGTAGACTTGGAGAGTATTAGGATAAGTGAAATAATCCAATCAGAGAAAGACAAATACCATATGATTTCACTTATATGTAGAATCTAATGAGCAAAATGAACTAAAACAAAAACAAACAAACAAAAAACAAACAAACAAAAAACAACAACAACCTTAGAAACAGACTCATAGATACAGAGAACAGACTGACAGTTTTCAGGGGGTAGAGGAGTCCAGGGTTTAAAAAGGTAAAGGGGTTAAGCAAAACAAACAAAAAACAAACAAACAAAACAACAACACACAAAATAACCTCATAGACACAGACAACAGTGTGTGGATTGTCAGGGGTTGGGAGGTGAGTGGGTGAAGGTAGAAGAAGGTAAAGGAGGGATAAATGGGGACAGAAGGAGATGTGACCTGGAGTGGTGAACACACAATACGATATACAGATGTATTATAGTATTATATACCTGAAACCTGTATAATTTTATTAATCAATGCCACCCCAATACATTCAATAAAAATAACATTCTACAGAAAACTAAATTGAGGAGTAAAATGTATATTCTCAAGCATATATACTGTTTATGGCAAAATTAAAAAAAAACAAGCAAATCAAATAACAGAATAATAATGATGCCTAATGTTTGGAAAGCACTTTCCATTCATAGAGCACTTATTTCTAAATCATTTCCTTTACCCTGGAAACCTGACTTCTATCTCCCTATCTGTGCACCTCCTATTACTGCCTTCTGCCCTTGTAAAGCTCCTCATCTAAGGAAACAGGAAGATGGATAGAGCATGCAAATTTCTGTTTTTCTCCTGTTTGACTACAAACTATTTTTTTCCCCAGAAGCTGGTGGGAAGAAACTAAGTGTAAATAATAACAATGCTTTCAGTCTGTGAAACCATTGAGGATTGTGAATCTGTCACCAGGAGGTGATGAACAATGACACAGTGATACAGAGAGCAGGGACTTGGAAAAGAGTCTCATCTGTTGCCTTTTAGACAGGTAACACATCATCTCTGGATTTAGGGTGACAGCTGGTGTGCCAGATCAAATTTACATTGAGAGTGGCTGCAAAGTTGTGTAAAAAAGAAAGGGAAGGAGGGAGAAAGGGAGGAGAAAGGAATTTTTTAAATTGAATCCCACCACATGTAAAGCAATACACTGTTATTTTATATATATACACATATATATTTGTATATATGTGTTAGTATGTCTAATACATATATAATTTCTGTTAATATAGTCTCTATCTCATTAAACCCTGTACTACTATTGTGGGCCATTACTTCCATGGATCCAGCTGATCTCCTAGCACATATGGGTCCAAAAGAGATATTTCTCAAAATAATGAATAAATATTAAGCTTGGAAAAGTGGTTAAAGTCTATCTAAATCACTCATCTTATAGATAAAAATTTAAAAAGTTATATATTCTGTCACTTGTCCAAAGTTACATAGGCAGTAGAAGAGTTGGTGCCAGAACCACAACGTTCAGAAAATCAGGTAAATTTCTAAATCTTCATTTAGTTTGTGCATATTTACTAAGGTTCTTCCATCCTCAAATGGATCACTGATCTAGCAATGACCAGATGAAAATATTTTGCAGAATGTAAGAGACTCAGGAGTGAAGAAAAAAGAAAAAAAAAATGGTAGGGGGGTGTACTAGTAAGTTATAACGTCATAAACTGGTCCATTAGGTTGGCTTCTTAGAAGGTTTCAGGTAGCCCAGGAGAATGGGAGGCATTTCTGTGTATGAAAATTCTATGGGCAAATGAACACCAGTTTGGGTGGAAGAGGGTTTATTTCCCAAAGATTTGATGCACATCTTGACCACCTTCCCTATCCTCATCTGTCCTCTGATTTTCCACTACATATAGGCAAAGATATTCTTTGGAGTCAGAAAGGCCTGAATTGAAGTCTTGGTCCCTGCTATCTTAGGAAATGTTACAAAATTCTCACAATTTTCTAGCCTTCCATTTCCTCTTAAAAATTGCCAATTGCCCAGATCTGAAGGGGTTGTGTGTTAAATGTGATCAACTCTGCAAAGACCTTAAGACCCAAGTTCAGTGTGTGGAACATAATACATGTTTTAAAATAGCACTTTCCTTTTCCCTCCCTCTCACTTTTAAGTCATTTATCACTGTACTACAGGCCTGGTGCATGAAATTCATGCATGGGTAGGGTCCCTTGGCCTGGCTGGCGATCAGGGCCGATAGGGGCCTTCTGGCTGCCAGCTGGGGCCTTCCTTCCGGCTGCCGGCCAGGGTGCCCCTTCCCCAGCTGCTAGCTGCTATCCAGCACCTTCCTTTGTTTTACGCTGCCCCCTGGTGGTCAGCACACATCATAGTGAGTGATCGAACTCCTGGTCTCCCAGTTGAACTCCCTAGGTGACACTTTGCGTATTAGCCTTTTATATATATAGATTCTGGATATTGTAATTGTTTGGACAGACATCTTCTTACTATATAACAGTAGAAGTTCACTGAAGATAGGAATCCAGTCATGTTGACCATTGTGTCATCAGCCATATTTCTTCACATTTTAGGAAATATCAAATTCTGTGTGTTTTGAGTCCAAGCTTAGAACCCATAGAGCAAGCCATGAGCTGAAACTGCAGTTACATGCAGAATTCCTTCTTTTTCAGGAAGCCTCAGTTTTGCTCTCTAAGCCTTTTAACTGGCTGAATCTGGCCCACACAGAATGTCAAGGATAATATTTATTTAACGTTTACTGATTATAGATTTTCATCACATCTATAAAAGATCGTCACAGCACATTTAGGACAGTGCTTGATTGAATAACTGGGGACCATAGCCCAGCCACGTTGACATGTAAAATTGACCATCAAAACAGCCATGACTTAATAGAGAATATCTTGATAATGTACTAAAAATAATTTATTTTGTATTACATTATATAATGCATTATCTCATAGAATGCAAGGCAAATATTGTTGTTCCCATTTACTAAGGAGAATACTGGGGCTAATGGTACTCAAATAAAGCTCAAATCCCACTGCAGTTCAGTGGCATCTGGTCCCATAACCCAGGTCCTTGATCAATAAAAGGACACGACCTTTATTCATACAAAGCATTTTGCATCATTGCATTTCTAATGGAGAGTGCTGTTCTCACTGTCCCTTCAGGCTAGAGTGCATATGTTGGGACAGTAGAGTTATGATACAGAAAAAGTCCCAATCAATGAGTCACCTGGAATTTAAATGATCAAGAAATTGTGTGGGCAAGAAATTAAATTATTTTGTTAAGTCAATGACTTTTGGGGGTTGTTGGTTAACAGAGCATAACCTGGTTTATGTTAATGAATGAATTTCATTAACTGTCTTAGGGAGTTGATTTAAGGATTTTATTGGATAAAAGATGCGAAAATGCTGGAAAAGGCTAATCATTAATGTGCTTTTAATCCTACAGCTGTGTTTCAATTAAATCATTGGCAGCTATAAACAAATGTGGGTATCATGGATGACTTCACTCAATGGATAGTATTTATTTCTACAAGAAGTTTTACCAGCTGAATAAGTCAAAGTGCTGTTTTAATTTTAATTCAGCACAAAAGTCAAGACCCCACACCAGAGAAAAACAGCTGAAATAAAATTTTCAGGCAATAAATTAAGCTTTTTAAGATCCTCTTTGGCCTCTTGCCCAGCCCAAGTTCAGACACATAATAATCATAAATGTACTTTTATTTCTAAGATGCCAACTGTTCTTGGTTCATGTTGTAAGCATTGTATTAAGATTAGTCACACATCAATGTGCATGCAGCAGGCTTGAAAGAGTTAAAAATCTGTTCAGCGAATGCAGAAAGTTGTTGTAAAAAAGAGTTTTTTGCCAATGCTGTCTATATTCAAGGAGCAATTTGAACTGGTTATGCACATTAAGGTGACATGGAGTAATTTCTATGAAGCTAGAAATAACGTTTTTTCCCACACCCACCAGTATAGAAATATTTTGTTCAGAGCCCATGGATATCAGAATAATTTAAATTTAGTCTGTATAACTTTAAACAGAACAAAATTGATTGAAAGTTCCTATTAGAAAGTAATAACTAAAATCAAAGAAATAGATAATGCAGAATAGTTCAGAATAGAAACAATACTTTCAGAATTATTACATACTAGAGGCCTGGTGCACAAAATTTGTGCACTTGGGGTGGGGGTTCCTCAGCCTGGCCTTCACTCTATCACAGTCTGGGAGACTTCAGGGAATGGCCTAAGCCATCAGTCAAACATCCTAGCGCTGTTGTGAAGGCGGGAGAGGCTCCCACCACCACCGCTGCACTCACCAGCTGTGAGCCCTGCTTCTGGTTGAGCGGCACTCCCCCTGTGAGAGCGCACTGACCACCAGGGGCAGCTCTTGCATTAAGCATCTGCCCCCTGGAGGTCAGTGCACGTCATAGCGACTGGTTGTTCTGCCGTTCAGTTGATTTGTATATTAGCCTTTTATTATATAGGATAATTCTTATCAATAAAAAATAAGATATTCTTGGTATTTAACATCATAATTATTATATTTTATGTCTGTAAATTCTTTATAATTTATTGAATAATAATGACATGGAACTTCACTTATTGATATCTTACTATGTTATTTAGAAAATGTGAAGGAGGAGTTGCATATATGGCCCCATTCATTTTTACAATAACCAGTGAGGTAAGTAAGTATCTTTATCTCTGTTTTACAGATAAGGACTTTGAGGTTCCCAACTTACTTAAGGTTTTCTAACTACTAAGGCTTTGAACTAGGAAAAGATGTGGTGAGTTCCTTTTATTTTCTATGAGAAGTCAGAGTCCAAAATTTATATGTGATCTCTCAATGTCTAACTTTCAACAGCTAATTCAAAACAAACGTTTAAATGTATATGCAGGCCAGATTTTATTCATAGGCTGTCAGATGCAGCCTTTGTTTTATTTGAGAATAAGGGACTGTTGTACAATGATTTTAGAATTGGTTGGGAAGATTTTTATAATCTGCCCCCCCCCCCCTTGTTCACCGATGATTCTTTTTTTAAAAAAAATATGTTTATATTGATTTTAGAGAGAGAGGAAGGGAAAGGGATAGACAGATAGAAAAATCAATGAGAGAGAACCATTGATAGGCTGCCCCCTGCACATAACCCACTGGGAATCAAGCCTGCAACCTGGGCATGTGCTCTGACCAGGAATTGATCCCGGTGACCTCTTGGTTCATGAGTTGACCTCAACCACTGAGCAACACTGGCTGGGCATCACTGATTATTCTAAATCCATCAATATTGAATAACTCCTTACTCAACCCAGAAGGAATTAAAATGTCAAGATGTCTACTGGGCAGACACTACTCCCACTAACACCCTCACAAAGAAATTAGAGGTTAAATAAGATATAAATGACTGCTCTCAGATACCAATATGAGAGGGAAAAGGAAGCATCTGCAGAGATGGAGAAAACTCAGATGTATTGGAGGAATGACTTGAAAGGAAGGTCAATCCAAGATTACCATTTCTCCTCAACAACACATGGGGTTTCAGAAATAACCTAATATTCGATTGGCATTTCAATGGAACAAAGTAACCCATCTGCTTTTTATCCATATGTGTCCAGAACCAATTAAGATATACAGTGAAATCATTTCTTTGGAAAACAAGGTATTTGTTGTTTTAGTGTAATATATGAATTTGAGTTGGTAACTTAGATCTGTTTCTGAAATAGACTTTAAAATAATTTTCTCCTGGACTTTAACACAGCATCACTCACTCCTGGCTTTGCATTTATGTGAGGAGCTTCTAAAAACATGGATGCCCAGTTCCCACCCAACAGGTTCTGATTGAATTGATTTGGGATGGGACCTGGGCTTCAGTTTACATTGTAAATCTCCTCATCTGATTTGATTATAGAGCCAACATGGAGAAAGAAGCAATAAACAGTACTTCTCAAAAACCCTAACTTACCTGTGCATCACCTGAGAAGCTTGTGAAAATGCAGAGTCTGAATCAACTGGTGCTGAGGTGGGGCCAGAGCACATTTCTAATAAGCTCTGGACTGATGCTGAGGTCACTGGTACCTCAATAAAACTTTGAATGGCCAGGTCTCAATCACTGAGATGCTCTCTCTCAGGGAGAGAATGATTAGCAGGTCAGAGCCTGGCCAACTGCAGCAAGGGAATTTGCTATCTCCTACCTGGGCCAGTGAGGCACAGGCCTCCAAGTTTGTTTCGGTTGATTGACTGACTGACTGACTGATTGATTGATTGATTGATTTTAGAGAGACAGAAGGGGAGAAAGAGAGAGGGGGGGTCAGTTTGTTTTACCACACAGTTATGTATTCATTGGTTGATTCTTGTATGTGCCCTGACTGAAAATGAAACCTGCAACTTCGGTATATTGGTACTATGCTCTAACCAACTGAGCTACCCTGTCTGGGCCCTCCAAGCTTGTTTGTTGTTGTTTTCTTTTTTACATCCTCACCCAAGGATATGTTTTTATTGATTTTAAGAGAGAGGAAGGGAAAGATAAAGAGAGAAATAGTTATAGGTTGTCCCTCCTGAACATGCCCTGACCAGGAATCAAACCTGCAACCTTTTGGTGTACAGAAGTTGACCTTAGCCCCAGTAAGCCTTTGATGAGGAACCACAGATTCTTAACAGGCTAGGAAAGGCTTGAGTTACAATGAAATAGCAATTATTTCTCCTAATTGCACAAATCCTGTGGGTCATGACTTTGTCACATATGAGTCAGGAAGCAGAGGGAGTACAGAAGCCAGTTCACCAGTGCTTCCCAGAGGTTTGGCCCAGGGAAGAGTGTCGGGAAGTGAGAGGAATGCCTCCTTCTAACCTAGTTCATCAAAAATTGCTTGAAGCTAACCTTGCCTATGGTGGAAATCTGGTATCTGGCTTCTTGAATCCCTGAATCCCAAAGCTAACAATCAGTACTGCAAGTGCCAAAGGAGGCCAATGTGGAGATGTCACTCCAAGCAAAAATATAAGTTGCATTATAATAGGGCTTTGGCCCAACCTTATTTTGTCTCCTGCCATTTTGGTCTAGGTCAGTCAGTGGTCGGCAAACTGCGGCTTGTGAGCCATGTGCGGCTCGCGAGCCGCAGTTTGCCTCTCTGTTGACTAATGAGTTTGTCGACCACTGGTCTAGGTTATCCATGTCTGAGCCTCAATTTCTTGACCCCCCTTCTTGCTGAAGACCTCAACCAACTCCTGACCAATTTTACCCAGAATTTTGTAGGGTTCCTGGACATTGGGGTTTTAAGAAAATTCTCCTAAATGGTCCCAATGTGAATGCACAGTTGAGGGCCACTGCTCTCTAAGACTCTGGAAAGAAAGCATTAAAAAATATATTTGACCACATATCTAAGTTGCAAATCTTAATTCAGGTGGATTAACCTTCTTGGATCTGTTTTTTTAGTCCCTCCTCCTAAAGCAGAGAGAAGGAGAATGCTCTCCGTTTACAAATGTTCTAAGCAGCCTCCTTTGACCTGGCCTGCCCTGGGAGGAGAGCTCCCAAACAGGGGGCAACACTGGACTGGAGTTGGTGCACCAGGTCCATGGGGCATCAAGGAAGTGCTGAGAAATACCCAAAGTCCATACACCAAGAGAGAGGATTCAAGGAGGAAAAGAACACACAGTCACCAAAAGAGGTACTAAAAATATTCATGTATTTGCTAATCAAACTGAAACTCTAATCTCTGATGCCTTAGAACCATAATGCCCTTAGGAGTGGGGAAGATTTTGATCTAGAAATATAAGTACCCCTTTAATACTTTGCTTATACCTCTTCCAAGTATATTCCCATTCAAAGCCATACCTTTACTAGTATTTTGTGGATAAACAGTTTTGCCCCTTCTAAAGGCACTTGCATTTTGTTTGCCACATATGCATATTTGGTCACTTAGGAAACCACTTTACATATGTGCTGAACATCATTCTTTATTGTTCACCCTAACTATACCCCTGGCCCTAAATCTGTTCTTTGTCTGCACAGTGAGTTAGTCATTGGTGTATATAAAATAACTAGTTTTGTAAAGTATAAAATACAGTTCACCTTAATTGTCATATATGTTACAAATTTGGATTTGCACCTTATTGTGATTTACATGACTATATTAAATGTACTTACCTATAGCAGCTTATTAAATGTATTTCCTTATAACAGCAATTGGAGAAACCTGATGTTCAGTTCAAATTTGCATAATATGTAAGAAGGGAATTATAAGTGTCTTCTGGTAAGCAGGACTTGATGTGCTACCCAATATTTCATATATATATATATATATATATATATATATATATATGGCATTTGTGTATGTTTGGATTACAGATGAACAGATTTTCAAAGGACTCAGAAAGAAATGATGGACCTTGAGCACTGCCCTATCCTCCTTCTTTCTTTCCTTCCCTGATTAAACCAACCATTCCCTAATCCCTGGTTTGTTTGAATGTTTATTTTCAAAACATTGATTGATAGCAAAAAATAAAATAAAAGAATATTAGAAGAAAGCAAAAACCGGAATTCTACATTTGCATTCTGGTGATATAACTTCAAATATGAAGTCTGCCTCATACTATGTCAGGGAATTGACCTTCCCAATCTGGGCCTCAGTTTCCTAAAATCTAAACAAAAGGAGGTCTTCTAGGTGGTTTCTCTGCCAGTTCTAGAATCCTACTCTTTGGGAAAAGAAAGCCCTGAAGTGGTTAACAGCTGCTCGGAGTCTAGGAAAATGCAATGAGAAGCTGTCTTAGTTGGAACACACTGGTGACCCTCTCACCCACTTCCCTGTCCTCACTTGCATTCCTGTCCTCATCCCACCCCTACCCCCAAACTCCCCCAAGCATGTTACACATAGACCTGTCAAACTGGTCCTTTAGATGAAGTGCCACTAACAATATAATCGTTTTTGTTTCTAAAAATATCTGCGTTCACTCACCTTGTAAAGCCAGGACAGATGCCGGGGGTCTGGACTTGTTTGGGAATTTTTCATTGTAGCTTGAGTGCCAGACCCAGCAGACAGAGCTCTGACATCAATTAGCAGCACGACAAATCGGCAGGAACCTTTCTGGAAAGAGCGTCCACACTGACAGTGAAGCATGGCGGTTGAGAAGCAACCCCTCCAGTAACACTTTGTCATTTTCCCACATTGCTGTCAAACCTCTTCCCTTCCCCCAGACTTATAAAACACACACCTGAATGCACACATTCTTCCAATTACAAACATACACCTGAGTGCACACAGGCATGCTTACACACACATCAAGGGGTGTGCCTATAGGTGTACCCATGCCTCTCTCCATATAGTCACACACTAAGCACTTAAATTTGCTTATACATGCAAGCCTTCACAACCACATGCATGCACATACTCATGCATCTGCAAACACACACACATGCACAATATCATACATTCACCTATGCATGCAATCCCAGGTGTACCTTCTAGTTGCCCTCAGGCTCATGCACATGCCTGCAAACCCAGCACTCACATGGCTATGCACATAGGTTATACACAGACAATTTCTCAGTCACACATACTCAAATGTACGAGCTTGCATAGTGAGACATGCACATGAGTT
This sequence comes from Eptesicus fuscus, assembly GCF_027574615.1. Lineage (NCBI taxonomy): Eukaryota > Metazoa > Chordata > Mammalia > Chiroptera > Vespertilionidae > Eptesicus > Eptesicus fuscus. The sequence continues at coordinate 112,189,661 of NC_072474.1, read as the reverse complement.
CAGTCAAGTACAGGCAGAGTTTACACAATGAGATGTGCAGGTGAGCACACACAAATGCAGGCAGGCATAAATAGCCACATACTTACCACCCAATGCAAGGGACTAAAGACAAGTCTCCAAAGTAAAGTTGGAAAGCTTGGCTGATCTTACTCTGAATAAAGACTATAAAAATCCAGGGTAAACAAAGCAATGCTTCCCATACCTTCAGTTTTAATACTAGTATATCTAGCTATAAAAATATTTATCTTCTCTCTCTCTCTCTCTCTCTCTCTCTCTCTCTCTTTCTCTTTCTCTCTTTCTCTCTGTCTGGCCATTCAGGGTATTCGAGTTATGCTGGCTATTTAGGGTACTTGAGTTATGTTTACATAACAAGGTCTTGGAACATTTAATCAAATTAATATTTCTTTTACGGGAAAAGATACTGCCATCAATGGTTGGTTTTCGCTGTTGTTTAGTACCATTTCCTTGATGGAAAACTCTTCACGGCTGTTCAGTCTTGACATGTTTCACCGCAAATTGCATCTATTTGCTTGCAGCCCCAACAATCGCCTCTGAAAGTTTTCAGACCACAGGCTGGGAAAGAAGGAAGGCTGCTGTTCTAAGTCTCCATATCTTTTATACCTTTCAGGTGTTTGAGAAGTTAAGCAGCTTTATTAATTAACACTTAACTTTGGGGCATGTGAGCAGAAGCAAAGGAAGAAGGAGTGTGCTGTTGTCCTCACTGTGGGCGAGAACAGCTGGAGTCAGAGAACAGAAACAGAACAACAGAGTGGCTTTATTTACTCAGGCTGGAACCATACTCCTGGGGCCCCGGCGGGCAGTAATTCAACGGGCCATGGAGTGAGGTAGAATAAGAAACAGAAGCCTGGGCAGGAACTGGGTTCTCCACTGAGCACTTGGAGCAAGGTGCCTTGTACTCTAAGATTTGGGTGCCTTACATATAAGGTAAGGACGCTAACACCCTATTGAATTTTTGTAAGGGAGAGTGATCACAAATCATTGCATGCTTATATCTTCCCTTTAGTTGTCTGCAGAATAAATTATGTAATCTGTTTACTAAGTACTTAATTTATGATAGAATTCATGTGGTTTGCAAGCTCTTAAAGTCCTATTTGAAAAGGGACCATTCTATGCTCATAATTGCTTATTTTCCCCCCTTGATGAGAAAGTTTCTGTGAAATTTCATGAAGGTAGAGATTTCTCTCTGCGTTGTTCACTGGCAAATCCCCAGTACCTGGATAAGTCAGTGTCTGGCACATAGATTATCAAGTATTTCTTGAGCCTGGCCGCTGTTGCTCAATGGTGAGCTTCAACCCATGAACCAAGAAGTCATGGTTAGATTCCCAGTCAGGGCACATGCCCAGCTTGCATGCTTGATCCCCAGGGTGGGGTGTGCAGAAAGCAGCTGATCAATGATTCTCTCTCATCATTGATGTTTTCTCTCTCTCTCTCTCTCTCTCCTCTCTGAAATCAATATATAAAGTATTTCTTGAATTGACATATTAAGTTCTAAAATATTTCTATTTGGATTTTGTATCCTAAGCCAAAAACACTTTTGGTGAAGAGTCACTCTTTGTTCTTTCTAAGAAGGACCATACTTATAATGGCCTGAATGTGCTTCCCCCAAATTTCACATGTTGAAATCCTTACTCCCAATGTGATGATATTAGGAGGTGGGGCAGTTAGTAGGTCATGAATCAAATTTGTGCTCTTATAAGTGGGACTCCAGAGAGCAATCTCACCCTCCTTCCACTATGTGAAGGCAAGGAGAGAACCAAATGCAGTGAAAGTCAGAGACACCTGCTGAAGAAGGTGTCTGTAAAGGCCAATCTCTAAACCAAAGTGAGAAAATGGGCTCCCAAAAGTAATGAATAAAGAGCAAAACCAACACTCATTTTGTTGAACAACTAGTAAAGGCTATGCCAAGTAGCCAGAAGAGCATCCCTGCCATTCATTTCACAACTGCAATGTGTGCAGAGCAAGTGGATCCAGGTAACCTTGAAGCTGTTTTTCAGGGACAAGAGACTTCAATTTGGGGGCAACAGGGCTGCAGCTGATTTGTGGGGAGAGCAAAGGCTCCAAGAGTTCACAGTCACATGACCCTGTTAAGTAAGCAATCCCACCCTGTTACGTGAAAAAAAAATGTGTTGATGCAGAAAATAGTTCTGGCCCCAACATAACACAAACTCCTAAAAATAGCTGGTCCTGTAAGAACCCACCTCATTCAAAGATAAGAAATTATGAAAAAGGAAGCAACTCAGAATCTATACAAAGATACTATCAAAAATAAGTAGAAAAGAAACAGCAAAATGTGAAAGAGGACTAAGCTTCACCAGAAAAAAATATTGTCACAGAGCAGATGTAAAATATAAGCAAACAAGTAATAAATAACATTTTTAAAATAACTTTTAAAAGAGTAGACTAGTAAAATATGTCAAGTTAACCAAAAGAAATGAAACACGAACTGGCAGCATGTGGGAAATAAGTGAAAAGAAAAAACACACAAGATCTTCCAAAATCATGTTTGCATTGGAAGCAGCACAAAAGAAAAACAGAAGGTGCTGAAAACACAGCAAGGCTGTGATAGGCTAGAGAAAAAAATAACAGGAAAGTAGACAAAGAGTTTTAGAAGATTGCAGATGGCAAGTGTGGAATAAGGGAAAGAAAGAAAGGACCTCACACATGCATGCACACATACTTATGAAAGGCAGTTCCAAAATGAAATAAATATGTTTTACAGATATAGTACAATAACTATTTTCAGATATAAAAGAAGGTCTAATTTTACATGTTGAAAAGGTACACTGTGACCTAAGCTTTTTGAAAAGAAAATGAGGATCTGATAAAGTTTCTTTTTTTTTTTTTTTAAATTTCTTTATTGATTAAGGTGTCACATATTTGTCCTCATCCCCCCATTCCCATCCCACCCCTCTCCCCACGCATGCCCCAATCCCCTGTTGAACTTAACCGTTGGATAGGCTTATATGCATGCATACAGGTCCTTTGGTTGAACTCTCCCCCTCCCCCCCACCCTCCCCCTACCCTTCCCTATCCTCCCTCTGAGGCCCGATAGTCCGATCGATGCCTCCTTGCTTCTGGTTCTGTTCTTGTTCCTCAGTCTATGTTGTTCATCATTTCCCCTAGATGAGCGAGATCATATGTCACTAGATATATACTAATAAGAACTGAATGTGAGACGAGCAATAATAGTTATGCTGACAGGCAAATGAATCAATCTGTAGCGAGCTTCCCCCTGGACCAACAGTTCTTTTGAGACCCAATTTCAATGTCCAGTAGTTCCTTATGTGTACATGTCAGCACTGACCCCTCAGCTCTGGATGGTGGACAAATGGTGGTAATGGAGGTCCGACTCCCTCTGGTTTGGTCTCGGCCGAACCCAGAGGCACGGCGTCACCCGGACTAAGGGGCACGTGGCCTCACCCATACCCAAGGGGCGCGTGGTCTCACCCGGGCCTGGGACCCAGCCTCACCCGGATGGATCCAGGGGCGCACGGCCTCACCCGGACCCAGGATCTGGCTTCACCTGTACCCAGGGACGCTTGGCCTCTCCCAGACCCAGGGGCACGTGGCCTCACCCGGGCTTAGTTGCACAAGGCCTCACCTGGTTCCAGGGACACATGGTCTCACCCGGACCCAGGGACACATGGCCTCTCCCAGATCCAGGGCCACTTGGGCTCACCCGGGCCTAGGTGCACGAGGCCTCATCCGGATCCAGGGACGCATGGTCTCACCCGGACCCAGGGACGCTTAGCCTCTCCCAGACCCAGGGGCACGTGGCCTCACCCGGGCCTAGGTGCACGAGGCCTCATCCGGATCCAGGGACACATGGTCGCACCCGGACCCAGGGACGCTTGGCCTCTCCCAGACCCAGGGCCACTTGGGCTCACCCGGGCCTAGGTGTACGAGGCCTCACCCGGATCCAGGGACGCATGGTCTCACCCGGACCCAGGGACGCTTGGCCTCTCCCAGACCCAGGGCCACTTGGGCTCACCCGGGCCTAGGTGCACGAGGCCTCATCCGGATCCAGGGACGCATGGTCTCACCCGGACCCAGGGACGCTTGGCCTCTCCCAGACCCAGGGGCACGTGGCCTCACCCGGGCCTAGGTGCACGAGGCCTCACCCGGATCCAGGGACACATGGTCTCACCCAGACCCAGGGATGTTTGGCCTCTCCCAGACCCAGGGCCACTTGGGCTCACCCGGGCCTAGGTGCACGAGGCCTCACCTGGATCCAGGGACACATGGTCTCACCCGGACCCAGGGACGCTTGGCCTCTCCCAGACCCAGGGCCACTTGGGCTCACCCAGGCCTAGGTGCACGAGGCCTCACCCGGATCCTGGGACACATGGTCTCACCCGGACCCAGGGACGCTTGGCCTCTCCCAGACCCAGGGCCACTTGGGCTCACCCGGGCCTAGGTGCACGAGGCCTCACCCGGATCCAGGGACACATGGTCTCACCCGGATCCAGGGATGCTTGGCCTCTCCCAGACCCAGGGCCACTTGGGCTCACCTGGGCCTAGGTGCACGAGGCCTCACCCGGATCCAGGGACACATGGTCTCACCCGGACCCAGGGACGCTTGGCCTCTCCCAGACCCAGGGCCACTTGGGCTCACCCGGGCCTAGGTGCATGAGGCCTCACCCGGATGCTGGGACACATGGTCTCACCCGTACCCAGGGACGCTTGGCCTCTCCCAGACCCAGGGGCACTTGGGCTCACCCGGGCCTAGGTGCACGAGGCCTCACCTGGATCCAGGGACGCATGGTCTCACCCGGATCCAGGGACGCTTGGCCTCTCCCAGACCCAGGGCCACTTGGGCTCACCCGGGCCTAGGTGCACGAGGCCTCACCCGGATCCTGGGACACATGGTCTCACCCGGACCCAGGGACGCTTGGCCTCTTCCAGACCCAGGGCCACTTGGGCTCACCCGGGCCTAGGTGCACGAGGCCTCACCTGGATCCAGGGACACACGGTCTCACCCGGACCCATTGACGCCTGGCCTCCCCCAGACCCAGGGGCACGCAGCCCCACCCGGGCCTAGGTGCACGAGGCCCCACCCGGATCCAGGGACACATGGTCTCGCCCGGACCTAGGGGTGCGTGGCCTCTCTCAGACCCAGGGGCACGTGGCCTCACCTGGACCTAGGTGCACGAAGCCACCCGGACCCAGGGGCGCGTTACCTCTCTCAGACCCCTGGTCGCGTGGTCTCACCCGGATCCAGGGGCTCACGGCCTCACCCGTACTCGGGACCCAGCCTTACCCGGATCCAGGGGCCCACGGCCTCACCCGGACCCAGGGTTCAGATTCGCCCGGACCCAGGGGCACATGGCCTCACCCGAACCCGGAATCCAGCTTCACCTGGACCCAGGGGCGCGTGGCCTCACCCAAACCCAGGGGCGTGAGGCCTCACCTAGACCCAGAGGCGTGTGACCACATCTGAGCCCAGAGGCTCGCAGGCTCGCCTGGACTCGGGTCTCAGCGGGGTTTCGTCTTCTTGATCCCAATTCCTGTTGGTCAATTCCCTCTCAGCAATTCCTTCGGTCATTTTCTCAGAGCTCCAGGGCGGCTGCCGCAGAACTCGTTGGGCGGCGGGCTCTGCGAGGCTCTGGTGTGCCCGGTGCCCGGCGGTGGGCTGGTCCGGTGTCGCTGCGTCGGCCCTTGGGTCTGCAACGGTGGCCAGTCGCTGAGCGTGCGCACCTGGCCACTTCGGGGCATTGAGATTCTTGAAGGACTCGGAGGTCAGCAAGCACGGAGTCTCCCTCCCCATGTCTCCCAGGGGCTCGTCTGTCCGTGCTCGGCAGCGAGTGGAGCCGTCCCCTCAGCCGGAGACCGCCGGGGGAACTGCGCCGAGCACTTTCCAGGCCACCATTGTGTCGCCTGAGCCATAGTTCTTAAAGTGTGGACTTTGGGTCACCGGCATCAGCATCATCCTGCGTACCCCTCTCTTTTATTCTAGTTGTAGAGCATCTGCTCAGCCAGCCCCCCGGTCTTTCTGGCTGGTGTCTGCTCTGCTCTCCCGTCGTAGTCTCAATATTGTTGTGGTAGGCATCGATCAGGCTGCCGCCCTATGTCTCCATCTTGGTCCTCCTTTGTACAGTTAAGTCTTGATTGTTGTTGGTGTCACTGGGAGGGATTGTCCTCCAGGCCAATTGGCCGTGAGGACCCTCTTTGTCTATATAGGAAGAGTTGCTGTGCAGGAGACATGTTTGTGGGCCGGGTCTTGATGCAGCAATGCCTTGGCGCTCACTGAGTCTGCCTCTAGAATGCCTCCCTTATGCAAGTGATTGAAATCTGGTGTCATCTCCCACCAACCACTAGATGCCCTCGTTTCTGGGTCTCCAATGTAGTGTGGGTCAGCCACTACCTGAGGCACTCAGCAGGAAAAAGCTTCTGCTCAGCTTGGCTGGGGCGGAGCTACAGGGTGGAGCCTACAACCTTGGCTTCCTGTCAGCCCCGCCCTATGAGGCTCCTGTGTCTGTGTCCCTCTGTATTCCTTGCAAACACCTCTGAGAGAAACGCGCCCTGGAGTTTCACCCACTGCCAAACAGTCCAGTCCCTCCCCTAATGAATCTGGACTCCCAGATTCTCGCCTGGAACTGGGTTTCAGTGTAGTTGGAACTGGGTCTCAGCGCAGTCTGGCGTCCCTGTCTCCTTCCCAGCAGGGCCACCCAGTGGCGCAGGCAAAAGTCCGTCCTCTGCGCACCTTCCAGTGCGCGCGTCTGGAGCCGCCGCTTCTCTGTGCCTCCGCCACCACAGCCCAAATTCATTCCCCCAGCGTGCGCCTGGCTTCCCAGGGTTTCGCCCGGAACTGGGGTTCAGTGCAGTCGGAACTGGGGTTCAGCACGGTCCTGAGCTTATGTCTCCTTCCCGCTAGGGCAGTTCAGTGGCGCAGGCAACAGTCCGTCCTTTGCGCCCCTTCCCGTGCACGCCGTTGGAGCTCTGCCTTCCCCCGCTCCTCTGTGCCTGCGCCCCACAGCCCAGATTCATTCCCCCAGCCTGCGCCTGGCTTCCCAGGGTTTCGCCCGGAACTGGCGCTCAGTGCAGTCGGAGCCGGCGCTTAGCGCACTCCGGAGCCTTTATCTCCTTCCTGCCAGTGAACGCCGGCCAGGCCGTCAGCCGCCCCTTCCTCTCCGGCTCCATCCTCCCCGCAGGCGCGCGTGCTCGTGTCTCCGCCAGTTTCTCCATACCTCAGGCTTTTACGGCTCCCCCGATTGTCCCCGTGGCCCTCTCCTTCCCCCCAGCTGTGGGCATTTCAGTCCGCCAGCTCTCCTGTGGTTCTGGACGATGTCCGTTCTGACCTCTAGTTGTGCCTTTGAAATTGTTGTGCCCGGCTGCAGGTTAGGTGTTTCACCTATGCCGCCATCTTGGTTTCCTGATAAAGTTTCTGGTCTTCTAAGATAAAGAATACTTTGGGCACCTATGCAAAATTATCAGATCAGCCATATGAGTAAAATGTCAGGCTAATTTCAAAATTATTCACAGCAACATTCAATGATAGAAGCCTGAGAAGCATGTAGGCACAACATTCTCAAGCAAACAAGAATTTTAGCCCAACTAAGTTTTGGTCTAATTTGTTCTGAAAGAGTTACCGAGCACCTATTATTGAAAAGCATTCTAGATGCAGGGACTGCAACCTCAGCTACAACAATGACAACTAGCAGGCAAAAAAGCCCTGCCTCATGGAGCTTTCATCTAATTAAAAATAAAAATAGAGCAGTGAATGAGCTACAGTTAAAAATATCTTTGTGTATTATGTTAAACTGGAGACCCAGTGCACGAAATTCATGTATGGGGTGGTGTCCCTCAGCCCAGCCTGCACCCTCTCCAATATGGGACCCCTTGAGGGATGTCCGACTGCCCATTTAGACCCGATCCTGGTGGGATTAGGCTTAAACGGACAGTCTGACATTCCTCTCACAATCCAGGACTGCTAGCTCCCAACTGCTCACCTGCCTGCCTGCCTGATAGCCCCTAACTGCTTCTGCCTGCCAGCCTGATCACCCCCTCGCCACTCCCCTGCCAGCCTGATCAACTCCTAACTGCTCTCCTGCCAGCCCGATTGCCCCTAACTGCCCTCCCCTGCAGGCCTGGTCCCACCCAACTGTCCTCCCCTGCCAGCCCGATTGCCCCTAACTGCCCTCCCCTGCAGGCCTGGTCCCACCTAACTGTCCTCCCCTGCAGGCCTGATTGCCCCCAACTGCCCTCCCCTGCCAGCCATCTTGTGGTGGCCATCTTGTGTCCACATGGGGGTGGCCATATTTGACCACATGGGGGCAGCCATCTTGTGTGTTGGAGTGATGGTCAATTTGCATATTACCTCTTTATTATATAGGATGATTAGTGATAAATACTTAAAAGGAAAATAAAGCATAACAAGTAAATATAAATTGTCAAAAGCGTTGTTTTTTAGATAACTTGAATAAAAGGTGGCATGTGATTCAAAATGTGAATGAGTAAGGGAGCAAGCCCTCATATATCCAGAGGAAGAACATTATAAGCAAGGAGATTAGCTAGTATCACAGCTCTAAAGACTGGATGCACCTGGAAAGGTCAGGAATGTGAAGGAAGTCAGTGTGGCTGGATCAAAGTTGTGAAGGGCAAAGAGAAGATGAGGTCAGGAAGGCAACGTAGAAAGGGATGAATCATGTTGGCTATTTTAAGGATTTGAGGTTTTATTCTGCTTAAGATAAAAAGTCATTGGAATGTTTTAAAAAGATAAGTGACATGATTTCTTGCATATTTTGATTCCGTTGTTCTGTCTTCTGTGCAGTAAAAAGACTGAAGGCAGACATAGGGACTCGATGTAGAAGATATTAAATAATATTGAGTTACAGCTGATGGTGGCTTGAACCTAGTGGTAGCAATGTAAGCAGTGATAACCAAGAGGACTTGTTTGTGAACTGGAAGTAGGATTTAAAAATCAGAGAGAAGCTCTTATTCAAAATAGGATTTAAAAAGAAAGAGAAACTCTAGCTTCTCTTTTCTGGAAGATAACCTTTGCTTGAAGTTGCAGAGTTTTCATCTAAGGTCAATACATTACAAGACTGTCATCTTCAAGGTTTGTCCCTACCCCCTCTTATGACCTGTAGACTAATAACAAGTCATGTCTTAGATGGCCTAAAAGAGTGCTTTTTTTGGATGGTCAGGCTATTCATTGAAAAGTTAACAAGGTCAGGCAGATATTTACTAGCAGGAACCAGGAGAACATGATTAAGAATAGACTTTGAAGATACTGGACAAGAGTGGAGAGAGATGGTATGACTGAATAAGGAAAAGTTATCAGTATGCGGGCTGTTTCTTATGACTCATGCTTTAACATTCAGACAGGGGCAATTGGAGCCCTTTAAGCTTGAATCAAACAATGAAGTGGAGTTGCCAGAACAGCCTTCGCAAAATATTGAGAAAGAATCTAAAGACTCAAGTAGTTGGGTATTCTGGTATTGATATATTATATGAGAATGACAACAAAAGAACAGATAGTTGGCTATGTTCTTTAAGAGAGCCTAGAGGACATTTCTTTTACCAAATCATTGAGAACTATGCTCAGGGGGAGATCAGTATTGCTGGAAAAATGGTGATAGATGTTCTTTGTAGACCCATTTGGGCAGGATCTGAGGGTGCTATGGAACTGGACTCCCTAGTGTTAATGAATATGATGGAGTTCATGCTAATAAAACTAGCTAGCAGGCAAAGAAAAGAGTTGTTATACGTGGTAGGGGTAACTGACCTAAATGTTCAACAGAAGATAATGTTCCTGTTAGATAGTGGTGATAAGGAGCAGTTAGTATGGGATTCAAGGATTCTCTGGGAGCACTTCTTGATGCCTCCATGTCCCATCTTATAGTGTATATTTAACAACATAACAACCTGACCAGGAACAGAAATGCCCAGGGAGCCAGGGAGGGAATCTGCGCAGGTGGTAGAGACAGATGGTGATGTATATCAATTACAAGTCTAAGGCCAGCATTAGCAGTGGGGGCTTCAGTTTGTCCTGTTAAACCCTCTTTTATAAGTCCACCCTTTTTCTTTCATATATATATATAAAATTTCAGAGAGGAGGGAGGGAGGGAGCGGGAGGGGGAGAGAGAGAGAGAGAGAGAGAGAGAGAGAGAGAGAGAGAGAATATTTGATCACCTGCCTCCTGCATGCCCCACACAGAGAATCGAGCCCACAACCTGGGCATGTACCCTGAAGGATCATAGGTCAACTCTCAACCACTGATCCACACAAGATGGGAAGTCCACCTTAAAAAAATTGGAATAAACCATCTTCTCAAAAAACTGCTGACTGGTACTAGACATAGGATATGAGCAGATCTGGTGCATGGGTTATAGCAAATGCTGTGACTGCCCCACCCATATCTCTGCACACTTTTTATTGCAGGGCAGAACAGCATAAATTCTAACTTATGGTATCTGCATTTCCTTGTCTGGGGCTTTCTCAGTTATTGATGTTGCTTCCTCTGACTGTCAAAAAGTCAGAAGTGCAGAGGAAGAAACACCCTTGAGAGAATTTCTTGATGAGTAACTTGCATGGATTGGTTATCACCCCAGCATCCTTCCCTTTAGATGAGGTGATTCTAAGGAGAGAGTTTTATGCTGGTCCTAAGAGTCCCCCAGAGGAATTCACTGCAGTCACTCATTGTGGGTATTAACTTGGTAATACCACCTTAATAGCCTTTTTTCCCTTCTCCATTTTCCTACCATTACCTCCCAAGTAAATAACCTTACACTTGATTTTTTGTCTAAATACCTGCTTCTGGGAGAACCTAAACAACACTAGTATCATAATCTTAAAATATGATGTAATCTTATAAATCTATAATTGCTTATTGTGGGGATTTAATAGTTGCTATGTAAATTAATGGAATAGCAATAATTTATATCAAGTTGTAGCTATAAAATAACATTAAGGAGAGCAATTAATGGAATGTAATTCTAAATTATCAAGGGATACACACATGTAGTAAAGAAATATACTTCACATAGTAAAAGAAGCAGTAAAAGCTGAGAGTATCACATAAAATATAAGCACAATTAAGATCAAATATACATATTTAGTATCAATAAATAAAAATAAAACTACTGATTTAAACACAAAGAATATAATAATTGATTACAAAGAAAAAGAACATGATTAAAACTTGACTCAGAGAGGTTGAAAAACATAAGAATGGGCAATCTTGTACTGAGAGAAAAATGTAGAATAAGGAATGGACTAAAACCTTAGCATTATTCATGAGTGAGCTAAAAAAGAAAGAAAAATATGGGTCATTTAAGATTAAAGCTTATGTATTCTATTAGAAGTCAAGAAATTTTGCAAATATACTTAGTTAAGAATATATCTCCAACAATAATATAAGAAACTATAGTAAATATCAGGGAAACAAATAGAAACACATTATTTATTTAATTCACTTCTCTCAGTGTTTCTCATAGAAGCATGTGAGGAAAAACATATAAAACTTAGCACCTTATTTAGTTATTTGTATGGCACTGAATTCTCATCCCTGAAAGAGTAGAATATGTCTTTCTTTCTTATGTTTATAGTGTAAATTTGAATGCCTATGAAATTTTATAAAAAGTAAAAAAGTATGTAGCATGAGTTAGGATTTTAAATATTCAAAGTTCACATCTCCACTTTACCCACCAAGAAAAGACATCCAGCCCTCTATTTAGATGTAACTTAAAAATCCTAGTGGAGGCCTCTGGCCCAATTTGTCTTACTTGCCCACTCCCCACAGTTAGAGTAGGATATTGTGATTGGCAGCTTCCTCTAGAGCTATTGGGCTGAAGAGGGGCTAGAGCAAATTGCCACAAAGAGGAAATGCTTTTATGAAGTGAAGGGAGGCTTTCTTAGAGGAAGAAAGAATAACTGTCCACAGTAGGAAGGTTATGAGGATGGAATGTTATAATTTGTGTGAAATATTGGTCAAGGGTGTTAGACCTGAAGACAGGGTGCCACATAGGTATCCACATCACCCTGAAATCAGCAGGAAAAAACAACTAATCAATAACTCTTTCCCAAATAATCTAGAACTTCTCACCATATACTTTCAGTGTTTTGCTATGCAGCCACTGCTAAGTGAAGTGAGTGATATCCATAAGACTTGTTTTATATCCTTACATTAGATAATTATGCCTTCCTCTTCTTTGTTGCTTTATTTGTTTATTTACTTATTTTTTGAGGCATGGGCTAGATAATCATATTCTTTCAAAGTTGTAGACATCCCCAAAGTACTACAGTATATATAGTATACATTATGTGCATGGAGGGTGGGGGAATCCCCGCAGTCCAGCGTGTACCCTCTCCAATTTGGGACCCCTCAGGGGGATGTCCAACTGCCCGTTTAGGCCTAAACCAGCAGTCAGACATCCCTCTCACAATCCGGGGCCACTGGCTCCTAACTGCTTACCTGCCTGCCTGATCGCACCTAACTGCCCCCTCTGCTGGCTTGATCACCCCCAACTGCCTTCCCTGCAGGTGTAGTCACCCCCAACTTCCCCCCCTCCCACCAGCCTGATTGTTCCTTATTGCACCCCCTGCTGGCATGGTTGCCCCCAACTGCCCCCTCGCCAACCTGGTCACCCCTCACTGCCCCCCCTGCCGGTCTGGTAACCCCATGCTGCCTGCTGTTCAGTCATTTGGTCACCCCTCACTAACCCCCTTGCTGACCTGGTTGCCCCACACAGCCTGTTCAGTCATCTGTTCGGTTGTTTCAGATGCGATGGTCGCTAAGTCATATATATATATATATATATATATATATATATATATATATATATGACAGTAAATACTCAAAAATATACTTTTATTAACTAACCTTTCACTTCTACCTTTATGTATCTTAGTTGATGATTTTCATGCTGTTACCACCCAAACCTGCAATGAACTCATTAGCTAAGGTTAAGAGTGCTCCATAGTCATCTCTCTCTGGTTAGTTCCCTTTTGTATCAGTTCTTCTTTAGGAAGTACCAATAAGTAGAATTTATCCTTCACTGGCTTTCATAATAAGACCCCAAATTCCATGACACACACTATCCTTGGTTATTAACTGAAACAGATTCATATTCCTAACTTCTTATCCAATATCCATTCTTGGGTGCCAAAAACATCTTAAACTCAACATATTTAAAACTGATGTTCTGCCCTAGCTGGTTTGGCTCAGTGGATAGAGCATTGGCCTGCAGACTGAAGGGTCCCAGGTTTGATTCTGGTCAAGGGCACATGCCCAGGTTGCAAACTCGATCCTCAGTAGGGGGCGTGCAAGAGGCAGCTGATCAATGATTCTTACTCATAATTGATGTTTCTCTCTCTCCCCCTCTCCCTTCCTTTCTGAAATCAATAAAAATATATTTTAAAAATAACTAATGTTCTAACCCTACCCTGTTACCCCTGCCACTACATGGAGTCCTCCCAATCTCATTTGATGGCAACCACACTCTACCCTGTGTCCGAGTGAAAAATCTTGAATCATGATTACCTCTCTCTTTTTATTCATAGGATCCATCCAACCTATCAAGAAATCCTGTTGGAACTCTCTTCTACATGTGTCCTGATCCCAACCACTTATTATAACCCACACTTTTACCACCTGGTCTGAATCACTTGAAGGAATCCTAATTCGTTTCATTACCTATTCTTTATTCTCAGCTTAGCAACTGAATGATTATTTATACAAGAATCAGCTTATGTTGCTAATGCTCAAAACTCTATAAACATTTCCCAATGTAGCTGAGAGTAGCCTAAAGTCCCTCTCTGTTGTCTATAGACTCCACCTGATCTGAGCCCCTGCCTCATCTAATACTCTCCCCTTCCATCATTCTGCTCTGAGCCTTTATTCTGTGTGTCCACATGTCTAAAAGACCCTTGCCCCTTCATCTGATTGTCTGTGTTTCCAACCTTCTCAAATCTTTGCTGAAATAGCACCTTCAAAGTGGGGTCAATCTCAGCTTCACTATTTAATACTGCACCTCACTCCACCTCCCTTTGGCCTTCTGTTTCCCTTGTATGCTGCTCTACTTTCTGAGATTTGTAATGCACCTGTTAATTTATCATTTAGTACACACATATTTACATGACAGAACATAAGGTACATGCAGCAGTGTACTTGAGTCTGCCCTTACCTTCACATAGGAACAGTTTATGTACATCTGCTTCCAACTCTGTATTCAGGTGGTAACTTGCAATTGGTCATGGTTGGTCATTTAAATCACAAAATTCCACAATGCTCCAAATTAGAATTTCCTTTGAATTTTTTAAAAAAGAGCCAGTTCTCAAATAATTTCCAGCAAAGCACTGTATGGCTTTATTATTACCTTATCTGCAATATCTAAACTGTTCCTGGCATGTGGTAGCCACTCAATACATATTTATTAAATGAATACCTCAGAATCAATCTTATTATTTTAACGCTATTTATTTTAGGTTCCACAAGAAGCTCAGGACTCTGATATCATCCCCTTACTTTCCAGAAATTACTATAGGCAACAAAGCCATGGTTTCCCACCCCTAACGTTCGATCCCCACCTCTGCTTTATTTTTTATCCAGAGCTTTCTTCACCATCTGACCGTCTTGATTTTATTTATGCATTGTTTTTCTATAGATCCTATCACTGCAATGTTTTTGTCTATTATGTTTGAAGCTACCTCTCACATATCTATAAGAGTGCCTGGGATTCACATAAAGCTCTATACATTTTTACTGAACGAATAAACCAACAAATGAATGAATATATGAATGAGTTGCTCATTCAGTCACAGAAGGCCTGCCTATAAAGTTGATATTGGGAGTAAGTAAAAGTACCTTTTCCACAAAGAAAATTCAAGGTTTTGTTTTGGCAGAAAAAAAAAAAGAGATTTTGCTTAGCAAAAATAAAATAATAGATATTCCCTAAAATAACCCAGTGAAGCTACTGTAAGAGTAAATGAGAAAATTTATATAAAGAATCTAATTCCACATTCCTAAAGGGAAGAACAGTATACCTTTTCTGCCAGAACCTAGTGTGATTTTGCACGACCATGAAAAACAGCTTTGGGTCAAATAATTTTAAGTAACTCCAGATCCAGATTAAATGACACTAAAAGGATTTCTTTACTGCAGGATACATACCTCAGAGCATTGGATATACGAATGTAAAATTAGATCTCCTTAGGGGTGTTAATTCAAGAAACAATGCTCAACTATATTTCAGCATGTATTTAATGTACATAAAAATATTGTTTAATATATTTTACATTTAATGCTAAAATACCAAGGTTTGTTTTGAGATTGGTTAACTATGCAAACACACATTTCCTTACACCTCTGAACCTCTCAATTCTATCTAAAGTTGATAATAATTTGATGTAGAATGTGTACCCAGTGAATTAACAAGCCAAACTTTCAAGTTTAGCAATCTTAGACAAATTTCATTTTTCCTAGGGACTTTATATACATACACACACATACATAAAAGCATGCACATCTACATACATGTATATGGAGGAAAGGTTAAATATAGTTCACATACACATGAGGGAGGATATTGAAATATTAAATAATGATCAAAGTAGTTCTATTTTCATGGTGATTTTATTTTACTTTTATTCTATTTTACTTGAAGATTGTTTTATTTAGTCGCATTTTAAAATATATTTTTAATGATTTTAGAGAGAGGAGGGAAGAGGGACAGAGAGGTAGAAACATTGATGAGAGAGAAACAGCCATCAGCTGCCTCCTGCATGCCCCCCACCAGGGATTGAGCCCAAAACCAAGGCATGTGTCCTGATTGGAATCATAATCTGACCTCCAGATTCATGGGCTGATGCTCAATAACTGAGCCATGCCAGCCGGGCTATTTAGTCACATTTTTTTAAGAAGTAAATACACTTTTATTGTGGGATCCAGTTATTTATTTGTAGTCATTAAACCATATTCATGTCAGAATTCTTTACATTTTTTCTATGTACCTCCTTGTCTCAAGGACACTATCAGGGTCTCAGTAATACAAGATGATTTCAGTTGATGCTGATATGAAGACTGTTATGGTAGAGCTGTAGATTTCCCAGCTGGAGCCCACAGCTGGCTTTATAGCAGGAGACTCATGTTTCTTCACAATCCCTGAGGGGGAGGGGAGAGTCACTGTGCAGTGAGAGGTAGAAAGTGAGCTATGGATATCCTATGGCCATGAATTTCAGTGGGTGCCCTGTCTTATTGGAAGAAATCATGTCAGAGGGAGCTCCATGTGATAGAGTTATTTGAGATGGATCATTTAGAATGAAAGGAGCAATGTGATTCCTGGACCATGGACTGAAGTCTGCACCACAGTTCACATAATTTCCTCAACCAGCCAAGCGTGCTCAGAGAGTGACAGCACTCCACTGGAAAGTGGCAGCTCCAAAGCTCAACACTGTGAGGTGCTCAGTGGCAAAGGCATTACATTCGAACGAAGTGTTAATACTAAGATGCTCCCAAATCACCTTACCCAAATCATGAAGTCAATAAAATATGCAAGTATTAAAAAACAAATGCGCGCACGAGAGCGCTCACACACACACACACTGACGAGGGCACTGAGGCAACTGCACCAAATCCTGCCAAATTGTAGATTATTAATGGAGAGAGTAATTTCAGTTCAGGGATAATAGATCATCCATGCAATTGCTAAATATTAAAGCGTAAGAGTTCTAAAGATGTGTACTTTGACATAAAATTCCTATGTGGCACCCTTATTGCATTAGTGAAGTTTCTCATCTGTAGGGTCTCCTAAGGGTAGTGTGAGGTTCATATAAGATAATGATTTTGAGGAGGCACTCAAGTTGATACTTAAGGACTGTGTAACTACCTAAGTAGTGCCATTTTGCACAACCTGCTTCTCCACGCTCTCTTTTGCTCCTCTCTACTAAATGTCAAAATACTTTAATATTGCTCCAACAGTATTACAGAGCTGAAAAAGACTGCAGAGTTTATCTAATTCCCCTCTATGCACACAAACTCCCACCGGTTCTTGAATTCCATTTATGGTACCCGTTTACTCATTCAACCAACAGCTCCTGAGCCTGAACTGTAAGGATGGCCCTGTGCTCCTACCAAATAAGCATTGTAATTCTCGCTTTCATCCTTGCTCTGCTGCGGCTTAAAGAGAATAAGTGACTTGCCTATCGCACACTGTGTGACCAGTGAAAGGTTTTACACAGAACCCAGGCGTAAGTCTTTACCACAAGTCCTGCTGCCGTGAGATGGGACATCATTCCAGGGAGACTACATTTGGGCAGGGAACCATACCCACTACCATCTGGCCCCTTCAGCACAATGGGCTTGACCAACATGAGTGTGCTTTCTCTTCCCCCTCAAAACTTCAAAAACACAGTATTTTTGTCTTGTAATAGAAGCCTTTGCAAAGCTTTTCTTGATTTATCCCCTCCTTCAAAAAAATCTTTAAAAATTTTTGTTCCTATTTATTCACACATCTCTCATAGCTATTCTGTCTTGATACCTTGGATTATAAATTTTTCTTGCTAGAATTTAAATCTTTTGAAGCAAGGGCCATGTCATGTATGTCATTCCATCTATCATAATGGCTTGCCTGGGCTGAGCAATCAATACTTTTTAATGAATGGATGCAGGAAGGGAGGAAAGGAAAAATAAAGAAACCATGGCCTCAGCCATGAGTCTGAGTACCTCTCTTGCAGTCCACCTACCCATCGATCTCTGTCCTTCAGCCAGCCAGCCAAACATTCCTTTATCTTTCTAGTTACTTACAGCCCACAGAGACTAAAGTCTCCCGCTGGGTTTTACAATTGCCATACCACAACAGAAAATCCACTCCCATCTTCCTGGAAAATCTAACAGAGTGTAAATAAAGAGGTCATGCCCATAGCACCTACAAATCCTTGCTACTTGATCAAATTGCTAATACTTACACAGGTCCTCACTCCAGTGTACTTACAGCTTCCACAGCCACTAGCTCATGAATCCTGTGGACTAGGTGGGTAAGTTCCATTGCTTCTAGTTTACAGACAGGGGAACGGAGGCTTAGACAACATAAATGATGTGCATAAGTTTGAGTACCAGATAAATAAGAAAAAAGTGAGATTTCCTGAATCTAGTGTTGTTTCAGTATAGTTGTCTGTTTCACCTTGGTGATGGTACCACTTCTGGTAAGATAAATAAAATGTTCTTAAATAAAATCTGGACAGCAAATTCCAGATCATTGCAATACCTCTGATCTTTTCAGGCAAAAAATATCATACCATGTAGCACATGCTTGTCAATCATAAACAGTATTGTGGTGTATCTTTGAATTAGACTAGTCTTTGATACTTCATTGTTTAATCCTGAATGCCTTGTTCCTAGGTCAGGAATGTCAGTCCCTTGCTGTGAGCTTTCGTTAGAATCTGGAGTCAGACAAGACTGGTTTCCAGGCTCTGTCGTGTAGAAATAGGTAATTCGGGGCAACTTTCCTAAGCAATTCAACCCTGCATGTCCTCACACATAAAAAATATAAGAACAATTGTACCCTTCTCACCAGTCATCATGATGGTTAGTTGAAATACAGAGGACAAAAATTGCTTACTGCCATTGAAACCGCATGGAAGGTGCTTGAAAATAGCACCTGCCTTTTTTACTCTAACTATTTCCATTATTACACACTTGATTCACCAAACATCAAGGGATAATTGTTTGTTTCTCTATTCTTCTTGGGGGCTAGCCAGTATATGCATAAATTAGGGGCCTAATGCATATGAGTTGATTGATTTCAGATAATGTCCAGTCAATTCTTGTGTCCTTTTACAAGATACATTGAGACATGTCACAAACTTTTGGAGAATCTACTTCATAGTTTGGGGTTTTCAGTGTCGTAATTCCATATCTGTGTAATAGCCAGCTACTTTTCCAATATTCATCTGAAGAAGTAAAATTCAAATAACTTTCAAACATGCTCAGCAGCTCACATCATGTGCAATCTCAGGAAAATCAACTATTACAGGGTCCTAACCTTTGTTTAGTATTTGTTCCTCATTTTCTATGTGAGCCTCATATTAACATATGTGAGAAAATGTACACAATTAGAAAGTAAAAACTGCAAAGTGCAACAAATGATAAAATATCAGCTGTCATCATCAACATTATGCAGCTCTGATGATGCAATCACTGATAAGAAAATGTTGTTGCAGTTGTAGGTCCTAATTAATCTGAGGGATGGGGATATGAACATGAGCTACTATTAAGTGCACAAGGTGGGGAAGAAAGTTTATCTGTCTCAAGTTAAAAAATATAGATAAGTCTATCTATTCTTAACATTTATTCCAAGCCCATAGAATATTTAAAGTCTTCAGTAAGCGTCATGTAGTCTGGAGTGCCAGATTCTGCTTCCTAATGTGTCAATAATTATATTTTGCATAATGTTACTATCTCTTATATTTCTATATTTTTTTACCATTTGCAAAATCTTTTCACATACTTATCCCACTTGATCTGCACAACATCCTGTGAAGATGTTAGGGATGATAGTCAGGAGGGCTGCTCATGAATATTCTTATACTCTGGCTCTCTTTCCTTCCTTCTGGGCACATGGGAGTACTGCATTTACTTGCCTACTTGAAATTTGGTGAAAACCTATTATTAGTTTCCGGCCAATAAACTGAGGGCAGCCATATCATACTTCTCTAGATTCAGCCTTCCACCTGGCAGGTGGCTGATAATGGTTAGGACAGTGGTTGCTTTGTCAGTCAGGGACTCTGAGAAACTGCAGTGATCAGCCCTGTCACTCCATGTCCTTGATGGACATGTAGAGTGAGCAAGAAATGCACATTCATCATTATGAGTCACTGAGACTGGGGTCCTTTGTTGCTACAACATGACCAGCCCTCTCTGACTGATACAACAGATACGACTTCCTCCTATTTTAAAAATTTTGTTCTGATTCTCAGAGAAGTTCGGTGGTTTACACATGAATGCAATGCTGGAATCATTTGAATCAAAATTATGTTTTCTATTACAATGAGAAAAATGCATAAGCCCCACAAAATAGAATATTGCTTACCAGAGTAATAGGAATACTCTTTAATATTATCCTCTTGTGTGTTTTATCCTAAATGTTTTGTGTTAAGTGTGGCTTTAGGCCAGTAAGAAACATGTCCTGTGTTTTGTTTACAGGTGTACTGGTTAATAATGTGGATTTTATAATCAAAGAAAACATGATAATTTCAAGAGAAACATCAAAAGTGCTTTATTCAAAGTAATGTACATCACTAGATACACATTTCCCCCATCTTTCAGGTAATTTGTGGATACCGTCCCAACCATTCAGAGACCCAATTTTCTACTTCTTTGTATGTTTTGAAGTGCTGCTCAGAAAATGCATGTGCCATCAATCAGAACAAATGATAATCTGAAGGAGCAAGGTCTGGTGAATATGGTGGGTAGATTAATACTTCCCAGGCAAGATCTTTTAACGTGTCTTTAACTGGTTTTGAAGTGTGTGATGGTGCGTCATCATGAAGCAAAATTACTTTGCCATGTCTTCTGGCCCATTCTGGTCATTTTACAATCAAAGAGTGGTTTAAATTTATTATTTGCTGTCAGTATCGATCAGTATTAATGGTTTCACCTGGTTTTAGAAGCTCATAGTACATCACACCTTCCTGATCCCACCAAACGCGGAGCATTGTCTTTTTGCCGAAGTGATTTGGCCTTGCAGTCAGTGTTAATGGTTGACCTGGATCAACCCATGATTTTGTGCATTTGGGATTCTCAAAATAAATCCACTTTTCATCGCTAGTCACAATTTAATGTAAAAAAGACTTGCTTTCGTACCGTTGAAGCAACACTTTACTGTTGACTTTCGGTTTTCCATTTGTCTTTCATTCAGTTGATGTGGCACCCATTTTACTTCCTTTAATATCTTTCCCATTGCTTGTAAATAATTGGAAATTGTTTGCTGAGCAACATTTAATCTTTCTGCAAGTTGTTTTTGAGTTTGACACGCATCTTCATCCAATAATGCTTGTAATTGCTGGTCTTCAACCTTTTTTGGTTGACCTGGACGTTCTTTGTCTTTCACATTGAAATCATCACTTTTACAGCTTTTAAACCATTGTTCACAAGCATCTTCAGATGGAGCATGTTCACCATAAGTTTCCCAAAGTATATGATAACTTTCAGCAGCACTTTTCTTCAAAATAAAGTAATGAATTAAAACTTCCCACAAATGCTCTTTTTCTTTAGGGCAAAAAAATTCAACATTTTTAAGAATAAAAATATCTATGATGTTAACACCTTCAAAAAATTAGTTTTGAAGCTTGCTGTCAATACAACAAAATAGCATACATATCAAATTGCATATGTATCAACATATGTGTAACTCCATCTATTGAAAAAGTCCGCATTAGTAACCAGTACATGCATTAATTGTCATCTCTATGATCAGGGTCAGAAAACATCTGTGAGCTTGTTAACTCTGCTGTCTTTGTGCAGAAGCTACAAGTACACCCAATGTTTTTTGACTGCAAGGTGACGATAAGAGCATCAGATGTGCTATAGGTCCTAAAACTGCTCTCAGGAGGTCTCCCACATTGCCTTCTTAAGGTTCTTTATAGCACAAATTCAAGATGATCACAATGGGTCATCAGCATATTACATTAATCAATACAAACATTTATTCTGAATAACATTATGTAAAATGTAATCATGATTAAATATAGTTCACTTCATCTATCCTCCAACCTCATGGGGGACAAAACCTTCTGCATGGGTTGAAGTTTTCAGGTGACTAGAAAATACTTCTTTAATTACAAATTGGTATTTATTTTGTCATTTAAATGATAATATTTCTTAAATGTGTCATGTGCCTTCTCAGCCTCCTAAAATAGAGTGAAAAGAATAGACAGCATCACAGAGTCATTTAGTACTTGCTAAATATTTGTCACTGAACTTATTTATCATTGCTGTAAGTAACAAATACTTATGAACCTTTTGCAGATGAATTGCAGGACCTCTACGAAGATAAGAAACTGAAACTAACGAAGTCAAGGTCCCACAACTAGTCAAGGATCCAGCAGGGGCTTAAATACAGAAAGTCTTAAGCCAGGGTCTCCACTGCTCTTTGCTGCAATGTTATCTGGTGACTCACTCTGAACACAGATTAGTTCATCATCACAATATTAGAATTGATCTTAAATACTGTCCTAGTCAACTGCCCCAATTTAAATGTTAGAAAAATTAAGTGGAAGTAGGTTATATGTGTAATCATAAGTTTAATGAATAACAAAGTTCAGATAATTACATGAGGGTATCAGATTTTGGTTAGGGAAACAGTTTCCAGTATACACATTCCAAGGATGAAGGACAATTAATAGAGGAAGTAGAGTCTCATGCACAGCAATTAGATGGAATGGCCAAAGTCAAGGGATCCATTGGTGACCATCTCTGCCTACTGCACCAGGGGCTGGGAGATTCCTACAAGTTCACCTGGAAGCCACTGAGAATCTCAAGAAATTGAAAGAGGTACCAATTGACCTATTAAGCTTGAATTTTCTCTTTTGTAATGTCCAATTGACTAGACTGCCTAGCACCATAAGGTCACTGACCTTTAGTCTGTGTTCCTTTGACTAAGTTGTCCTGTATCCCAGAATTTCTGGGTAGGTAGGCATGCTCTAAATGAGTCAGCTATGTTAAAACTTTTTCATACACAAGATTAGCAATATAAAATGGTTCCATTTATAGAGTAGAAAAACAGGCAAAATGCATCTATTCTGATAGAAGTCAGAATATGGCTGGCTCTTAATCGGGGTGAGGGAAAGTAACTAGAAAACCAAGGACATTTCTGGGGTCCTGGCAGTGTTCTGATATTCAACACAAGTGTATTCAATTTGGGAAAATTTATCAGTTGTAGAGTTATTGAGTATATATTTATTTTTAAGTATGAATGTCACATATCATGAATACATTTTTAATAAGCCAAGTATCAATTAGTAGTAATAAGCCAAGTGTCAATTAGTAGTAAATTATACATGTTGGCATTAGGAAATCTTTGCACAAGGAGTAACCAGTCTGCCCACGAGAACCACCAAAGAATACTTTGTACCTGCTAATGTGCGACACAGAGGCTGGTCTTTGGATCAGATGACCTGACTCCAGATATGGCTTCACACGTGTTACCTGAGCAGGAGGCAGAGCAGCACAGTGGACATGCAATTAGGCACAAATTACAAGACTGTCCGGGCCTGTTTCAAAGTTCTGAATGTGGGTTCGTGGTCCACAATCATGGAGACGCTCTAATACTCAATTGTTCAAGTGTTCACCCAGCTCATGAGAGAACCACGTGGGATAATGATGCAGCCACAGAGGAGTATGGTGCAGTGACCAATATTTACAAAGTACTCAATAAATTACAGCTCTTCCTGCAGCTAAGAGAGAACTCTCAGCCTCAGTTTATTCTTCTGAAAATATCAGTGTCTCACTGGGTCCATGTGAGAAATTATATATATATATATATATATAAATATTTATATATATATATATATAACTTTTTACCTGAGCTTCAGAAGAATAGCATCAACTGTAACTTTAAATGTAGATTTTGAGAAGATACATATGTCAAGGATGTGGAAATAATTTTAAAGATATATTTCTTATCTTGCCCTACTATATTCCAAAAATGTAATATTATATTCAGAAAAACAGCAGTTTGGGTATTAAGCTAATATAGTCCAAGTGTGTTATTTTCTGATAAGGACAGAACTCACAAAACTGAGAAATAGGAAGTCTCTATTCCCCCTCTCTTGGATAGTTTTTCTTTACTCATTTTCTTGGCATTTTGTTCAGCAGATGTTTATCGCGATTCCCTGATATCCTGGGCTTCACACCGCTGTTGGGAATTCAGGGTGGCGGGGGGGAAACAAGGTTTTTGCCTTCAGACCTTTGCAGACAGCTCTTCCCACGCAGCTAATCAAAGTCAGCATGATCATGCCCCAACCACAGGCACATTGAGAAGGCCTTGGGGGAAGCCCCTACCACCCTCCGGTGGAGTCCAGGATGGTTTCTCAGAGATAAAATTTGACCTGGATCTTAAATGGTAAGCTGGCATTTTCTAGGTACAAATAGGAGAAAGCTTTCCAGAGAGAAATAATAGATTTAAAAAAAATACTCAGGTTCTGTGAACATTTCACTGTGTGTGGTCACAGAGGGGAGCGATGAGACTAGAAAGATATTTTAACCAAGTGATAAAGGAATTGTGACTTAACCATACTTTCAGTGATCTACAAAATATTTACAAAATGTCAGCAACTTCTGCCCTTGCTTTATTTTTTTCTCTTTAGTAATGATCCCCAACTAACAAAATACATATTTTACTTTTTAAAAATCTCACTTGTCTCCTCTGGCAGAATGAGAATCCCATGAGGAGAGAGTTTTGTCAGTTTTATCACTGCATTCCTAGTACTTAGAACAGGTTCTTAATAAATATATCCTAAGTGTCCAAATGAGCTTGTTGAGGTCTCCTTACTTATTAAGCATATTCCTGGTCAATAGGGATACACATATGCTTATGACCCTGGGTCTGTCCTCTGGGAGCACAAGGGTTAGCCAGTAGAAAGGTGTATAATCAGAAAAATACTGATAAGCATGAGAGGAGCTATAATTAAGTAAACTGCTATGGGGCACAACCTTGCTGAGGAATTTGAGACACCTTTAAATTTGTATAAACATATGGAAACCTGTTAGCAAAGGGGAGCCATGGACATTCCTAAACAGGCAAGCAGCCATTTGAGTTTTCATCAAAGCTCCACTGAGGAGGGTTCTCAGACTGACACCCGTCCACAAAGAAATAAGTACAGAAATGGAGAAGTGCAGAAACCTCCACTGCAGGTTAGCATCATCACCACCACCAGATCCATCAGCAGAAGGCGCAGGACCAGAAGACTTGCTTATGGTGAAGGGGCACAGGACGCATGCGTGCTGTGAGCTATGGCCTGCTTTCACACCACAGGTCTGGGGCAGGTAATTTCAAGGGCCGTGGAGCCCAGCTACTTTGAGGTGCACTTTTCCTAAAGTGCGGATCCTGGCAAACTGTGGCTGTGCTGGGTTTCCAGGCATCTCAAGGCTGAACTCCCCGACGCGTGCCTGGAGTGAGGAGAGACCCATCTGCTTCCAATGCCACACGCGCTGGCTTTGGAGCTGATTTTCTGCTGCGAAGACATGTCTAATTTTGGACTTCACATGGCCTCGCCCAGGATGCACTGTGAGTCACTGTCCTTACAAGAGTCAGCTCTACAAGAACCAGACCTTGCATGTGAGGCCAAGCGTGTAGACATGGGCCCCATACTGTGCCGGCTGACCCTGTGTTCCATCCCCACACGCAAAAACTGAGGCCACTGAAAGGTACTCAGCAGCCTTCTGTGTCCAGGAAGAGCCACCGCCATACAAGGCACATGGTAAAGCTTTAGAGAGTGCTGCTCTGTAGGTGCTGAAATGAAGATACACCCCAACATCCACACAATTTAAAATGCTTTGGAGCCCATCTCAGTGGTTGAGTGTGGACCTATGAACCAGGAGGTCATGGTTGGATTCCAGGTCAGGGCACATCCTCAGGAGGGTGTGTAGGAGGCAGCCAATCAATGAATCTCTCTCATCGTTGATGTATCTATCTCTGTCTCCCTCTCCCTTCCTCTCTCTGAAAAATCAATAAAAACATATTTAAAAAATAAAATAAAGTTTTGGATTTATCTGAATTTATTAGTTACACTAACAAAAATTGTTTCCAAATATCAAAATTGTTACTGAAATAATTTCCATGTATTCACACACACACACACACACACACACACACACACACATTAGTATTAGTTTATTTCTATAGAAAAAGACACTGAGCTTCAGAGAGATGAGCAGCTTCTCTAAAATCAAACGGCTGTACCATTATGCACCTGTGCCTTCAGCTGGATCTTTTAAGCCTCTGTGCCTACTCCTTTATTGCTTGTATTGGACAAAGACTGGGAATTTCCGTTATGGTGTTCATAAAAACATTCCTTATTTTCTTTCTATTGAGCAAATCTACTTTTTGCTGTCCAATCCAAGGTAGTCAAGGATGGCAAAGAGAGACGTTAATGGAATAAACATCTTGAGGAATAAATGCTTACACTTATGTAAATGAACTGAACATAAACTTTGGTCCAAGTCTCAGGCCCTCAGCATAAATGATGCTTTGAAAATTATGTCCTTTTTTTTCTCTTATGACATGCAACTTAGGACATAGAACTCATCAAAAAATAAATCACAATGAATTTTAAATCATTTTATATAAATGATTATGCACCCTTCTCATATGTTTTGCCTGATTTCCAAAGGCCAATAATTTATTTTGACATACACATTACTTATGTAAGTAAACATGTCACATAAAGCTGTTGGCTCTTCCTCTTTTTTGCTTTATTTATCTTTTAAATTTTGAGGTGGCCACATTCCCTCTTCCCAAATCTTATGGTCTTGTATGAAGGTGAACTAGAAGCTCGGGTTGCTTGCCACATTTTAAAATACATGTGTTTCTAAATAGCATGACCTACTCCTGGGGCCAGTTTGATGAAACACATGTTGAACAGTGCTATGAGAAGTCATTCGGGAAAGCCAGTGGGAGGTTTGCTAAGGGGAGCAAAGGAAGCTTAAGCGCTGACACCTTGGCTATGCTATTGCCCTCCACACACGGCTCCCTGTGACTAGAGAGTGGAGGGAACTGAGAAAGAGCCCTCTGTTAAAGAGGCACTAAACTGTTGATTGGTTCCCCTTAATACTCTCATAAACTGTCCTCCCTCAGGGGCCTTAATATATAAATTATATTATACTTGCCTGGAATGAGTTTGAAACACCTGCTTTCATTGTAGGAAAAGAAAGCAACTCAAGTAGAGTGTCCCCAGGGCCATGGTGAGTTCAGCATTTATCTGAACTCTGGTTAGCATTTATCTCAGAGTGTCCAATGGAGGAGGTGGAGGCAAAGGCCATGGGGGTATGCAGATGCCTACAACACCTGCAGCCAAATGGTGGAGTTTGGGAGACATTTCCACTGGGACCCCACTCAGCCAATCCTTAGAAATGTTGATCAGAGTTAAATCATCTGAGAAACTGGAGGTCTAGCCAAAGCCAAGGGTGTAAGTGGATCCCTAGGAATCAGACTGGATTCGTCAGGGCAGACTCCCAGTCCAGGTTAACAGTACAGTGAAGCTGTAAGTTTGGTGGATTGGCAAAGTGCAGTAAAGGTTGAGAGACCCTCAGAGCTGGGAAGGATAGTAAACATCATTTCCTAGATATAACAGGTTCTATGTTTCAGGTGGAAAGAACATTCCTAGTTACCTCTTTCTTGAAGTCTGAGGAAAACCTACTGTAATTTCTATTCTGGATGGTATTTATTATGAAACTGCATGGGAAGGGAGACTTCAAGATTATATAAGAGAAGAAGATCAGACTATTCTAAGTCTAAATCTGAATTAGGGAGTAGTTGAAAGAAAATAAAAAGATGCCAAACAAAATGTGCGGGAGAAGAATTGATCTGAAGAAGGCAGACAGGAAATAGTTAAAACTATAGGGTGGGGCAAAAGTAGGTTTACTGTTGTTTGTTTGGAAAATAATACAATAATTAATAAATAATAATACAAGGGTAAACTCTGTGTTTTGCATACTCACAAGTGTAACCCTACTTTTGCCCCACTCTGTAATGCTTTGAAATGGAGAATGGAAATATGATGACCAGGTTGTGTCTTGGAAGAGAAGTGAGTAATATCAGTGCCTATACACATCTCATCAGACTAGAATGCAGCTGTTTGCCTAGGAGTCCAGCATTGGAGCTATGTGGATATGTACCCTCTGCCGTACACCCTCCCTTCCCCTGACTGCACTATGAGCCATCTGGGAGATGCCTAGTGTTACACAAGGACTAAATAAATAAGAGCAATACAGATAGCTATGTTCTACATGACATGGATTTGGCAACATCTCAGTATAACAACTGGAATGCACACCATTGCGTTTATTCCCTTCTTGTTGAGCTCCCCATAATTCTGAGAAATCTGGGGGAAATGGCATCTAAGTTAATAAGTGGTTGGAACAAATGAATGTGTACATATAAGTAGAAAATAAAGTGTCTTTCTAATAGGTCTGTATTGGGAAAATCCTAATTAAAGGGTGTCTTCTATACGTTTCTTTAATAACAAAGTTCAAATATGTCCCATGACTCTGAGAGGTGAAAAATTGATCATGGTTGCTCTATATTTCCTTAATAATCAAGTAAATCAAAATCTTCTTTGCTTGGCTTTAATGAGTTGGGTACAATGCACATCACAGCTGGGATTTCAGGACTTTATGATGTGTAGGAATCATCTTTATTTCCTCTTTTGTACTGTCCAGCAAGGTGCCAATATCATTGCTTTCTCTAGTTGTCTGAGTGCCTTTGGATGTCCATCTAGAATCAGGCTTAGTCTTTCCATCTTGCAAGGCAGTTTTCCCCAGAGCAGAAAACATATTGTTAGCGTCAACCCCCCATTGGGTGGATATAAAATATATGTTGCTGTCCTGAACATAATATCTCAAGTATCCAAAATAAGTGTGAGTATTTTACCTCCAAGAAAATAATCTATAGAATAGCATATTATATTTGTAATACTTAGGCAATATTTTAAAATAAAAATATCAATGTTATTTAGAATTTATCTAAAATAGGTAATTCTTCTTAGTATGTACAATCTACACACAATTATAAAGGCTTTTTATGTATTAACCACTTAATCTTCACAATTACTCTGATAGGGGCTTTTATTGTCCCCATTTACAGATGAGGAAATTTAAACAGGTATGAGAAGTAAGTTGCCTTGAGGCTATGCTGAATTCTCCACACTTTTCTGGTATAGATAAGCTGGTAGAGACACTATTCAAACCTTGGCAAAATTAGCTCCCGGAGTCCAAGAGCTACTTACTGTCTCTTTGTTTGGAGAAAACAGTCGCACCCATGGGTCTGTGGTTTTCTGCATGTCTTGCCCACCAGGTATTAACATTCCTTTTTCTGAGATGATGTTTCTAAGGAGTTAGGATAGTGAGCATCCTTGGAAGGAAGAAATAGTGTTTGCCTCCAGAGTAAAGGGCCTCCTTTCCTTGAAATTTTGAAGAAGGGCACAGTGTCTCCATCTGTAGCAAAGGCAGTCATGCTTTCTCCCAATAGATAAGATTTGCTTTCCCTACGCTTGGGAATCCTCTCCTGTAATTATTGTAGGAGGTCATCCATGACCATTAGTTGACTTTCAACCCGAACCTAGGCAATTAGAGGTTCCTCATCCCCTGCTCTGTTCTTGGAATGTACATTCTGCCCACCATTCCCATAATAGAGGCTGTTTCAAGCACATGCCCTTGAGAGAGTGTTGTTGTTGAGACCATCAGCATTGAAGAAGTGATGGCACCCAGTTAAGACCTCTATATCTAATTTAAGATTCTGGTGGGCAGTGTAGAGATCTGCTCACCTTGAGGCCACCCAAGTAAGTTCCCTTGCTTGTTAAACCTGCCACCTACCAATCTGGCATGGTTTGCCTCTACCTTCGGTCTGTGCTTGCTCTCCATGTCCGGGGCCAGTTTCAAATTGGTTCCCAAGGTTGTGAACTGACAGAATTAAGACTCACAGAGTGTGCTGATGTCAACTGGACTCTAGACTTTCTAGGAATTGTGCCCCAAGGAAATGGTACAAAAATACAGATACTAAGGCTTCTGTTATTGACTTAAGTAGCAAATCCTCCTTCACTTTTAAGATGGTAGTTTCCTGTCTTATACTGGCATCTATGATACAGCAATTTAGATGTCAAAGTTATTGACATCCTCATGGAAATCCTATATAATAAGAGGTAATATGCAAATTAACCCTTACGCCATCACACAAGATGGCCACCCACATGTGGTCAAAGATGGCTGCCACAAGATGGCCAGCAGGGGAGGGTAGTTGTGGATAACCAGGCCAGCAGGGGAGGGCAGTTGGGGTGACCAGGCCTGCAGGGGAGGGCAATTGGTGTTGACCAGGCCAGCAAGGGAGGGCAGTTGGGGGAGACTGGGCCAGCAGGGGAGGGCAGTTGGGGGTGACTGGGCTGGCAAAGGAGGGCTGTTGGGGGCAATCTGGCCAGTAGGGGAGCAATTAGACATTGATCAGACTGGGTGGCAGAAGGGATTAGAGACAATCAGGCAGGCAGGAAGGTGAGCGGTTGGGAGCCAGCAGTTCTGGATTGTGAGAGGGATGTCTGACTGCCCATTTAGGCCCAATCCTTGTTGGTTCGGACCTAAACTGGCAGTAGGACATCCCCCAAGGGGTCCCAGATTGTAGAGGGTGCAGGCTGGGCTGAGGCACACCCCCCATGCATGAATTTCATGCACTGGGCCTCTAGTAACAATTATAATATCACCATCATTGAATGACTTTATATTTTATACCTTTATTTTACAATCTATTTTGGGACATCGATTTCAAAAGTGTTTTATAAGTTAGGAGTTTGAAACATCATCAAGTAATAAAATGTTGGGTATGTTGTATTAAAATATCTATATATGTTAGTTTTAGTTTAGCAAAGGACACTTTTAAAGTCACTGCAATTATTTTGTCATGGACTACTGTAGTCCTGATTTCCTGTCTTAATTAATAATTGAGTGGTATTTACTGTAAGGTCACCACATTTTATTTTAGATTAGGAACAATGACAAAAAGTTTCTTGCAAAAGATGTGAAAGAAGCATATTTTATTAATGTGTTAAAAAAAGAACATCAAAACCAATATATTGCAAGTGCTCATTGCAGTCTATCTGCAGGTAATCTTTAAAGAATACCCCACGCCCTGCTCCCAGTGAAATAAGGGTTGGGTGCAGGCAAAGGCTTAACTCAATTTGACAAGACTATTGACTTTGTTAATCTATTAGAAGATAAATTGCTAAAAGTAGCATGAATAAATGACCCTAGCTACTTTATTTTGTTTACTAAAAATTTAGAAGATGATATATAAGCTTACTTCCTTCAAATACAAACATTTCCTGCATATGTTCAATAAAAAAGCACGTTGTAACAAATCAAGTTACTAAACTCTGGAAAATATTGTTGAGGTTTAAATAATGTCCTAGAAACCTCAACCAGATTAAATAAATGCAATCTACATATAAGTACTACATTCCCTAGAAGCAAGACAAAATTAAACTCATTATGTAGAAACCTGTTACAGCACTCTGGCAATAAAAAATAAAAAAAGTGGTAACTTCCATTTGTAGAGCTCCTTATAATTTCCAGAATGGATTTGCACACGTTCATGATTTGCATCTTATGATAGCAATTATACAACCTCACATGGAGGTTAGAAGACCAGAGTCACATGGCTAATAAACATTGCCATTATCACAAACCTCCAAGATTTCCTGCCCATAATATTTTTAATATCCTATGCTACAGCTTGTATATTGATTTATACTTTCAAATACATCATTGCAATTATACCAGTCAAATATGCCCTAAGTATTTTGCATGTATAGAGGTCAGCATTTCTAGACTTATACATTGAGAGAGGAGAAAGAGGAAAAAAAAGATTGACATTAATACAAAAACACATAATTTCTCTTCAGACCCAAGAAAAAGCTGCATGTTTGATATAACTTTCCCCCTCTTGTCCTTATGACCTATCATATATTTTCAACTCAACCTCCAAATTTCATGGGAATTGACTGCTTCATTATCATTGTCTTTATTACTCATTGTTTGAACTATGACTAAATTCCTAACCAGTTACCCTGCCTCCAGCTTTTCCCTTTCCCTTCATACATTTATTTTCCTGACAGAAGTACATTTTCTCAGTCATGAGCATGTTACTCTTCCATCAGCCTTGTGTTTTCTCTTTGAAACAAAGGAGAATAAAACTCAACTTCTGGAGGGAGTTTGGTGTGGTTGGCTGACACTTAAACAGAAGTTTATAATGCAGTGTTATAAAGGTTATAATCACAATCTCAACAAACTGCTATGGGAACACTGAGAAGGATGTGGAAGAAGCATGTGGAAGGATGTGGAAGAAACTGTTCATTTTGTAAGGGGAGACAAGAAAGGCTCATGTCATAAAAAATATAGGAATCGGGTCACCTAAGAATAAGGAGAATTTGCCAGATAGAAAAGGGGAAAGACATGTCAGGGAGAATGCATTTTATGCATGAGCCCAGTAGTGTGAAGGAGCACCGTCTATTCCAAGCACATGGATGTCTATACAGGATAAAATAACAGAGTCATGCACCACTTAATGACAGGGATACTAAGAAATGTGTTGTTAGGCAATTTTGTTATGTGAACACCATAGAGCATACTTAAACACACCTAGAGAGTATAGCCTATCACACACCTAGACTATCTGCTATAGACTACTGTTCCTAGGCCACAAGCATGCTACTGTACAAAACACCATGATATTAAACCAAACCAGAAAAAGCAATGCAATCAAGAGATGCAATAAACAGGAGATGTACTCATATGAGGCTGCTACTGGCATAGCTCAGCAAACTCTTTTACAACAAACATTTTTAAAATACATTTTTATTGATTTCAGAGAGGAATAGAGAAGGAGAGAGATAGAAACATCAATGATGAGAGAAAATCATTGATTGGCTGCTTCCTGCACACCCGACACGGGATCAAGTGCACAACCCTGATGGAAAATTGAATTGTGACCCTCTGGTTCATAGGTCGATGCTCAACTGCTGAGTCACATCAGCTGGGCTACAACAAACTTTTTTTTATAAGTAGAAAGAGTATGCTCTAAAATAACAATAGCAAGTCTATTATATTAAATACATAAATCACTAACATAGTCATTTGTTAAATTATTAAGTATCATGTAATGTGCATAATTGCATGTGAGTAATGAGAAAAGGTAGATGCCAAGGTAGTTTTCCAGATTCTGACATGTGTGACAGAATGGATGATGGCACCTTTTAAGCATCAAGAAGAAGAAGAATTCAACAAGTTAAGTTCAAGAGATATAAATGCTGAAGGATCAGGGAGCATTCATGTGGAAATTCCCAGTGTAGCTCAAGCATTCCCTTCCTTCCTTCCTTCCTTCCTTCCTTCCTTCCTTCCTTCCTTCCTTCCTTCCCTTCCTTCCTTTCTTTCTTTCTTTCTTTCTTTCTTTCTTTCTTTCTTTCTTTCTTCCTTTCTTTCTCTCTTTCTCTCTTCCTCTCTTTCTTTCCTTCTTTCTAATTTTTCTTTTATTTAGTAGGTCAGAAATTTTGAATATTATTGCTATGAATATGTTTTCCAGCTTTAGGGACTTTTTCAGGCAAAAATTGTATTTTCCCATGTCTTAGAAACATGGTGGAGTCCTATGCAAAAAGCAAAGACCAAAGTTTTAAAATCAGACTGTCCTTGAGTGGGACTCTCCACTCTGTTCTTATTAGTTTCATCATTCAAAAGAAAATTTAATCTTAGGCGACCACAGTCTTCAAATCAGCAGGCCCAGTTTTCAAAATCAGAAGTGTCATTTAATATTTATGAACCTCAGATTTCTCTTTTGTAAAATGGAGATAATAATATATACCTGGCAATGTTCACTTGGGAATTAAATGAATTTACAGGTGCATTCTTAGCCCAGTTGATAGAATGTAGTAATCACTCAAATATTATTTAGGAACTTCAGGCATGCTAATAATTAAGATATGCAAAATATTTGGTATAATGCCATTACTAAACTGCTCTTACTAATTACTACTCATAATGTAAATGACATGCAATGAAATATTTGCACAGAGATTTCCCCCCTCTCTAAAAAGTTCTGTCCTTCTTCATCACTCTGATATTATGTTTTCTTCAAAGAGCATTCCAGTGGCACATCAGCAAGTCCTCCAATCACAGTAGGACAATTTGTTTTCTCTTCTGCTGTCCTTGAGTCATTTCATAACACTTCTATTGCCACAATAAGCTCACTTATAATTATGTGTGTGCGTAGACCAGTCTTCTAATTGGTCTCGGGCTCCAAAATTATAAGGGCATGCTTTATTCAACTTTGATTCTGCAACCATATTTAGGACAGTGCTCAGTAAGGTTAAGTTGGATAGGTTGAATTCCTGAGGTATAACCAGCTGCTCTAACGTGAACTTACTGAGAAAACTGCTCACAATGTATTCAAGAACAACAAAAATATTGCAGTGGCTGATTTAGATCATGTTCACAGATGTGCAAGTGAATCTCATGATCTGCTAGCTATGTTCATGGAAGAATTATTTTATTTTTCTTAATTAAGAGTTCCCTTTGTTTATATCCATCTGAGAGAAACAAATGGCGTTTTGTATGCTTAACTGACAATATGTGGATGTTTTTAAAGTCTAAACCACCTCAAGGAAATCAAAGGTCAATGCCAGACCTTGGATATACACACTTATAAAACCTAGAATGTTAATTAGATACTATCTTGGGAATTTGTGTCATACAACTCTAGAAAAAAAAAAGCTGATGCAAATTATATGTTATGCTCTTATTTATAGCTTGTATGTGTGTAGGAGTACTAACTGTGATACTTACTCAAGAAAGTACATACATTGAATACATTATTGATTGTGTTAGTCATTCAGTGTTTATATTCCATAATATTTTATTATTTTATTTTTTAAATCAACTAAAATATTGTAGTTTGAATTACAGGCCCTTTACATAAGCAGTTTCAGTCTTATTTTTCTCTTTCTTACTTAATTGGTTCTGGTACTATTTGCAGTGTGAGGTGGGGGACATTCCCATACCAACCAGCAATACTTGGGACACCACCCCGGCTTCCTACAATTCAACTAAATCTGATACTATTGAGCTGAAGATATCATCAGAGTTCACAGGGTAAGGGTTCAGTCCTATAAGACTAACACCCACCCACACACACACACACACACACACACACACACACACACACATTTCAGATGCCAGCTCTAAGTCCAGGTTGTTACCTATACTCATACCTGACTGACTATTAATCAGAGGTTTCCAATATACCCCTTCCTTGGGTTTATTTGATTTCAGCTTTCAGAATCAATATGTAAATAAACTGAAAAATGTATTTATGATTACAAGATAGAATGGAAGTATGCACACTGATGATGGAAAATAAAAGTCCCAAGGATGGGAAGTTCAGAGTTGCAGTTGAGCTGATCCTCATATGACATAGGGGAGATTCCTGGGATGTCATGTACTGTTGTCAGATAGAACTTAGGTGCAAGCAATGTTATTTTAACTTGCAGAGTCAACAAAGAAAAAGTGAACACCATCGTGTGATATTAGGAGGAGCAGGAAGGGATACAGGGAAATAAGACAGCATATATAATGAAAATATCCCTCTACTATAATAAAGACTCAATAGAAAACATCAAATGTTAATAATTAAAATAGCAGATTTGTATTATTTTATATATGCACTGATATGGTAGTTTGAAGGAGGGGTCTTGCTTTTCATTCATAAAATATGGAAGATAACAGAGTTATCACATATCTCCACATTTAATGTGGTAAGTCAATTTTTTCATAAGTAAATGCAGAGAAGGCTGAAACTGCTCGTAGAGATAAGAGTGAGTTTGTAAAATGATCTTGTAATGAGTCTGTTCTCTGTGTCATTTTGCTACAATGGCTGCATTTTGTGATAGTTCCCATGCAGAATTTGCAAGGGGCCCCCATGCCTGGGATAGGGGGGAGATATCAGTATGAGACCATAAGGGGCTTGCTTAAAAAACTGCCACTGAATGAATCTTTTGGTGGCCTAACATCACAGTATGTAAGTTACTCTCATGCATGTGCAGCATGATTTTCATGGATCCAGCAACACTCCCTGGTTTTTATAAAACTAGGAAGCTAGGGAGGGACGCTCTAAAGAACTAAAACTAATATGACCACTCTGATGTTTCTTTACATTCTCTGAGCTTCATTATCCTCACTCCCACTTAGTCTTCAAAAAAAAAAAAAAATAGAGGAAACAATTTCTGTGAAGATTAAATGAGGTATTGCAAATTGACAATGTTTTGAACCAGTAAATATAATATATGTGCAGGGTAGCAAATTTCATTTTCCTTAATTCCTCTGAATGATCCAGTCATCAAATCAATTTTGATATCCTAGGCCTCTTGAAAAAACATTCTTTGGAATAAGTGAATATGATTCTGCAGCCCACATGATCTCCACCAAAGGTTTATGTGGTTAGTTGCTTTCAGTGTTGGCTCTATCACCCATCATCCTTTTAGTGTAATTAGCTCTAGAAGGAAGAGCCTGTTTTCTATGAAAACTTAGGATGGAATTGAAGGGAGCGTGGAATAAGAAAAGGGGAATGTGAATGAGCAAATTCCCTGCTGTTTCCATAAAAGTCCTCTCTATGAAACCCAAGTTCCTTTCAACACCATTGAAAGCTCTAATTTCCTGAATGCCTCTGACTTGCTGGGGGATGTCTGGCTTGAGAGCCTAACTGATGTTGAGATTGTTCATATCCAGCCAGCAGAGCACCCAACCTGTCGTTCACAGTCCCTGCCAGAGTATTAATATAGCCTCTAATTGCTCTCAGTAGGGAATTTAGTTCTCTCAGCAGATGGGATAGTCACCAGGTCAACCAGGCCATCTGTTCTGTGGCCCAAAAGAGCCATAAAAAAGAAGCTGGACCCAATCACAGGCTAAGTCAAGGGTTTGTGAACACATGACTTAATAGCCCTTGGAGATTATGTCTAAATTCCCACATGCAATGGAGAAAAATGTATGTAAAATGACTCTATTATGCAACTGAAAACAGTGAGTCATTCTCAAGTGGACTTTAAGATTTTAGAATATGTGGACATATTTTAAAAACAACAAGAATTGAAATAATGAAGACAATCTTTCTAAACTGGTAAGAGGAACCTTTAGAAGATTGTTAGCCAAGGCTCTTTGGCTTCATTGAGATATATTTTATGTCTTCTGTATATACTTCTTTTTTATTTTTATTTTTTATTATTATTTTTTTAAAATATATTTTATTGATTTTTTACAGAGAGGAAGGGAGAGGGATAGAGAGTTAGAAACATCGATGAGAGAGAAACATCGATCAGCTGCCTCCTGCACACCCCCCACTGGGGATGTGCCCGCAACCAAGGTACATGCCCTTGACCGGAATCGAACCTGGGACCTTTCAGTCTGCAGGCCGACACTCTATCCACTGAGCCAAACCGGTTTCGGCTCTTCTGTATATACTTCTAAATCGGCTCTGATACAAGTTTCCTTTGGATTGATCTGATAGCAAAGCTACTAACAAAAAATTAGGAGGCTGGGACCAGTCCTGCCTAAATTAGCTGTGAAATCATTCAGATCACTCAGAAACCACATTTATTGTTGTTCAAATGAAGGGTGATTGCTAAACCATCTCTACACAATGGTTCTATTTTACTTAATTTGATAAGTGTAATGATAATAAGATGCTTATTATTGTGAGACTATATCCTAAGAATCCTGAAACACCAATCAGAAAGAATATATATACCCCTATGTTCAGTTCATGGTAGTGTTGTTTACAATAACTAAAATCTGGAAACAGCTAAGTGCTCATTGGTAGATGAGTGGATAAAAAAGCTGTGGTACATTTACACAATGGAATACTATGTGACTGGAAAAAAAAAAGAAGGAAATCTTACCTTTTGCAACAGCTTGGGTGGACGTGGAAATTATTATGCTAAGTGAAATAAGCCAGTCAGATAAATACCGTATGATCTCACTTATGTGGAATCTAATGAACAAAATAAACTGACAAACAAATAGAAGCAGAGGCATAGATGCGTAGAACAGAATAACAGATCTCAATGGGGAGGTGGATGGGGCTGACAGGATGAAAGAAGGAGAAGAGATTAGCAAAAGAACATATATGCATAACCCATAGACACAGACAACAATGCGGTGAGGGGGTGTGGGTTGGCTTGAGGTGGGTAAAGTAGGGGAGGGAATGGAGGACATCTGTAATAGTGTCAACAATAAATTTTTAAAAAGCATGCTTAAAATAATTCAAGTGTTTGACAAAGGCAAAATACAAAATTGGCCATGTTTCAATTTCAAATGTGCAAAAGTACCTTTGCTCCCTGCTAATAAAAGTATTTATATACATGCTAACACTTATATGTTTATCAATTTCATTTGGCAGAGCAGGTCAGTAGGGTATTACTTGGAAAACTGGCATTGTTTGCAGTAATAAAAACAGTAATCAGAGAGCCCTATTAGGGTATTACAAAAGCATATTTATAAAAGCATACAGTAAATAAAAAAGATGAGCTATGATTATTAATATTTAGAGTGAAAAGAACATTATTTCAAAGCATAATTTTCAGGGGGGGGAAAAAACCCACACTGAATTGATTTAGTTATAACTTTACATCTTTGCCAATCAAATTAGACTGATTGTATTACAACTCTGATGATTTAACATGATGGAATAAAATGCTTTATTTCATCCATCATTTCTCTCCCGGTAAATAACACTCTAGAACATATAGACACAGCGTTAATCACACTTGATATTGAAGGCAATTTGTATTCAGATGATCCTGAGTACACCACAAAGAATTTATCTTTCATCCAGTGGCATGGAGCAGACTGTAGCCCTGGTCTACAACCTTGAACATCCAAAAGTCATCATTCAGATACTCACTAGGATATGCAGTCACAGAAGCATTTTACTGAACTTGTCTCAGTCAGAAATCACTTCTCACCACCTTTACCTCTACTACCACGGTCCAGGCTATCACTTGAATTATTGCAAAAGGCTCTGCTTGTCTTCATGCTCTCACCTTGGTCTCCTCTGGTCCTCACGTAGTTGTCAAAAAATAACCTTTAAAAATATACATCAAAAGGCTCTAGGTGAGGTTATATAAATTGACTCTTCCACTAAATACAGTTAAATATACCAAATAAAACATTTGTTAATCATCATAAAGGCTGGAAAGAGCTGAAAAGGTAATACAAACATTGCTAGGCAGAATTCAAAGAATTATTTGAATTCAGGAGGTGACCAAACTATTAGAACGTCAAGTAAATATTAAGGGAGCTTACCAAGATCACATGCTTTAACTGAAGTTGGTAAGTTTCCTTGGAGTTATGAGGGCAGAATTCCATGCACAGTGACCATCTTTTCATGCTAAATTGAGGAAGGATCCATCAGGTGCATCTACACAGGTTGTATGCTGCCCAACTCCAAGGTGGGAAGGGAGGATTCTGATATTGTGAAATGTGTACCCCCTGAAACTGTGCAGTGAACAACATGCAAAAGCCATAGGAAACAAATTCACCAGAATTCAAAAGTCTTCCCCCGGTGGATAAAGGCAAACTGAATTAAGCAATCCCATTCTTAAGTCCAGGAGACTGTGGATAAGGTTCCCATGATGCTGAGTAAAACAAAGGGAGAAAAAAGGAAATAAAGATAAAAAAAACAACAACATTGTTCCTGAGGAGTTGAGTCCATTGATCAGCCTTCATGTGATTTTCAGGAGCATCTGTTGTGCATCATCTGGGTGGGTTTGGAAACTTCAAACTTAAGACCTAGGCTTGTGGTGGTCTCCAAATGGTATTGTCTCAGGCACCTAACTGATGCAAACACAGAGCTTCTGGAGGAGGGGAAATTTACCCAAGGCTTCATGCACACTCCAAAAATATTGTTTTAAGAGCAATGACCATAACTAATGGTCATCACTAATGGTAACCAGTACATGAAGAGAAGGCAACACTTAAGCAAGAAATAATGGAACCCATTGAACATGAAGATTTCAGAAATTGGCGTTTAAAGATATGCATAATAAATCAATAATAGCATGATAGATTGATTGTACCAATGGCCCCAATTATTCTCTCCTTCCTGTATCTAGGAGTCTTCCTCCTTTACACTTCCTATCATAAGGGGCAGAGTTCATTTTCCTGTCCCTGGAATCTGGGCTGACCTCGTGACTTTGCTTTGGTTGACAATGCAATAGAAGTGGTGATGTGTCAGTTCAGAACAAAACTTAAATATTCTGTGTTTATATGCTTTTCTTTTTGCTTGCCATGATCACCATGAAAATAGACATGATCAAACTTGCCGGAAAATAAGTCATATGGACATAACCAGACACACCACAGCCAAGGCGGTCTTATATCATCCCAAACCTAGCCATACAGCGAATATGGGAGCAAGTTCACATTAGACCAGAAAACCCACCAGACTCAGCCCCCATCTACAACACCGACACACAGACATGGGAGCTAAATAAATACCACTCCAGTTATACAGGTCTTGTCTCTCAGTTCTAAACGTGCCCTCCAAAACTATGCCCAATTCTTTTAAACATTTCTCCTGGAGAGTGAAGGCTTTGACTGTGTGACAAATGGAGTGCACAATGTTAAACTTTCCATCAGGGGGCTCTGGAGAGACACTCCAAGAAGAAGGGGCCATTCTTCCTGATAGTGGCTGCCTAGTTGGTCACCAGTACAGGTGGGGAGACATGTCCAGAACGCACAGTCCCAACAGCAACCTCGCAGCCCTGACCTGGCAGGTGATCATTTTCTGTATGGATCTCCCAATAGGGGCATCGGTGATCCTTGCCTGCCCCCTCAATGGTGCCTCCACTCTGTCTTAAGAAGTTCTTCCTTTCTCTGATGTTTTAAAGATGTCCAATAATTTCTAACATGTGTGTAAATGAGTGTGTGTGTTTAATCCATTTAGAATTTATTTTGGGGTATAACATGAGTTAATTAATTAGATTCTTATTCCATATGAAAAATAACATATATTCAAGCACTATGTATTAAATAAAGATAATCTATCCTTTCCCCATAGGTATTTTTAGCAGATTTCAAATTACCATACATTCTGAGTTCAATTTCTCTGTATCTCTTCATGTATCTATTTCTTGGAAAATACCACATTGCCTTGAACAATACAACTTTAAAAAAATCCTTGTGTTTGGTAGTATACATTTACTTTTTTCTGTATTTTCTCTCTCCTCTAGAATCATCATAGCTCAATTGAACCTTGATTTTTAATATAAATTTCAAACTCACTTGATAAATTAGATGTCAAAGCATCCTGAGATTTTTATTGGAACTGTTTCAAATGGATTGGTTAATAGAGGAAAAATGACATCTTTGTAAAATTAACTACTTCAAAAACATTCTGAGTCACATCATTCAAGGGTTAAGTGTGTGTGTTTGGCCTAGTTTGGATCCTGTGCCTGTCTCTGGGGTATAGCAGGCAAGGCCATATGTTCCATAGCCCAACTTGGATCCAATTGCTTTTAGGAGAACTTCACTTCCTCAAGAATCTGTTACCAGAAAAGCAAAAAAGAGTTGTTTCTAAAAATCAATCTCCACCATTCTCTGATAGTTAGCTGTTTTTCCTATATTCCAAAGCCTTTATGTCATTATAGTCTCTTTAATGTGAATTATGACAGCAGAATGTATTAAATTTACCATTGTTGCTCTTATTTTTAGACTACAATCACAATGTAAAATGCTTCACATGTATTCACCCATCTGATCCTCACAAAAATGAAATAGGACCACTCGTCAGCCAGACACCCTGGAGTAGACTTACTAGTTGTTAAAATATTGTAGTGTTTCCATTACAAATAGTAAATGACTACTTCCCAAATGTCTGGTTCCTTTCCTGGTCAGCTACCTCAGCAGAGATTTCCCCCTCAGCATTCCTCAGAGCTCCCCACAATCCAGGTGTATAAGGAGGTACACCTGGCCCAGATGGGGCTCTAATTGCTTACACCAGTGCTGTACCCAGCATCCTCTATGGATCCTCAGTGCTTATGCTGTACCAGTCACTAATATTCTGAAAACCATTCCTGAAAATGTGTATTTCCCCAAATTTACAAATGAGACAGTTCAATTTAAATTGACCTGGCTGGTCTGGCTCAGTGAATAGAGCATCGGCCTGTGGACTAAAGGATCCTGGTTTCAATTCTGGTCAAGGACACATTCCTGAGTTGCGGGCTCTATCCCCATTGGGAGGCTTGCAGGAGGCAACTTATCAATGATTCTCTCTCATCAGTGATGTTTCTATCTCTCTCATTCCCTCTCTGAAATCAATAAAGATATACTTAAAAAGATACTTTATGAAAACAGACTTGTCAGCTCAATGTCTCAATTTCTTTTGAAAAATTGTCACCCCGCCCAGGTCACAAACAACTTTGGGCAAGATCTTAGAATACTGATTCTGAAGTTTCAAGCATTTATCTCTTAGGCCCACCTTTTTTTCCCCACTATGTTAAGAATACAGCCAGAAAAGTTAATACACAGTCAAATTATTTATAAATTTCAACAGCTTTCAGATCCACCTGTTTAGTAATGTCCTTTGACTCTATAAATCATTTTGTCCAACCTCAGAAAAACTGGAGTCATCAGTTATGTGTCAAAATTCTTTCATATTGCCATAATTTGTTCCCTGAATGAAATCTATCACCTTTAAAGTCAAAGCTGGCTACATGGAGATGAGGAAACAAACATTGTCACAGCATCTAAGAACAGCATTGTCTAACAATATAAAAAACAAACACTGAAAATAGCACAATATTTAAAAGTATTTGAAATTATTATTTCTCACCTAATTTAATTAATTAAATGGATGCTTAACAAACTTTCCTAGTAATCCAATATGCACAAAGATGATTATAGCAGGTTAATTTATATTGGCTGCATTAATACAAACTAAATGTCTAATAATAGATTGATTATTTCACCAAAAGCAATACATACACAACATTAAATATTTTGCATTTGTTTAAAATTATGATTGTGCAAACCAAGTAATAGCCTGTAAAGTAATTATAATGTTAAGAATAAAAATGTGAATATCAAAATTATGTACATTCTTGTTAGAAACATGATTGTTTTTTTCTGTTTTCTCTTATTTAATATGTTTATGACACAAGCCATAGCCAAATTGTTTCTAAATCCTACCAATATTCAATTCCAATTGTGTCCTAATGTCCTTTCATTCAGTACAGCATTCTATATCAATTTAGGTAAAGGATTATATGTGTGACATTTGGAAGCTGCAGTTGGTGATGCTTCCTATCACATATGGGATAGTTGATCTACAGTGAAAGAAAATAAAGACATATGCAGAGAAACTGAGATTATTTTGTAGCAGTTA
The DNA here is from genome assembly GCF_027574615.1 of Eptesicus fuscus. Classification (NCBI taxonomy): domain Eukaryota; kingdom Metazoa; phylum Chordata; class Mammalia; order Chiroptera; family Vespertilionidae; genus Eptesicus; species Eptesicus fuscus. Next base: position 112,146,519 of record NC_072474.1, on the reverse strand, counting down.
TGTTTGATATTCAAATGCAGCCCTAAGTCCTATGTAAGTATTTATCCTTATCGAAATTTGCTCGTAAAAGCCATATTTAGATTCCATGAACTAAAATTATGGCCTTCATTATAGAAGCCAAATGAAAGGCACTGTAGTTAGAAAAGACTAGATGAGGATGGAAGTCATGGAAGGTGGAGCCAGAGAAATAATGGGCAATTGCATTTTGAGATACCTCAAGGTCACAGGAACCAACTAAACATAAATTTAAACCCATCCCTTTTATTTTCATTATAAAAAATACATTATAATACTGTCAATAGGGAGACACTATTTGTGGCCTTAAGAATTGGCACTTTTATGCTAGGAAGCAACTAACTATATTTAGAAAAGCATATTTATATACTTTGAATCAGTGCTGCTATTTCTGGGTAAAGCCTTTCCAGATATCGGATTATTTTCTTAGGTATTATAACCTTAGTTAAAAATTGCCACAATACAGCTAAGAATGGGAAGTAGTTCAGATCAAAAGGGGCAGTGGAAGGGTAATAAGTTGTTTATCTCTGGGTAGATTTGAATGAGAGAGATCACAAATGTGTTGAGAGATGGAGTGTTGGACACAAGATAAAGTTGAATCAAAAATGATATCAAGATGTTTGTCCTTAAAAAGTGGAAGAATGAAGTTGCCCTTGACTGAGATGTAGAGATTGTAGGAGTTGGTTTAGGAGAAAATATAAGTAGAGCCATTTTATTCATGTTGGTTTTAGAGACCAAGAAACCTATTCACTCCTCTACACTCATCCATTTATCTTTTCTTCCTGTCAAACAAGAGATGACCTAATGTTAAAATTTCCAGCTCTAATCTGAATCTTGGCTCTGACTATTTCCAAGAGATATTATCCTCCAGGGTACACTGTATGTCCTATTCTATCCAGGTTTGCTTCTTTGTTTTTCTCTCTATTCTTTTCCAGACTCTTTAGAAAGCCTTTCTTCTTATCTCTGTTTCTTAAATCATTGTTATTACAGTATCCCCTTAGTATTCTTCTCTCACACTCTGTATATTATTCCTGAGAAGTTTCACTTGCTATCACCCCCAGCTCAGTATGTCCAGTTCAAGCCTGTGCCCTCAGTTCCAGCCATGTCAACACTGAATATCTCCACTGAGCTTCTCACAACCGCACTGACACCTCAAACTAAATGCATTCTCCAAAACTGAAAACCTCATTCCCCTCAATACTTTGTCTTAAGCAAATAAACATCTCCTCTTGGTGATCCACCTTCTCAAAAGACACCACTCCAATATTGTTGCTCCAGCTAAAAACAGCCAGGCTCCCTCTCTGATCTAAACATCCTACCTATCCCTTGCATTTGTATCCTTATTCAACTTCATAATTGGAGGAGAAAGCTGTACATAAATGGAAAAACATAATAACATGTTAATAATTCTCAGATGGAAGCTCCACCCCAACCCCAAAGAGCGGGTTGGATTCCCTTTTTCTACCATTGAAATAGTGAAGAGACAGGTCATATTTACTGTGTCCATCTCCTTCTTGGTGATTAGATGTTATTTCATCTGAACATACATTGTATAGACTTGATGTTGGACATCATGAGTCATTCTATGAAACTACTTTCACAGACTCCCATCACAGGTGGAGTCAGACTACATATAGGTAGACATTTCAGGGAGAAAAGAAAAGTATGATTATTTGACTACTTTCTACATTTGTCCTTTCAGACAATCTTATAGCAATAATAAAATTAGGAGGACTACCATTTTTTTTACACATGAGGAAATTTAGATGCAGAATTATTAAGCAAATTGCCCCAAATCACACATTTAAGACTTAGGTTAAAATGTCAATTCTCAAAAATCTCTTAGTTTTTGCTATATCAAAATGCCAGATATTTTTGTTCATGACTCAACACATTTTTATCTCAAATTAATAATAAGCAGATCAATTTTATGTTATTGTAGCATTTAAATTATTCAAGTAGAGAATGGATAAAGGGAGTTGGCAGCTGGTGAGCATCACTCTGTGATTCACTTAAAGTATTTTATCAATTTATGCATCATAGCAATTTTATTATTGCCTTCACATATTACAAAATCTATTGTGTCAGGAATCTTTTTTTTTTTTACCAAATGTAAGAAACAAAGCTCAAATGATTTAACTAAAGAGATAACTCCTTGGTTTATGTAATTAAACAAAAATAGATGACTCAGGAAGGGAAAGAGGTAAATATTCTAAAGAGCAGGTATATAGGTAGGTGTGAAGGGCAAGTAGACTCACTGAAACTAATTTTCCCCCTAATCCCAGTGTATTGCTGTACATCTAATTCTTTTAGACAAAACAGCAATTTCCAAATCTAACCAGTAATAGCTTTGCCATCAGAGACTAATTTATTTCCTTTCCTTTCCTTTCCTTTCCTTTCCTTTCCTTTCCTTTCCTTTCCTTTCCTTTCCTTTCCTTTCCTTTCCTTTCCTTTCCTTTCCTTTCCTTTCCTTTCCTTTCCTTTCCTTTCCTTCCTTTCCCTTCCCTTTCCTTTCCTTTCCCTTCCTTCCTTCCTTCCTCCCTTCCTCCATCCCTCCCTCCCTTCCTCCCTTCCTCCTTTCCTCCCTTCCTCTCTTTCTTTCTTTCTTTCTTTCTTTCTTTCTTTCTTTCTTTCTTTCTTTCTTTCTTTCTTTCTTTCTTTCTTTCTTTCTTTCTTTCTTTCTTTCTTTCTTTCTTTCTTTCTTTCTTTCTTTCTTCTTTCTTTCTCTCTCTCTCTCTCTCTCTTTCTCTCTCTCTCTCTCTCTCTCTCTTTCTTTCTTTCTTTCTTTCTTTCTTGTTGTTGTTGTTAACCCTTACCTGAGGATATTTTTCCATTGATTTTTAGGGAGAGTAGAAGAGAGAGGGAAAGACAGAGAAACATGGATGTGAGAGAAACACATCAATTGGTTGCCTCCTGCTTGAGCCCCGACCAAGGAGGAGTCTGTAACCAAGATACATGCCCTTGACCAGAATTGAACCTGGGCCCCTTTGGTCTGCATGCTGATGCTCTATCAAATGAACCAAACTGGCTAGGGCCACAGAGAGACTAATTTCTTTCCTCCCTTTCAAAAAATCTTTGAAAAGGAATTCTACTTGGCATGACTCTGTCATATGCTACCAGTGGTTTTCAACCTTTCTAATGCTGCAACCCTTTAATACAGTTCCTCATATTGTGGTGACCCCCAACCATAAAATTATTTTTGTTGCTACTTCATAACTGTAATTTTGCTACTGTTATGAATTGTAATGTAAATATCTGTGTTTTCTGATAGTCTTAGGCTCTACAGCAGCAGTTCTCTTCCTGTGGGTCATGATCTACATTGAGTACCACTAGCAGGGTCACCTAAGACCATCAGAAAACACAGATATTTACATTATGATTCATAACAGTAGCAAAATTACAGTTATGAAGTAGCAACGAAAATAATTTTATGGTTGGGGGGTCACCACAACATGAGGAGCTGTATTAAAGGGTCGCAGCATTAGAAAGGTTGAGAACCCCTTGGTGAATCAGTTTTGTGCCTGGAAAGAGCAACAATGGTAAATTTAATACATTCCTATTCTAACTTCATGGTTGGAGTGGGAAGTGAAGAGAGGAGAGGAGAGCAAGTCTATTTCCTTATAAGACTAATAACTTACAAAATATTATATATTCTGGAAGTGGTGGGGCTCTGATTTAAGGTCTTTGTTCCTTTAAAAGCCATGTCTCCTTAAATTTAAGCCTACTGCCTTTCCACAAGCACCTCATTGGGAAAAAAATATGAAAAGGAAAAATCCGTGATTTTCCCCCACATTTCAGGTAAGTTTATATTTTTCATATGTCCCCAAATGTTTAAATTAATAATTTAAAAGTTCTTAATAGGCTGTCTTTGCACATAAATGCACAAAGCAGAAAGAAAAGAAAACTTTGGTCAGATCTTATATTCACATTTGAGTTTGGAAACATGCTGTGATTATATGTAAATTATAGGCATTTCCAGTTAAGGAATAGATCTTGTCTCTCAAAGAAATTATAGTTTTTAAAGTACCTTACTCCTTTGTTTGCATAACCAATAGACTTTTGAATAATTGTGTGTGTGGGGGGGGGGGGGGCGGGCGGGGGGGCGGAATGAATGTAGGACACAAGACAAAAAAGCAAGTGCTGCTGTTTTCTATTACTTTTATAGTATTTTTCCCTCCAGACACTGTTACACAGATAACTATTTGGTAAAATATTCAAAAGGCTATTATGGATACCTTTGACTAAAAGACTATTTAGACACTGGACTTTATAAACATAATGTCTGTGCTCTGTGCAATGTAATATATTACATCAAGAACGTCCCTTTCCTGTTAGCTTTCTAATTCACTTATGAGTTGTTCACTCGATCACTTGAGAAAATAGACTTAAAAACTTCCACGTTTGAAAGAATATGTTCACATATGCACTAATATAAAGCTAACATGAATTCTGTAATGTAAGGCATAATAATCTACACTAATAAAAGAGAAACATGCAAATTGACCATCACTCTGCTACACCCACCAGCCAATCAGGAGGAAATATGGAAATTAGAAGGACAAAGATGGCTGCCGCCCAGCTACTCCAGGTGTGGAGTGGCCGGGTGGGGCAGGACGCCTGCTATGAGAGGGAGGGCAGGGGGCGAAGGGATCTATAGGAGCGGCACTCTGGCCACTGTGAAGAAGACTGCAGACTCCAGAGTCTGTAGCAAAGATGAAGATGGCAGACTCTGCCTGGAGTCTACAGCAAAGACGAAGACGGCAGACTCCGGCCGGATAGAAGGCCTGGGTCCCGGGTTCCTGAGGAAAACCGGTGTTGGAAGCAAAGGGAAGGAAGGCCTATTGCATGAATCTCTTTGTGCAATGGGCCTCTAGTCCATATATAATTTTTAAGTAAATAAATTCAGAATCTGCATGCTTGACATGTTGACCCAATAATGTGATTGAAAAAGACATTCAAGAGTCCCAGAGAAAGAACTTGTTTCATTCTTTAGAGACAAACATTAATGGAAAACCTGGAGACAAGGTGTAGAAAATACTGCCCACAGCAGGAGGAGGTAGGGTGTCACCTCAGGACTTCACATCTGGTTTTGAGGTTTGTCCAGTACTATCACACTTCCATACAATTCTGAACAGGTTAGCTCTATGTTCTCTGCAGATCACCTGGGGGTAACACTTTCCTGATTGTTGAACATGAGCTGGATAAAGCAAAGGTCAAATCCCCATGAGTGTATGCAAATATGTCCAGGACTCAGACTGTTCTGACCTCTTGTCTGAGCCTCAGAGAGGCAACAGGATTTGGTTTACATCTCATCCGCATCAAACTAAGAAGAAGAAATAAATCTTGGAGCTGCTGATTCTAAAATAATACTATTTTACTATACTATTTTGTCCTATTTTATGTGGGAAAAGATCCACCTTTTACAACATGACTTCATTATTAAAACAGAAAATTAGAAGGATGTGATTTCATCATAATTTCTCTCAGAGACTTAGTGGTAACGTGAAGTGACTTGCTCTTCAATAAGCTTGCCCTTTCCACGTCTTGCTTTATGTTGTAGATTCATCTACCTGTTCTTAAAAAATAAAGATCTTGGACCCAGTTATCAATAAGAAATAATAACCCTATCAGTGCACTAGGACAATCTGATGCTTCTTAGAGCTTAGATATGAGAGTCTTGGATGTGCAATGATTTCATCTTCATGAATAATGGTCATGGCTCTGATCACCAATAGAGATTATATTATACTTGTGTGCTTCTATTTATTAGATAAGCTTTCTATGCTATTTTTCACTGAGTGGGATAGAATGAAGATTTATTGAGACAAATAATATATGAAAATAATTTCAAAAGAAAAAATCATTAGAAACCATTGTTCAAATCTCATTTTCTATTCCCTCTTCCATCATTTTGCTTATAATTTTTTAAAAATAATTAAACCCAAACTAACAAAATTTACCAAAAGTAAAGTGAAAAAAATCAGCTTTTAATTGGGCAAAAACTTATAAACTTTAGTGTCATATCCAAATTTGGATTCTGCTACTTATCAGCTACATGATATTTAACAAGTTATTTAGCCTCTCTGTACCTCAAGCTTTTTTATCTTCACACAGGTTGCATTATCATAAATGTTAAGGTAGTAAAAAAATAAACAAGGTAACTATAACAGTGCATGGCATATATCAAGGACATAAGGAATAGTAATTCATCTTCACTTTTACTTATTTTTATGAAAAGCTCCCAAAACATTTCCCATTATATTCTTGTACAAAATATCAGTGGAATTTACAAATGGTAAATAAGTAACCAAATCCTGTTATTTGGTTGATTTGACACCTGACTGAACTTCCTTTTGAACTGTATTAGGTCAGTTTAATGTACTTAGGAAATGTCACAGATGAAGTATTACCTGACCAAACTGGGTTTGAGATGACTCATTTCCTTCCTTCTGTATAACCACCCATTCCTGGGAAAGCAGTGCTAAGAACTAAAAATATCCTATATCCTTTTCCCCAGCCTAACGATTTTGTTTTTTTGTTTTTTAATGCCCACCATATTCAGAAGGCATCACTGCTCTAACTACTCTGATTTCTTTCTCTGATGGACCAAGCTGCACTCCTATTCTAGAGAAAATGCTGAGGATAAAAACAAGATCCTTGTTGAATCCATCTGGACTTTTTAATCTAGTGATGGACTTGACATAAATTAGTTATGGATTTCTTTGCATTCTAGCCTAAAGAAAAGATCAACAACCTTTTCACTACTCTATCCATAAGGTAAATAAAAATCTGTGAGAAGGATCAAGGGAAAAAATGAATTTCTTATGATCCTACAGCTAGATAATCATCTAGATTTATCTTTAGAGAAAAGAGCGAAGGTAGTATAAATATAACGGGGCAGAACATTTTCTCTGTATCTGCTACTTTTAATGTTTTCATGGTGAGCAGAAAGATCTGGGGCTTTACCTGTGTTGGAAGGCAGCTTTACAGTTAGCAGTGACATTGGCAGAACCTGTCAGGTAGGTCCAAGCAGCGTTCTTTGAGAAAGAAGACATGGGTCAACTATTCCAGCCAGGGCCATGACTAAGCCCATGCTAAAGAGAATAAAAGGTCTCACTCCTAAAGAGCAAGGTTACACCAGCTCAACAACAAAAAGACCACATAGATATTTGTGCTAAAAGTTGAGCTCATAATAAAGAGTACAATTTTTTTTTAGGTATTTTCTCACACTTACATTTCTTAGAATAATGACAAGTTTGTGGTGAAGTGGTTGGTCAGAAATTTAAATCTTGGCCATAAAAGAGAAACCATAAAGCATGAGAAAGATTTTTATTTCTATTATTTCTCCTCCTACTAAAAAAGCTTTTGCACAGCAAAAGAAACCATCAACAAAACAACAAGAAAGCCCACTGCATGGGAGAACATATTTGCAAATGTTATCACTGATAAGGGTTTAATCTCCAACATTTACACGGAACTCATACAACTTACAAAAGAAAGATAAACAATCCAATCAAAAAGTGGGCAATGGACCTAAATAGACACTTTTCTAAAGAAGACACACAGAAGGCCAAGAGACATATGAAAATATGCTCAAAGTCACTAATTACCTGAGAGATGCAAATCAAAACAACAATGTGGTACCATCTCACACCTGTCAGAATGGCTAATAAATCAACAGACAAGTGCTGGCGAGGATGTGGAGAAAAAGAAACCCTCATGCACTGCTGGTGGGAATGCAGACTGGTGCAGCCACTGTGGATAACAGTATGGAGTTTCCTCAAAAAACTAAAAATGGAACTTCCATTTGACCCAGTGATCCCATTTCTAGGAATGTATCCCAAGAAATCAGAAACACCAATCAGAAAGGATATATGCACCCTTATGTTCATAGGGGCACAATTCACCATAGCTAAGATTTGGAAACAGCCTAAGTTCCCATCAGCAGATGAGTGGATTAAAAAACAGTGGTACATCTACACAACGGAATACTATGCTGTGGTAAAAAAGAAGGAATTCTTACCATTTGCAACAGGATGGATGGAACTGGAGACCATTATGCTAAGTGAAATAAGCCAGGCAGAGAAAGATAAATATCACATGATCTCACTCATTTATGGAATATAATGAACATCATAAACTGATGAACAAAAACAGAGACAGAGAAGCATTGATTAGACAATCAAACCTCAGAGGGAAGGTAGGGGAGGGTGAGGGTAAGGGGGAGAAATCAACCAAAGGACTTGTATGCATGCATATAAGCCTAACCAATGTTCACAGACAACAGATTGTTGAGGGCATGAGTGGGGGGTTAGGGGGCAATGGAGGGATAAGGACACATATGTAATACCTTAATCAATAATGAAATAAAAGGCTGTCAGCTATTCTTCATAAATTAGGAGAGCTATGATGGATCCAACTTTTGTTTAACCATGGCATATTAAATGCATGAATGTCCATTCTCTTCTTTCTTTTAAAACTTTAAAACTCCAATAAAGTGTAACAAAAAACTTTTAAAAGGCAAAGGAGCAGGGAAATTGAGTGTGGAATGGTATAAAAGTTCATGTTCCTTGGGAACAAGACTATAAGATGGAGATTTGTGTGTCAAAAGTTTATTACTGACTGCCCTTGGAATCAAGACCCATCAGAGAGTAAATATTGGACATAGAGAAAGAGAGTGAACTGTGGTTCTAATTGCAAATAGGGAACTCACTGAATGCTATGGGAACCTCTGGAGCTAAAAACAACAACAACAACAAAACAGCTATAAATTAAATTGTCCCCAATCAAGGCATGGGTATGGGGTCTTTGCAAACACACATTTACCACTGATGGAATGCAGGTAGCCACCAAAGGAAAGCATGACCTTGACTGAGAAGCTCCTGAAAAAGGGCTTAAGTGGGAGCCATCTGATTGAGAGTCAGTACTCTCAGGAGCTGGAGGAAATGAATGCCCAGGTCCTCCTCTATAATGATTCAGAAGACAAGTTAGGAAGAACAAAAAAGATCCCTAGCCATTTTGCTTCAGTTGATAGAGCATCGGCCTGTGAACTGAAGGGCCCTAGGCTTGATTCTGATCAACGGCATATACCTCAGTTGCAGGCTCAATCCCTAACCCTGGTGGGGGCCCATATGGGAGGCAACCGATCAATGAATGTCTCTCTCACATCAATGCCTCTCTCTCTCTCTCTCTCTCTCTCTCTCTCTCTCTCTCTCTCTCTCTCTCTCTCTCTCTCTGTCTGTCTCTCACCCTTCCTTCCATTCTCTCTCTCTAAAAAAAGAAGAAAGAAAAAAAAAACAGGAACAAACAAGAGTTACAAGAATTGAGGGATACATACATAGCAGCTGACTTGGAAGAGCAGAATGGGCAATGATGAGCTTTAACTGCCTGCTGACTTAAACACAACAGGAACATGGAAAACAGAGTAAGGCAGGGACCTAAAAATAAAGGGCTTTTCTTAAAAGTCTACAATAGGCTACAGGACCGTGGCACAAACTTGACAACTGTGAAAGGAAGAAGGAAGAAAGTAGGATTGGGAGAAAGAGCCTCATACCATAATACAGATTTGAGTCTCTGCTAACCCAAGCATAAACTCTCCAGAAAAAAATTCCCCAGAACTCCTGCTCTGGGGAGAAATGGACAGGCTCCAAAATTTCACAGTTACTCATTTTCCAGGAAAAGTGAAGCCTGCGACAATATTGCAGTGGCCACAATGGCACTGCAATCCCGGGACGAATCCAAGTTCCTTCTTTCAGAAAAATCAGAATTTTACATCGCCATGGCCATCACAAATCAGACGTTCAAATGGAATGGACAAATGCTTTAACAACATTCTGAAGGGAGGACACTTCCAAACCATAACTCTATTCTATGTCAAACTATCAAAAAAGAATGAGGGTAAAAAAATATCAGATATTTAATATCTTTAAAAAATAAAATAAAAAATATTCTATATATTCTAGGAAGGTAATCATGGAAGAAAATCCCCCAAATAAGGGAATAAAATGGATGTCACATGATCCAAGAAATAAGGCATTTCACATAAGAAAATACTGAAAGAAATTCTCATTTAAGCAGATGTACAACAGGGCTAAAGATAAATCAGTGCAAACTGGGATAAGAAGGTATATGTCCCCCTAAAAAATACCCCCCGCAAAAAAAAAGATGAAAGAGCTCACCTTAGTGTATTTGGTCCCCATTTAAAAGAGATTCACACTTCTATTAGATATATCTGGAGAGAATAATTAAGGATCCTATCTAATAAAAGAGTAATATGCAAATTAACCATCATTCTGCTACACCCACCAGCCATGCCCACCAGCCATGCCCACCAGCCAATCAGGATCAAATATGCAAATAAACCCAACCAAGATGGCTACAGCTACCGAGAGCAGGAGGAAGGCTTGGGTTTCCCCAGCAATGGAGGAAGCCAAGCTTTCCTGCCTGCCCTTGCCGGCCTAGGCCTCCACTCAAGGCTACAAAGTTTCAATGATAGAAGATACATAAATCCAAACAGAAATGGCGGCAGCCATGGAGCTGGAAAGAGCAGGAGGCTAGGGTTGCCTCTGGCAATGGAGGAAGACAAGCTTTCCACACACCCTGGCCAGCCCAGGCCTCAGATTAAGGCTACAAAGTTTCAATTATAGAAGATACATAAGTCCCAACAGAAATGGCTGCCGCAATGGAGCAAGCAGAAGGCTTGGCTCCGGTCCAGGCAACAAAGTTCAATTGTAGAAGATAAATAAACCTCAGATACCAGGGCCTCTGCTTGGGTTTCCAGGGGGTGTGGCCGGCCTGCAAATCACCACAGGCCCCTCGCCCTGGCCTCCCCATACCCCAAGGGAACCCCCACCCTGATCCGGGACACACTTCAGGGCAAACCAGCCAGCCCCCACCTGTGCACCAGGCCTCTATCCTATCTAATAAAAGAGTATTATGCAGATTGACCATCACTCCAACACACAAGATGGCTGCCCCCATGTGGTCTAAGATCCTGCCCCCATGTGGACACAAGATGGCCAGCAGGGGAGGGTAGTTGGGAGGGACCAGGCCTGCAAGGGAGGGTAGTTGGGGTGATCAAGCCTGCAGGGGAGGGCAATTAGGGGTGACCAAGCTGGCAGAGGAGGGAAGTTGGGGGTGACCAGGCCTGCAGGGAAGGGCAGTTGGGAGGGACCCAGGCCTGCAGGGGAGAGCAGTTGGAGGGGGCCCAGGCCTGCAGGGGATGGCAGTTAGGGGCAAACAGGCTGGCAGGGGAGCAGTTAGGCATCAATCAGGCTGGTAGGGGAGTGGTTAGAGGGTGATCAGGCTGGCAGGTAGAAGCGGTTAGGGGCAATCAGGAAGGCAGGCAGGCAAGCAGTTGGGAGCCAACAGTCCTGGATTGTGAGAGGAATGCCTGACTGCCCGTTTAGGATCGGGCCTAAACAGGCAGTCGGACATCCCCTGAGGGGTCCCAGATTGAAGAGGGTGCAGGCTGGGCTGATGGACACCCCCCTCCCGTGCACAAATTTCATGCACCGGGCCTCTAGTAAATACATAAAAACCCAAACCTAAAAAAGTAATAATAATAAATAAGGCAATTTGTAAGATGAGGAAATAAACATCATACGGAGAAGGAAATGATCTATCAAATACACAAAATAGTACAGAGCAAGCCTTGGCTTTGAACACTATTTATGTACTCATATATTATGCACACCAAACAGTTACTTGAGATAATCATAGTACATAGGAGTGACAAAGTATAAGTGGAGAGTGATGGGGAATGAGGGCTACAGGTGTCTCCTTCATAACAAGAAGTCAATGGATACTGACTCGATGCAAAATAAAAACATACATGGTCCAGCTATATTTAGAAATACCCAAAAGAATAGCTATAATCATTGGGAAAGATTTGACTTTGGGACATAGGACTTGGGAGTGGAGTATTGTAAGACTTGTATTGCTACTTGAGTGTAACAAATTAGGTGCATGTAATAACATTTATAAGAATGCAGTTTAGCACAACAAAAGGTAAGAAGTCAGGCGGACCAGGGCAGGTACTGTGCCGCAGGCGTAGGAGGGAACAGAGGTGAGCGATGCTCTCAGATAACTTCAATGTGGCTTTGCAGTAATGCCACCATACACATGAAACCCCTTTGCAGATGGCAGAACACTTGCATAGACATCATGAAAGGCACGCGTTTCCCCCCACATCTCTGTCCTCCGAGGTGACGTTCTGTACTGTTCACTCTTTCCTCTTTGCAAAATGTCCTTCAACTCTTCTCTGCCTTGCACACTTCTCCTCATTTCTCATGATGATGCTTAAAAAATCATCCTTTCTGTAAAGCCTTCCTGCAGACTCCTCCTTCTCATGGCAGAATTAATTATTCTTTCATTTAGTCCACCCATAACATAGAGCCTGAAGTTTTATCATTACATCCCCACCCTCTGACACCATTAGTTACCCACCTGTTTGTCTTTCTGTAGGCTACTCACTCGTCTTGGAGTAGATAAATGTTTTATTCATGTTTGTGACTTTGCTGTGTCGTGTCACAGCCAAAGCCAAGCCTTGATTCATATCTGCTAAATTCATTAGTTAGAGTATCACTGCATGTCAGAGGATAAGGTAGGGCAGCTATCATTAACATTCTTTGACAAGTGAGGAAATTGAGTCTCAAAGTGACTGAGCATCGCCGCCAAGGTCACAGAGTTAGCAGCTGTGAGGTAGGTTGGGTCTTTGACAAAACTCAGCTCTCATGCACACACCATTCAAAAGAGGGTTATTTATTACAGAAATAAGTATGGTCTTCCTTCAAGTCCCTTGGTTTACCCATTAAGGACAGAATCAATGTTTACTTAGGCAAGGAGAGGGCCCTGGGTGGCCTTTGGTCTATTCTTGGAGGTTAAGTAGCAGAGTGCCCCAGTGTAGAGTCAGCCTTGAGAAGCCTTGGGGCACCTCAAAGTTAGTGACTCTCACTTTCCTACTCCCAGGTCCCACAGGGCTCCCAGTCTGGGAAAAGCTCTGCCTTCTTTCAGAGGCCCCAGGCTCAAGACTGACAGGTGAATAGTAATGTGATTCTCTAGCATTGAGGTTTCTTGGAAGAGAAAACCACAAGGGCACAGAGTGGAGAAATGCTAAGGAAAACTAGTATAGGTGTCAGCAAGGAACACATTATACATTATTATGTGGCAATAGTGCTTGACTTACAGACTGTTTGGGTGTTGCACATTCTCTCTTTAAGTACATAAAGCTTATTTACAAAACACAGAACTTTAAATAAAGCAAATACTTTGAAAAAATAAAGTTTTCTAAGAGCAGGTGTGATTGCAACAGCTCAAGTGTTAATTGGATGATTAGAGACTTAATAAGGGTAGCAAAAAGAAAATACTTTCCCCAATACCCATTGAAGTTTTAAACTAGGTAAAATGCTCATGCCAAATATTTCATACCAATAAATTCCAAAGGGTTTTGTTTTAATTTTTATCAATAGTACTATGTTTCCTCGACAATAGAAACTCAAGCAGTGTGTTCTCAGAACATTATTGTTCAAAACAAATTTGCTTTTTAAAAAAATTCTTTGTTGTTTAAAGTATTACATGAGTCTCCTTTTCCCCCCATTGACCTCTCCCCGGCCTCTCCTACCTCCCCCCCAGCACATGTCCTCCCCACTACTGTCTGTATCCATTGGTTATGCCTATATGCATGCAAACAAGTTCTTTGGTTGATCTCTTACCCCTTCACCCCCTGCCTTGCCTCATAGGTTGGGCAGTCTGTTCCATGATTCTATGTCTCTGGTTCTATTTTTGTTCATTACTTTATGTTGTTCATTATATTCCACAAACGAGTGAGATTATGTGATATTTATCTTTTTCTGACTTTTTTTTTTTTCACTTAGCATAATACTCTCCAGTTCCATTCATGATGTTGCAAATGGTAAGAATTCCTTCTTTTCTACTACAGCGTAGTATTCCATTGTGTAGATGTTTTTTTAATTCACTCATCTGCTGATGGGGCACTTAAGCTGTTTCCAAATCTTAGCTATTGTGAATTGTGCTGCTATGAACATAGGGGTGCACGTATCCTTTCTGATTGGTGTTTCTAGTTTCTTTGAATATATTCCTAGAAGTGGGATCACTGGGTCAAACGGGAGTTCCATTTTTAGTTTTTCGAGGAAACTCCATACTGTTCTCCACAGTGGCTGCACCAGTCTGCATTCCCACCAGCAGTGCACGAGGGTTCTTTTTCTCCGCATCCTCGCCAACACTTGTGTGTTGATTTGTTGATGACAGCCATTCTGACAGGTGTGAGATGGTACCGCATTGTTTTGATTTCCATCTCTCAGATGATTAGTGACTTTGAGCATGTTTTCATGTGTCTCTTGGCCTTCTGTGTGTCCTCTTTTGAAAAGTGTCTATTTTGGTCCTTTGCCCATTTTTTGATTGTATTGTTTATCTTCCTTTTGTTAAGTTGTATGAGTTCCCTATAACTTTTGGAGATTAAACCCTTATCAGAGATAACATTGCAAAGCAAACTTGCTTTTCAGGCATTTCTTCTTCATCTGTCCTCCCATGAGTATATAAAATATTGGGATCCCATTGATGTTGTTACCCACCCTCCTTTCCATTCATTATAAAAGTGCTCAGTATCATTGTCTTCATACATTAACCACCCATGGAGTTCCCAGGACAGTTTAATTAACTGGAGATGAGAGTACTGATATAGTGAAATATATGCAAAAAGTACCCTGTTAAGTAAAGACAAATACAAGGGTGGGGAAAAATAGGTTTACAGTTGCATTGTGACATTCTTTTGAGTTAATAAAGTTATTGTAATAATTATAATCTGAATGCCATGTTTTATATGAACAACTGTACCAGTAAACTGACTTTTGCCTACCCCTGTATATGAAATTTAACAACCTGTCCCTAAAAATACTGGTATATTGTGTGTGTGCGTGTATAGGTGCATATTTGTACATTATAGTGCAATTTGTCTATAACTTATTTAAAATACATACTGTATGAAGTGTATATAAATTTGAAGTGTATATAAATTTGAAGAGAGAGGTCAAGGTATTGATGTCACAGTCTTCAGCATATACAAAATATTTAACATATGATAAAGATAATATACAAATGCATTTATAGTATTGAATAGCTAAACTTTACTGGTTTATACATAGCAAACCTCTTCCAAGCACCCTCTCCAGTTCCTCCTAATATTTAGTTCCCTTCCCTGATTTAAGAGAATCATGCATGTTTGTTGTTCATCTTTTTGGTCCTCTTTCTAAACATAGAAAGGTTGTTATATATATATCTCTTATATAGGTTGTTATATATATAACAACCTATATAAGAGATGATATACAAATCGATATACCTAATTAACTTTATTTAGTCTAATATGTTTTCAAAATATATACTTTTCATATTGAAAGTATTTAGTCCATTTGTCACCTTTTCTATTGAACATAGGTAATCATGGTATTTCTCATATTAGCAAATATTTTGCAAAAACATCACTTTAAGCACTTTGGCATATGGTCTACTCAATTTTGGACATTTATCCTATCTAATAAAAGAGTAATATGCAAATTGACCATCACTCCAACACACAAGATGGCTGCCCCCATGTGATCAAAGATGGCTGCTCCCATGTGGACACAAGATAGTCACCACAAGATGGCTACAGGAGAGGGCAGTTAGGGGTGACTGGGCTGGCAGGGGAGGGCAGTTGGGAGTGATCAGGCCTGCAGGGGAGGGCAGGTGGGAGGGACCCAGGCCTGCAGGGGAGAGCAGTTAGGGGTGACCAGGCTGGCAGGGGAGAGCAGTTTGGGGCAATCGGGTCAGCAGGGGAGCAGTTAGGCATCAATCAGGCTGGCAGGGGAGTGGTTAGGGGGTGATCAGGCTGGCAGGTAGAAGTGGCTAGGGACAATCGGGCAGGCAGGCAGGTGAGTGTTTGGGAGCCAGCAGTCCTGGATTGTGAGAGGGATGTTCGACTCCCCGTTTAGGCCCAATCCCACAGGTCGCCCCCAACTGCCCTCCCCTGCCAGGCTGGTTGCCCCCAACTGCCCTACCACAGGAATCCGGCATAAACCAGCATTCTGACATCTCCCGAGGAGTCCCAGATTGAAGAGGGTGCAGACTGGGCTGAAGGACACACACACCCCCGTGCACGAATTTTGTGCACTGGGCCTCTAGCATTGTTATAAAATTATTGCTGTTATAAAAATGTTGAGAAGATGTTGACATTGATTTGTATAAAAAATGGGGCTTTATATACAAAGAGACAAACTATTCTTCAGACAGGATGCAATAATTTATATTTCCATTAATAATTTTGTGAGTTGCATTCTCCCTTATGTTTGTGACCAATGACTATCATTATTTTTAATCTTTGATCAACATTATTAAAAACATCTTTATTATAAAACACCTCATTTTCATTCCCTTCATTAGTGCCAAAGCTGAATATTTGTGTTAATGTATCAACCATTTGATTTTTTAATCTTCCAAATTAAAGTGCTATTCCCCATTGTTCTACTTTTAATCCCTCTGATCAACCCCTTCCTATTACACCTCTGACCTTGCCCAGTGAACTACTGTCCTGCTTTTTGTCACTAAAGATTGGAATACTATGATGCAGTAAAAAAGGAGTTCTTACCATTTGCAACAGCATGGATGGATGTGGAGAGCATTATGCTAAGTGAAATAAGCCAGTCAGAGAAAGATAAGTATTACATAATCTCACTCATTTATGGAATATAATGAACAACATAAACTGATGAACAAAAACAGATCCAGAGACAGAGAAACATCAATCAGACCATAAAACCTTAGAGGGAAGGTAACTGAATGGTGGGAGTAAGGGAGAGACATCAACCAAAGGTCTTGTATGCATGCATATAAGCCTAACCAATGGACACAGACAACAGGGGAGTGAGGGCATGAGTGGGGGGACTGCAGGGGCAATGGGGGAATAAGGACACATATGTAATACCTTAATCAATAAAGCAATTTAAAAAAAAGATTGGTTAGCATGTTCTTGGGATTATGTAAATTAAATCATACAGTATTATACAGAATTACTTTGAGGTACATCATGTTGTAGCATATATGAATAATTCCTTTTTATTACTGAGTAGCTTTCCACTGGGTATATACTGAAGGGCACTTGTTTACCCATTCACCAGTTATTAGACATTTTTGGTTGTTTCTATTATGAATAAAGTTGCTGTGAATATCATGTACAAGTCTCACTTGATGTGTTCAATCTTCTTTTTTGTTCTTTAGCCATTCTAGTATGTGTGTAGTTGTATCCCATTATAATTTTAATTTGTATGTCCTGGTGACTGATGATATTTGACATATTTTCATGTGCTTATTTGCCATTTATATATCTTTTAAAATAAAAAGTATTTTCAATTCTTTTGCCCATTTTTCATGGAGTTTTTAGTGGACTTTTTTACTGAATTTTCAGAATTCTTTGTATATTATGAAAACAAGTTCTTTAACTGATGCATGGTTATCAAATATTTTCTTCCCATTTCTGGTTTACTTTTCATTCTCTCCACAGTGTTTTTTGAAGAGCAGACTTCATAATTTTAATAAAGTCTACTTTATCAATTTACTCTTTTATGGACTTGCCTAAACTTGGGTCACAATAGTTTTTCCAAAAGATCAATAATCGCTCTATGGTTTGCATTTATGAATATGATGTATTGCATTTAACTTTTGTGAATAATATAAAGTACATATTGAAGTTCATGGTATACATATGAGTAAATAACTGTTCCAGCACTACTTGTTGAAAAACTATCTTTTCTCAACTGTATTACATTTTCCAAAAAATTAGTAGTCCATATATGTATGATTGTATTTCTGGACTTTTAAATCTGTGCTACTAAATGATACCATATTGACAATACCATATTATCTTGATTGCTACACTTTACAATAAGACTTGAAATATAGTAGTCCTAGATTTCCAACTTTGAATTTCTTTCTCAAGGTTGTTTTGATCATTCTAGGATTTTTTCATTTCAGATATATTTTGGTATTTTCTTATCAATTTTTACCAAAAAAATGTCTGCTGGTACTTTTATTATGGTTGTGTTGAATCTATCTATGAATCAATTTGAAGACAATTGACATCTAACCATATTGAATCCCTTTACCTGGAATAGGGTATATCTTTCCATTTATTTGAGTCTTCTCTTGTTTATCTCAATAATAGTCTTATGCTGTTGTGTTCTATAAATATTAATTATGTCAAGTTGGTTGATCATATTTTCAAATATTTAATATACTTACTGATTTTCTTTCTAGTCATTCCATCAATTATTGAGAGAGAGGTATTGAAATCTCTGACTACGACTGTGGATTGAACTATTTCTTCTTTCATTTTATTACTGTTAGCTTTATGTACATGAGACTGTATTATTAGCTACATAAACATTTAGGACTGTTATTGTTGAGCTGATCCTTATGAAATTTCATGATGAAATAACCTTGTTTAACCAAGCATTATTCTTTGCCTTAAAATCTTCTTGCAGGGCAAATAATGTAATTTTTAATTCTTTCATTTTTAATGTGTTTCTTATTTTATATTTATTTTTTTTTGTAAACAGTATATAGTTGGGCAGTTGCTTCTTTAATTCAAATGGAAAGAAAATGAGTTAGCTAAATTGAAATACTTGTGTATCAATGTGATTATTGATCTGAGAAACTTTAAATATATTATCTTGTTACTTGCTTTCTATTTATCCCATCTCTTCTCTGTTCACTTTTTTCTATTTTCTTCTTTTTTTTCTATTAATTCAATAATTTTTATAATTTAATTTTATCTATGTTGGCTTATTAACCATACTCTTTGTTTTGTCATTTTAATGGTTTATTTGGTTTTGCATCTTTAATATATTTTCTCCCTTCAAGTGATATTATACTACTTAGCAGTATAAGAACCTTACAATATCATGCTAAACTTTCCCCAGTGTTTGTGTCATTGTTGCTATATTGTTTATTTGCAGTTTTTATCTCTGGAAGTTCACTTTAGGATTTTTTTATATATCTCATGGGTCTATACTTATCTTTATAACATATAGAAAATATTTATAGTAACTTTTTATGTCCTTGTCTGCTAATATATGATTTTCATCCATGTCACATCTAGAACAGTTTTTTATCATAATTTCTTCTCATTATGATTTTCCTACTTATTGTATGTCCATTAATCTTTAAACAAGTGCCAAACATTGAGAGTTTCACCTGGTATGGTGATGACTATTTCTGAGTTTATAAGAAAACACTTAAGCACTGTTGCTGGACACAGTGAAGTTTCTTGTAAACAGTTTGATCTATCCAGTCATTATAAAATTTACCAACAATGATCAGAACAGTTCTCATTCCCTATTGGGCTAATTATTACTTACGACTGAGGCAAGACCCTTTGTATGAAATCCTCTTTTAAAGCAAATTCTAATGCCCCAAGTATGAGGAAGTTTTCTTAGGCCAGTTGGTGGAAATAGTTACTATATCTGGTCCCCTAATCCCTTCAGATGTTTTTTGGTTGTTGTTTTTTTCTTTCCTTCAGCCTTGGAGAGTTTTCTCACATGCATGTGCTCATCCACCGATTATGAAGAAATATGTTCAGCATTTTCTTCCTGTGCAGTTCTCTCCTCTGAGTACTTCATAATGTCAATTCTAGCTGTCAGTGTCTCCCCAGACTTTCCAATCCATCTCCACAATTCATAGAAATTGCAAGGGACCTGCATCCTGTACTGCATCCTGCAAACCCACAAGGCAAGGAGACTACAAACAGTGGGCTCACTCCTTTGTTTCTGAGTTCTCGGGACCACTGTCATTTCTGAGTTGATGCCCAGTGACATGTACACCAGGCTGGAAGGGAGTTTAGAAAAGATATACACACACATTGGTACTTAAAATTCACTAGGAATGTTGATAGGTCAGTATTTTAGGAAGTTGCAGAATACAACTCCCTTTCCCAAATTACTTATAGTGGTCACTCCCTGTATTGAAATTTAGATAAAGAAGCATACCCAGACATCATTTTATGCAAGGACCTTTTGAATTGTCTTTAATGTGTCCTAAAAGGTGTCTTGTGCCTTAAGTCACACCATTAATGGACTTGTTTAAGACAAATACTGTGATTTTATATTTCACCTCAAGGCCTCACAGTGTTTTTTTGTAAAGAATAAATATTCTGTGACATTTTTGACCAATCTTTTGTAGCTTCTTAGCTTAATCCAATGGAAACAAAATGCTCTACACGTGTCCACGTGTCAAGACACAGGCAGCAGCTTCTGCTTCCTTATGAGAGAGTTTCTCTCAAGTTTTACTCTTGTTTCTATGTCATTTCTGTTTTCTTAAGTTCAGACATTTAACAATCAGAGGTTAATTCAACAGAAGAAAACAGGACGAGTGCCAAGGACTATTACATCTGTTTGTTTCTATGACTATTTCTGTTTTTACCTATTTCTTGACAAGCCTAAATTGGAAATAAAATGATAAATATACCTCCTGAGTGAGGATCAAAGTACACCCAGGAGATTAAGTGACAATTTAGGGTTTATGAATTGCCACCACTGGCTTAGTGACTTAAGGTGATGTGTGTGGACTAGGAACTCTCTTCCCAAAATAAAGTGAGCAGTTTCAGCAATTTAACTGTAGGAAATAAATGATACAATCTGAAGAATTCTATGTCTTTAACACTGATATGGAAATTCTTAGTCTTAAGAGGAATGAAAGAGGACTAAAGGAAAAAGAACCTCAATGGTGTTGAATTTCAATGGTATTGAGACAAGATAAAGGTAAGTAATGGTCAAGGAATAACTGAAAAGGAAACAATCAGGGAAGTAATAATAGCAATAGGAGTAACAATAAGAGCATGTTAATATCAATTGTTGTTTCACAAAACATCTACATATAGTATGTAATTAGAGTTGATTCTCAACTCTAAAGATAAATATTATTCTCATTTACATTTTGCAGAAACTTGGGTGGTGTTGAAAGATATATATGAAATTAATTGTTAGATTACCTAGCATATCCCAGGCAAGTCACTTTGAATAAGTACTTTTCTGAATCTCAGTTTCCTCACTGGCAAATAGAAATGACATATAATTCATAAATGTGTTATGAGAACTATAGTGTTAATATGTATGAAACTTCCAAGCCATATATTTTATGTCTAATATATTCCAAAACACCACTTAAAAGTAATTGTCCATTGTCACTGACATAATAAAACTTGTTAATCCAGCTTTTATGATTTAAGAGATTATCTAATATTTACTTAACCACATTTTCTCTACTACAAAATAACAATTAACATTATAATCAACTTCAATTTTCATTATACTTGTATTTTTCAACTAGCAAAATAACTAAACAGAAGGTGAAAGTAAAGTTTAAAAATATATGGGGTCTAGTAAAGAATAACCATAAATTATAGTTTTCTGCAGTTCTCTATACAGAAGATCCTTAAGATAATAATTAAATAACATGAAAATCAATATTTGTTGAGTTATTTCTATATGCCAGGCATATAGAAATAAGAGTTTTGCTTGGCCCTGGCCAAGTAGCTCAGTTGGTTAGTTCATCCCAATATGCCACGGTTGTGATTTTGATCTCTGATCAGGGAACATACAAGAAACAACCAATGAAGATTTAACAAGTGGAACAACAAACCAATCTCTCTCTCTCTCTCTCTCTCTCTCTCTCTCTCTCTCATTTTCTTTATCTCTCTAAAATCAATAAAAATATTTTTAAAACTTTTGCTTGCCTTCTCCAATTTGATATTTATCATATATTTAGGAAGTTAAATACTATTATTATTATTTTGCAGATGAGATCATTGAGGCATGGTCTACTGAGTAGATGAATTATAACTTGAATACAAATTTGAGGGATCACCACAACCATGTGTTTACTCAATATTCCACACAAATTTCAATAATAATAACAGTAACAACAGAAATAATATTGAAAAGTATTGCCATATTGAGTACACACTAGATATCTTGTTTTCTATAAGTATTTGATATCTGCATGTACTGCCCAACTCAGGATATTCAACATTACTTATTGGCAAGTTAGCTTGCTTTTATTTTTTTTCCATTATAAATAATACTACAATAAACAGCTTTGTATATAGTCTCCCCTTCCCTTAATCAATGGGTTATTTCCATAAGACTGATTAAGACACAAAGAAATTCCAAGTCAAAGGATATACAAAAGAACCTTAATGCACATAGACACATTTCTTTCGCAGTATTTTCTCCCAGTTCCATTATGAGTCATCACACGATTCCTAACAGAGGAGTTTATTGCTTTGGGTGGTCATGGTTTACCCTTTGGGCCATACACATACTTATATGCCCACACACCATCAAGTCTTATCTCCATTTTAAGTGGAAATTATAGTGATGTTTGCCTCCTTTTGGTTATAGTTCAAGGTAAAGAAAAAGTAAATTGAGGTGTATGAGTTATTGATTGGAAGCAGGGTATCATTTGTCAAAGCAGTCATCGGCCTGAAATATCAGCAACTGTACAAACACATAGGCCCTATCACGGATTTTCTGCTCATGTTCTGTTTTGGAAACACAAAGGCTTATTGATTGCATTCTCAAATTAAAACTCAGCTGGATGGTTGCAAACCCACCATTGCCTATAATACATTTATTTTTGAGACTTGTTTAACTATAGCAGCTAAGAAAATCAATGTGTGGGGTCCAGTTAGACTGACCTTTAACAAACAAATAACCTTTTACTTCTTTTTTTTCCCCTCCACTTCTCATGAAATTTTAGTCCTGCTCTTCTATGGTCTTATGACCTCATGGTATTTAGAAAACTCCACAAAAGCAGGATTAGGTACTTTGAGGTAAAAGATGACTTGATTGAGACAAAGAGAGTAGGGACATTTGTACAGGTTGTAATTCTTTTTAGTGTTTGTTTTTTTTTAACAATATTTTTAAGGTCACCTTTTGGTGGTATCATGAGTGTGTGCATATGTCTAAACACATCAAATTGCACAGGTTGTAATTAATGGCCCGGGGTACAGAACATCTATGAACTACTAGCTAATGCATCTTGATGCATCTTTATGCATATATATTTTCCTCTGCTCCGTTGTTCCAGGAGGTTGCCTCTAATGAAGTTAAAGATGGTACTTCAGGAACAAATAGCAAATAAAAAAATGAGAAGACTCTTATGTGATAAAAAAAAATGTATGTACATAGAACTCATCAAAGATGCTCAAGCTTCTTCAAGAAGAAATGCAAGCTGTATTGATAATGTACACAGCTATTTCACATGGGATCTGTGTGTTTCATGCCTCTGGAAAACATCTCAGTGTCTGTAAATATCTTCATTCATTGGCTGAGTCCCCTAGTTAAGACTTTTGAGAATGGAGATAGATGTCAGAAGGTGAGAACCATACAAGCAGTGTCATAGGGACAGAAAATATGGTGGCTGAAAAGAGCCTACTTTGGCCTCACTCATTGTATATTTTTTGGATCAGCCTTATTGAGTTTATAAATTGATATATGAAGAACTGCACATAATTAATGTTTACAACTTGATTAATTTGGACATATGCAAATACCCGTGACCCCACCACCAAAATCAAGACAACAGACATAGCCAACACTTCTCAGTTTCCTGTGTCCCTTTTTGTGTTTGTTAATGTGTATATTAAGAACACTCAACATGAGATCTTCCCTTCTAACAAATTTCATTTGAAGTGCGAATTACTACACGGTTACTTATAGAAACCATGCTATACAGTAGATTTATAGAACTTATTCATTCCTTCTCTCAATTATTTACTCATTTATTTACTACACAGATATTGAGAACTGAGCTCCAGTTGGTGATTGGTTGTCCATATACTCAGACACCAACTACAGGAGTGGACATAAGAATGAGTAAGAACAATTCACAGAGCCCAGTTCTGGGTTGAGGCAGTGCCCACAAGGCTGCAGAAGATTCTAGATTAAAGTGACCACAGATAACAGAGCTGAAAAGAGACAAGATGCACTGAACTTAATCTTGAGAACCACATAGACATTGGATTTGCTGAGAAGATGGAGAAACAATGACAAGCAGAGGGAGCACCAGTTTGCCAGGGGTTCTTACTGGTGGAATGGGCACATGGAGTGTATAGATGTGAAAAGTTTTCTATACCAGTAGGAGTTTTGAACTTTTTTTTCCCTTTCTTGGAGCAGAAAAGCATGTTTTACTTTTTTTTTCTTTTAAATCTATTTTCAAACAGCAACCAATTTGAATGGAATCACTGGACACTTTTGTAAAAGCTTATGAACCCCCATTTCACTCAAAAGAAAATCCAATTAAAAATGCTTATAGGACATGGCATGCCTTTCTTCTATATCCCTCTCATCTCTCACTGGGCTATCCTCTCATTCATACTAAACCACCCATAGGGTTTCATAATTGTTCCTTAAACACTAGGTAGCCTCCTGTCTCAGGGTCCTTCTTCTGGTACTGCCTGGCCTGGAAATCTCATTGTCCCAAAGCCTCACCTGCTCACTCCTTTTCTGTGGGCCTTTGCTGAAGCCTCTCTAGCTTTTGCTGACCACTTTGTTTAATTTGGAATGATACCTATAACCCAGAAGCTGTTTCCCCCTTTCCAGCTTGACTTTTCATCATAGGACTTCTTACTGTCAGAGATATTACACGTTTTTTTCATTTACCTGCTAGTCTTCTGACCCCTCCATTTAAATGTAATTTCAATAGGGGCGGATAGTTCCAACCACTGGACTTAGAAAACCTGTTGTGTCCATGAGTTCCTGCTCAGTCCATTTTTCAGTGGTGAGCGGGTGCCCTCTGATTGCCGGGACAGTCACCTGCTCCAGTGCCCGAGGATTTTTGCTAACTCTATCTATACATTCTCTGTTGTCCTGCCAAGACTGACAGCCTGATACACCAATTCCATGTTTGTCAATGTTACCTTCTTTCTTTGTGGGGTTCTGAGACACAAGGGAGTGGGTTTGAAATCAACAGCTTACTTGTGGGATACTAATCCACTACAATTAAATTCCTTTATATTGAGAAGAAGAAAAACAGTGTGCTGGAAAATTGAACTTTGATCAAGTGGGGCAAAGGAAACAATAGGAAAGACAACATTTTCTAGAGTGAATAGTCCCAGGCTAAGGAGTCAAGTTTCACTGATTCAGTAGCTTTAACCTAAGTTAATGGACTCGGATATGTCACTTTGGTGTCATTAAGACAGAATATAAACAACATAATTGCTTGCTCTCTTCTACACATTGATGGAGATATCACCAGAAGTATGAACCCTGATAGACACATGTTGGAGGGCATCTTCCCAATCTCCCAGCTCTTCACACCATTAGATCCATCCTAAAATCCTCATCCTTCTTCTGGTCATCTTGCCCCTTCCTCAGTAAGATCAAGGATGCACCCTCACCTACAGCTTTTTCTTAGTCGGGTTTCGAAGAGAAAAAGCAACAAACTCCCCAACAAACTGACATCAGAAAAATAACAGTGTCCTTCCCACAAACTCAGTGGCAGATAATATAGTGTTCATAGAATCATATACCAGAAACCCAGTGCAAGTAGTGACTGCTCCTTCCAAGTTAAACTTATAAAACAATGTTCAGGAAAACTACAAGAAACACACGAGGTACTATCTTAAATAGAAGGGCAGTTTTCAAACATGAACTCCAAAGAATGACATTAATGTGCAAGCCTTGCCTAACCCAATTTTAAGTTTTACATCCTGTTTTCTTTAAAACCAAGCAATCACCACACATTCTGAGATTGGCACCAATACCAAAAAAAAAAAAAAAAAGCAAATCCACATCTCCATTAAGATTAATGTGTTTATTTGTACAACTAAAGGTGTGTGGCCAAATATCACAACGTTCAGCTTGGAATGCTATGGTTTTTTTTAACATGAAATATAAATTTTATTTTTTTTAATGGCAGCAGTTCAAAAGAAACAAGCATTTTACTTCCCTCCCCCACCAAAGATTCTTTTGTAAATTTGGGGAATGAATTGTTCCACTGTCCCTGTTCACATTACTGTTTTAGTTTCTTGGAATAGCTTAGAGCCTGTTTTTTCACTGGTAGTCAGAACTGCCTAGGTTCCATGCTCCCTGGAGTAGGTAAAACTTTCAGCTTTTCAGGAGGCCTAGAATGTGGCATTCTAGGTGATGTGATTGCAGGCACAGAGCTTGCTTTTCAGGGCTGGTAAATGGGAAATGCTTTATAAAGAACACTATTATTTGCCTCTAATGAAGACTCTTTCCTTTACCAAATGGAGAAACAGTCCTGCTGAACACTCAGAGATTTTGTTAAATGGTCCATTTCTCTTACATTTATCATCAGGTCTTTCACAATGTAGAGGGAAGAAAAAAGAAGCATGAGGCCATCCGAATTGAAATTTCAAATTATGGGATACTGGAGGGTATAGTGGGTAACAGCATGTTCTTTCCAATTACAAAGAGTTAATTATGCTTTTTAAGAGGAAACTGACATTCGTTTAGAGCCTACCATGTGTTCAGTGGTTTCCATTTTAAATTTGTTATTTTTCTCAATCCCTGTAAGACACATATTCCCCCCTCACATGAGGAAAAAAGTAGAGAAGCTAAGCGAATTTGCCTAGAGTCACAGTACTATCACATGGGAATTAAGAGCAAAAACTCCATCATCAGAATACCTGGCTTCAAATATCAGCTCCATCAATTGCTGATGGAATGTAAATCTCAGTCTTACAGGCTGCACAATGAAGTTGATCAATCTTCCCACATAAAAATATTGATAAGTTATAATTTATAACAAAATAAAAATATGATGCACAAAACTTTAAAAAATACTCTAAGGCATAAAAGAAAAGGTTTGATAAACAAGGTATAGGAGAGTTTAAAATCTAAAACAAACACAGCAAATCTTATCATTTGCTACAACTAGAGGGTATTATGCTAAGTGAAATAAGTCAGACAGGAAGACAAATACTACATGATTTCACCTAAATGCAAAATCTATAGAACAACAACAGCAAAAAGAAAAAAAATAAACTGACTCATATATACAGAGAACAAAATAATAGTTGCCAGATGAGAGGGAAGTTGAGAGGCTAAATCAAAAGGTGAAGAGATTAAAAGATACAAATTAGTAGTTGAAGAATAGTCATGGGGATGTAAAGGGCAGGACAGGGAATATAGTCAGTAATATTGTAATAACTATGTATGATGTCAGATGCATGATAGGCTTATCAGGGGGATCACTTTGTAAATTATATAAATGTTTAACCACTATGCTATACACCTGAAACTAATATAAAAAACATTGGATGCCAACTGTAATTTACAAATTAAAAATAAAATAAAACCTTAATGCAAAATAGGGAAAATATATTATTAGATTAGTATATGAAATATGATAAATTATCAATGAATGTAATTATTTTTATCCCATTAGTTAAAATAAAAATTTTAAATATTAAAAAAGAATGTATCATGTTATTCTAAGATATTAGAAAAGAATAGTAAATTATATTTAGTATTGGAGAGACAGGCACTTTTATATGCAAGTGAAACAAAGAAATAATATAATTTTCTCAGAGAGTAGGTTTCTAATATATTCTTACAGATTCACACTATCAAAACATGAAATATCTAAGTATTAATCTTGAAGAAATAATTGATGTTATGTATTGAATTATACACCCCTCAATGAAATTCATATGGGAGGGCATCGGCTTTACTCAGTCTACCAATTTAAATGTTAATCTTACCCAAAACAGGATCACAAACATACCTGAAATAATGTGTGAACAAATAAAATATTTGGGCACCTATGGGCCACTCATCTTGATACACAAACTTTATAATTAGACATATATTATAGTACTAGAGGCCTGGTGCATGAAAGTTCATGCACTGAATGGGGGGTCCCTCAGCCTGGCCTTCCCCCTCTCACAGTCCGGGAACCCTCAGGGGCAGGAGGTGACTAGGTGATCAGGGAAAGGCGACGCCCCCATCACACCTCTGCTGCTGCCACTGCCTGCAGTGCAAGCCTTGGCCAGCCCTGGTTACCTGAACCTCGGGCGGTCCTGGGCAGCTGGGCAGCTGCTATCCGAGGCTTGCCTGTGCCTCAGGCCAGCCCTGGGTGGCTGCGGGGCTGAGGGCATGTCCGGCAACACCACATGCCTGCCACCTCCCCGGCTGGGCTGAAAGGACTGAAGTACTCCAGTGGAGCTGAGGGAACAGGGCACTGCCATCTTGTGGCTATGGGCACCACCAGGTTTGTGACGGTATGACAGTCAATTTGCATATTCCAGCTTTATTAGATAGGACTTACTCTATCTGTGTTTCATATCGTGGCTAGTTTCTATTGTGTCTTCAAGTTTATTGATCTTTTCTTCCTAAGTGTCTAAATTACTATTCATTCTACTCAGTGTGTTTTTAACTTTAGGTACCATATATTTAATCTTCACAGTTTTTCCTGAGTCTTTTTTGTATATTCTATTTTTGAAAGCATGGTCATGTTGTTTAATACTTAAATTATCTATTTAAATATCTGGAGCATATTATAATATGTTTTGTAAAGTTCTTAATTCTATAATTTCTGTCATTTCAACATCTGTCTGTACTGAAAACTGTTTCTCCAATGGGTCATATTTTCCTGCTTTTTCCTAATCTATTGACTTTGGATTGAATCCTGGAGTTGGTGAATGTTACATTCTTGATTGCTAGATTTTATATGATTTCTTTAGAGCATTGGGTTGTATCTGACAAGTAGTTTAGCTACTTCTGTGTTAGATTAATAATTTTGAGGACACTTTTATTTTTAAAGTGAAAGGGACTGACTTCACTTTATTTTACAGAAAGATCCTAAGTTTTTTTCTAAAATTACAATTTATTTAAATTATTTGATTCCCATACACTATTAAATTGAGATTTGATATAGTGCATTTATTGAATAAATATTATGTTTAATAACAATTTCCTGAAAAATGGTTTATTACATTCAGTTAAAGTTATTTTTATTATAGTCCTTGCCAAAGCTTTAGAGAAGAATGTAAATGAAGATTTCATTTAATACTTGGCAAATTAGTTTTGTTAAACAAACCTTTTAATATACCATACAAGTCCTAGAAAACGAACATTACTCTCATGCTTCTGCCACAGAGGGTGATTTTATGATGAAATAAATGTTGAACATTAGAATAAGTCAAAATAAGCACTGAGCTTTAAACGCTAAGCTATAAAGATCCATTTTGTATGTGTGTGGGGGGGGGCGAGGGAAAGGGAGTGAGTTTGGAGTAGATTTTATTCTGGAAACAACTCTCTTTACTCCAACAACACTTCTTCACTCTTGTCTGTACAAACTCCTGTGTACTCAACAAGGTGCTTCCAGAGGCATTCCTCATAACATGCAACTCTGTGTGATGTCTGAAAACTACTTAGTTTACAGTTATTAAGTATTTTTTTTCTTATTATTTTTTCTTCTCTGCCACATGGGGTTTTACACTCTCCATCAGCAAGTTTGTATTCAATGAAAGACTCAAAAAAGTCCCCTGTAAAGATATCTGTGACTGCTTCTCTGTACATCTCCCTTCTCTGGGGCACTCAGCCACACAGGGTCTAGCTGCCCTGGCCTCCGCTACTACTGTCTCTCCCTCTTCCACTCAGTGAGACTGCTGCTCTGTTTGGCATCCCCTGCCTTCCCTCATTAGCCAGTCAGAAAGCTGGGC
This sequence comes from Eptesicus fuscus, assembly GCF_027574615.1. NCBI lineage: Eukaryota > Metazoa > Chordata > Mammalia > Chiroptera > Vespertilionidae > Eptesicus > Eptesicus fuscus. The sequence goes on along the minus strand of NC_072474.1, from coordinate 112,116,764 downwards.
AATCATTGGGCTCACCCTGTTTGTTTTATTTTATTTCCAGGCATCCGTTTTGGCTGTGCATTGTCCAACATGTTAAAATAGTTCTATATTTTGTTCATTACTTTTTAGTTTATACTTCAGGAGGGTAATTTCAGACTATTTCATTCCATTATGGCCAGAGGCAGAAGTTTAAAATTCATTCTGCATTCTATTTTCCACCTTAAATTATGATCAGCCATGTAGTACAATATACCTTTTTAGTGATTCTGCAATAGATTAAATGCCATAAGACACTCAAAATGCCAACAGTGTGAAAATGCTCCCAGATTTAATTTTAATTGTGCCTCATAATTTCAGAAAGAAATTAAAGTCCAAAAATTAAAAATTAACTAACTTTGCAGGTTAAACTCCAAAAGAATTAACGTTTAAAATAAAATTCTCCTTCTTTGTGAATTAAAGTTCAAGGAAATCAAAGACTAAAATGCACCCTTCCCAACTTCTTATTTGGCTCATTTTCAACAATACACTCTTCCCAACTTCTTATTTGGCTCATTTTCAACAATGCACCCTTCCCAACTTCTTATTTGGCTCATTTTCAACAATACACTCTCATCCATCCAGGTTAGCCCCTGGCCCTAAAAGAATAAAATGTAGAGCCTGGTTGAGTAAGTATTCATTTTGTAGCAACCAGAGCCTCTCTCTCTCTCTCTCTCTCTCTCTCTCTCTCTCTCTCTCTCTCTCTCTCTCTCTCTCTCTCTCCTTCCATGGTAAATTTTATTTTTTGCTCATTCAATAGACAGTCTAAATAGAATTCACAATATTATAGCGCTGACCTTCAGAGAATGTCATCTGAATTATTACTATCTTCTTGCAAGTTTTAGAAATGTACAATAGTGGTAGCCCAAGTCACCAAGTATTTTAAATGATTTTTCCTCCTACCTATTATGCATTTATAAATTTAACTATACCCATATTTGAAACTATGTATATGTCTATTCCTCTTATTTTCTATTTATCCTTTTATCCTTGAAAATAATTGTCAATGCATGAATTTTTCCTAGTGCCATTGTTTTCTATTTAGGCTTTTTAAGTTCTTTGGCCCCTGAACTTCCTCTTACGTGCCTACCTGCACTGTCTCTTACAATGGAATTTGTTCTAATCATGTTTTGCTCCTTCCAACAGGAAGGCATTATTTAATCTAGAGCTAATTTGAGACCAAGTGTCTTGGATAAACCTGTGGACAGGGTCAGGTTCAGGTTTTGTGGGGTCTCATGTTTGCACCATTTGCAGCATCCTCTTACAAAAGAAAAATCATATAAATTTCATTTTAAAGCCATTATGATCTCAGCTCCTGCTCCTGTGTGCAATGCTTTTGTATGAGTCAGCACAGAGACTGGAGGGATATTGCTGGGATCTTGGTCTATGCCAGGATGTCAAATAATCTTATAACCAGCCCTTCACAAAATATGCTTGTGATTCACATACAAATACCCCACTCAACTCAAATTGTATCCCCACTTAAATTCCCTGAGGTTGGATTCCCAAAATATCTATGATAACCCCCACCCAGCACATCTATTGGGGAAGAAAGAGGGAGGGCAAGTCAGAGTATAAATAAACAAAAGTCATAACTGATTGGGATTAAATATCCGATGGTTGTCAATCTTACAAAACATATGACCTTATGAACACACTGCTGCAAAGCTTCAGAAAGCTTTGGAAGGAAACTATACATTAGAGGGACCCTGAGGTCTATGCTTGTTTACTTTCACCATAAATCCTCTTACAGAGAAGTGTTGACATCCATCCAGGTTAGCCCCTGGCCCTAAAAGAATAAAATGTAGAGTCTTGGTACTAACCATCAAAAATTGGGTCATACTACCTTTGTCTAGATCATGAGTTATTCTCTCCTATAATAACTAAAAGTCCAAGAAGACTCTCTCTCATGGTAAAGTGTTTGCCTTGGCCAACTCTACTCAGAAAAGGATGCATTTTTGTAGCTCCAGATCAAGTCACATAAATTTGTGAATGAGCTCCACTGAGCACGTGTGTGCTGTGGCCACTATTGAAGGTGGTATATGGCTGAGGCTCCCACTGCAACCTGTAACGTGCTAAGGCCAGAGCTTTTCCAGTGTGTGGTCAGGGCTTAATAACTCCCCAAGCTTCCTACCAGTGAGCCGGGAATTGTAGCTTGCCTGAGATCTTCACCTTTGCTGAGGCTACAGTGCGCAGTATTTTCTCACCAGACCATGGTCTCCACAGCTTTATTGAAGAGCCAGCACTTCTTTTCCATTGCTGAGCCTAATGGCTTCCATTCATCTGTAACCCACACCTTTTCTGAGGATCACTTTTACATAAAATAAGCAAGGTCCAAGCCCCTGTTGCATAAGGACTTGTATATATGGTGGCAATTCTATAAAGCATACTGCTTGCCTATGCACAAAATTGTCCTAAATTGCAGAGACCAATTAAGTTTAAAATCTCATGTGCTCTAAAGTCTAAGCCAGATGCTCAGGTGGCTGTGGTTAAAATCCAATTAAAAATATAGGCTCGTATCCTAGCATAAGGCTGTATAAATCATGAAGCTTAAAATGCCATATCCACACAATAGGCCCAACAGTAGGCACGTTGAACCCACCAAAATGTTTCCTTTGTCTTATTTTTAAACTAAATAGCTGTTGTACAGACAAATCTTAGTGTTATGAAATTAATATTGGATCCATATGCCAAGGTTGTAATCTTTGTTCTGTCATTTACTAGTTATATGACTTCAGGCAACTTAAAGCCCCTTCTTTTCTGCTTTAAGTTCCTCATAATTAAAATGAAGATAACACTATGATATGGTAACACTGTATGATAGCATATGATAATGCTATGATATAATAATATAGTGTTGTTATAAATTAGTTCATATTTGTAAAGCACACAACAAGTCTTTTATAAGTGTTTGTTAAGGATACATCCTAGTACATGCACCCATACTTATATTAATTAGTTAATCAGATACAGCTTATTTCTCAAAGTCCACAGCCTATGCATGCATTAAAATGAACTCAACCTCCAAACTCCAGTTTCTTTGCTGTCATCACCTGCACAAGAGAGGGGGAGCCTTTATGTTAAACTTACTGCCTAGAACATCTTCCCCAGTGCTTCTGGCCCATGCTCTATATCTTGGGGTTTGAAGATGCTCAGTGACTAGCATCCCATTTTCTTTTCTTAGTTCTGAACAAATGGAGAAATAAGATAAAGTAGGGCAAATGAGGCTAAAATACCAACTTTGTTGCTGCTAAAGCTAATATTAATGAACTTAGTTTGTATTTATTGGACTACTGGCTTTCTAATAGAACCTCACATAATTTAAGCAACTTACCTGCTCAGCATGGCCATCTCAATCTAGAAAAGGTCCCTTATATGTAGTGTGTGTGTGTGTGTGTGTGTGTGTGTGTGTGTGTGTGTGTTCTTTTCTGTAAAAGTTACAACAACAAGAAGTAGAATAGAATATATATCCTTGCAGGCACCATTCACCCAAAAATAATGGAAGAAAAAATGACTATGTGTCTCCAAGTTCTTCTTCCAAACTCACCAATCATGTAACTCCTCAGTAATGGGAAATAAATGAGGGGATGGGAAGAGATCAGAGGCAATGGGCTAACAGACGATCAGTCAGCCATTGTCATGAAATACTGGATTACAAAACACACCCAAAACTCAGTGGCTAAATGCAACACTTGTATTCTTACCAACATGAAACTCATATGAGGATTGGATGATCTAGCAAGGCTGCTTTGCCTCAACTTACAGGTTTGCTGTGCTGATTGGGGTGACTCTACCAAACATGCATTTACTCTAGGGCCCTGGCTGAAGGGGGAAAAATACAAAGAAAATTATCTCCAAGGCGATGGCAGAAGCACAGATGAGAAAGAGAGAGGAAACACACACAGGGTCTCAAGACCTATACTCAGATCCGGCACATTGTCACCTCCACCCACACACCTTCTGACAAAGTCACATGGCGAAGCTCAGCATCAAGAGGGAGGTGTACACTCTACACACAATGAGGCCACAAAAATGGAGGAAGGCAGAGAAAAGTGAAAAATTGGCACCAGTGATTCAACCCACCTCACGTCCCTAACCCAACTGTCTGGCAGGCTAAGCAAGATTCCTAATGTCATTCTCTATGTTAAATACTGCTAATGGCACACACACACACACACACACACACACACACACACACACACCACACACACACACACACACACACACACACACACACACACACTTTGAGAGACTGCTCCAAACAACCAAAAGGATAAAAACAAATAAACAAACATTGGCATCATTGCTTGAATTAATGATGGTAGATACTCAATTTTTTTACGAATGAAAAATGAATGAATGATGAATAGTTTTATGCCTTGAATGTTACTTAAACTCACTGAGTCCCATGTTTAAAAATAATTATGAATAATGTGGCTATTAAAGTGGACATAAAGAATCTCATTATCAGTAATTCAGGAGATTGTGCATTGATTTTCATAGGTGTTTTCAAAAGCATTTTGGAGTTATTATTATTTCTCTGGTATCTCAATCCTTGCCTTTGTTTTTCAAGATTTCTTTTCCTGTACTAAATTGTTCAATTTTTCACTTTTAAAAATACTCTCTGGACTTCTGTTACTTTAAGGCTTTCCGTTACTCCTTAATCTTTTTTTAGGACTCTGAAATTTAATGATACAGATTTTAAATGAGAAAAGTGATAAAAAACAGAAAACCTTAGAGCTCTAGACCCTTGCTTTTAAGTGGATGGAGATTATATTTTTATTTCATGTTACTATAGTTTATTTTTTAAATTTAAAAAAAATGAAAGAACTGTTATAAACTAAAAGGATAAGATCAATATTTTGACAGTATATATGTCAACTGAGGTTGAAGATTGACTTACAAGTCCCATATATTTAATATATTTGTATATATGTTGTAAAACTACAGAGCAATTTTGAGCAAACTTCAAAATACATGAATACATACAAATGTAAATGACACCCAAATACCTGGTTTGGAGGCTCAGCACAGCTTTAAGTAGTTGGATTATTAAGCATTTATTGAGCATGAACTACATTCACAAAGTCAGGCTAATCCCCGTAACACATCACACTACAATGGACTTTGCAGTGGACTCTTGCACTTACTGCCTGTGTCAGTCCAGTTTGCTGAGCCTCAGTGACCTCATCTGTGAAAGCAGAGGTGTTCATTTTGTTAGATTGCTTTGGTTTAGAGCAAAATCACTAATAAGCAACACTCATTAGCACAATATTTCTCACCGTCCCAACTTAATTTGAAGAAACCGAGAAACTGAATATAAGGTCATCATGTAAATAAACCCTGGAGGAAGGAGACCAGATGTGTAAACACAGGCTCTGGAGTCTGCCCTGGCTCAAATCAAAACTCTGCCACTTATTAGATCTGAGAAAACGGTGCAAGAAAATGTTCTACCTCATGGGAATGTGAGGAATGGAAAAGAAACTCAAGCTTAGGACAGTGACTGGCACCCTTGCTGTGCTCAGTACATCTGACTATGATTGGGAAGGGGACACCCTTGGCTTCCTCTCTCTCATAGCCCATGCTCTTTCCAGACATGCTGAGGGTCTGCATGCAGGATGATTAAATAAAGTTACATTTTGCATTTACTTCCACACTGGGGGATGAGTAGTAAACTTAGGCCCAAAAGCTTAACTACTCGACAAACTTGTATTTACATGTTAAACAAATAGATGAGCTTTTAGTCTTTAGGAACTTCAGTGGGGAAATACAGACACCTATTTCCAATCACTCTTTAAATTTTAATTCCTTCAAATCACAGTAATATTCATATTCAGCTTGTGACCAAAACAGGAAATGCTGCCCTACTGTTTAAGAGTCTATCATTACCTCATTGATATTAGGATTTCCTAACCAGATCACACATCTTGTTCACTAGCCTTGATTTTGATCTAAACATTTTTAAACTGAAAATAATCTAATAACAAGTAGAAAATGACTTAACAGGTTGGACAACCATTACCCAAATCACTGAAACCAACAACTCTTTTGTCAGAAGTTAGCACAGGATGGTATGATAGATGCTGGGCTTTAGCAAAACTAAGGCAGGCTGGTATCTTTCTCTTGAGACAGAGAGAAGACAGGGGTGGTGGTTTGGCAGAGAAAAAGCCATGGATAAGAAGAGTGGTTCAATTTCCACATGAAATACCCAAGGAGTTCGTAAGCCAAGGTTTTGTCAGCACCTGATAGAAAACAGACCTTCTTAATTTGATAACAATTAGTATTTTTTATTTTATTTATTTTTATCAGATATTTTACTGTTTTCTTTTTTTATGTTTTTTTAATGTGAATAAGTGATATAAAAGTCAGACACATAGCTTGCACTATAGTAATGCCGCTGAAGTTATAAATGTGCATGAATTCACCTGTCTTGTGTTGTAGAGCCAAGGCATTTTCTCAGAGTCCAGATTCCTGCTGGAGTTCTGCTTCCTCTTCCCAATTTAAGCCACACCCACAGTGAATCAGACATAAGTTCCAGCCTCAGCTTCTTTAAAATGGATCGGAATGTAAAGATACTTTCAAAACAATATGTATATTATTTCAAATTAAATTTTAAAACATTTTTTCTGTAGTCCAAATAATACATAATTCACATCATTTAATCAACTCTCATTTTATGTCATTCCAAAATATTTAGATTAGTTTTCAAAAGAATGTTAACCCTCAGGTGTTTGTTCTTGAAATTGTTTGTTTTATATTTTGTTGGTAGCTTATTTGTTGGTTGACAGGTTTGTTCATTTTCTGGAATTCTGCAGGGTAACCTCAAAGACTAAGAGCTTGTAAGCTTGATTTCCAGAAGCTCTGGTTAATCTAACACAGATGTTTTAGAGAAATTGACACAAGCAACAACAACGTTCGCCTGGTCCAGATAATAGGATCTTGGTTAGGGTCTTGTCATCTAGACCCTCTCACAAGCAGAATTGCTCCTGGTTTATGTGTGTGAGCCTACAATAAGGCCATTGGTTTTCTCAGATGGCCTGCTCATGTCTCCTTATGCTGTAGTCAACATTTATCTATCTCCTTGTAGGAATCTTAAGGCCCAAAAGCTTAACCCTTCATCTGTCATCTGTTGATATACCCTTTATTGCTCTACTCTTCTGACTCCACTGACCTCCTTCTTTGATCCCTTCAGAAATCCCAGTGTAATTTTTCCCACATGATGACTCTATGACTTTTCAGTGTATTTGCAACTCTACTCATATTTACATGCAAATAGTTATGCATATTCATATTTCATTTATTTGTATAATACTGAATTGCATCATTAAAACTTGTAAAAACAGGTAGAACTGCTCCAAACAGGTAGGAGAAAAACACAACTGACCATGGGTATCAGCATCCAGATCAAATATTGGAAGCAAAAGACTCTTGGGGACAACCAAGAGAAGCCAGTAGTAAACAAAGTAATGGTTAATCTGCAGAATGAGTCAATTGGACATTTCTTGGAGGTTGTATTAGCTTCCTGAGACTTTTCTAAGGAATTACCCAAAACAAGGGGGGCTTAAAAATATTACACATTTATTCTGTCACTCTTCTGGAGACTAGAAGTCTGAATTCAAGGCTTCAGCAAAGTCATCATCCCTCAGGAGGCTCTAGAGAAGAATCCCTCCCACCCTGCCTCTTCCAGTTCTTGGGATCCACAGGCAATCTTTGGCTTCCCTGCTTTGTGGCCCATCATCTCAGTCTCCGCTGCATCTTCACATCTCGCTCTGTCTTCTCTATGTGTCTCAAATCTTCCTCTGCAATTCTCTTGTAAAGACACTTGTTATTGGATTTAGGGCCCTGCTAGATAAATTCACCTCAGGATATTTAATGTAATCACATCTGCAAAGTCTTTTTTTCAAATCAGGTCACATTCCTAGGATTCAGGAAATTGATGTGGCCATATCTTTTTAGGGAGCCCTCAATAGAGGTCTTCTACTATAAAAAGGACTCTTCATGTTGCTTTACTCCTCTGTTTAAAACACTTTAAAGGTCCTAACCTTGTTTTCTCTGGTTGTTATGTCAGTACCTATGTTTCTGACCCCCTTTCACATTCTATTGGTCACTTAACACTCCCAGCCACATCAACCTTCTTTCTACTCTCCAAACATCATCTTTGTTCCTATCTCCAGGATATTTGTCCTTGCTCTTCTTTCTACCTGGAATGTTCTTCTAGGTATTTTCATGTTGCTATCTTCTTCCCAGCATGTTGGTCATAGCCTAATGTCACCCCTCCTGAAGCCTTCTGTAATGGCTTTGTATCAGGCAGATGCCAACAGAAAACAGATGATACACTCAAAACAGGATAATTTGAGGATTTATTTTTAAGGAGATTATATATAAACAAGATCCCTGTGTAGGGGAACCACAGGATTCATTCAGGATCTTGAAAGAGTAGTTGTTACTGGAAGCCAGAATGAAGGAAAGTTGTGTGAAAAATAAGGTTTATCGTGATTAGATAGCCTAGACAAAGTGAACTGTTTACTTACCCCTTTCACCTAAAAATCTGTATCCTGTCCACCAGTTATGGAAAGAAGTAGAGTTCCTAAAAATTAAAAAAATAAGCATATAAAATAAAAATTAAAAAGACACTGAAGAGATGAGTCAAGATTTATGGAAAGTAATTTTTACCTCTGTTACCATATTACTGGTTGAACCAAAGACCTGACCCAATGTTATATTTCTCAACTTCCTAAGCAAAAGTCATTTTACTGGGAAATTTTACAATATACTGACCTTTTGGAAGCACATACAAAATAATATTGCTTTTACCTCCTGAATATACCACTGAAAAGCAGAAATCCTGACTCTTACTTGGGAAATCTGGCATTCTACTAAACTCTGGGGACTAATGAGCAATGATTTAGGCTTAGACAGCAAACAATACTAATACTAATTGCTAAGCAGCCAAAAGGTAGTAGGTGTACTACAAAAAGGTGAATTAGTCATAACCTCAGCCGCTCTCATAATTAAAACCAATTCACATTACAGCATGTCTGAGATAGAAGTTTAATAGGACCAAAGACTAGGAATAAAACTGAAGACAAAGAAATCAATGAATATTTGATCAAGAATGCTAATTTTTTGACTAAGAATGCTAAAAGAAAAGTGCAAATTGCTGACTGCTAGTGTTTAGGGCCAGGAAAAGTTTGTCATCATTTACTTATTTATACATAACCTAATTTTTTTTCCAAATCGTATTTGAAGCAAATCTCAAGAGCAATGAGTAGAAAGAGAGAAAGTTAAAAGAAGTGGATAAAAAAGTCTTGTGCAGGCTCATCATAGATTATTTTAATGATGAAAATTTAATTAAGAAACCTCTCCCATTTATAATTGTACTAGTCAGCTCAGGCATCCACATCAAATCCCAAAGGCCAGGTGACTTAAGCAACAGAAATTATTTCTCAAGGTTCTGGAGGCTGGAAGTATCAGATCAAAGTCACTCTGATGGGAGTTCTCTTCTTGACCTGCAGATGGCCACTTTGTCCTCACATGGTTTTTCCTCTGAACAGCCACAGAATGAGAAAGAGAGATATCTCTACTCCTTGTCTTTATGGAGTCACAAACCCTATAGAATTAGGGCCCTATCCTTCTGACCTCACTTAACCTTCATTGTTCCTTTAGAACCTAATTCTAAATACAGTTACACTGAGGTTAGGACTTCAACATATGAATTGGAGTACACAATTTAGTCCATAGCATTACATATTTTTTTTATTATTGACAGTATTACAGATGTCCTTATTCTTACCCCTTGTCCCCACTCCACCCCAGGCCTTCTCCACACCTTTGTCTGTGTCCATAGGCTATACATATATGTATACATGTTCTTTGGTTAATATATTCCCTTCCTCCTTCTCCCCAACCCCTCTGAGATCTTCCAGTCTGTTCCATGCATCTATCCCTCTGGACTTATTTAACTCATCAGTTTATTTTGTTCTTCAGATTCCACACGTGATATTTGTCTTTTTCTGACTAGCTTATTGCACTTAGCATAATAATCTCCATATCCATCCATGCTGTAAGAAAGGCTAAGGGATCCTTGTTTTTATAGCCATATAGTATTTCATTGTGTAAATGCATCACAGCATTTTTATCCATTCATCTACTGATGGGCCTTTGGGCTGTTTCCAAATCTTAGCTATCCTATATAATAAAAGCATAATATGCAAATTGACCGAATGGTAGAATGACCAGTCAGTGGGGGGAGGGGCCAGCAAGCAGGCACACCAGGCCAACCAAGGTGCGTGCCAGCCAGTGGTCAGAGGGAGGGGATGGCAATTGGGGGTGGTGGCAACTAGCAGCAGCAAAGGGGCAATCAGGGGGGGCAGGGCTGGCCACTCATTGGCGGCGCTGCCCCCTGATCAGCCTGCCCAGTCGCCTCCTGCAAAGGGAGGCCAGACTGCAGCATATGAATTGGGGTACACAATTTAGTCCATAGCATTATATATATATTTTTATTATTGACAGTATTACAGATGTCCTCCACTCCTAAGGGAGTGGGCCTAAGCCATCAGTCAGACATCCCTTGAGGGCTCCTGGACTGCACAAGGGCACAGGCCAGGCTGAGGGGGACTCCTCCCCCCACCCCCCGCCCCGAGTGTACAAATCTTTGTGCACCGGGCCTCTAGTTGTAAATAAAGCTGCCATGGCATTACTTTTAACATTTAACTGTGAAATGCATCATTATCTGTTAGTCCTGGGGTCAGAAAAGTCAGGTCAGGCTCTGTCTTTTAAAGTCAGCTTTTTACCCTGACTCCTGACTTCCCAGCTCTGGGTTGTGGGCCCCTCCAGTGGGCACTCATGAATCCTTGGCTTATACCTCTCAGAGCATTAGCTCCTGTGTCTCCTTTTCTAGAAACCCAATCAACAATAGATTATGAGGTCTGGTATCCTGGACTGTGTCTCTTGTGTCCTGCAGTCATCCACGCAGGCACTTATAATCTAATATGTGTTGACTCCCCTTGTGTGCCAAGGTCAATCACTTGTGTAACATCATCACCAAGTCTTCTATATCCCCTGCCCTGTCCTCATGGGGCTTACATTAGGGGAGTAGGGTGGTGCAAATGAATAATAGTATAAAACAATTAAACTTACAGATAAGAAATATGTTTGCTTGGTAAAGTTTGATGACAAATAGTAATGGCGAGTTATTTACAGTAACGACGAAAGAAGTATTGGATATGAAATGGCATTTTAGCTTAAGTCTAAAGATGAGAAAGCAACTACCCCTGCAATTTGCTCTTTGTTTACATCCCCAAAAGAGGAAACAGCATGGACAAGGTCCTAATGTGGGCAAGAAGTTGGTGCTTTAGAGAAAGAAACCAAATATCTGGGTAGTTAATCGGTTGTGTTTGGCAAAATCGTCAGAGTGAAGGCGGAGAAATAATCAAGGGCCAGGTCACAAAAAGCATGAGGCACATGGTCTGGTATTCACTAGAGCTTATAAGCATGAGATAAATAAATGAAAATACCCAAAAGGAGCAGTCAGTGTGGCCAAACAAAGGGTGCACTAGTCAAGGACAGAGGCACAGCATTAAACCCAACACAACCTGGGCCGAGGACAGAGGAGGCTCTCAGCAAATGTCCTCCAGCCATATACTCCCTCCTCTGTCCAGTCCTGCCCTTCACCATTAGGAGCTATATTTCTCTATTGGCACACTTTTTGGTATGGGACAAAAAGATTTGTCATTTTCCTAAGAAAGCACACACCCTAACACTTCAGCCCTATCAGACCTGCCCTGTTAATTTTACTAAACTAATAAGCACTGGGTCCCTATTATGTGCACAAAACCTTGCTGTTTGCTGCAGGACTTGCAAAGATTAAAAAAAAGCCACAGTCCTCATTTTCAAGGAATTAACATCCCTTACCTGGTCAAATGTCTACTTCTAATAAATAAAAAATATATAGGGTCCATTGAAGTCCTGTTAAATGGCAACTGACTGGATGGTGTCTATGGCAATTTGGAGATGCAATGAAACAACAGGCCCCTACCAAATATCCCAGAACAAATTTCAATGCCTGATACAAGGCAGGTTCCTAATAAATTTTAGATGAGAGAATAACACATGAACTATTTACCCCCACACACAGACACCCCTAATAGGGCCATGTTAGTACAGGGCATGTGTGCCAGTAACTTCTGACCATTTTATTTTCAAATTACATGTCCAGGTCAATTTTCTTTTTAAATAACTGCATGCAAGAAGAATTTCCGTGGAGTAATGGCTATGATTGCTGTATGATAGCCCCAAGAGGCTAATAACAATTGATGCCACTTAATTTATCAAACAAGCAGTTAATCAAAGCACACTGACCAGAAGCACAATGTATTTAATTCCTGTATTGTAACTCGATAATTTTGTTTACATGTGGAAAATAATGGTATTGATAGACCTTTTCTTTCCCTGTATATAGAAAGAAAATTTGGATTTTTAAGATTTCCCTCTACAGGGTCTCTTTAATGGACACTTTTGTTCACGTAGCTATAATTTTGCCAACGTTGAGAGTTATGACAGCAATTTTTGAAGGCTGATTTGGTCGCAGCTAGGTTTAGCCTAGAGAAATTCTCTAACATGTTTATACACTGTAAAACAGGTATATTTCTCAGGGACATAAACCTGGGCTACACGTTGTCATTTTGCATTTGTTGATGGAGAAATCAACATCATAATTAATAAGATTTGGTCATGTCATCAGCTGGCTAACCTGCCCCCACAAAACTGGCTCCAAGACTCTCTCTCTCTCAAAGTCCTGGTCTTATTCATTGTCAGGTTTCAGCTGAGAAGAGAGAGAAGTCAGGAGCCCTTCACCTTCAACCAGGATGTGTATCAATATACCAGCTATGCCTTCTGAATGCAGTTTAGAACTAAAATAACCTGTCCCCTTTGTCTTGAAGTCATTAAGAAAGCACAGCTCTGTTTTAAATGCTTTATTTTCTTGGATCACAACAGCCATGTGGGTTAAACTAAACATAAAATCCTATGCCATTTTGCAGATGAGGATGACGGTCTGAGTGGCGGTAACTTGTCACCAGCAGATTCGTCCAGAGACTTGACTGAATGGACTTTAAAAATCCCTATTCATACAATTCTTTTCTGGCAACATCAATTTTTTGTTCTCCCCAACTGTCCAGCTTCACCCAGAGACTTGCTTCTTTTCTTTTGGAGGAAGGACCTCTCAGCCATCACTTAATTATAAATTCTTCACGAGACTGCATTTAAATAGTCTGGCAAATTCCAGTCAATTATCAATCCAGCAGCAGACATTACCTTAGAAACCTCCATGAGTGGTAGGGAAAGAAATTATTAAAATGAGAGAAAAATTGAAGTGAAAATAAGCTCTAATAACAGCCTTCCCCTGGCAAATGCTTCAGTTATTACACAAAAGAAAGGTTTGGCTGCTGTTGGCCCAGAAGAATGTGGGAGGGATACTATGGCAACTGGTGAAAGGGGCATTAAAATTTCCAGGGCAGTACACTACACAGACTTTTACATTTTTAGAGAAAAAATTCTTTCACTTTTACAAAAGGTAACATCATTTGAATGCCTTTATCATTTGTTATATATCTAGATAGATATATGACAGTATATTAAGTTTTAATCTATTTTGATTTTTAAACTTTTGAAAACAGTATCACAGAATGACTAACATTATTTGAAAAACAAGAAAGCAATCGTGTATATTCTTATCTCTCAAACATAGTTGTTTTATGTCCCTAGACCCATGGTCGACAAACTGCGGCTTGCGAGCCACATGCGGCTCTTTGGCTCCTTGAATGTGGCTCTTCCACAAAATACCACAGCCTAGGCAAGTCTATTTTGAAGAAGTGGTGTTAGAAGAAGTTTAAGTTTAAAAAATTTGGCTTTCAAAAGAAATTTCAATCGTTGTACTGTTGATATTTGGCTCTGTTGACTAATGAGTTTGCCGACCACTGCCCTAGACTAAAGATACATCTTGCCTTCTTCAGTCCACTTCCTCCTGAAGTTTCCTCTTCAACTGGGAAAACATAATTCTCCTTCACTCATTTCAAATCTATGCCTCAGTAGAAACCAAATGGAATCTAAATGGCAGATTCTGGTTGTACGATCTTCATACTCAACTGATAGAAAACCAGAATGGGACTGACATTTGTAAAGTGGCCGAAAAATCTCATTCTGCAGAAATCGAGGTTCTGACTTAGAAGGATATGAGCAAAAATATAACGTGAAGAGGCATTGAGGACAGGAATGATTGCATTTCAGCTCCCTGATTTCTCTATAGCATGGCTCCATGGACACTGGAATTAAAGAGAGGGCCACTGCCACAGAGAAGTATGGGAAGACCTATACAGAGGCATTTCCTTGCCCAGAAGCAAAAGTGCCTCCTGACCCTGACTGCAATGAGAAAGAAAAGGATCAATGTGATTTCAGGGAAAAGGGCAACTTCACGATGGGCTCCAATATCATGTCTAAACTGATTTCTTCTGCTCCACAGACCTATCAGGCAGTCACCAGGCCTGAGAGGAGAAGAAACTAAATGCTTGAGTTGTAGACTCAGTCTGGATGGAATTCTCAGTCCTGCCCCTGCCGGCAGTCTGCACCAGATTTCCTCATCCTTAAAGTGGTTCAGTGCAGAATAGGAATAGAAATGACTCATGTAGTATTTGGCCCAACACTGTCACTGGTTCCGATATGAAAAATGGGGTTTCCCTTATTATTGGAGACCGAGTAAGACTTTGGCCAAGACATGAGGGGGAAGTACAGCAAGGGCAGAGCATGCACATATCCCTCAGCCAATGCGGGAAGGGGAGGACATGCGGCCACTGGGAGGGAATCATGGAGAGCAGGGTCTGGCAGAGAGTACCCATGAGGCAAAAGTGGGGAGTGGAAGATGCAAGTGAGGCCCAGCAGGCCTGGCTCAGTGGTTGAGTATTGACCTATGAACCAGGAGGTCATGGTTTGATTGCCAGTCAGGGCATATGCCTGGGTTGCAGGTTCCACCCCAGTGTAGGGCATGCAGGAGGAAGCCAATCAATGACTCTCTCTCATCATTGATGTTTCTATCTCTCTCTCCCTCTCCCTTCCTATCTGAAATCAATAAAAATATATTTAAAAATATGCAAGTGAGGAAGAACAGAGGCCATGCTACAGATATATATGTATATCACTGTGTTGTAAATTAAGAGTTCTGCTAACATGAGAATGATAGCAAGTACATGCCCTTGAAATCAAAGACAGACCTTTTGGACATGTTACTTTATAAAATTACCTTAACTTCTCCTTCTTTTAATAACAAGTGACAACTTTATCACAGACCTGCAACAAATGTTAATGACCATTGGGAATCACATTTATAAGTACAGAGGAAAGTTGTGGAACAATGTGAGATGTAGGTAAATTAAGGCTAAATTTATAAAGAAAAAAATATACAATTTTTAAAATAATTAGTGCTTCCCTGTGGGAAGAGAACTGAAAAAAATAATTGCTGCCTTGTTGAAAAGTAGTCTCCATATCACTGGAAGCTTCTACCAGAGCTATATAATAAACTCTAAATTACCCAGAAAAGTGTGAGAGAGAAGTAGCACTCACCAAGTACTCACTAGGTCAGACATAGAACTAGGTCCCCTATATTTGTAAGCTGTATTAATGCTAAGAGAGGCTGATGAATTTTCCCAAGGTCACACAGCATGTAAATGGAAGACATAGAATTAAAACCCAGGTCCCCTGGCCTTTGCCATTGCTTTATTTGCCTCCGTGTTGTTGTACTGAAAATATGCCTGGGGGGCAAAAAGGGAGTTGGACAGGATTCTCATAAAGATCCTAAATAATAGTGACAATTTTTTTTCTGCTTTCATCTTTTACCCTTGCACATTGATTTTACTCCTTGCTTAACTCAAATTCTTTGTTCTTACACATACTGTGGATAGACATTTGCAAGAGCAGGAGAAGTCAGTAGACTTTTCCTATAGAGAGCCAGAGATGAAAGAGGTTTAGTTTTGCAGGGTATAGGTTCTGTCACAACTATTTAACTCTGCCATTGTTGCATGAAAACAGTCATGACCAATATGTAAATCAGTAGGTGTTCTGTTTGAGTAAAACTTTATTTACAAAAGCAGGTGGTAGGCTGGGTTTGGCCTGAGGGCTGTAGTCTGCTGACACTTGTACAAGAGTGACTTATGGTCTCTCACCCCCCTGTTCTCTCTCCTTCCCATTGGAGAAGGAGTTTTATCTTAGCAGATGAAGAGGGAAGTCTTGCATTTTTCCAACCCCAACTTTCTCAATATCAGCCTCTTGTTCTCTTTTGTTATATTTGTCTGCTCTCTGCTCCTAGGTGAGGATCCTTACATGACAGAGGCCTCTAGTTGTCTAACCCTACTTCTAACTAGATGGGAATGTTTAATTGTGGAGCATGTATTTTGGGATTGTTTGTTACCCCAGTATAACCCAGCCTACCCTGACTGACACATGGGTAGAGTACAAGGAAATCCTTCAGATGCTTCTATCCAAGCACAATCTCTCATTCATCATTTTATCAATAATGAAGTTGATACTTGGATTTCTATACTTCTTACTCCTGTGGCTATGTCTCAGTGGGTTCCAAAGCTAGGTGGATCCTGTGTTCAACCCTGCAAAGTCCTCATGGCCCCCACCCAAAGTTTGGTTCACATGTTGAGACTGATGATGATACACATACATGAAGAGGTAAGAGAAGGTTTGTCACTTATATCATTGAGGTCTCTGGGAAGATCAGGAAAGGCCTCACAATCAGGCTCATTAAGTGTCTGAGAGGTTCAGAGAAAGAGACTGACTTGGCACTTCATTATGGCTAAGGAGTGTGGGCAGGTTGAGGGTCCCCTCATGAGTTAACTTTCATATGATGGTGCCCTAGGTTGATATAAACTATTGACTTCTCAAATTTCATAGGAAAAAGCTTTGGCTATTGACATGACTGATTTGATAAGATTGTTTAATTCTGGACTTCACTATTATATAATCATAAGCCTGAACATCTAGACATATAAACTATGTGTTCAGCTTAGCTTTTAATAACAATAAAGGTAATACTCTGTTCTCATCTGTTGAATCCATCATCTTACTTCTAAGTTGGTTCAGAGCCCAAGTAGAGAAGTAGATGCTCTTAATTTGTAGTCTTGCAACCAAAAAAAAAAAATTATCAGGAGTATTCTTAGGCATTTAATCTGTATTTCCAGATTATGATAATTTATTTTCCCATTGCTTATAGTATAAACATACTAGTATTATAGCACTATATTCAGTTATTGCACTTAAAGAATCTTTACTAATTTGATAGAAAAAATAATACACAATGTGCTTATAAACCTTTTATATTTTTGTCAATATTCTATCATGATTTGAATTCAAAGAATTTTTTGTATACTATAGTGAAAGCCCCAGTTATATGTATCTAGTAAAAGGTCCTGCTAGCCGTTATACATTTCAAACTGATGTTTTCCAAATGGTGACCTGCACTACCTGGAACTCATACATATTTTTGTATTACATGCATTTAGAGTTATTCCTTCCCAAAAGACACACTTTATAAATAATTCATAAGCCATGTTTACAATTTTATGCCAGTTAATAATGCAATAACTAAAGCACAGAAATATTTCTATTAAGTGGTTTATTGGTAGATGAACTTGGTGCATATAAAATGCATATAGAAATATTCTCTAACAAAAGAATCTGGGAAAAGTGAATGTAAATTTATGGCTTTGGGGATTTTCTAATCTAAGATTTGTAGGGAACAACAGAAAAAGATAACTTACAGGCACATCACTTTCCCATTGCTAAATCCCATAGATATGTTTATATCTAATATTTATTAGTTACACTATGTTGAACATTTTCCCAGGACAAATAAAGGCAATTCTCATATTTTGAGAATTGTAATAATTACCTGGTGCTAGGAAACACAATTGGGGCTGCCTGCCTAAGTTAAGATGAACCCGGAGAGGGGCCTTTCTAAGTTGAGTATTTAAGGATAAACAGAAATGTTCTAGGCAGAGGGCCAGGAAAAGAGAGTCCTAACAGAGAAGAACATTGGGTGTAAAAACATAAGTATGTGAAACCAGCATGGTGCATTCAGGAAATGCCACCTGTCTCAGAGCATTTGAGTCCAAGATATAAATGATAAGGATAAAGAGATAAGAGCCACATTTTGAATATCCAGTTCTGAAGGCAGTGAGGAGCCTAGTAGTAGACAAAATGGACTTTCATGTTTACACCTTCCTGAGCAAATGTTCAATTGAATCTCAAAGGCACTCCCCATGTAGTGGCCTCATGGCCCACGCTCCATGCCTTGGGGGCAATTGTTTTATGTGTCTTTCTTCTTCCTTAAGGCACGGGCTATGAGGTTTTCATCTGTGCTTAGCCCTTGGCAACATGATCAGTCATTTTGCAGAAGAGAACTGAAGGAAGTTCATGAGATTGACAATCATCTGCCCTTTTTTCATTTCCCTCTGTTCTTTTAGCACTGCTCTGGGAACACATTTTTTAGAAAACATTTAGTAGAAAAGGAGGGGAAAAAAACAGCAGACTAATTGAAGAGGAGATGAAAGAGACAATGGAAAATATCAACCTAAGATTTAGATAAAGAGGAACTAGGACTCAGAAAAGAGAAGAAAAATAAGCTAGAAAGAAGTAAGAGATAGTAACTGAAATTTACCCAATAATAACTATAGCATTTGGGACCAGGTGGTTGGCAGAAAGCAAAGAACAAGAAAAGCAAGCTAAAGAAGGCTTATTAAAGGATTCTATAATAATAAAAAGCATAATATGCTAATTAGACCAGACGTCCTGTCCTTCTTGACGACCTTCTGGACAAAGCCAGGGCTACGAGTGAAGCCTGGGTCCTGGTGGCCAGAAGCCAGTGCTGCAGCCAGGGGAAGGAAAGTCTACTCTTGCATGAATTTCATGCATAGGGCCTCTAGTATAAATATAAAGGTGATAAACATCATTTTATTACAATACATTATTAATTCACACTGCATTATTTAATACTTGGCCAATAGCACATGGATACTTTGATACTGTCTCGGTGGATCTTATGGCCATAACATAAATGGGAATTTGGAGAATTTATATCTTTCCTTGTACCTGCAAAGGTCAAATGAACACTGAGGTGAATAAATACTTTTGGCTGGTACACAAGTGGTCAGTGCTGATATGGAAAACCCTTTTCCTAATGCTTGCTTTAGAGTTATACACAAGGGCTTCTCAGCAAATGTGTGTTGTTGAAGGTGAAGTGATGAACAGGGAGCCACAAAGTAAATCAGTAGGAAATAGGTAAACAGGACTCCAGACTTGCAGCTTGCATGTTTAATCTTGGCTCTACAGAGTTATTCTCACAAGCAGAAAAAGCAATCAAATCACTTGAGGCAGACTTCTTCCTGCCTCCTCATGACTCAATACTTGAGTCCAGGGTAGGAGTTCTCAGCCATGGTACCACTGACATCAGGGGCTAGATAAGGCTTTGTTTATAGAGAAGGAGGTCCTGTGCATTTCCAGATATTTAACAGCATCTTCGATCTTTGCCTACCAGATGCCATAACATTGTAATCAAAAATATCTCCAGGTAATGTCAAATGTCCTCTGAGGGGTAAAATCACCCTCCATTGGAAACCAGTGGTCTAGTGGTAATGGGGTGATGGGAATAGATCAGGCTATTGTAGCTAACTGTGCGACTTAAAACAAGCCACCCTGTTTCACTCCATTTCTTCATCTGTCAAGTGGCAAAGATTCCCTCATCGACCAAACTCTGCTCAGACTCCCCTGAACTCTTTTTCAAATAGCCTGATGTTTGGACTTCCATGCTTCTTTCTACATTGCCCAGTTTTAGCAAGAATCTTGATTTGTCTCTTTAACCAGAAGCCCCACCTTCATTATCTGATCACTTTTAGTATCTAATCAGGTTTCTCATTTCCACCATCCCCCAGTTGATAGCTGATCCCAGGCCTGCCTTCAGCAAGAATCCTGTTAGATTAGTTTAGCCAGAATTACACTGATGCTTCCTTTTACTACTTTTCTATCCACTGACCCCCACCATGCTCGGCCATAAATCCCCACCTCCCCAGGCTATATTCAGAGATGGATCCAATCTTTCTCCCTCACTGCAAAATCCTATCCAGAGGTCCCCATACCTATAGTGATGCCCCCTCCACTGGAATAAAGTCTTCCTTACTGTGTTTTAACAAATGCTATTGACCAATCTTTCTTTGACACTACTTCCTTTTTACATGACCAATATGTTGTAGGTGTGAGTCTCACCAAAAGAGGAAGTCAAACGAGGATTGTGGAAGCAACGCAGGTCTGGAAAGCTGGTTAACTACAATAGTCCCTGATGCAGCGAGTGTGTTGAAGACTGGGAATGTGGATAGGAATGAAAGTGATAGCCAGGGGATGGTGGGCCTTACCAGGAGCAAAGAGCCAAGTGTGTAAAGAAGTTGCAGAATGAGGAGCAAGACTGATGGCAGTGGGGTGAGGGCCAGAGTGGAACTGGATGCCAGGAAGGAAAAATGAAGAGCGATATGATTCAGGCAGAACTAAGGCTGGAGGACTAGACATGTGGCTGGAGCAGTGGCTTCTGCAGGGCCTTGTGCCTGTTATGAACGTTGCCATGGCACCCCGAGTGAGATACAGATTAGAGAATGCTCACCCATAGTGTCTCAGATGTCACGCTTGCATTTCATGCTTCATTTCGAAAAGTGGTATTAAGATTGTTATTGGAACCCCAGTGTTCTTCCTTGGGTTTGCCTGCCTGTGCATACTCCCCGAAGCAATGCACAAGCAAGAGTTTTCAGTATACACAGAAAAAAAAATGTTTAATGTTGTATTGGTCATTGCATAAATTGGGAGCTTGTGACCTAACTAAATTATATAGGACAAAATCACAAGGCATGTGGATCAGGGGATTGGGGTCCTGCTGGTAGCGGATTGGTTAGAAGTGAGGTAAGGGTGATAAATCATTTCCTCAGGTTTTGAGGTCAGCTCTGAGATCTATTCCAGGGTCCCTCTGTCCTGTCTCATGGGAAAGTAGACAACCTTAGGACTCAGGAACTGAAACATAAGTTGGGTCAAGATGTTATCTTTAGCCTGAGAGATCCAGGTCATGTGATCATTGGGCAGTTCCGGGATGCTGTCTTCTGCTGCCACAGGGATTGCTGATTAGCCTGGGAAAGGCCAGGTCTCTGAGGAAAGAGAGAGAGAAAGAGAGAGAGATGTTTCCTAGAGCTAGAATTTAAAAATAAATTTAATCAAAGTCATAAGGAGCCCTCAATTTCAAACTGAAGGCACTGGCCTGGGTGCTTTATTATCTCAGACTGTTTATTTAATATTCCCAACATCTGTTCCTCTTTTTTGCAAAAATAGGAATAATGCCTTTTGAATAATCTAAGATGTATGAAGGGAGCAACAGAAGAGCTTGAATAAAGGTAGGTTCTTAGCAAAGGCTATATATATCATCCTTTCTCTTCCTAGGAAACAAAAGGAAAAATAAAACATAATACTTTCAGTAAAGAATGGGGTGGGAATAGCAGAAAAAAAGGTGTTATTACATGCTCGCAATGGAAAGAAAAACTTACTATTCATATAAATAAGGGAGCTGATAGGTAGCCCAAGAGTCCATGCGGTTTCATTAGGAACACATCTCTTCACTCTAACCTCTTTCCTGGTAAAATCCAAAGGGTTATGCATTGTTTTGTTGTTGTTTTTTAAGGATAAATGCACTATAAAATATAAGATATTGATATTATTTCAAAGTCAGGAAGAGAAAAACACACCTGAAAGTTGAGAACCAAACTTAGGAAACAAATATATCATATCTCAGAAAATTAGCGGAAGTTTTTGCCATTCTGTTAGCCTGTGGAAGGACCAATCAATTCCAAGAACATAGAATGAAACAGGTATTAAATATCTGGAAAGCTTCCAAGTTTTGCAAACTGATTGGCAAGCATTTTCAAATGAAGCTTCTCATTCCAACTTTGCTAACTGAAGAATGTGCACAACATCGCAATGGATGAAAATATCCGTGATACTGATTTTCTCCATTTCAAACGTACAGGCAAATTTCTGAATCCAGCACACGTTCACAACTATCCTAGCCCAAGCCAACCACTGCTTCTAATACACAAAGCAATTACTTATTTCCCATGAATGAGAGAAATCCACTTGTGTGGACAGGTAAGGCTATCCTATCAGGTGATAATAAGCAAAAACATTTTTTTCATCATTGCTATGGTAAGACAGCATTTTCTGAAACTTCTTTTCTCTTTACCCAAAACAGAGTGTGTGTGTGTGTTTTTTAAATAACCAATGAGCCCTTCTTGCATTAAAATATTTGAAGAAGCAAAGAAGCTCATATATCAAAACCAACGTTCAGTCTTTTCTCCCTCTGTCTTCTGAGAGAAAGAGGGAAAGTTGAATGAACTTGCAGTTGCTTAAAACCCTGCGACTTCACACTGCCATACCTCAGTCTCTGACATTTTATCAGTGCAGTGCATTGGTAAAAATGGTCCTTAATAGGACAGCACTTAAAATGAGAAGCCCCAACCTTGTCATTATTGTCAGCACAATGGGAAAGGCTCGCTGAAAGCAACCATCCGGGCTGGGGAGGGTTGGAAGTTAATTACATCACCATAGACAATAAGTTGGTCTTTGTGGTCCCAGTTATCTCCGTGCACAGTTGGCTCTGTGTTTTTGTTGTTGTTGTGTAACGTCTCATTAATCACAGTTCCATTTGTTCCCTGCCATGTGATCCATCATCCTTTCCCCCCTGAAAGGACTTCCATTCTCCGGGACTCCAGATAAACCAGTAATTTAAAGTGGTAGTGACCAACCTTGCCAATCACAATGGCGTAGCTTGAATAAGGAGGGTCAATGGCAACACAGACTCCAGGCATCTCTCCGTTGATTCAAATTATCCCCAGTGATGGGGTTCAGGCACAGGGACAAAAATCAGGTGTGACAATTACAGGATGAACTCTCGAAATGGAACTGAAGGCGTATTTGCTTTTGGAACTTATCCAAGCACCATTTATTCAGGGGGAGAAAAAATGACAAAGTGAAGTATGTGGACAGAGAGCAAAGTGTAGTGGGAAAAACACTGGGCTAAGTGTGGGGAGAAATGGGTTCTAACTTTTTCTTTGGAAGCAAATATCCACTTGACCTTGAAAAACTCATTTCTTTACTCTGGGTCTCACTTTCTTAATTAGAAATTTTAAAATATGAAGAACTTGGAGCAGGTAGCAGGTCTTTTTTTTTTTTTTTCTTTTCTTTTCCTGAACTGAGTTAGTTATCGGATTTGGGAATTGGCACAGAGAGGCTACCTTTTAATAAAATATCAACAAAAGTATCATACAAGTTATTTTGAAATGTTTCTAAATATTAAAAAATATTATTTATGGGTAATAGAATTCTTCTGTGAGTTATTTAGCTCTTTCCTCTTTTTGAGACCAGGTTTTAACATCCAGCAAGCTGAGGCCTGCAGGAGAAGGAGGTAGTACTCTGCAAATCAATGTTTACTTTCTTTTCATCTCCTGCTAATCCTAACTTTGCCAAACAACAGCAAATCCCTCTTAACTCCCTGGTTCATTAGTTCACAAAATTTAACAACCTAAGGAAGAAACTGCTTATATGATTTCCTCCAAGGCATTTCTTGAGTTTGAGTTAAAAAGCTCATTACATAACACAAGTAGCTAACCTCTCCCCCCCAAAAAAAGACTTGGACATTATTATGGATTTCCAGATCACTTACCATTTTATCAAATTAATATCATCACATAAATATAGTACATAGATAATTATTTTTATTACATTGTTACTCTTGAGATGAAAAACTGCAGAAATGCCACCCCTCTGATTCTGTTCCCTGCACTGGTCTAATTTATTCATTTATTATATTACCTTGTATTTTCACGATGCCTCTTTTTATCTGATATGTTGTGAACTTCTTAAAGCCGGGGTCTGCATATCACACATTTGAAAACTCAGACCCAGCATCATCCCTAGACAGAGCACTCACTCAGTGCTCCCAGCAAAGACGCTGTACTGTCCCAGGCAGTGTTGATCAAGGAGTATTTGTCACCGCTGCTCTCCATTGCCACTTGTTTGATTTCAGGATAATAATAGCTGCAATCATATTGTATCCAAAACGTTTTCTGGGCCACATACGTAATTAATGACTTGGTGCAAAAGCAGCTGCCTCCACCTCCCTTTCATAGAGGAGAACACTGAGACTTCAGCTTAATTATGTGCGTGAAATCAAACACCCACTAGACAATGGAATTGAGAACCACACCAAGGTCCTTGGTTCCCGATGCCACGCACTTTCCATCACTTAGTTCTGGCAAAAGCTTGTAAACTGGTGAATTTAGGAATAGCTGAAATCATCGACATCACCTGCATGAGGCTCTGAGGAAATCACAAGGCATGTCTCTCTCTACAGCCAATATGTCAGGTACTGTAAGTTTTAAAATTTTTAACAACCAATTTTCAGATGAAGGGGAATATGGGGAAGACTTAAACCAAACAAGAATGGGCTGCATGTGGCATTTAATAGCCAATCTGAACCATCATAAAGACCAGTGCGGCTCATCCAGGGGCAATCTGGTGCCTCGCAAGACACTTGGCAATGCCTGGAGGCATGTTTTAGTTACCACCACAGCTGCTGACAACTCATATGTAAAGACTAAGGGGGCTTCTTAACATCCTATAATACACAGGACAGCCCCACACAACAGTGAGTTCCCTGGCCCAAAATGTCAGATTGTGGCTAAAAAAACCTTGATATCATCAGGTAAAAATGAATTAGGAAATATAATAGAAAAAAATTGAGTCCACATTAAAAATAACAACAATATTTATACAGAGGGGGAAAAAATAGAACAAGAATTGTGCAGACTCATTTTTGGAAAAAATCATGCCATTTTTCTATAAGATGTATTTTGAAAAAAGAAACGGGAACAAATATCACTCATTCTTGGATGGGAAAACTTAATAATGTAAAGATGCCAATTCTTTATGAATTAATCACCACAGCCAATGAGATTCCATACAATGGTTTTCTGAAACAGTGGAATAGACTGGCCCAGAAGTATGTGTGGTACCAAGATTATTATCATAGGGGCAGAACTTGTGGAAAATTGTAGAACATTGTAAAAATGTTCATTTTCTTCGAGCGAGAAAGGCTAGCACGAAAAGATTCCAACAGATGTGATGATTCCAAGTCTCAGTCATGCAGCCAAGTGGAAAATCATTTCTGTGTGTAGGTTCTGAGAGGGATGATCAGGGCTGAAGAAGAAAGACATCTGGGATGCAATGCCGTGGGACAGGTCAGAGAGAGTGGCTCTCAGGGCTGTGGGTGAAGGTTATGGCAACTGGTTAGTGGAGAGAAGTCTGAGGTTGAAGCTAATGGCATTGAGCTGGTGATGGGCTGTGAATAAATGTGGGACAAGGAACTAGTCAGGAACATTTTGAAGTGTTTGGCTTATACACCTGCTCAAGTCTAGGTTCGCCATTTACTGCGACGGGGATAACTGGGGTGGGAGCAGATGTGCATGCAGGTGGAAAAGAGTTGGGCTTTGGAAGTGTTAAGTGAGTTGTATATTAAACAGTGGATGGTTGTTCTAGACAGTTAGATAAGTGAGTGTGAAGTTTGTGGGAGAAGTCAGGGTTGAGCTATACATTTTGGACACAGCAAATTAAGGTGGCATATAAAATATTCAATTGATGGGAAAACCTGGAGCAATGCCTGACCAAAAAAGTATGTCTAAGGACTCACCCTAAAACATTCTAATGTTTAAAGATCTGAGAAAAGCAAAATAGATACTGAAAATGAGGGCCCAGTGAAATCAGAGGACAAATTACAAAATCACTAGAATTAAGGTGTAAGGAGAATATTTTATAACTTTCATTGTAATTGACAAAACTATTTTGCTAGCAATTAGACTATTTCCCATTTAATGTTTTAAATAACCTCTAAAAACTAAATAGCACTTAAAAACTTGTTATTTAAATACCCAAAGTGTATATATACATACATATATATGCAAACCTTTCCCTAAAATGATAAATATTTCTGCTTTTATGTTTTAGCATTTTTTTAAAAAAAGGAAACAACATATAATCCATAAAACAGGAAATGGTTAAATATATTATATAAATAATGCAAAGCTAATGGTAACTGTCAATAATATTTTTCAAGAATATCAAATTATCTAGGCAAATTTAAATAATGTAGAGAGAAAGTAAAATAATGCATATACTATGAAATAAGTTTTATTAAAATAAATTATAAATACACATATAAATATAAATTAAAATTAAAGTGCACATATAATGTCTGATTATTCTAGTAAAGAGAAGGACAATGAGATGAAAATAAGAAAAATGTAACAGTGAAAATTATGGGCCTTTATTCATATATATATATATATATATATTTCTGGAATCTTACAAATATTAATCATCCAAATACAATTTTATAAGTATTTTAATGTAACTTAACAGTATAAAATATTATAATGTAAAATCAGAATCACTCAAATGTATTACTTATTGTTTTACTTTAAGTCTGTAAAGATATTCATGTCATCGGCCATACATAATTCAAATGGTGTTCCCCTTAATGGCCCATCTTTGAATAATCTTATATTTCTAGTGTGGCACTCTGCCTCCTGCCACCATAGTTATAAAAGTTTTATGCATCTTCCACATTTTATGAAGAAATACTTCCTTAAGGGAGTTATTGCTCACACTGAGAAATGCCTTCCAATGATGAACTCGTCCTTAGGGAATAAATACGTAATAAAAGAGTAGGAATCGGTTCTGCGCGTGGGTCACCAATACTTGACTTCAACTGCTTAATGCTTCCACTTTGTACAGCTATAAAATCATTGCATTGAGAAACAGTGGTCCTTTCCCATCCTTTCTAAAAAAAAAAAAATTATTATTGCATGACTGATATGTGACCAGCACTGCTAGTTCTTGGCAATAAAGCTGAAGAAGGCTTTCTTCCTGCCCTCAAAGGCACAAGCACAGATGGTGATGATACAGCATGGTGAGTGCCAGAACGCAGGTATGCACAAGGGCCTTGTTATTAGGGCTCAGGTTTCTAACCAAATAGAGTCACTAATCCTATATAATAAAGAGCTAATATGCTAATTAGACCAAACAGCAGAACGACCTTCCAGACGACCTTCTGGATGAAGCCGGGGCTGTGAGGGCCAGGCCCCTTGCACGAATTTCATGCATCGGGCCTCTAGTATTGTCATAACTATGGTGCCAGACACCATAACTATGGTGTCATAACTATGGTACTAGAATTATTGGGGGATCACTTTGTAAAGTAAATAAATGTCTAGCCACTATGATGTACACCTGGAACTAAAATAAAAAAATATTGAATGCCAACTGTAATTGAACAATTAAAAAAGAAAAAATAAGTAAAAATAAAAAAAGAAGAAAAAGAGAGTGCATGTTATGGTGTCACACAAGGGGCAGGATGGAGTAAGTAGCCCCACCCCACCCATGTTCAGGCAATAATGGTGTACATTTGGTGCAATGTTAGTGAAAAGGGATGCTGAAGCTACTATTCCATTTTAATAGCATATATATAAGATTCAAATTGGTACATACTTAATGTGTATTTTTAATAAGCATTATATTCCTCATAGAAGTGAATTTAGGCAGCTTCCATTAGTACAGTCAGCCCCTGGCACACACACACTAGAATAAATGTATTCTATTTGAAAGTAAGTACAAAAGTAAGTTCATGAAGCTGTAGAAAATTCAAGCTTACTTTGGAGACTTTGGGTCTCCAAACCCTTTGATTATTTTATACTTCTGCATGAATAGGGTATATTTCAAAATCAACAATGATAGCACGCTGATTATAAAACTAAAGAGACAGCACTTGAGTTACTTCAGTTCCATCATTCTATCTGAACATTTTGAATATTGATTGGTATTTAAAACAGTGAAAAACTATGTGAAGTGTAATATTTTAATTTGGTAAATGTAGGTTTACTTTCGCACAGAAAACCATTTGCTGAATGTGAATAATATCTCTACAACTAAAATGTATTATTTTAAATTTGGTAATGAATTGTTTTAAAAATGAAAAAAAAGAAAAGAATGATTATTACTGATCATGATTATTACTGAAAGCTGTACATGTATATGTTTTTGTGTGTGAATTTATATAATCACAATAACTATAGAATACATAATTGTATACTTAAAGTGGCCATCACCATTGGCAATGTACAAGGTTAATCATTTTGATTATTGTCTTAGTAACCTCTCATTAGGGTACACTGTGATAGCAAATAACAATTCCATACTTCAATGGCTTCCAACATCAAATGTGTATTTCTTGCTTGTATTATAAGTCAGGCAGTAGTGGTTGTGCTCAGAGCCTCTTTTCACTTCACAATCCAGCTTTAAGAATCAGCCCTTCACACAGCCCCATGATAAAAAGGAAAGAAAACAGCATATAAACCATGTGGAGCTCTTAAAGCTCCTGTTTGAATATGACAAGGTCACTCCCTTCATTCTTCCATTTACCACAGCATGGCATAGGGCCACTCTTGACCTCAGTGGATGCAGACACCTCTATATACTGGAGAGAGGCACCAAAAGTCACAGAGAGCACTTAGAATGGCAAATTCTCTCACAGAGGAAAGACAAAATAAGAAAACAAAAACAATGTGCCATATACGTGTATGTTATTGTCTTCAAAACAATCAGTTGCTCTGCCCCTTTTTTGAATATCATCCCAAGCCTTGACAGCTGGGAACTCCTATGATTCCTCTTAGTCAAGTCTTTCCATCTTGTTTTCCCAATGAAGATGCTTGCTACCTTTTTAGTCTTTCCATAAAGTTTTTCTAAAACCTCTATTGTAAAATTAATTGTATTCTACAATGACTTTATATTTATTTATTTTCTATTAACTCTGTTTAACTGTAAGCTATTCAAGGCTAGGACAAGAGAAAGTTATCATTCTTACCTGGATTCTGAAACTGTAAGTGTTCAGTGAGAATCTGACAGAACACTCTCTCAAGATCTGTTAAGTTGGGCAGTTTATGTCTTATTTAATGATATCCTCTCCTTTCCTCTTCTATCTCTCCATGCCTTCTTCCTAACATTAACTGGTATTGGTTGAGTGCCTTCTGTTTGTTCAACAATGCAGTGTGAAAAACAATAAAAAATAGTTTATTTTGTTCAGATACAGTCTGCTGGAAGACAAAAAAACAACAACAACAACAAAAACACAACTTGAACAAGGAGTCAGATTAACTTCAATAAATAATGCACAGATTGATGTTACCAACATGAAACAGAAATCTGAGGGTCTCAATATCTTCCCAGTATTCAATTGCAGGGCTTCCTGTATACAATGCAGTTAATTTTGAATGGCACTGTTTTAATTATAGAATGTCTAAAGGAATTCTGGACAAATTACCTTCCTGCCAAACCCTTTTATTCATATATTATGGTTGACACACTTGCTTTTATTTTCAGACAGCTGTCCTCATTTAAGGCAACTATTTCCTCATAAGTCTATATCTATCTCTATATATAAAAGCCTAAGCAACCGTTACTATTGGATGACCAGCCGGTAGCTATGATGCTCACTGACCACCAGGGGGCAGATGCTCAAAGCAAGGGCTGCCCCCTGGTAGTCGGTGAACTCCCACAGCCAACCTCCTGCAGTCCCTCCCCCTGGCAGGCTGGCCCGATTGGCCCCGATCACCAGCCAGGGAGAGGAACCCCATCCATTCATGAATTCGTGCACCAGGCCTCTAATACACACACACCCACACACACACACACACACACACACTTGGTTTTCAAACTGTCCTAGTGACTTTCCAACAACCCTCAGCTTATTATTATCACAGCATTTATCAAATCACCATTATCTTCTTGACCTCAACAAATTAGTTATCGCCAAAGAGTTGGTTGTTAATACATAATGAGGTATACTGTAAATGTTAACAGGGTTCCCTATGCCAGAAGGGCTCATTTGGATGTGATTAAAATAAGAATTAGTCATCTGGATTAAAATGCTTTCTCGCTGAGAAAGGGAAGAAAAGTAGAAAGCTTTTCCTAAACAGATGAAGTTCTCTGAAAAAAATTATAGTACCTTTGCAGTAACACAGTTTTCAGGGTAATGAAGTATCTAATCCATTCTGTTGAGAACAAAGAAATCCACAAGGGAAAAGGCAAAGAGCTAATTTTCACTGGTATAACAAAGATTGATCTTTTCTTTAAAATGGGCTTTTTTCAGAACATAGGTTGATTGGTTCTGTTGACTGCAGAGAGTTAGCTGATAACCTGATAAACCAACGTTTCAGATACTTTAGAGGAAAACAATAGCCTTCTTTCTTAAATGTTTCAATTACTGCCCTGGAGGAAACTCCACTTTTGTCCACCACCTATTTAACTCTTTCTGATGTAGAAAGGATGTTGTATAAATTCTTCCAGTAACACTTCAGAAGAAAACTTAAACAACTGTGGCCTCACAGAGATGGCAAATAAGATTGTGAGGACCCCTAACAGGTTTGGCTCAGTAGATAGAGCATGGCCTGTGGACCAAAGGGTCCCAGGTTTGATTCCACTCAAGGGCAGACTCCTCAGTTGCAGGCACCTCCCTGGCCCCATCCTCAGGGTCTGTTGCAAGACCAATCAATATGTTGCTCTCACATTGATATTTCTCTCTGTCTTTCCCTCTCTCTAAAAATCAATGGAAAATATAATTTTTAAAATATTTTTTAATCAGGTGAGGATTAAAAAAAAGAGATTGTGAGGAAGCTGGAAATATGCCATAGGAGCAATTTCTAAGAATTCATTTAAAAAAATAGTTATTCTTTCTTCAAATTATTCTCTATCCCATTCTTTCTATTCATTCATTTTGTAACTTCTGGAAGCTATATGTCACATCTTTCAATCTATATCTATCACTTTATGTTTCATTTGGCTAATTTTTTTCTGACTTATCATCTAATTTATAAATATTCTTTTCAGCTCTACCTAGTAGACTTTTAAGTCTAACTAGGAAATTATGTTCTTCTTATTTTGTAGGCTGGTCACCTTTGGGTATGTTAAAAAACACACACACACAGACAAAAAACACAGTGTATCAGTTCAACCTAAGGGTTTGGGGTTGGCCTTACCTGGGTGTTAATCACAAATTTATTACCCTCTAGTAATAGACTTGTGGGCATTAGGACATATAAGGGCTTATATTTCCTTTTCCAAATATGAAGAAAATAGCACTTGCCACACAGAGTCATTATAAGGTTTTGTATCAGTCTGGATTATTCAAAATACAGATGCCAAGACAAATACATGTCCAAGAACTTAACAGGTGGAAATGTTGTTAGAAAAATAGGGGCTGAGATCACTGGGAAACAAGCTAATCCTAGTGAAGGTGAGAGATAAAAAAAGGTTGTCAGAAGCATCCTAGATCACCATGTAATCAAAGGAATGTTCAGCAAGGTCATTGCCAGGATGTCCTTGAGACAAAGTCAGCCATCAGTTGGTACCCATGTCTCTAAAAGTGGACTTGTCTTAGTAACCTTGTCACACTCAGTCATTGGCTGGGAACAGGATCATAGGAAGAGTGACAATAGACTTCAGAGTACAGCTGGTATGGCTTTTGATTAAGTAAACTGCAATTCACATTTTTACGGCTGCTCCAGGGTTAAATAATGATATACAATCAGTGCTCACCACAGGGCCTATCACAGTACCTCTCCTGCTCCATAAATAATGAATGGTCACTATTCTTATTACTTCTGCATTGGCATGATTGAGACATGACATTGGACTGTGGTGACTTTGTGCACTGCTGAGCCTGAGGTCCCCTTCTAGGCAACATATTAACATCTAGAGCATCCTAACTGGGGTGTTTCACAAATGTCAGTAAACCTCAGCCACTGTAGTTAAAGGTATTGGAGGTGGATATATTCAGGACATCTTTAGCGCCCTAAAGAGCAAGACCAGCAATGGAATCCCAGGGAGATGTAGAGAAAGCCTCCGTAGATAGAGCTGCTGTCATCCATCAAAGTCAAAATCATGAATGCATCGAGCTGGTTTGCTTGTACTCTGAAATTGTCTTCTGGCAGAGAAAACAGCACTCCTTTTTGCATTTTATTAAATACGGTAATGTAAGTCAGTTAATTTCACAGACTTCAGATGAGTTAGTTTGATTGTATATCCCTGAGGAAATACCACAAAAAACAGGAGCCAAGAGGGGAGAATGCACTGAGCATTTCCGTACTTAGGACTTTGTATTGGGACATGAAAACCCAGAAGAAAGAAAAAGGAAAGGAGAGACCACTAGACTAAGAAAGAATCCCTGGGTCAGACTCTGCAGTGTGACCCTGGTTGAGGCAAATCACTCATCTGGGACGAAATCTCCTTCAGACAAGCAAAATGTCAATGAGCTTTTAGTTTAAATTAATAAAAGAGTATCAAGAGAGAAGTGATGGTGTTTGATTGTGGTTTTGACTTGCATTTTCCTCATGATTAATGATATTGAGCATCCTCTCATATACCTCTTGGGCATTTTGATGCCTCCTTTGAAAAAATGTCTATTCTGGTTCTCTGTTGATTTTGCAATCAGATTGTTGGGTGTCTCTTGTCATTGAGTTGTATGAGTCCTTCCTATGCTTTGGGCATTTGCCCTTTATCAGATATATGATTTGCAAATATTTTCTCCCATTCTTTTTTGTTGTTGTTGATGATTTTCTTTGATATGCAGCAGCTTTTTGGATTGATGCAGTCCCATTTGTTTATTTTAGCTTTTGTTGTCTTTGCTATTAATGTCAAATTCAAAATATCACTAGGGCCCTAACTGGTTTGGCTCAGTGGGTAGAACATTGGCCTGCAGACTCAAGGGTCCCAGGTTCGATTCCAGTCAAGGGCATGTACCTTGGTTGTGGGCACATACCCAGTAGGGAGTGTGCAGGAGGCAGCTGATCAATGTTTCTCTCTCATCGATGATTCTAACTCTCTATCCTTCTCCCTTCCTCTCTTTAAAAAATCAATAAAATATATTTTAAAATATATATCACTAGGAAGACCAATGTCAAGAGTTTATCTCCTATGCTTTCTTCTAGGTCAGGAGTTTTATGGTCTCAAATCTTACATTCAAGTCTCTAATCCATTTTGAGTTGCTTTTGTGTATTCTGTAAAAAAGGGTCCAGTTTCATGGTTTTGCATGTGGTTTCCAGTTTTACTATTTATCAAAGAGACTACCCTCTCCCCTGTTGTATATTCTTGGTCCCTTTATTATAAATTAATTGGACACATCTATGTGTATTTATTTCTGGTATCTCTATTCTGTTCCATTGATCTATGTGTCTAGTTTATACCAGTACCATGCTGTTCTGATTACTGTATATTTGTATAATCATTTGAAATCAGGAAGTGTGGTGCCTAGAGCTGTGTTCTTTGATTTTCAGGTTGTTTTTGTCTCTTTGGAAGTTTTTTGTGGTTCCAGACAAATTTTATAATTGTTTGTTCTATTTTGATGACAAATTCCATTGGAATTTTGATAAGGATTACAAAAACCAGTAGATTGTTTTTGGATAGAATGTGCATTTAAATATTATTTCTTCCAATCCATAAGCATGGAATATATTTCCACTTATTTGTGTCTTCATTTTCTTTCATCAATATTATAGTTTTCAGTGTACAGATCTTTTACTTTCTTGATCAAATCTATACCTAGATTGCATTTTTTTGTGAGTATTAATGGAATTGATTTCTTATTTTTTCTTTCTTACAGTTTGTTATTAGAATGTAGAAGTACAACTGATATTTGTATATTGGTTTTTTATTCTTAATCTTTACTGAATTTCTTTATTAGTTCCTACAGCCTATTTTTTTTGGTGGAATCTTTAGGTAACTCCCTTAGTTTTAAACTCCACTGTGCAAGACTTGTCTAAAAGTATTGTTTTATCCATTTAGTCATATTCCAACTGGTTGCTTTAATCCAAGTTTTTTTCCCTAGTTATTTTATCCACATGCTTATAAGCTTTGTCAAGAAAGAAAGAAAGAAAGAAAGAAAGAAAGAAAGAAAGAAGAAAGAAGAAAGAAAGAAAGAAAGGGTAACCAAGCAAACAAAATAAAATTTCCCTTTGAAAGTAGAATCTACCACTTCTAGCTTCAATACTTTTAAGTTTAGGGTCCTTTAGAGACCAGTTGCAAGCAGGAGGGTCATAAAAAAACAAAAACAAAAAAAACAAACAAGGTTTGCTTAATAAAATAAGAAAAGATTGTGCTGCCTTATATTTGAATCCATTTGATCTTACCACAGTGCCAGCTCTGAGGCCATTTTTTTAAAATGTTACTTTTTAAATGACAGAGGCAAACAGCCTCACCTCCTGAAGGTCTTACCTTGCTAAGAAGCATAATACCATCCTAATGAAATCCAGGAGATTTATAGCATGTACACACAGGAAGCAGATTTGAGCAAGAAATTGACAGTTATGTACGTATTAGAAATGCCAGCTGCTGCACTGTGGTTCCCTCTGCAAAGGAATCTGCCCACTTGCTGGGCACCATCTGCAGAGGAGAAGGGAGACGCATTTCCAGAGGCCTCCCCTTATCTATGTGCCAAAGTAGTGTAAGCAGGATATTTAACGTGGTTAGTAACATCGATAGTACGTATTTTAACACCAATTTACAGTAACAAGAATAATGATGGAAAATGCTAATGAAGAACTAAAAAATTTGGAGTGATGTGTGCAGAATTAAGTTTGAGCATCCCTTCCTTA
This sequence comes from Eptesicus fuscus, assembly GCF_027574615.1. Lineage (NCBI taxonomy): Eukaryota > Metazoa > Chordata > Mammalia > Chiroptera > Vespertilionidae > Eptesicus > Eptesicus fuscus. Next base: position 112,081,917 of record NC_072474.1, on the reverse strand, counting down.
GGCATCCCTCTCTGTTCATAGCCCACCCTCCCTTCCCCGGACTAAGGGCTCCTCCTCTTGGTACCTCCCCTAGCAACCTTTGCTTATTAATCTAGATAACAACGGAAATGCTGTTGTATAATTATTGCTTTCCTTTGTTTCATTTGCCAGGGTAAGAGATTGTTTTATTTGAATATATACCCACAATATGCAGCTCAGTTCCTGATGTTAGAGTAGGAAGGTAATAAATTTTAATGAAGGAGTGAATTCTCAAAGCGCTTGAGCACACAGTTTCTCATTTGATTAGTACAAACATCCTGCTGTGTGAAAGCACAGAAAATTGTATTATCACCCCCTTTTACAGATGGGAGGGAGCAAAAATGCTTAAGGGCATGATTACAAAGGTTAGACAGCAAATCAATGGCAGAGGGAGTGCTCCAAATTCTGACCTCCTACCACCTCCACAGGGACAGGTGATGGGGAGCGACCATCTAGTGCTCTCGATGAAAAGTCAGGGACCTGGACATTACTAGTCTTGTGGCTTTGAGCAAATTGCTTAGATTCTGTTTCTCAATATAACCTATCAAGAAAATTATGCAGATAGGTGTGAATGTGCGTTATAAAATAAAAACCCTAAATGAACTAATGTTTTAGTCATTTATAATCTATAGAGAATGGTACTGACAAAAGTGGCCATTTGTACATTCATTTAGGAGGGTCTAAGGAGGTTACACCTGAAGCTAAACCCAAACTAGGGGTGTTAATACTTGTAGAACATCTAAATTGAACTTAGTATTAATTGCATTTCGGACAGCCATACTCTTGATAGAGGGCAATGAGTCATACATAAATGCCCAATCAAATATGTGTTTGGATAGAGAAGTGATAAAGAGATATAGGAATATAACACGCTGTATTTGGGTTAAGTGAAAGAGACAGGACCGACCATTGAACTAAATTGTGATAAGTGCCATGAATGGGAGCTATGGCTTTATCTTTTAAGCACCCAATGTTCTTTCTCTTATTTCTTTGGAAGATTCATTTTATCTCATTCCACCTTCTTCACTCTTGGAACCACTGGTTCAGGTACGCTTGCCCTAAAGCCTTATTCTCAGGATGTATGTGTAGCCAAAACAAGGGCATTGAAGGTGATTGCTGTCACTTTGATGGGGACTAATTGGAAAGTGATATCTTCTTCCCTCTATAGTTGCTAAACTGGTAGAATGTAAGCCTAGATATGCATGGAGCCATCTTTGGACCACATGGGAGAGTCCATTTAAGAACAAAATCAATATCTGTGAGAGAGGAGTTGAGCTATCCAAAGAGATCAAATTCCAAATATGTTGCTGGAACAATTTATATCAGGCCATGCTTGAATTTAGTCCATCTCTTGACTTTGTCTTTTAATGACGTAGGCCACTTTCATCTAAGTTAAATTGAAGTTTAGCTTAAGTTTGTTTGAATTTAGTTTTGGTGAGCTGCAATGGAAAAGGTTTGAACTCATTTAAAGAGGCAACTCCAAGAGGCAAGGGGGAATTCCCTTGCCTAATGGAGAGAGGGGACTTCAGAGAAGCCCACACAGAGGTGGTTATACCTAAAGCTAAATCCAAACTAGGGGTGTTAATACTTGCAGAAAATCTAAATTGAACTTGGTATCAATTGCATTTTGGACACACATATTCTTGATAGAGGACAAGGAGTCATATATAAATGTATGGCTTTATCACCTAAAGCAAAAATAATTTTAAGGCCCATGCATACACTTAGCCCATAATCTTTCCTTTCTTAATCCTTAATTATCCAGATTGTACGGTTCTAGGTGACTTCCAAAGTTATGCATCTACCAGAATCCTATATAATAAAGAGGTAACATGCAAATTGACCATCACACCCTCACACAAGATGGCTGGCCCCATGTGGTCACAAGATGGCTACCACAAGATGGTCGGCAGGGGAGGGCAGTTGTGGGCGATCAGGCCAGCAGGAGAGGGCAGTTAAGGGTGATCAGGCCTGCAGGGGAGGGCAGTTGGGGGCAATCGGGCCAGCAGGGGAGCAGTTAGGTGTCGATCAGGCTGGCAGGGGAGTCGTTAGGGGGTGAACAGGCTGGCAGGCAGAAGCGGTTAGAGGCAATCAAGCAGGCAGGCAGGCGAGCAGTTGTGAGCCAGCAGTCCCGGATTGTGAGGGATGTCCCAGATTCGAGAGGGTGCAGGCTGGGCTGAGGGGAACACCCCCCCCCCAGTGCATGAATTTCATGCACTGGGCCTCTAGTAGTAATATAAACACTAGTTCTTGAACCCACTCTGATTGCACTATCTACAAGTAGTATTAAAATACCACAGGAAAGTTTCTCAGTTTCACAGATACCCCCATTCCTCACCTGTAAAATTAGAACAATAGAATGGGATATCACACAATAAATGCCCAGCCTAGAGTACAGGCCATAATAGACAGTTTTAGTTTAATTACCTATAATGTTATCCTGAGAGAATCCTGGATCCTGAATTTTTATGGGAGAAGATATTACATCATATTTCTGATTTAGTATAATACCTGACACAATTTGGACACTCAATAAATGTTTTAGAAGGAAAGAAAAGTTTCTCAATAGATCACTGCACCCATGCTGCCTTCCAAATTTCTTCTTTGTCCACTGGAGCCATGGTTCTGTATTCACTACTCCACACATATTATGAGAATATCTCATCTACTAATCCAATAGACATGTATTTAGCTCTTATATAACTTGACCTCTATGTAGCAATACATCCCCTGGACCATTTTCCTGTCTTAAAACTATCTCCTCTGAGTTTTGAGAACTGTTTCATTTTCACCTGATCATTAAGAGTTGGTGTTTAGGTGGGTGTCAGGGGCTGAGGGAAAGATAAATGGGGAGTTAGTATTCAGTGGGTATAACATTTTAGTTTGGGAACATGAAAAAGTTGTGTAGATGGATAAGGGTGATGGGTACACAACATTGTGACTCTACTTAATGCTACAGAATGGTAAAAATGGTTAAAATGGTGAATGTTATGTTATTTACTGCAGTAGCAAAAGAGATGGTGTTTATTCAAATTCTATCCCCGGTTGTTTGTGTATTTTTTTGTTTTGTTTTTTGTAACTAGTCAGTATTTTATTTTGTAGTAATCTCATCCAATGTTAAACTTTCAACTGTCACTTATACTCTAAGCTATTACTTAAACTTAATTTTAAAATCTATTATCTTTAGTTTCAAATGATCCCTCAGATTCTCCAATTCAGTCATTCAGAAACCATTCATCTTTTGTCATTTACGCCTCTATCTCTAAGCTAACAACTATGAGTAAGTTGTAAACCAACAGATATTTTCATTTGAATATTTGTACAAGATTGGTTTCCCTTATAAGTAGATCCTGAGACTAGGACATGGATGCCAATCATTTATTTGGGTTACAGGAAGCACAAGAGAATTGGTGGAGTGAGGAAAGCGAGGAGTCTATTAATGAGGAGCTCAGGATCATTATAGGATACCAGTGGCCCGGTGCACGAGATTCATGGAGGGGGGGACATTGGGGGGGCAGAAGGGTGTCCCTCAGCCCAGCCTGCACCCTCTCCAATCTGGGACCCCTCAGGGGATAACTGGCAGTCAGACATCCCTCTCATAATCCAGAACTGCTGGCTCCTAATCGCTCGCCTGCCTGCCTGATTGCCCCTAACTTCTTCTGCCTGCCAGCCTGATTGTCCCTAACTGCTCCCCTGATGGCTTGATTGCCCCTAACCACCTCTGCCTCATCCCCACATCCGGGACACAAGATTCCCTCCTCCAGCTGACCATAGGCGCTGAGGCCTGCTGCAGCCGCAGGGGATGGTGGGCAGGTGGTTTCGCCTGGGCTGCAGCCGTAAGTGCTGGCGCCCAGGACCATAGGGTGGGTGGCTTCTTTGTCTCCTGGGCTACAGACAGCTGCAGGTACTGGGGCCCGGTTTCTCTGTCTCCCCCAGGACATGGGGCAGGCGGATTTGAGGCTTCTGCTGCTGTCTGTGGCCTGGGATCAGGGGGCAGGCGGCTTCTTCGTCTCCCGGGCTGCAGCCAGCCTCAGGCACTGGTGCAGGACTTCTCCTACCCCCATAGGCCCAGAGCAGTGGGGGGGGCGGGGCTGCCACCATGTTTTCAGGTTAATTTGCATACTCACTCTGATTGGCTGGTAGCGCAGTGGAGTAATGGTAATTTGCATGTTTCTTTTTTATTAGTGTAGATGGGACTTTCATCCTATTGGGGGCCTTTTATAAATTGTGAAATTACGTAGGACTAACCCCTCCAAAGCTTGGGAAACCTGACACATAAATCAACAAATTCCATCTTCCATGACTTGGGAATTTTGCCTCCTGAAGCATAACAAGTCCAAAGGATGCTGTAGAAATTTATCAAAGAAGGAGGACTCTGATCCAGACTCAAGATAAGGAGCTATCAATGTGCCAAAGAGCACACACTCCAGCTGCCCTTGAGAATTACATGGACCAGGACAACACCAGCACTTGGTACAATGTCTCCTGAGTCTCTCAGCATTTCCCATACCAAACACTCATACATCCCTCTCACACGTGTTCCTCTGTCTTCTCATCATAGCACCATTAACCATCCCAATCTATGTGAAACAAAGTATCACCACTTATTCATTAACTTCTGTGTCCCAGGCACTGAAACACATTTATTTATTGTACATCCCATGTGCAAAAATAAAGAATTTTCCCCATTTTATAAATAAGTACATTTAAAGATGAAGTCTTCAAGTCATTTGCCCAAAATCACACAATTGTGATGAAAGAGAAACAGGTTTTAGATTCAGGTTGAACTATTTTATTATAGATATTGATTTCAGCCTCATTTTCCATTTCTATAATATGGAGAAAACAGCACTTCTTCAAAGCACTGATATAAGAATTAATATGTTATGTCATATATTTAGTATCTGACACAGAGCCTCCCAAGGTAGATGTTTCATACATGTTGATACACTTTCATGGTCAGGGCTGGTCCAATACTGTCTTGGAAAAGCAAGCAAAACTAAAATACTGTAAATAAAGAAGGAAAATCTGTGACTTTTTTTTTTTTTCTTTCAGTGCCTCATAAAGACAGGGATAATAATAGATACTCATTCAAGAAATGAGTGCTCAACATTCCCCTTAAGTGTCTCTTAACCTCCAGAGTCTTCTACTGCAATTAATCTTGCACTTTCACTAAAACAATACAACCAAAATGAAAATTGTACTGCATTGCTTTCTTACTTAAAGTCTTTAAGGATTATTATCACTTCTACTGCAATCCACACTTTTTCAGAGTCTCATTGAATGTGTTGTTTTTCTGTTGACAAAACTTCAAACTACTCAGGGTCCCTGCTGGCTCAGTGCTGCTTCCCTCCAACAACCTCCTGGCTTTCACTCTGCCTTGGATCTTCTTCTCAATGGTTTTCATCCCCTGATCAGGGCAGTCATCCTCTGTATACACAGCCTTTCCTAACCCCTGAGCTCCACAGAGTCCTCTGGTTCAGTTGATAACTTTCCCCTTAGGGTTTACTCCATGCCTTATGTAGACTCTATAATAACACCTATCACATCATCTTGCAAATGCTGCCCACCGCAAGAGACAAGATTATATTTTATGTATTGTTTTATTAATTCTGAAATCTAATCAATGACATAACAAATGACTAATTATGTAGTGTTTAACTAGTTAATTGGATTTGTAGCTCATGCTGGCCTTTCTAAAAGTCTACAAAGAAACAGTCTCAAATGTTTTTATAGGCAGAAGTTACATTTTTAATCAGTCATGAGAGGTAGGTAAGAATGGTTGATTGAGCAACATTTTTGCACAAATTGATCTGAAACTAAATGGAGATGAGGGAAAACAGCTTTCAGGAACTAGTGGGAAACTCTACCAAGTCCAAGTTTATATTGTGCTTTTTCTTATACTCTTATTAGTGAGGACATTCCTGAGCTGGATCTTAAGTTACAGGATGTCAATTACTAGATATGGGATGGGGGATGAATTACAGGGAAGGCACCAGTATTAATAAATGCATGATAATCTTTACTATTGCACAGGTCCCATTTTAAATCCTATTATACAAGGTTACAAACATGGGCTGAAGATAACACTTGGGGCTTTGAATGCCAGGCCACTGAAACTGGAAGACATTACATGTTCGCCACAGTATTTTTCAGTGATGTTTGTTCTTGCTTTTACATGTATTTCTTAGTCTCTGCTTATAGGTTCTGCTAAAGCTCAAACATGGGTGAAGGATAACACTTCAGGTCTGGTCCGTGCTCTCATACAGGCAGAAAAGATTCTATGTGGATTCCAGGCAAGCCACCTGGGTGCCTCAAGGTATTCCTTTCCCCAGCTGTGATGGAAAAAGGCTAACTAAGGCAACCCCTGGCTGAGAAGAGCATAATGACCAGAGATCCAGCAGCATAAGGATGAGGGTGTGGGTCTGTAAGTCATCAAGGCCAGTAGCAAAAGTAGCTAAAAGAAAAAGGAACCTATGATGGATAATGCAAAAGAGAGGCAATAGATATCAATTACAGCCCAGAGACCAATTGTAGCTGGATGGGCATAATTCATCTTCCTAACTTTTATTGGCCAAGTTGTCCTCAAGGAGAGAGTTTCACAAGAATCCTGCAGGAACTATTCCCTGTCCATATATGGATAAATGAATCTGAAGTGCCCAGGAGTAGACAATAGTAGACATGGAGATATACTGCACAGATCCACCTTCAGAAAAAATGTGTTTCCCAGTCATAAAAAATGTGGTCAGGAGAGTGTCTCCAGATGTTATTTCCATCAGAATCTGTCTCTGTTACAGACATTGTCTCACAGTAGGTCTTGTTCTTCCCAAGACAGCTTGCGACCTTATAACTGAGTTAAGTTAGGTGGGTATAAAGCTGGATGATCAGAAGCCTGAAGGCACAGAATATGAGTGTAATGGTACAATTGATGTCACCTGAACTATATATAGCTCATTCATAGATAACCTTGATGAAGACTTACAAGAGAATTTTCTACCAAAGAGCAGGCATTTGGACAGTGTACTTGGTTATCCACTTTGTTTTGTAAGAGAAGTTCCCTAAGTTCAGTTTACTTACTTACTTATTGAAGTCAGGCAGTTATAAATGGCCTGGTTTGCTAGAAAGATTGTAAAAGGAGAAAAATTAGAAGATCAGTAACAAGGAGGTATGGGGTAGCAGGATGTGGATAAACAAAGAGATGGGGGCGTGGCGCACAAGGTGGGAAAGGCTTTGTATGTTAATTCCCACCAGAATGCATTTATCAAGAAAAAAGCAGTAACCATCAATGAGATGGCTTGGCTAGTTGAAGTACACCAGCTTCTATCCTTATTCATATCAGTTCTGGCAGAATTAGAATATAATTGAACAGGCTTTAATGACAAAGACAAAGAATATGCATGTGCCTCCATTAGCCAAAGTAGATCTGGCTACTGCTAAAGCAATGAAGCCCAACTCTTTGTCCCCAAATAGCACCATTCCCTGAGGATATCAATGGCCACGTGATAACAGGTTGACTGAGTTGGATTTCTTCCACCCAGAAGTGTCAGCAATTAATTTTGACAAGAACAGATAGACATATGAATACACACATGTTCTAGGTATATAGTGTGTTTGCCTTCCCTTCCTGCAAGCCCTCAAGGACACATTTTGTGGACCCATGATTATAGGATGTATTTTTTCATATTTCACCACTTGGAATCAAAAACCTATGTATGTTGCAGCATGGGACAATACGATGACTATATGGGACAAAGAACCCAAAAGTAGAAGCTGGGTGGCTCTATGTGCCATCTCTCTGAATGAGCCACTTGAAGAATCTGTGCTTCTTGTGCCCATACTATGAGTGGAAGTATAATTAGCTTCCTCTACAACCAGGTATCTCTCATGCTCTGTTGTGTCTCTTCTGACTATAGCCATTATCTGTCAAATACAGATTTCTCAAGTGTATGACACACATCAGGCCACTGTGACCCCCATACTTTAGTTTTGCAAGAGGTCCCCGTTAAATTGCTGAAGTGAGAGAAATGCATGATGCTCACCGTCTCCATGATGGGAATGAGGAAAAGTGTCTGAACTTAGCGTCTTTAAGACAATGCTCTTTCCTGGACCCTCCAGGACAGATGGAGAAGGCTAAGGGACTGGAAACCATTTGGGATCGCGAGAGTCCTTGTCACCAGTCTTGGTATTGTTCTTGGCTTTTGGGAGCCTCAGAGAAACACAAAAGCAGAAAGCAGGTACCATTTTAAATCCTGTTACACAAAGTTACAAACATGTGCTAAAGATAACACATGGAGCTTTGAATGCCCGGCCAAAGAAACTGGGAGACATTAAAATTTCACTGCACTATTTTTCAGTGACATGTGTTCTTGCCTTTGCATGTATGTCTTTGTCCCTGCTTGCTAAAGTTAAATGTTCTGCTAAAGTCTGAACATTTCTAATAACACAGACACTTTGAGGCCCAGCGAGAATTTGGTTTTCATTATATGCCTCAGATAATGAATCAGAAACTTGACTGAGGTCTTCTAAAAAGACTTAAATTTCTTTTCTGGGTTTTTGATTGGACCAATTTCACCCAATTTTGAATTTCATTGCAAACTGTCTTCTGCATTCAACGGGAAGCTTATTTCTCTCCCAGATCCACTAAACACCTCTCTCCAAATTGCAGTCGAAATTTTCTTAATGGGATGTCAGTTGCCTCCATAATAAATATTGATCTTGTACTCAGCCATTCTAAAATAAAACATTTCCCATTTTCATGAGTTCCACCTGTGGAGGCAAATCCTCCAGGGAAGAGCCTAGTCTTCACCTTTCATCAAATAACCAGCGCTGCAGGTTTCCACAGAGCCAGGGAGAGCTGAGCGGAATTTCAGATGCCTCCTCCCCAAATCAACTGTTCGAACTTGAAGTCCAATAGCTAAAGGCTTATTGAACATGTGTGGTGTTAGTAAATGGGTTGCAAGGATACTCAGATGAAATATATAGACTTAGGGAAGGTATTTATTTTTCTTGATGGAAAACTGATTATTTTACCAAAAACTTGAGAGGTAAATGCCTAAAATAATGTAAAATTTAAACTGTGGGGAGAAATGGAAAGCATTATTTGGTTTTGATTAACACATCAGAGCTCCTTGTAACTCTAGCCTGTCTCAAATTTCAGCTCTCACCTCTATGCAAACTAATCTTCCCCCTAAAAGTGTATTCTGTTACATCTGAGCCCTTCACATTTTAGTGGTTCTTTGTGGTTTAGATTTCCAGTCTTAGTATAGGAATCTAGGTCCTTTGCATTCTGGTTCCAACTTATTCATACACATCTGTTGCCTCTGACTCCTTCAAAGAGAAACCTTTTTCTTAAGTACCATGGCACAGTTAGAATACAGATTAGTGTAGCTTTTCTGTGCCTGTATCTTAAGGGTGTCCAGTCTCTCAAATTATCATATAATTGACAAATTTCATGCCATAAATCGTTGGGCAGGATTTGGGAACAGGTTTATTTAGGAGGTATCCCCTGAAAACAGGATTGCGGGATATGGGAGAGTAAGACAAGGAGAAGAACGCACATTGTAAAGCAGGTTATTATGGTGGACAACGGGGGGCTCAGTGCTATGGAACATTCTAGAGTGAGCTTCAGCATTATCTGTCTGAAGGCTGTTAAGTGGGGACATCTTCCCCTTAATTTCCATTCCCCCATAGTAGGGAATTCACTTGGAGTCATTTATTCACCCATCATTCTAAGCCACCCCAGGTACAGGAGCTAAGTAGCCCGGAATGGCTTCAGAGAAACCCCTGCAGCATAAAATCAGAGTCTCACTCCGTGGGTTTGGAGGTGAGATGCAGTCAGGGTGCATGAAACTGTCCACCAGGATGTCATCTAAATCAGTGGTGGGCTGGGGACATGAGCTGAGGCATTGGCCCATCTTTCAATTGCACTTCAGACCGAGCCCCAGAGGGACTCACATTGCCTTTATTTTTGTCCCTGACTTTGAATGCACTTTATTTTATTTTATTTTATTTTATTTTATTTTATTTTTATATATTTTATTGATTTTTTACAGAGAAGAAGGGAGAGGGATAGAGAGTTAGAAACATCAATGATAGAGAAACATCGATCAGCTGCCTCCTGCACACCACCCACCTGGGGATGTGCCTGCAACCAAGGTACAGGCCCTTGACCAGAATCGAACCTGGGACCCTTCAGTCCAAAGGCCGACACTCTATCCACTGAGCCAAACTGGTTAGGGCTCCTTTTTTTTTAATAGCTCCTCAGTGGTTCACAGGTTCTATTGGTGGCCTTATCAATGACTTCTCTTTTTCTTTCTTTAAAATTGAAATAGTCTTTAATAATATTAAGCTATACATTTTTTTTAATTCTATATTGTTTAAAGTATTATATATAGTACTAGTGGCCCGGTACACGAAATTTGTGCACAGGGGGGTGACAGCATTGTCCCTCAGCCTGATCTGCACCCTCTCCAATCTGGGACCCCTTGGGGATGTCCAACTGCTGTGGGATGTTCCTGTGGGATCAGGCCTAAACCAGCAGTCAGACATCCCTCTCACAATCTGGGACCGCTGTCTCCTAACTACTCACCTGCCTGCCTGCCTGCCTGATTGCCCCTAACCACTCTGCCTGTAGCCTGCTCGCCCCCAACTGCCCCTCCCCCTTGGCCTGATCACCCCCAAATGCCCCCCCCCTGCCAGCCTCATGGCCCCCAACTGCCCTCCCCTGCTGGTCTGATGGCCCCCAAATGCCTTCCCCGCCTGGCCTCATTGCCCCCAACTGCCCTCCCTGGCCAGAGGCCCTTTGTGGCTGGGCACGGAACACTTGCCTTGTTGCTGGGGCGACGATGCAAGCGTCTCCCCCCGCCCCTCAGGCTGCCCGCTCTCAGCAGCTGCCCCTCCCTGGGACTGGGAGACTCCAGCAGGGCTGAGAGGACTGGGCACCACCATCTTGTGGCAATGGGTGCTACCATCTTTGTAATTGAGTGACAGTCCATTTGCATATTCCCTCTTTATTAGATAGGATTACATGTGTCTCCTTTTTCCCCCCATTGAACTTTCCCTTGCCAGCCCCACCCCCCAGCATATGCCTTCACAACCCTAGTGTCTGTGTCCATTGGTTAGGCTTATATGCATGCATACAAGTCCTTTGGTTGATCTCTTAACCCCCTCCCCTGCCTTTCCTATGACATTTGACGGTCTGTTTGATGCTTCTCTGTCTCTGGATCTATTTTTTTTCATCAGTTTATCTTGTTTATTAGAATCCACAAACTAGTGGGATCATGTGATATTTATCTTTCTCTGACTGGCTTAGTTTGCTTAGCATAATGTTCTCCATGTCCATCCATGCTATTGCAAATGGTAAGAGTTCTTTCTTTTTTGCAGCAGCATAGTATTCCATTGTGTAGATGTACCACTGTTTTTTAATCCACTCATCTGCTGATGGGCACTTAGGCTGTTTCCAAATCTTAGCTATGGTGAATTGTGCTCCTATGAACATAGGGGTGCATATGTCCTTTCTGATTGGTGTTTCTAGTTTCTTGGGATATATTCCTAGAAGTGGGATCACTGGGTCAATGGGAGTTCCATTTTTAATTTTTTGAGGAAACTCCATAATGTTCTCCACAGTGGCTGCACCAGTCTACATTCCTACCAGCAGTGCACGAGGGTTCCTTTTTCTCCATATCCTCTCTAGCACTTGTCATTTGTCAATTTGTTGATGATAGCTATTCTGACAGGTGTGATATGGTAGCTCATTGTCATTTTGATTTGCATCTCTCAGATAAATAGTGACTTTGGGCAGGTTTTCGTATGTCTCCTGGCCTTCTTTTTGTCCACTTTTGAAAAGTTCAATGACTTCTCTTAAGATGATATGGCCCTAGGATCTCCAGCCATTATGTGGTCCATGGCCAGCATCCCTTCCTTCAGAGTACAGGGGAATACAGAAATGACCTCGGTCCACAAGCCCTGTACTCCAACCAAAGCTCTGCTCAAGGACTGTCAAGCAGCTCTTTATTTTCATAAATGCTCAGAACCTTCTTTCTACATAGTTCGTCTCCCTACCTCCCTTGTTTAACCACTATCATCATCTATCCAACCACTAGTTAGAATCCCCTATTAACATCTATTTTCCTTATTAGAATACAGCCTATGTTACAAAGTTCCACTTGGCTGCTGCCAAATGTTCTCTGATTGCCCCCATAGAAAATGAGCTCTCCTTTCTTGGAATTCTTATGATAATAACTAAGGGAGAAATTATTTTCCAATGAAACCCAGATGTCAACTGAAATGTTCCGTGCTTTAAGTCTCAAAATCAATGGAAAAAATACTGTTCTCAAACATTTCAGGGATTCTTGGGAAATTACTTGCATTTTTTCCAGGTACCCTTGATTCTAAGTGTCTTCTTCCTCTGAATTAATTCAACTTGTGGATCACCTTGCAGATGGTGTCTCTATTCAGGCACATGTCAAAACAAACCTGATACGTAGCTCTGTTCTCCTGAGTCCAGCAACAACAATAACAATAACTTACCCATCCATCTAGATGAGTCTTGTATTTGCACAGAAGGCTGACAAAACTTTGAATGCATCACTGAAATATAAAAATTGCATTGGCCATTCATTCCAAAGAGGGATTAAGCGTTCTTCCTTATTAATGTGTGTCATTCAATCTGTAAGCCTTCCATTCTGCCAGGCCTCCCTTCACCTCAGTCCTAAATCCTAGTTCATTTTATATGCAGAATTTATTTCTTCCATGCCATGCTCTTAGCTCTCCAATGTTAATTCCAATGTAATCATTAAGGCATTTACCTAATAAGGACAGTTGCTTCTCTCAAAGGAACACTGGCACAACTTGTAGAATAATGATATTTTGCATTCAAAAGTGCATCTGTTAGCAGAAGATCTATGTGAATCTGGTAATGTTGAAGTATCTTCCAAGAGAGCCCCACCTGGTCTGATTCCACTTCAAGGGCCCAGACACAGTCCTACCTGCACCCAGTAATTATGAGACACTGAGAGAATGACTCACTACATAAACCGCTGTGCTCTTGGAATGTCATTTATCAGTTCATAGCAAAAAATAAAATCATCTCGTGGACAAGATGTATTCAGATATCTTGTTGAGTCTTTTCTTCCTCTGTAGCCAATGAACAACTAGAAACTGTTATCAAGTAACCATGAGAAGTCATTGTCATAGAAAGTGAGCACAATAAAAAATATTTGTCATAAATGTTGTATCTCATTAGTGCTCTTTGGTAAACATGGAAACAAGATCTGTGAGAAGAATATCATGGCCAAGGACAATTGGGTTCACCTATCCAACTGATTGATTGGACACTGCTAATATAAACACCTCTGATTCTTCTTCTGTATTACCAGATGTGCCCAACCCCACTCATAATGACACATTATTTTTATTCAAAAATGTTACTCTGTTGTGTGGACATTCCAGGATCCATGTTGTGATTCAGATAATTCTGCATATCTGTCTACTTTGGTTCAGGCACAGCACTCATGTTCTACAATATGTAGCTCTAATCTTTCAAACTCACACTACAGGTTCCATTTTATCTTGTCCCACTCCCCTGATATTTGCCTCATTATAGATATTGTATATAGTCCCAACATTTTCCTCTTCAATTATGAGTTCTTTAAAGGCAGGGAAAAAATCCATGGGTAGTAAGAGACCTATGGAGATGTGCGCTACACTACATACAGCAAGATGCAAAGGAGAAGTGTAGATAATTTTTTCTCTGAAAATGAATGATATCATCTGTGATCCATGGCCTTGAAGATGAATACATGATGGGAATAGCATTGGGCACTTCAAAGAAAATAATGAGACCAAAGGTAACAGAGAGATTGCATCCAAGAAGAGGAACATGTTTTGCCAAATGGGATGAGAAACACATTTAAAGTTGTATGATTGATATATATCATCATTTCATGAATATCTGTAATTGAAGAGAATCAAAGTAGTAAAACATCCAATCAGACATTCTTGACTTTGAAGTGTAGCTCTTTCACTTGCTGCTGAGACAACATGATACATTTCTGTTTCCTTATCTGTACAATAAGATGATAAAACCTTCCTTAGAGAGCTCTTGTGTAGATGACGCTGTAGTTGCTCACACTTACTGAGTGATCACCGTGGTCCATCCCCATCTAGGGATGCTGCTTGTATAATTTTATATAATCCTCTGAACAATACTGAGATAGGTATTGCTACCTAACAAGAAGAAAAACAAGACACTGTGAAATCACTCAAGGTCATGCAGATATAAATGTGAAGCTAGAATTTGAACCCAAGCACTCTGCCAGCAAAAGCCAGATTACTGCACTGCCTCACAAAGTACCCATATCCCACTTAATAGTTTCCCAATAGCCTGGCCAATTTGGCTCAGTGGTTGAGCGTCGACCTATGAACCAGGAGGTCACAGTTCAATAACCAGTCAGGGCACATGCCCAGGTTGCAGGCTCGATCCCTAGTGTGGGATATGCAGGAGGCAACCGATCAATGATTCTCTTTCATCATTGATGTTTCTATCTCTCACCCTCTCCCTTCCTCTCTGAAATCAATAAAAATGTATTTTAAAAAAATTATAAAACAAGTTTCCCAATATGAGACAATACACAAAAAGTCTTTATACCAGAATGTAGAACATAATCAGTACCATTTATCCTTCCTACTTTATTATTATTACATTTGTAATTATTAAATTCTACTTAAAAGTATTAGACTGGGTGTTAGGCAATCTTGAGTCTGGTCTCAGCTCTGTGGCTAACCAGGTGTATAGCTTTAGAGATGTCACTTCTTTTCTCCAGCATTCATTTTTCTCACCTGTAAAAGGAACCATTGCCTATGATATCACCTAAGCTTACTTTCTGCTCCAACTGCTTATGATTCGTAAGTAAATGTAAGGCTACTTATTATAAAGCTTAAAGGCTCCACTAAACAGACTTCAAAGACCTTACATTTTGTTTCCTGAGTTCACAATTTTACTAAGTATTTTAGAGAGGATACCAGATCAGAGAGGAATTAATAAGGTTAACAATTTTATTTGTATTATGCATTTCACCCAAGAGCTGAGAGGAAACAGAAAAACAAGTAGAAAACCCCATCTTCATTTTCCAGAAATTGGCTTAGAGTCACAGAGGTGGAGAGATTTCATTGCCTGTCCATAGTGATCTTGGATATCCCTTGAAATAAATTGATCTGGGGTTCTAACATCTGTAATTTCAATTTCAGTAATGGTAGGTCTGCAGCATTAGCTGCAATTGCCAAAAAAAAAGGGTTGACATTTATTACAGACTCAGACATGGAGAAAAATGATTCTTCCCATGAATACATTTGCCTAAAGCAATGTTAGTCTCAGAGGGAAATCACAAACAGAAAGAAAATGCTACTTGACTACCTTCAAACCTTGAGATCCCTATAGAGGCTGAAGAAGAAGTAATTAACATTCAGGGGAATTGGCTTCTCTTTTCCTTAGCTTACTGTAACAGACTCTGTTGATGCTCTGCCATGTCCCCTTGATACTTTCCATGTCACGTGTGCCCATGGCCTTCTGCTCAAGCATCTGTGCTTCTCTGCCTGGGGCTTTCTCTGGCTGAGCATGGGGCAAGCCAGAGGTGCCAGGTGTTTGATGCTCTCAGGAGCAGTCTTCAGGTGAGTCCACCATGGCACTGGTGGGTATCTCAGCGTCCTCACCCATCAGGTAGAAAAACTTCCATAGATCTGTTCTCCATAGTCATCAGAGATCCTGAACAAGAGGGAGCCCTGATGCCCAGGTCAGTAACACACCTGTCAGACCTCTGACTTCAGGGAAGTAATTGACTGAGAGCTTTGTTCTTAAATCCCACACCACATTTGCACCAAAGTCATTTTTTCCAGTCTTCTTCCAGCCAATGATTGAGGAAGACAGGGATGCTAAGGCATCTGCAATATTCTTCTGATACCTTGCTAGGACTTAAGGGCTCCATGTAGGCCTTAACCCAACATTTCTTAGCAATCTAAGGTGCCACAACCTAACTTTCTTCATGCCCTTTTTCCTTCACAAAGGATGATATCTCCATTGCAACCTGACTGCTCTCCCAGCTTCTCCTAGTCTACCTCCACTTCCTTTTCACAGATATCTTCCCATAACAAAAATACTTAGACATATCTGTTTTGGTACTCCTTCTCAAAAGTCATTGAATAACACTGCTTACTTATATTCTTTATTATTTTCCTGCTCCCTATCAGTGTTCTGGAATTATCTAATATGCTACCAGGTATAACGGTTAATAATGTGGATTATTTTCCAATAGGTAGAGTTACACATATGTTGATATACTAGTATATGTGATTTGATATGTATGCTATTTTGTTGTATTGACAGTAAACTTCAAAACTTCATATGTCAAATTTTCTGTATGTATTAACATCATAGATATTTTTACGCTTCTTCATATGTCAAATTTTCTGAATGTATTAACATCATAGATATTTTTACGCTTAAAAATGTCAAATTTCTTGCCAAAAAAAGAGCATTTGCGGGAAGATTTGATTCATTACTTTATTTTGAAGAAAAGTACTGCTGAAAGTTATTGGATACTTCGGGAAGCTTATGTTGAACACGTTCCATCTCAAGATAATAGTACTTGTGAACGCTGGTTTAAACGCTTTAAAAGTGATGATTTCGATGTGAAAGACAAAGAACGTCCAGGTCAACCAAAATAGTTTGAAGACCAACAATTACAAGCATTATTGGATGAGGATGCATGTCAAACTCAAACTTGCAGAAAGATTAAACGTTGCTCAGCAAACAATATCCGATCGTTTACAAGCAATGGGAAAGATTTTAAAGGAAGTAAAATGGGTGTCACATTAATTGAATGAAAGACAAATGGAAAACTGAAAATTCATCAGTAAAATGTTGCTTCAACAGCACGAAAGAAAGTCTTTTTTGCATCGAATTGTGACTGGCAATGAAAAGTGGATTTATTTTGAGAATCCCAAATGCACAAAATCATGGGTTGATCCAGGTCAACCATCAACATCGACTGCAAGTCCAAATCGCTTCGGAAAGAAGACAATGCTCTGCGTTTGGTGGGATCAGGAGGTGTGTTATGAGCTTCTAAAACCAGGTGAAACCATTAATACTGATGGCTACTAACAACAAATAATCAATTTGAACCACACTTTGATCTTAAAATGACCAGAATGGGCCAGAAGACACGGCAAAGTAATTTTGCTTCATGATAACACACCATCACACACTTCAAAACCAGTTAAAGAAATGTTAAAACATCTTGCCTGGAAAGTATTAACCCACCCACTGTATTCACCAGACCTTGATCCCTCAGATTACCACTTTTCTGATCGATGGCACATGCACGTTCTGAGCAGCACTTCAAAATGTATGAAGAAGTGGAAAATTGGGTCTCTAAATGGTTTTCCTCAAAACAAGAAAAGTTCTATTGGGACAGTATCCACAAATTACCTGAAAGTTGGGGGAAATGTGTAGCTAGCGATGAACATTACTTTGAATAAAGCACTTTTGATGTTTCTCTTGACATTATCATGTTTTTTTTATTACAAAATCTGCATTATTAACTGGCACACCTACTTGCATTCAAATCTCTGTCTCATACTCAACTACTGAGGAAAATAAATTTAAGAAGATCCTTCTTTAAATACACCCTGTACAGTGTAAATTCTATATTCCCTCTAACACACATACACACATATACAAACACATGCAAATACATATATATACACATGTAAATGATCACAATGGAGTCTTCAATATGAATTCATGTGAGACAATGTTCATCCACAGGTTTAAACAGAAAGTGTAAAGAGAATGTTAAATACTGACATATGTGAGAAGACTTCTGGGATTTAGGGGAAAAGCTGAAATAATAGATATATCATGATTGAGTAATGTGTATTTCAACATCTACTCTTCTTTTTCTACTAAGCAGAATCACTCAATAACTCTAGCAACAGCATGAAACTGCTTAAAGCTTTCTCATCATTCAGAGCATTCATATGTGGGGTTACATGTTGGTTTTCCTCTGGACCTATAAGCAGGAACCAGTAGTACGTCCAGATCCTATAGCCATTATATACGATGTGACAGTTTTTCATGACAAAGGTGAAGATAATGGTAGCAAACTGATTTAGCCTTTCTCTTTAATGTTATCACAAGCAATATGGGTAATTACCATGTTGATTTGGAAGGGGACTCATTGGGAGAACATGAAGCCAGTATAGGGACAAAGGAGTTATTATGATCTGTTTGTCTCTTGGGTGAACATATATCCATTTAAATCATCCTGAGATTTGGTCTTTTGTATATAATACTGGATTTATCTGGTTAATGGTTGTTCATGAGCTCCTGCTTAGCAATGGAGCCCTATCTTCATTTGATTCCTTCTTGAATTATACCCTGCAACTTGTAAATTCTATATTCCCTTCACCACATGCACACATACACACACACACCTCTTAAGCCAGAAGCTAGTATTACTAATAAGAGTGTCCTGATAATAAAGCACTGATAATAAAGGATGGCTCTTACACAGTGGTCCATACCTCATCACCTGAGGACTCTGGACAAACTAAATATACCCTCTCCATCCAGAATTTTATCTCAGCCACCGCCATCATGATCAGATGGTATAATCTTATGGTACGTCCCTCTTTTACACTAAACATCTCATGCTAGTCACTTGTGACCATCAGATAAGCCATGTTGACACATGGGAAAACTTGGAATTATGAAGGCATTAATATTCTATGGGGCAATGCTTGACCAATGGGAGATTAGAGCCAGTGAACAAATACAACCCTGTTCTGGCCCTCAGGTAGGCAGGTTGGAGCAAGGGTGGAAGTGTCTGCTGAAGCCTAGGATAGCTGGGAAGGCAGGGCTCAAGGGCTTTCAACAAGAGTTGCAGCATGGTATAAAGCATGAGTGTAAAAGAGAGATGTTTCTCATTGGCCTATCCTAATATACCAAGGAGCAGGCATTCCTTAAGGAACTAGCGCAGTAATTCTGAATCAGGGGTGATTATGTTGCTCCAGGAGAAATTTGGCAATATCAGAAGACATTTTTGTCTGCCACAACTAGGGGAGTTGCCACTGGAATCTCTTGGGCAGAGAACAGAGATGCTGATAAATATCCTACAGCATCCTACAACCCCGTAACAGATAGTCATCCAAACCCAAATGTCAGTAGTGCCAGGGCTTGGAAATTCTGGACCACAGTGATGTTTACAACCTTATCAGAGATTCTCAGTGAATAAGAGAAAATAAATCTACTCGACCTGAAAAGTTGGGGGGATAGTCACACTTCCTAAGCATCTGGCGTGTGCCAGGTCAGCACATGACTGCTCTCAAACCTCACAAATGAGAGTAGATATTATGACATCATTTTACAGAAAACAAAATAAAGTCTCAGAAAGAGAAATGACAGCCCAGTAAATAACTAATTTTAGATTCAACTTGAACCCAGATCATATATCTTCGACTTCAGAGAGAAAGGGAGAGAGAGAGAAGGAGAGAGAGAGAAACATCAATGAGGAGAGAGAATCATGGATCAGCTGCCTCCTGCATGCCCCCCCTGCCACTGGAGATCCAGCCCACAACCCAGGCATGTGCCCTTGACCAGAATTGAACCCAGGACCATTCAGTCTGCAGGCCGACACTCTATTCATTGAGCAAAACCAGCCAGGGCTTAAACCCAGATCTTTTAGACGCAAAGTCCGAAGCTGAGATCTAACTGGAGAAAAAATATGTGAGTTTTTTTTTTTTCTAGTTTTAAAATGAAAACCATTTTCATTGATTGCTTATAATTTTTAACAAAGAAGATAAATGCCATTTTGTTTATGACTGGCTTCATGTGTCAATTTTAGTCTGATCTTAGTAGATTTTAATAAATGTAGACATTATGCTATTAGAATGTATAAGTGTATTTTAATATGGTATAAACAGACAATTATTTAAAGATATAGAGTAAATTGCTCAGAAAATATAAGTGCATTTACTTTGATACTCTAAGGATTTGTTGTGCATAAAATCTAAAATTCAATTCTACTGAATATCACAGGAACTTCATTATGTTTTACACAAAATGGGGTGGGGTGGGGGGAGGAAAAAGGCACACAGTTTTTGCCTCCAAGAAGCTTGCCAAATACAACTTAGTCCAAACTGATCCAAATGTTTGGTGTGCTTTCTCCTCAGAACTGCCTGTGAGATTTCTGTGTACAAGCTCACAGCTAATCCTAGTTCCATGTTTTGCACAAATATTCCATCCACCATTATTGGGTGTAATAACCTTAACCCTCCACTTATATAGTAGGAATGTCTCATGCAACATTCCAGCTGTATTTTTATTATTATTCTCCCCAAAATTATAAGTTTCAAAGGCCAAGTTTTATGCTTATTCAACGATATAATCCCTTACCACCAAATACAGTATCTTTCACATAGAAAATCAGTCAATAAACACTTGCTTCATTGAAATAAACTCAGCCCTGGGGTCAATATGCTAACAGACTGTCATGACCTCAGAGAAGGGACAGGTATGGGGTATTCCAAAGAGTATCTCTGTTTGCAGTCATGTTTATCATTCAGGGTTAGTGGCCCGTATTTTTAATTTACCTGATTTTTCTAGAGTATTGACTTTTTTCTTAAACAATTCTTTATTTACGTCTGAAGATCAAAAATCTTTCAAGTTCATGCCCTGCCTACACATTCCTTTATGAGCCGTGCTCACAAAATGCTAAGGAGCATTAAAAACCCTTGACATGCAGAATGTGTTGTGTCACAAAGTTTTAAGATGGACCAGGTGAAGAAATACATAGCTCTGCATTTATGGAGCTTCGCTAGGTGGAGGGTTAGACTGCTGTGGCCCAAAGTTGAATGTCTCATCCAAAGGGTGTGGGAGAAATTCATTGGAAGAATGAGCAAAGTCTGCCATCTACAGGTCAGCGTGTGTATCGCCACGTGGGTGGCCAGAGGCCCTGAATCCAAGAAGGTATAATAAATCTTGGGTAATACACAGATACGTGATGTCAGAGAGATGATTCCTCTTGTATTATCTGGAGTCAATGCTTTGTTTCTGTTCTCAAATGCATGTATAAAAGCAAAATTTAAAACTGGCTAAAAAATGTCCCTGCAATATCATTACCTTGCAAAATTGAACATGGCAAGCTAAATGTATCTCCCACTTTTATTTTTGTCCTGGAGTTCTGCCCTTTGCTGCATTGTAATTATCTCCATATATGTCTATCTCCCCAGGAGTCAGTTATCTCCTATGGGCAGGGGACCCACAGGATTCATTTTGGCATGCCCTCTTGCCTAGCACAGTGTCTGACACGTGGCAGATCATCGGATGTATGAATGATTAAGGGAATAAGATTAAATGAATAAGAAAGTGAATCAATGGTAATTATTTCTGTATTCCTATTTTGATAACATGGATGGATCTTGAGGGTATTACACTAAGTGAACTAAGTCAAGTGGAAAAGGACAGGAACCATATGATTTCACTCATTGTGGGATATAAAGCAAAACGCAATCAATGAACAAACTAAACAAACAAAAAACAAACAAACATATAGATGCAGACAACAGAATGGTGGTCACCAGAGGAGAAGGGAGCTGGGGGAGTGCAAAGAGGGTAAAGGAAGTCAAATATATGGTGACAGACATCATATGGTGAGCACACAATGGAGTATGCAGGTGCCATATTATAAATTGTACACCTGAAGTTTATAAAATGTTATTAACCAATGTAACCACAATACATTTTTAAAAATCTACTTTAAAAATCTTCTTGTTAAAAAATCCTTACATGTTTATGAATAAAATGTGTAATATATGTATATGAACACATATTGATGTATACCTGTGAATAGAGCTTTGTATACATGTAAGTGTGTATATGGTCACTTATTTTGCAAACTCTGTAATAAATCAAGGGGTTCAAACTTTTTATTAAAATCCATCTATCTGTATATTTAAGGTCTTATAAATTCAGCTTTAGGGTTCCAGCTGTGTCATTTTATCAGACAGAATGTTCTGAAAGATTCATTTTATTTATAAAGTAAATGTGGCCCCAAGGCCACAGTTATTGCTTCTCATTTATTTAGTGCTTTCCACACTTGCTTGTCTAGTTCTAGTCAAATGAAAGGAGAGCTGAGGAAAAAATGTTTAGATAAGATCATTATAGAGATAGAATAAAAAAGAAAGTGGAAAAGTAAGATAAATATTGTTTCTCCTAAGAGACCTGAATTCTCTTCCCTCTCCTTATCCACCTTGAGGAAACTGTTTTGGATTTTTAAACTCCAATTACCTTTTAAAGAAAGAGGTCAATATTTATCATTCAGTGCTATGTACCAGGCACTGTGCTTGGCATGTCCCTGAATTATCACATTTAATCTGCCCAACAGCCCCATACATGGGAAATGCTTACTGATACACCCATTTTATGCACAATGAAACTGAGTCTCAGAGAAATTATTTCTGCATGGCCACACTGCAGCAGACACACAGGAACCAGCTCACATAGGCTTGTGGTAGCCATTGAGTTCAGCGATGTCCCCTTGGTACCTTGAAGTCTACCACAGCGAGCAGGCGGCTAAGGCAATCCCCCGTAGGGGGTGGGGGGATGGAAGAATGTCCATGTAAAATTCTCACTCCATGCCAGAGGGAAGGGACAGGAATGGCTAGGTCCCCTCACATGATAATTATTCCTACTCTCATCACATTGGTGTTGAGGACAAAATCTCCATATGATGAAGATATCAGGTCTTGGGGATCTATTGACATCCTTAGACCACACTTACTTATTTCAGAATGTCCCTTTTTCTTTTCCTCTTTCCTTCTGATTGCAACCTGCTATCTGTGTAATAAAAATAGAAGTTGGGTGTTTTTATTTTTTACTTTTGGAAACGCAATGATAATCTTTACTCTCATGGAGAACCCTATTTTCAAGGACTTTTTTCACAAAGTGACTTCTAGAGGCAATTTTCTGGGCAAGAGAGATGCTTCAATAACAGTGGTGGGATCCGGGGTCTTGGGTCTTCACAGTGAAATTGCTGGGGAAAGTGTCTAGGCTGAGCTGCTGTTATCCCGACCTTGTAAACATTCTCTGCAGGCGCCTGTCTCATCAGCCATCTCAAGCTGCCAGGGAAGAAGGCGGTGACAGTATGGTTTCACCCCGTGCCTTCAGTTATGAGTAATTTTGCTAGACTCTTGTCATTTTCTGGCAGATTTCATGCAGATTTCTGCTGAATTTGCAAACAAAGGGAACGGAAAACAATGGTTTAAGCTGCTTTGAGATTGCCTCATTAAGCTGCAGCCTGTCACAGGCTTTCTGCTTATAGCAAGGAACCTATATCTGAGTTCTACAATGATGTCACCATCTAAAACTCTGCTTCCATTGCTCTTGGGCAAGAAAACTGCCCCATGTGCAAACAACCAGAAAATAATAATTAATTAAATTGTTAGAAAAGGAAAAAGGAGAGAACTGAAAACTACGCGAGTTACCTTGAGAGCAGATTTTCAGTTCTATGGCTGATAGGTAAGCGTGGCACCAATGAGTAGCTTCCTGGCTGTCTTCAAGCCTCAGTTTACCACTCTGAAACTTGAATACACTGATCTCCTTTCTGACTGAGGATTCCACTGAGCTCTGCCAGTATCTGCTGTCCAGAAATGATATGTGTGGCATGCTCTCCAAAATCTTTTTAATTTTGGAAGTATGCATTTGTGAGATGATGCAAAATTCCTGTCAAAATTACCAAGTATGGCCCAGCCAATGTGGCTCAGTGGTTGAGCATCAACCCACAAACCAAGAGGTCACCAGATCCATTTCCAGGCAGGGCACATGCCTGGGTTGCAGTCTTGATCCCCAGTAGGGTGTGTGCAGGAGGCAGCAGATAGATGTTTCTCTCTCTCATTGATGTTTCTATCTCTATCCTTCTCCCTTCCTCTCTCTCTAAAATCAATAAAAAACTAAAAAACAAACAAACTACAAAGTCCAGAACATGTGGAATAAGCTCCTCATGAATTTTCCAGTTAAGTAATCCATCATAACCCACAAAAAAGAGCATGGCAAAGGACAAAGAATGTCACACTAAGATGTAAGAAAGAATCTCAAAAGCACACAGTTTCATTAATTTAAGTTCAGTCATTTACTCTCGAGGACTTGGCTTCCTTATACATAAATTATGATGAAATGGACCAACTTACGCTCACAAAGAGATTACAATAAATTATTTTATTTTCAATAATAGATAATAAGTAAATAAATAATAAAATATATTTTATTTTAGAGATCATTTTAGAAAGCCTGAAGTTCATGGAATTAGTTGTCTCAAAGGAAAAAGAGCATTGGAAGAGTCTGTCCCAAACAAGCACTGTCTGAATTCATAATCCTTGACATTAAGAAGGTCAGTCTGTGCTCAACATACTCCCCTATAAAATGGGGCAGTAAGACCTAACTCACAGGATTAATGTGAGACTTGATGAGTAACCTAGAATATGTCTGACTTATTGTATTTAATTCATAAATAACTGGGTTTTTTTTACTCTTTGAGGACATGGAATTTCATATGCTTGTGGATATAAAAATGACATTAACATATTACATTTTGACAAAGAACAATAATTACAACTCAGGGAATGAATGTCATTCCCACAATATAGCCTAAGAAGAGTAAGTCACACCCAGAGATATGAGTGTCAGATGTAGGGGAAGCCACTTCATGCCACTTCAACCCCCTGAAATACTCACTACGATACATGCATCTTGGGAAAACCATTAGGCTTTCAAAAATATGCTGTCCTATGTAATTTGGGGGAGCATTTGGAGAGAAATAACTAAAAAACATGTCTTGTTTGTATGGTGAACCAAAGTTTTATTTGCTATGAAAGTTATGGCTAAACATTGAGGTCTCCAAACTTCAGGCTATGATTTCGACCATCTCACTCCTTGCAACACACTTTCCAGTCAGTCTTTGTCTCTTAGTCTCAGTTAACCAGCAAGGATGCAAGGTGTGAGAATTTCTTTCCAGCCACGTTTAGTAGGAAAAAGCCACAGATCTCAATGAAAATGAACTTGAAGACAAAAACCCTTTCCCCTCAGTAAACCTTTTTTCCACATCATGTTTCCTATATCCCACTCTTCATAGCAATCCATGGAATGCTGAGTCTGTGTGCCTTTCACTACTGATTATTCAATGATGGTTATAGTGGCTTATTAATGAGTTGGACAAGTGGTGTTTGTTTTCAAAAAAACAAAAGAACCATTAGTGTGAATCCTTGCTTCCTGCTGTATCCACTCATTTCTTATTCACACAAGGGAAACCATCAGTAATGGGAATTAAGAATGAAGAGACCATCTCAAGAGGAAACACAAGCTTTGGGTCAGTCCAATTCAGTCGATAGAGAAAAACAAGCTAGATAGCTAGACCGAAACTGTGAGTCCTGTGTAACAGCACATCTCAGCCTTGAGTCTGGAGGGTAGGAATTCAATTCTTGAAGAAAAATTATAATATTTTCCCTGGGATGTATTAATTCAATGTACAGACTATTAAAATGAAATTGAGGTCATTGCTGAGTCAATTTTCTCTACTACACACATAAACATTCTTTTACTCCTAGGAGGACAGGGCTTGGGTTTATTTGTGTTTATAACCTGAAATCACAATGCAAAATGGGCACACATTAAGGATTGGTAGATAATTGAGTAAATGAGTAAGCAATGAAAATCAGTAGTTGAGTACAGAGTACCTCATGGAGGTATCCAAACTAGAAATTAGAAAATCATGAGCACACAACAGCATTCAACCCAGGGAAATGTCAAAAGCTTTAGTCAAGAGTGAATGTTAAGAACAACACAAGGGAAACTGACCAGTTATGGAAATTAAGAATGACGAGGAGCCCTAGCCGGTTTTGCTCAGTAGATAGAGCATCAGCCTGCGGACCAAAGGGTCCCAGGTTTGATTCTGGTCAAGGGCATGCACCTTGGTTGCAGGCTCTCCCAGGCCCGTGTCCTGGTTAGCGTGTGTGCAGGAGGCAACCAATTAATGTGTTTCTCTCACATCAAGTTTCTCTCTGTCTTTCCCTCTCTCTTCCACTCTCTCTAAAAGATCAATATAAAAATATCCTCAGGTGTGGATTAAAAGAAGAAGAAGAATGAAGAGGACACCTCAAGAAGAAACACTAGCATTGGGTGAGTTCAAACCAGTTACTATCCCAGTGCTGTTACTTATAAATGGCATGACCTTGGTAGGTTTACTTACTCTTTCTAAAATTAATCTTTATATGATTAAGTTAATTTCCTCATCTAAAATTGATAATAAATAGCAGTGATGGTCAGGATAAATTGAGATGATGTGTTTTATAATACAACTAGAGGCCCGGTGCACAAAATTCGTGCACGGGGTGTATGTCCCTCAGCCCAGCCTGAACCCTCTCCAATCCGGGACCCCTCAAGGTAGGATCGGGCCTAAATGGGCAGTCAGACATCCCTCTTACAATCCAGGACTGCTGGCTCCAAACTGCTTGCCTGCTTGCCTTCCTGATTGCCCTTAACCACTTCTGCCTGCCAGCTTGATCACCCCCTAACCACTCCCCTGACAGCCTGATTGATGCCTAACTGCTCCCCTGCCAGCCTGATTGCCCATAACTGCCCTCCCCTGAAGACCTGGTCACCCCTAACTGCCCTCCCCTGCAGGCCTGGTCCCCCACAACTGCTCTCCTTTGCAGACCCGATCACCCCCAACTTCCCTCCTCTGCTGGCCTGGTCACCCCTAACTGCCCTCCCCTGCAGGCTTGATCACCCCCAACTGCCCTCCCTTGCAGGCCTGGTCCCTCCCAACTCCCCTCCCCTGCTGGCCATCTTGTCGCAGCTATCTTGTGTCCACATGGGGGCAGCCATCTTTGACCACATGGGGGCAGCCATCTTGTGTGTTGGAGTGATGGTCAATTTGCATATTACTCCTTTATGAGATAGAATAGAGGCCTGGTGTATGGGTGGGGGCCAGCTGGTTTGCCCTGAAGGGTGTCCCGTATCAGGGTGGGGGTTCCTTTGGGGCACGGGGTGGCCTGGACAAGGGGCCTGTGGTGGTTTGCAGGCCGGCCACACCCCCTGGTGACCCAAGTGGAGGCCCTGGTATCTGGGGTTTATTTCTCTTCTGTAATTGAAACTTTGTAGTTTTGAGCCGAGTCAAGCCTCCTGCTCACTCCATGGCCACAGCCATTTTTGTTGGGATTTATTTATCTTCTATAATTGAAACTTTGTAGCCTTGAGTGTAGACCTGGGTCGGCCAGGGTGGCAAGGAAGCTTGGCTTCCTCCATTGCCAGGGAGACCCAAGCCTCCTGCTTGCTGCAGCTCCTTTGTTTGGGTTAATTTGCATACTTGCTCCCCGATTGGCTGGTGGGCATGGCTTGTGGGTATAGCAGAGGTAAGGTCAATTTGCATATTACATAGGATGGATGATAAATAATAAGTTTGCAAACATACATTAATATTTTTATTATTAATCCCATCTATTAAATAGCAACAATGTGTCAGGTGTGATGATGGGTCTTTTACTCCTCTGATAGTACATATTTTCCCCTCCCAATATATTTTCAATAAGATAACCACACACATGTGCTGACTTAGACCATAGGTGACAGACATGCCACAATTTATCCAGGACTTTCCTATTTGAAACACCTTTTTCCCAGGCAAGCTAGGATAGTTGGTATTAGTTCCTGGGCTGCCCTAACAAAATACCACAGACTGGGTGTCTAAAACACTGAAATTTATTTTCCTACGGTTCTGGAGGCCAGAAGTCCAAGATCAGGGTGTTGATAAGTTTGGATTCTTCTGAAGCCCCTCTCCTTGGCTTGTAAATGGCCACTCTCTCCTGGTGTCCTCACATAACCTTCCCTCTGTCAATGCACATCCTGGGGATTCACTGTATGTTCAAATTTTTTCTTCCAAATTTCTAGTCAATTCTACTAAGCCCTCACCTAAGTGGGGCGGGGGGGGGGGGGGGGGAGGGTCTGATTTTAATTTAATCACCTCTTTAAACATCCTATCTTGTTCTAAGGACTAGGGTTAAGGCTTCACCACATAAATTCTGGAGAGACACATATCAGCCCATGGCACTTTGTCACCTTAGACACAGCCCATAGAGTCTCTATTGCTCAACAAACATCCTTTAAGCAGTTACTTTGAGCCAGGAGGCATGCTTAAGTATTTCACCCAACATCTGAAGCCAACCATCCATACAGATCCTACTCCCATTGCTTTAGGAGAAATGGGGATGTAGGTCCTTAAGGACAAAGCAGAAATTAAATAGACATTTTTTCCTGCAAAAGCCTGAGGGTTACATGTGGAATTGCTGAATCACTTTAGGTGGCAACATCTTTGAAGATATGAGAGAAGAAGAGGATGTAGGTGTGGTGAGAGCTAATAAGTCAATACTTTTAGGTTATAAAACATGAAATAGATGTTGCCGTATCATTTTGGCCTGTACAAACAGAAATTTCATCTATATCATATAGTCTTCTTTCAGTGACTGCTCGGTTCATAATAATTCTGCCTTCTCTGGGAGTAGTCTCCACTTCTCAGTGACCATGTCACTATTTAAATGAACATGCCCTTCATGGCTATAGCTGGTGAATGGAGCTTAATCATGTAATTCAGTCTGATCCACTCAGAAACCCATGGAAGGGTTGGGAGGGATGGAAAGTCATCAAGACTGAGTCATGTCAATGATAGCCTTTCAGGTAGAAGATCCAAGTTCTTTAGCTGTTCCAAGTCCAGGAATCTCCTTGGTTACTTTCTTTTATAAATTGTTGACCCCTCCCTCCTATTCTACCAGATACTTGAATGCCTTTCTTTTTTTTAATTTTTATTTTTCATTACGCTAACCAGGGTCAAATATTATCACTCAAAATAAAGTCACATAAATGAATACTAGTTGCTGCTACTATAACAGGCTTCCCACTTGAGTTCTTTGAAATTAAGAATCTTTTGGGCTTGTTCTCCATTATATCAACAGTGAGAGTGAAGTCCTAGTCAGAGAACTGGAGTTTAATAAACATTGAAAGGATGGTTAAATAAATGGATGAAAGACAGAATAAAAGACACACACATGAACTAAATGCAAAATTCGCTTTTACTTCTTTATCTTCACTTGGGAATTTTTAGTTGATTCTAAAATTGAGTCCTCTCCCCCCAAAACTGGAAAGCACTGGCTTAGAGAGTCATCGGAAAAACATGGACTCAGTGCCCAAAATCAACTGCTAACAACCTCGGATAGCTGAGATATCTGTAAACTCAGCCTTATTCTTGAAAGCTTTGAAGTTGAAAGCTTAGTGGGGGTGCAGAGATTGGGGATGGGCCTTGAAAAAAAAAAACCTGGATAAGCAACGTACAACACTGACATCTTCTAAAAATCTCTTTCCACAATTATTTGACCTTCCACATGGCCAAGAAAATATATCTGTCTTTTGGCATCATTTTAAAAAGCCAGTGTTGACAATGACCTGTGAGACGACCCAATGAAATGAATATATTTTTCTGTCTAAATTTGAAACCAACAGATAGAGAAGGTCAAGGAAAATGAAAATATCTTATCTGCTACTGTTAAAGCTGTTTAGGTGGATGTGGCTACTAGTATAGGAACTATGTCTAACAGCACTAGGACGACCTTCCCAAACAACCATAATTCTTGACCCAGGTTGAGGTGTTTCCAACTAGACTTGTTGCAGAGTCCCTGGAACACCAGACCACACTTATCTGATGATGGTCAGATTCCTAAAAGGACAGAAGAGAAAAGGACTGAGCCAAAACTTCTCTCCCTTCTTTCCATAAGTCACCAGTAATAGGGAAAGGTGTGCAAACTGGAGAGTGCACATAAGGTCACACTAAAGGCTTTTCCTCCACATGGAAACAATAAGCATGGGAAAAGGAAGTTCCTCATTTAAGTACTTTACTGCTGTTTTCATATTTATTTTTTTTTGAGGGGTGAAGACCTTCGGTGTAAAGAGGGTGTGAAGGATTTATAATAAAATAGATCTAGAATCAAATCCTTACCATGCCGCTGAAATCTTTGATAAGTGGCCTGACCTCTCTGAGCACAGATCCGACATCTGTAGAAGCAGTCTGTGTGCTCCCTTACAGAAATGTTGACAGCATAACATGAGATATACCACATAACATATACTGTGCCGAACATGATTTCTGGCACAACATTCAATCATTGAAAAATAAAGAATAATGAAGTTATAGCTTCAAAGTCTACAACATAGCAGTGTCCTAATCAACATTATATTAATAACAACTAACAATATGAATTAATTACGTGACGATCAGTATGTTACACAATTTACATTCCTTGCCTTACTTCATAGAGACAATAACCACAGAATATAAGTATTGATATGTACCCCTTGGTACAGAAATACAAACTGAGGGTTGGAATGTCTTCATAACTGAAGATCAGGGAAGTGGTTGAGCTAGACATTGGTACCCAGGTTGTCAGAGTTCAGAAATTGTACCACTGGCATATTGTTTCCCCATACTCCATTAGCAAAGCAATGATGGATAAATGAATGGGAAGGAGGACCCCCAGGAAGCAATGGGTTAGGGGTTTCAGCTCAGGAACTAAGAAACCTTCATCAGCTTCATAGTCTTGCCTAAGGCTGACTCTATGTTCCCACTTGAAACTTTCCTTTCCTCTTTGACCCTGGCAAGGTTACATCTACTATGATGGATTAAACTTTGTACATTAAAAAAAAAACAACAACACCTTCAACAAACAGCTTCAGGAATAACAGTCCAGGTGAGTAGAATGACTGATTTATAATGGGAACTTTTAAAAGTAATTCATTTTAAAGGTATTTTAAACCTTGGCCAAGTGACTAGAAAAAAGACCTGATTGTAAATTGTGCATATTTAAGAGCCTGAAAAAGGAAGAATGAGTGGAATATATAATATTAGTTCCTTTTTCTTCTCTTTATTTTTTGTAAAGTTACATCTAGGAAGCTGGGATAAATCCCTGAAAGAGACCACAGAGGGACCCAAACTGAAAATTCCTTTAGATATTAAGGGCCAGACCCAGAGCCAAAATTTGGCAAGTCTCCCACTGAGAAAAAGAATAATGATTCAAAGGCTGGGAAAATATCCCTCAGTTTCCTCTTAAGGATTTTTTCATGTTCAAACTGGATAAAGAAGGCTAAGTTCTAAGTCAATAGTGGGCTTATGTAAATGGTTCACGGTTGGTATGGGTGAGCAGAGCAGAAAGGCTAAGGAACCCTGAAAGTTATTCCATTTCCACCGAGGGAACACATTTAAGTGACAGGAAGTGAGATTGAGTATAATACTGAGCTTGAGGAAACTGGTCTGCATTCATTTCTATGGGAATCAGGGACATTTTAAAGTAAATGCTTCTCATGGGTGTATCTGGGCAAAAAGGAATGGGAAACCTCTAGCCACTAGATCCACATAAACTTAAGGGTCTGCATAATGTTGGGCACCCTATTATTTGTTCAAGAATCATAATAATCTTTTTGTTAAAATTCAATGTCTTCAGAGAGCATGGGAACTACATGAGAAATCTCAATGCAGAAAAGGCAAAGCAACGTTGTCAGTTCTGCAGACTTGTTGGCTTAGTGTTTGGTTTGTTTTCTAAGCCTGCCATTGCCAGATGGGTCGCTTGTCACTTACATGCAGAAAAATAAGCACTATACTTGAAATTAGGGATTCTGAGTCTGAGTGCTGGTTTTACTGTTGAATGTCTATGTGTAGTAGATTATATGTTATTTTATTCAAATATTCAGTAATTTTAATATTGCCCATTAGTACCCCTCCCTACCTTGGTCCTTTCCCTCAGGAAGAGCAAAAATCCAGGAAGAGCCATTGTTTGTTTGTTTTTTTGGTGGGGGGGAGGTAAGGGTCTCAAATACATATTACACTGTTTTTAATGGGTCACTGGGTGAAAACTCTGGACTCTAGAAGGCTTCTGCACTTTCCACAATAAGTTGTATTTTTGCTCAAGATAACATTAAACAATAACAAGATATTAGCTTTTGCTTGTTCTTCAGCCCTGATAGGTGAGATTTTTCTTCTGAAATAATGTTAATGATTTAAGCAGGATTTGTATTCCCCAAACATTAAGCAGTTTTTTGGGAGGAGGTTCATTATCTACAGGCAAACACAATGTACAACACCTGGTCACTTCTTCTAACTGTTGAGGTGACCCTTCCTCAAACCCCAGTTTATGCCTGAGATAAGCAACAATGACGAAATTCCATTACAGTTGCTCCTCTCTCATTAGAGCACTGACAATTGGGCTTTGATAGTCCCTAACCATAGAGCAAGCAAAACTTCTGAAGTTACAGAATAAGGTACAGAGATGGCCCTTCTCTTATTATAAAATTCTTAGGGGAATAGAGTGGGCCTTTATGTTGTTATGGTATGCACAATTCAAGACATATTCCCACCTGTTTTTTATTCACTGGTGAGGGAGGAAACTGTACCTTGATAAGTGCCCAAGAAGCAAAATTATCCCAAATACCTTCCAGCATCCATTATAAATAAGAAGAATTGATTATTAATGTAAACCAAGAAAGTTGCATAGAAATGCTAATTTTATAAACAATACTTATTATATCAGTCAGAAAGGCATTAGCTATGCTGTCATAACAAATAACCAGAGAATTTCAGGGGCTTAAGACAACAAAACAGCTTCTTATTCTGTTGTGGGCTGGCAGGGATACAATCCTACTACATTTCTGACTTAGAATTCAGAGTCTCACCATTTAGATCACCTGGTTCCATAGCACAGAAAATGTCAGTATGGAGAATTATATCCCAGATCTCATATACTTCTATTCAGAGGAGACCCAGGTATTTCACTGAGCTGGACAAGCTATCTGGCCATGCCTAATCTTGAATGCATGAAGGAACTAAGATTTGACCATGTGTTCAGAGGAGGAGACAGAAATACTAGCAACATAAACCAGCATCCTCCTTACTGAATGCATGTTACCCAACAGTTTGAGGGCAGCTACTCTTTATTTACATGTAAGTGTATATGTGTATATGTCTGAAGAATAATCATCTTCTTACTTCATATTCAATTTGAGGAATTAGATATTTAAATATAAAGTTCATGCTCTAAATTTGCTCATTTGCTTTAGGTAAACTCAGAGTTCTCTGTAAAAACAAAATTATTCCACTCAGGCTGGGAGGAAAGGTTACCTGGGAAGGTTTTCTGAGGGACGTATAATCCAAGCAAATTTTTACAGCATGGGAAGGTGTTTCAAAGGCACCTGAATGGAGAAACGACAGAAGCATTCATGTTCCAGATTAGAAAAGTATATTTCCCAGATGCTTGTGGTCAGCAGATTCTTGGGAGATATTGATTAAAAACTCACACTCTTTGTCTCTAGTAAAACTTGAAATTTTTAGGAAAAAGAATTGCAATGCTGTATTTACTATTTTAGCAGCCAGAGATCTGACCTTGCCACAAGCGTGCACAAAGAAGTAGAGGTGAACACTCACTAACCTGCACACCTGACAGGACTGTGCATGGTGTCCTGCAAGAGGATTTCACATGCACAGAGCTTCCCCCAGGAAGGTGAACCAAGCCCATCTTGGGAGCTCTGAGCTTGCCCTGAGGCCTTGAAAGAATTTCTCCTGTTTACAATACCTCCTGCTTCCCTGGGAACCGCTGGCTGTCAGAATGTTGAAAAGCCAGACTGCACTTGTTGTAGGAAAGAAAATGCACATGGGGGAGAGTGTGAGGCAGTCAATTTGATAAGGTTTTATTGGAATAATTATCTATATATATAAAAGCATAAGCAACCTAACGACCGGTCGACCAGTCACTATGATGCGCATTGACCACCAGGGGACAGACACTCAATGCACAGGATGGGGCTCCCTCCTGTCTGGATTAGGCCTGCAGGGATCAGCTGAAACTGGCTATCCGACATCCTCTGAGGGGTCCAGGATGGCGAGAGGGCATAGGACAGGCCGAGGCACCCCACCAGTGCACAAATCCGTGCACCGGGCCTCTAGTTTTACAATATAATCTCTGAACACTGGTATGTCCCATTTTTCCCCATAGGACCATTGCCCTGAAATAGGTGAACCCTCAGGAGTGCCCCCAGCACTGATGCATGGTCTTACCACACTGTTGACAATAAATGGAGAGTCATCCAAAGAACATGGCTTTAAGAGACACTTTAATTTTGAATCCAGGCACCATGAGAGAAGATTATTTATAATTGTTGAATTCTTATTTCCTCAACTACACAATGGAATCGATACCTGCATCAGAAATATGTGAGGATTAAATTAATCAATGTAGGATATTTTGTGTTGGTAACAAGCCCCCCATGATACTTTGACATGATGCTTTCTGAAACCCTGTAGAGGAGAGAGTTGATTCCACCTAATTTAACATGCCATTACATATACTTGGTGTCATTGCTATCCAACAAAAAGTGTCATGAAGCTTTACAAGTAACAGAATGTTACCTGCATTATCTTATTTGCATTGCCTGGATGCTTACACTGTCTATGAACGAGCTGCTGTCATCATCAGCTCCGTCTACAGTTACACAAACGTGCCAAGCTCATAGTGACTCAAAGTGACAGAGTCAGATTCATCAGAAAAACTGGACTTCAATTCCATTCTGACATAGCTGTCATTTGCCCACCGTGTCACACATTGTGAGTGTGTGTATTCTGTGGTTGCTTTACCCCTCACTCACTGTCTCCAGTTCTCTAGCATGAACTTACAGGGAAAACTGTCCCAAGAACATCTGCATAAAACTCCATGTTACAGATAGAACTCACCTCTCTTCTCCTGTCCCTCTCAGGGCTGGAGACCACGTGCAGTGGCCCAGGACCAGATGAGCACAGTGTCTGAATCAGAGTGAAACTGAACACAAATCTGTAGACTGACAGCCCAAACTTGAACCAGCCTTGTACAGACACCCATCATCTTCCCAGAGTTCTCACTCCATGTTTCCCCTAAAACCCAGACACAGAATGTGGTCACTGCCTTCCCCAGCATCCTCAAATAGACATATTGATATGGATGGAATTGTGTACCTATACAATATCTTAGAGCCCTAACTCAGGTCCCTGTAAATGTGATTTTATTTGGAAATAGGGTCTTGCCCTAGCCAGTTTGGCTCAGCTGGCCTGCAGACCAAAAGGTCCCGGGTTCAATTCTGGTCAAGGGCACATACCTTCATTGCAGGCTCATGCAGGAGGCAACCAATTGATGTGCTTCTCTCACATTGATGTTTCTCTGTCTTTCCCTCACTTTTCCACTCTTCCTAAAGGTCAATGGGAAAATATCCTTGGGTGAGGATTAACAAAAAAAGAAAAGAAATAGGGTCTTTATAGAGGTGGTCATATAGGATTAGAGTATGCCTTAATCCAATGACTGGTGTCCTTATAAGAAAAGAAACATTTGGACACAGACTAAGGAAAGACATCCTTAGCATCAAGGTAGAGGCAGATATATTGGAGTTGTGCTGCACAGCCAGAAAAAGACAGGGACTTCGGAGCCCACCAGGAGAGAGGCACTGGGAGGGAGGCCTGGGGCAGTGTCTTCCTCAGAGCCTCCAGGGAGGACCAGCTCCGACACACCTTGATTCCATACTTCTGGCCTCTGTACTATGAGAAGATAGACGTCTGTTGTTTTAAGCCCCCAGATTGTGGTGATTTGTTACAGCAGCCGTAAGAAACTAACACACATGGCTGGGGTTCAGCCAGGAGCTCTGCGATGCATGTATACCTGCATCCCGCCATCCACAGCCCTGTAATATATCACACCCACCCATGGGCGGCACAAACCACTGCAGTTTTGTTGGCTTGTGTTGACAAAGATGGATCTATTTTTGCCATCCTAGCAGGAGGGGGACAGTCTGCCCACTTCCCTGCCTGGCACAGTCCCCACTGGGGCAACCTGCTCTTGTTGAAATCATCTGGTTTAAAGAGAAATTCAATGTGTCAGCGCTGCGGTGTTCCTGTTAACTACTGATTTGTTTTCTCATTTGTGTAAACATGGACTGACCTGTGGGCAAAGTCAGGGGACGGGAATCTGGTCAAGGAGTTTATAGGTTGCATAAGTGTTTCCGACACCTGCCCCACATGGTACATACAGAATCCTACATCTGAGCTGCTCATTTTCTTTTGTAAACAAAAGTTCAAAATTCCTAGCACACGGCACTCATTTGAATCCCTCAGGAAAATAGATACCATGCATTAAATATAGAAACTGCTACTCCAACTGAGGGACCCAGTTCATCCTGCTGCCTGA
Source organism: Eptesicus fuscus (assembly GCF_027574615.1). Taxonomy (NCBI): domain Eukaryota; kingdom Metazoa; phylum Chordata; class Mammalia; order Chiroptera; family Vespertilionidae; genus Eptesicus; species Eptesicus fuscus. The sequence continues at coordinate 112,045,560 of NC_072474.1, read as the reverse complement.
GTTTGATTAGAGCAACAGAGTAGTCTATGCTCACCCAGAAACTAATATAAAATAATACTGAATGTTAATTGTAATGAAAAGGAAGTTTTATGTCCACACAAAACCTACACTCAGATGCTTATAGAAGCTCTACTCATAATTGTTAAAACGTGGAAGTACCAAGATGTCCTTCAAGAGATAAATGAATAAATTGTGGTGTACGCAGATAATGAAATATCATCAATCACTAAAAAGAAATTCCCATTATACATATGTTAGTACACTCAATGACATCTCCCATTTCCCTGAGCCTCTGTTCACTTTTTTTTTTCTCATTTTTTCTCTCTATTCTTCAGATTGCATAATCGTTATTGCTTTACATTCAGGTTAGATGATTCTTTCTTCTGCCAGTTCATATAATCTATTTATCCCTTCTATTATTATTTTTCATGGTGGTTTTGGAACTTTTAAATTCCAGAATGTGTATTTGCTTATTTTGTACTAGAGGCTTGGTGCACGAAATTCGTGCACTTGGGGAGGGGGGGGTCCCTGAGCCTGACCTGCACCCTCTCCCAGTCTGGGAGCCCTGGGGAATGTCTGTCTGCCAGCTAAGCTGTCAGTTGGACATCCTTAGTGCTGCTGCAAAGGTGAGAGAGGGTCCCACCACCGCCGTTGCCCTCGCCAGCTGTGAGTCTGGCTTCTGAGTGACACTCACCCTGGGGAGTGCACTGACCACCAGAGGGCAGCTCCTGCATTGAGCATCTGCCCCCTAGTGGTCAGTGTGCATCATAGCGACTGGTTGTTCTGTTGTTTGGTCGATTTGCATATTAACCTTTTATTATATAGGATGATTTCTATCTCTATATTGATATTTTGTATTTGATTAAATATTGTCATAATACTTTATTTCTTAAGCATGGTTACTTCTAGATTTTTTTCTGAACATATTTATAATGGCTGTTTTGCAGCCTTTACTAATTTTGACAGCATGGCCCCTCCCAAGTCAGTTTTATTGCTTGATTTTGTAAAATGTATTTTGGTCACACCTTTCTGTTTCTTTCATGTCTCATAATTTTGTTGTAAACAGTACATTTTGATAATATAATGTCATAGCTCTGGTTATTGATTTTATTCCTCCACCCACTGGGGGTGGCTGTTACTGTTTGCTTGGTCATTTGTTTATTTGCTTAGCAACTGACTGTACTAATTCTACAAAGTCTATTTTCCCCATACCCTATAATGGTAAACAGCCCTACCCAGATTTTTTTTTTTTATCCTGGATACTTAGGGGTCATTCCTGAATGGACATAAAGATTGTTTGGCTAAAGGTTGTTTAACCCATATAACAAATCAAATTTTTACACTTTACTGTTAATGTGTGCATAGTTTCAAGACTGTTACTACAGTTTAGAGGTTAATATTTTTGTCCAACCTTGCATGAACAGAGTCTTCCAGACTCTCAGGGGTCACGTGAACTCATTGTCATGCTTGGGCCCTTATGAGTCGTCCCTGGGCCAGAGTAGCTTACAGCTCACTCAGTGTTTGGTCACAGGTTGTGTTTAAGCTCATTGTGCCTTTGTGACTTCTGCCCTGGTTGATGAGGGTTTGAGCACTGCCTGTGGATGCTTTCTAAGGTGTGCCCCACATCTTTCAATGACTCTCCCTGGGTAGGTACAACCTAACACCCGTGCACAGACTCTGTCTGCAGACCCTGCCAGGTGTTGGTTCTGAATCACAAAGGGCCCTTCATTGCAGCCTCTTACCTTAGTTCTCTCTATCCAATTTGGGGCTGATCTACTATTTTGTTCATACTGTGGAGCTACCAGTCCCCATTTAATTATTCTCCACCAAGTCCTCATTGTTTTTGACAGTGCAGTTAGGCAGGAGTCCTTCAGGCTATGTTCTAAATAAAGTTATTCTCCTGGGGCAGAGCTGTGAATTCCTGCAGGAGTTTTACTCAACTGCAAAGATAGAGACAGCCCAGTCCACACAAGGCGACCCTCACATCTGACACCAATTGCAAGTTCCGTGGCTCCCCAAACTACCCTCAGTTTCTATAATTTACTAGGAAGACACACAAAGATCACTCAGAATTATGATATTCAGAGTTATAGTTTATTACAGAGAAAAGATACAAAATGAAGTCACTCCAAAGAGATGCGTGGGGCAGAGTGTAGGAGAGCTGTCTAGTGTGGAGTATCCATTGTCCTTTGGCCCTGGAGTCACAGACATTGCTTCAGTGCCTGGCAACACACACTGAAGTTGGAGTGAAAACTACAGCAATACAGACTTTATTGATTCTATTGTCATTTTCTGGCTAGTTCTCAAAGAGTAACTTCAGGGTCAGCAAGTCTGAGATCCTCATGTTACACATAATAAAATTGAGTCTCCAATAGATGTCATAACTTGTCCATGGCCACCCAAACCATTGCGGCAACCTGTGACTAAGGTTCAATTCCCCTGGGTCCCTGTGAGCACTGGAATATAGGAGGTTGAAATAGAGCATTTTATGTATTTTAAAGAAAATGTTTTTGTATGGTAAGATAATACCACCTTCTTAAGGACCCTTAGGAATTTCAAAATAGCTTCCTCATTTATTACTACACTCTCTCCATCTATACATATAAAAAGCCAGCAACCAGAACAACTGGTCGCTATGACACTCACTGCAGCCAGCCCATCAGAGGGTAGCGCCAGCTGGCCAACCTCTCACGACCCCTCCCCCCAGCCGGCCCCGCCCCTGATCAACTCCCCCAACTCAATAGGGGGCAGGGCCAGATGGCAACTTCCTGCAGCCCCTCCCCCCCTGCCAGCCCCGCCCTGATTGTCCTCCCTACCCCAATAGAAGGTGGGGCTGGCCAGCCAACCTCCTGAAGCCCCTCCCCCCACCCATCCCTATCCCAGATCAATACCCCCCAACCTGATCAGGGGCAGGGCCTCTGGCCAACCATTTGTGGCCCCTCCCCCCAGCCAGCCCTGCCCTCAATGGGCCCCCACCACCCTGATCAGCCTGCAGCCCCTCCCCCTAGCCAGCTCCACCCCTGATTGGCCTCCTCACTCTGATCAGGGGCAGGGCTGGCCAGCCAACCACTCATAGCTCCTCCCCCAGGCCACTGACCCACAATTGGTCCCCTTGCCCATTCAGGAGTGGGACAGCTGTCCCACCCCAAACAGCCTTTCCCCAAGGCCAGCCCCACCCCCAGACAGCTCCACCCCCAATCGGCCCCCTCACCCAGCCAATCACCTGCGACCCCTCCCCCCAGCCGGCCCAGCCCTGATCGGGCCCTGATTGGGGTGAGCCAGCTGGCCAACCTCTGGCATCTCCTCCTCCTGACAGGCCCGGCTCCAATCTACTGATTGGGGCCCAGCCGGCCAGACCCCACCAGTGCACTAATTCATGCACTGGGCCTCTAGTTTTTTATATGATACCAGTGTATATATTTTCAGTTTTTATGACCTCAGATTTTATATCCATGAACTTTATAGAGCCAAAACTCCATTTTAGCCCTAGTTTGTTTGGCTCAGTAGATAGAGCGTTGGCCTGAGGAGTGAGGGGTCCCAGGTTCAATCTGGTCAAGGGCACATGCCCAGGTTGCAGGCTCAATCCCCAGTAGGGGGCATGAAAAAGCCAGCCAATCAATGATTCTCTTTCATCATTGATGTTTCTAGCTCTCTCTCCTTTCCCTTCCTCTCTGAAATCAATAAAACTATATTTAAAAAATAAAAATCCCATTTCATATGAGAATTTTAAAGCATAAAGAGGGTGGTAACATTCCCACTTGTAACCCAGCTTGTCACACAATTCAGACTAAAAGCCACAGTTTCTGACTTTTAGTTCGGTCCTCTTTCCTATAGGCCTCATTTTGCTGACTGTCCTCTATATCAGAATCAAAAGAGCTTTCCTTCCCTCCTCTCTGAAGCATCAGCATCTGAAAGCATGCCCCTCTAGCTAGTTATTCCTCCTTTAGGTTGCCAGCTTGAAGCAGCATCAGAGCTTTCTGTCATCCTTTATTTTCTTATGCATCAAATAGAGACATGCAGTGGTAACCCGACTTCTGTTTGTTTTAGAAAGTCATTCCTTCACTTTTCTCTGGTTGGTATTTAGTATGCACATCATCTTAGAATTTTTCTGATCTATGAATTTTGGAAGTGAGAGAAAGGTTAAGTGCTATTTCCGGTGTCAAGCTGCTAAGAAGAGTCCAGAGTCTCTCTTTTTTAAAAAAAAAATCTTTATTGTTGAAGGTATTACACAAGTCCTCCTTTTTCTCCCATTAAGCTCTTCTAGACTGTTCCTGTCTTCTCCCCCCACCCCCCTCCCCTTCCACTGCCCGAGGCCCTCACTGTCCCATTGTCTGTGTCCATAGGTTATGCATATATGCATGCAAGTTCATTGGTAGATCTCTTCCCACCCACCCTCCCCTGCCTTCCCTCTGAGGTTCAACAGTCTGTTCATGCTTCTATGACTCTGGGTCTATTTTTGATTATTAGTTTATTTGGTTCATTATATTCCACATATGAGTGAGATCATGTGACACTTATCTTTCTCTGACTGGCTTATGTCACTCAGCATAATACTCTCCAGGTCCATCCATGCTGTTTCAAATGGTCAGAGTTCTTTCCTTTAGAGTCTCATGTTGCTAAGCAGGTGTAAAAGATCAAAATAAGCCAAAAACACATGTGGCCTGTAAACCAAAGCCAATTAGGTATTCCATTACCAAAAAGAATTTATTCAGAAAAAAGGAAGGATTGTTATCCAGTCCACACCCTTTGAAAGAAGGAACAAGAAGCCTGTTTACAGAGAAGAGGAAGTTAAGGGGTGGGGCCATTACAACTGTGTAGAGATCTCTGTTTCAAACAGTATTCTTCCTGTGGGGCTTTCCAGATGACATAGGTTGTCACAGGTCCTCTCTCAGGTCCTTCCAGTTCCTGTCTAGGTCAAGGTCTCTGTCATAAAAGTCAACAAAACATGCCTGGACTAGGGATAAAGGCTGAAATAATAGGCTGATTCCTTCCCCAAACATCCCACCAGTGATCACGGGATGAAAAGTGGCTCACACTTGGAAAACATTATACAACCTTTCAGAGGAAGAGGGGATATTTTGTTTTGTTTTATTTGTGTCATATGACTGTTTTTTAAATGCATACATTGGAACAAGAATGAATATATCCACTGTCTTGCTTATATGAGGTGGCAGATATGACACCAATATAACTTCTTAAGCCTGTGAGCTGGAGCATAAAGCTTCCTTCTTAATGTTTCAATTTTTGCCTCAAAGACAGACACTCACTAAAAGGGTTTAATATTTATATTGTTCCAATGCCAATGTGGCCTTATCAACTGAGATAAATTTCATATGGATAGAGGCATATGTACCACAAAGATGCATGGATTTCTTAAAACATCCTGGAAGGCGCCTTGTCCATGGGCTCACATGACTGTATATTTCTAGAATTGTTTTCAAAATAAATACTTTTGATTGCAAAGGATTAAGTAAGACAAATATCTGTTTCTACGTTGACTTCCTTCTGTCATACTTTTCTTCATACTAGATGACTTAAAGTAACCATGAATTAAAGTAATAATTTTTTGTTCCCTATAAGGGCAACTCTAGAAATGTATCAATTTTTATATAAGTTGGGTCTATTTATGTCACTCTCAAGCAATTCCATGATATTGATGAAGGAACAACTTTTAGAAACATCACTATTGCCCCAGTGCCAATCACTCCAACTGGTGACAAGCTTATTTAGGACCAGAGGTTCATATCATGATCAATGGATCTTACAGTGTCCAGAACCAAAAGTGCATGGGTAGAACAGGAGAAACAAAATGAAATATATGAGGCCAGGAAAATTCTTCTACTCATCAGATAAGTAAAATATAGGTAGAAGTTTCAGAATTCATTGATGCCTAGTCAAGTCAGATGTACTACTACTACAAGAGATATATTCAATAATGTAGCTTACATAATTAAATATCCATCTTGAATTTTTTACCTTTCTATTGAAATAACATGACAAAACGTATCAGAATGTCTGTGCTGAAGGCATGAATCTATAGTAGGACTAAAAACTATTTTGTCTGCAAATAGTTCATGGATGAAAGAAACTCAGTAAAAGTGTTGCCAATTTTTATAATAATCCTAAATACCAAAATATACCTCTAGTATATTAAATTGAAATGTTTCTAAAGAATCATTCATGGAGATAATGAATGTAGAACAATCTTGGTAGAAAAAATGCAATTATCTTTTTACCCCATCCATAAAAATTACATTACAATTTTTTGTAATATAAAGTGGTGATGAATATGCAGCCAAAAATGTAGGGAAAAAAAGAATTGTATATTATTTTTCTATACTTTGTGATATTGGTAGTATTTGTTAGCTTGTTAAAAAGTGGCATTTGTTGTGATGTTTGTCCCTTTAATGAATACTGTTTGTACCTCATTGTGAATTCATAATCTTTACACTTATTCTTGAAACATCTCTCCAACTTTTATTATCTTTACATCCCTAAACTCTCAATCTGTCCTTACAAATGAACATTATATACCATTGCTACCCTCAGTGCTCAGAGCCAGACAAAACCAGGTTTACGAAAGCATTGTGGATAGGTTAGAGTAGAACTTAGCAAATTTCTCAGTGCATTATAAGTACCCAGAGGCCTTGTTAAAACACACAATGCTGGGTTCTGTCCCCAAAAATTCAGGTCCAGTAAGACTTGGATGGGATTGAGCATTTGCTTTTCCATAAGTTCAGAGGAGATGCTGCTGCTACTGGGGCCACACCTTGAGTAGCGGTGGCCTAAACTCTAGAGGAAAATAAATCACTAAAGTGTACTCTGGGAGGTAGGCAGGAGGTAAGGGGTTCAAACTCCTGCTTTGCTGATAGTGGGGGTACTTGCTGGTTCATTAATAATAAAATAGTGGGATAAAACAAAATAATGAGAAGCAAAAATAAGGATTATGTTAAAAGTCTATTTCAGCAAACCAGGAAGAAACCAGGAACAAAATGAGAGTGAAATAGAAGTGCATGAAACTATCATGGTAAATTGGAGATAAGGGGCAAGAGAAAAAATAGAAAAGAGGAAGAACTCAGAAGAGAGATGTCTAAGAAGATGAGCCTACAGAGAAGGGTGACCCATGAGAAATTTCTGATGGGAAAAGGGTAGGGAATTTCCAAGGGCAAGCATGTCTATCATTCCATTTTAATCTGTTTGTGTTGCTTTGTCATAAATGTCTCCTATTGTCTTGGGTATTCAGTAGATCTCTACTTTATATGTGCAGCCAAGCTTGTGATATAGAGAATGAAAGGATGGGGAAGCCAACAAATAAAAACTAAAAAGCTCTGGCCAGTGAGGCTGAGTTGGTTGAGCATCAACCCATGCACCCAGAGGTCACCAGTTTGATTCCCAGTCAGGGCACATGCCTGGGTTGTGGGCTCCATCCCTGGTAGGGGGTGTGCAGGAGGCAGCTGATTGATGCTTCTCTCTCTCATCACAATATTTTATCATGCTTCCTTCCAATTTTTACACATATCATCAAAATGTTTTAAATGGCTGCATTTTAATCTGTCATATAGATATATCATAATTTAACTATTTCTCTAAAAATAAAAATTAAAGTAATTTCTAATTTTACAGGTAATATTGCTGTGGTGATCATCTTTATCTGTGCTTTGGCTCCTGGTTTTAGCTTGCTTACCCCTCTTTAGAAGTGCTTTTAAAGAGTTTTTTTTTTGTGTGTGTGTGTTTTTTTTTAAAGCAAATATTTATAATTTGAGAGTGATCAAATGATAGAAGTTTTCTTTTTAAAGTAGTAATTGGCCCAAATGCTTTGGGACCAAATCCTGAAGTGAAAAATTGAAAAGGTAAAGACAGGTGATAGTGGCTTCATTCCAAAATCATGTGTGCTGTTTCAGAAAAAAAAAAAAAGACACTTTGTCTTGTGAAAGGCGAACAAACCAACCTTACTGCCTTCTGAATAAAGCCGTAATCCCTTTATCTGTCAGGGAAGTCCTCTCCTGCATTCCCTCTTACACTGGGACCCAGGCATATCTGAGCCAATTCTATACTTTCTCACTGTTGCTTTTCCTTTTGTTTCCCTCTGCAGTTTGCCATTTTCTTACCCACTTTACATTGACCAGTCTTATTGCACTCAGCTCAGAATCCCGCCCTCTTATTCTGTCTTGACTTCATGACCTTACTTTAATGCCCTTCAAGTTTCAGTCAAATTTCACTTTGTTGCAACTGATCATTGTAGCTAAAATTAATCCCTCTTCTTAAAAAGAAGCTGAAAACATTTCTACAGAAAACAATTGAAGCACTCATTATAATTTAACTGCAAGCTTGCTTGTTTTACAGTATGTGAACATTCATCTTCCCTGGTGGAGTCTCTGAGATTGTGATTTATGCCTTTATAATTAATCTTAATGAAAATCAACAGAATTCTACACAAGTGACATGTGCCCTGAACATAGTAAAAAAGACACATGTAAGAGCTCTTTTTTCCATGAGTTATGTATGTAATCAATTCTCCCAGCCTCTTTCCTGCTATTCTTTGCATTGCTCCCCATGTGTCTATTAACCCCTATTAACCTGAGTCAGCATTACTAGTTTTTAAGTCCTGGTATAACCATCTTCTAACTAATCCTATAACCATCTGTAAGCCTGTTCTGACCACTTCATGGAGAAGCTTAGAAGGAAAATTTGTGCAAATGGACAATGCCATAATGATCCTGGTGCTGTCTACCTCCAAATGCTTTTGTGATGAGATCATATATGACAGCCCACGTTAAAGTAGGATGCACACATCTGTGGAAGGCAGCCCTTCTGTAGACAGAAAGTTTGTGCCCACCCAAAATTCATAGGTTGAAACCGTAACCCCAATGTAATGATACTTGGAGGTGGGGTCTTTGATACCTAGTTTGATCAAAATGGTGCCCTTGTAAGAAGAGACAAGAGAACTTGCTTCCTTTCTGTCTCTAGGTTACATGAGGATACAATGAGCAGATGGCCATCTGCCAACAAGGACTAGCCCTCATTAGAAGGAGAGCTACTGGCACCATGATTTTGGATTTCCTATCCCACAAAACTGAGAAACAAATTTTTGTTGTTTAACTCACCCCATCTATGGTATTTTGTTATAGAAGCCAGGAGTGACTAAGATATTAGCCAAACTACAACTCAACATCATTTAAACAAGAAACTGGTATCTCACACAAAACTACTAGTACTTAAAATTCTGTGAACTTGAACAAAACACTTTTCTATCCTCCACTTGTATCAAATTTTATCAAACCAGTCAAGACAGCTGCTGCATAATGCCTGAAGGGAGATGTCTACTGCTCAGGCAAAATTTAACATCATTTGGGCAAGATGTTATCAGTCTGTAGCAACTGCATGTGCTGAGGAAGAGATAAATATTAACATATTGCATATAGGACACCTGGAAAAAAGATATGGCAGTAAGAGAAAAGGCACTGGACTAGTTATTAAGAGCTTTAAAGTTTCTCAGACCTAGCTTTAAATTCTAGTTTTGTCACTGGTCAGCTATTTGATTTTAGGATGGACACTCAAAATCTCTTTTCTCATTCTAAAATGTGGATAATTATACAAAATACAATTAAGTATATAAAATAATCCATATAAATGTCTAATATGGATTGAATTGTGTTCCACCAAAATTCATATGCTAAATTTCTAACCCTTGGTACATCTAAATGTATCTGCATTTGTACAAGGTCCTTAAACAGGTGGTTCAGTTAAAATGAGGCCATTAGGAAGGGTTATAAGCCAATTTGACCAAGTGTCCTTATCAGAAGAGACTAGGATTCCCACACATTTAGGGGAAGACCATGTAAAGACACAAAGGGAACACGACCATCACCAAGCCAAGGAAAGAGACCTCAGAAGAAACCAACCCTGCCAACACTTTGATCGCAGACTTCCAGCCTCCAGAATTATGAGACAATATCTTTCTGTTGTTTGAGCCATTCCATCTTTGGTACTTTGTTATGGCAGCCCTGGGAAACTACTATACATCTTCAGCACAGAGTCTGCATATAGTATGTTTCTAATACATGTCAGTTACTTTTGTTTACTAGTATATATTGTTTATAATATAGCATGAAATATATAATTTTAAAATATTAGTTATAGCTAGATAAATAGCTAGATATGACTTTTTGCTTAAAATACTCTAGGTGAAATTCTTCTCAAATTAAGCATTTAAAGAAGAAACACATACATCTGTATTCAATACTCAGTCAAAATATTGCCATGGTGATGGAATATATTTTACTGAGTCTTTTTTTTTTTTTTTTTTTTCATAAAAAACTTGGGAAGGTCTGCAAAGCCAAGAGCCCCAGCCAGGTATGAGGGTAAAAGCGGTGCCAAGATCTTCCTGTCAGGAGAAGCCAGAGCTGCTGCTCTGTCAACAAAAGTGATGGATAGAGCGGCCAGAGCAGTGCATGCAGGAGCTAAGGTGCCATCTGGATAGGTCCAAAGGCATGTCAAAAGGAAAACACTGCCTCAGACAAGAACAATTCAGAAGAGACCATCCTTGCTAGGAGACAGCGTCGACCACACTCGTGGCTAAAACAATGTTTTTCGTGACTCGTTCCCCATCTGATCTTAGACTTTAGTCAACACTTCATCTCTGTGGCTCATCACTCCGGCCCACAGCCAGTTTAAGCCTCTCTGGGTCTTGGTCATGTCATTTAAAATGTGTGTTCTAAAGGCACCCATAGTGTGCCAGGAACTATGTCATATACCCCTGAATCTCAGAGAGGAACAACCGTAGGAGGGAGAACTGAGACACACATGCAGGTGTTCTCATTGCAAGCCCTGCTCTCTTTCAAGGCAGGTTACTATGAGGATGATGAGACATATCTTATATAATAAAAGCCTAATATGTAATTCGACCAAATGGCAGAATGACCGGTGGAATGACCGATCGTTATGACGTGCACTGACCACAAGGAGGAAGATGCTCAACGCAGGAGCTGCCCCCAGCCTGCAGGCACCAGGCCAGCCAAAGTGGATGCCAGCAGGGCCCTCCCCCCGAATTGCCCTGCCGGTTGCCCCACAGAGGGAGACAACCGGAGGCGGCAGGGAGCGGGGCGGTAGAGCGGGTGGTGCCAGGCCAGCCAAGATGGGTGCCAGCGGGGCCCCCCCATTTGCCCCGCCGGTCGCCCCACAGATCGGCTCTGATCGCCAGCCAGGCCTAGGGACCCTACCCATGCACGAATTTCATGGATCGGGCCTCTAGTAAATGCATATTGAGAATGTGTTGGTTTGAGGGTAATAAAAAAATGAGTATGAAAGTATTCTTCTTGCAGACCTAGCTGGATTGGCTCAGTGGATAGAGCATCAGCCTGCAGACTGAAGGGTCCTGGGTTTGATTCTTGTCAAGGGCACATGCCTGAGTTGTGGGCTTGATCCCAAGTAGGGGATGTGTAGGAGGCAGCCAATCAATGATCTCTCTCATTATTGATGTTTCTATCTCTCTCTACCTTTCCCTTCCTGTGAAATAAATAAAAATGAAAAAGAAAGTATCCTTCTTACAGAGGCAATAAAGAAGAATAAGATAGTTTTATTCCCTTTTCTTTCAATTTAGGGAATATAATAATGACCCTTCCCACTTCCACACGATTCTTATAAGGTTTAAATGAGAATATGCATGCAAAAGGATGCCACTTTATTTTAGTAAATACTGAAATTGAATGACCTGGCTGGGCAGCTGAGCCCAACAACCTACTAAATTTGTAATTAAGGGCACATTTCTTAGGTTCTCTCAGCCTCAGTTTTCTCATCTGTGAAGTAAAAGTTATCACAGCTTTCTTTGCAGGGTTTTGCAAGGATAAAATGAAGGAATTGGCTTTCAGTGTCTGGGATATAGATGACACTAAGTTGTTCCAATGTTCTATCTCATCTATATAATTGTTTGGTGGGATTGCATTTCTGGACCCACCCCATCTTTTACAAGAAAGTACACATCTCCACAACCATTTTAGTTTTTATTGTTGTCCTTTTCTATCTACTCTGAAGGGGACTCAAAAATACCCCATTGGGCACTAATATTGTTTGGGGTGAATATTAGAAAATATTAACAGCCATTTGATGGATCTGAAATTGACCTCAAGAGGTGTCCAGTATTTTCTTGTGTAATTTGGCTGCATAGGTTTCCCGCTGTTTTTCCCTGCCTTCCATGTTGGCATGTGATATGAATAAGGAAATAAGGAAAAAATAGATCTGGGGCCAAAGCATATTCTGGAGTCTGGCTTCATCTCAGGGAGCCTGAGGCTGCATCTACTATGTGCCAAAACAACCCATCGATCCAGAAAGAAAATATGTCAAGCTTCTCATTTGCCAACAGTATCGAACAATTAACCTGATTCAATGAAGAATGGTTTTCATTTCTTTATGACCCCCTCTTTATCTGTTCCTAGATTGTTTATGGTTATGACAAGCTCTGTTGAGTCATAAAAGGAGAAATTTAACTGAAAATTTGATTTCCATTATCTATGTTTTTAACTGGATGGGCTTAGGAGAACCCAAACATTTCACTTGTGTGTGTGTGTGTGTGTGTGTGTGTGTGTGTGTGTGTGTAGTAATGATTTAATATGGAGCCACAGTCTATTCATTCCCAACACAAATTCAGCTATGTTATAGTAAATCAGGGAAATGAAGCATGTTTCATAAATTCCATCACTATTAAAATAAAGGTCATGTTCAAAGGAGGGGCCCATGAACTGGAAATTAATGCCTACTTTTAAATGTTTAGGGATTAAAAATTTAAATTGCACAGATCAAGTCTGTTAATATGGAAATGCATAATTTGAAGTACTGGCAGACTCAATAAAGAGGATTCCAATGAAGGAGGAAAAGTTTTAAAGATTTCTTCAGCCTACTGTGAGTGCAAATCACTTGGGAAGCTCTTTAATAATGCAGATTCCTGCTCCTCAGCTAGAAGATTTAGAGTCAGCAATCTGAGTGGGGCCATTGATTAAAGCTCCCAGGGGTTTCTGAGGATCACAACTGCAAATGAAATTGTTGTATATCATCTGACTTGCTTCCTGTCCTCTCCTCTGGCTACCACCAACATCTCTGATGTTCCCTGCCTCAGAATCTTGTCACAATCCCTGCCCTTCATCATAGGGATTAAAAGGCTCTCATATTTGTAACTCCTATTACTGAATATCCAATCATCTGTGTGCTTAGTGTCAAATGCAAATAATTTAGACTGTGTAAAGAGGAACTTCATTTAAACAGACTGTTGTAAGAGGGCAGAAAAGAAACACAGAGTGGAGGGAATTCTTTAATTATGACTATTTTCCAGGATTATGAGGCTTATGTAAAGTTCTTCACTCGTTAGCCAGTCTTTGACCTTGAAACCCACTTAATAATTATTGAACACCTACCATGTTCCTGAAGCTGCCTGTGATTCAGGAGATGCAAATGTCCCTGCCATCAAGAACAATGCAGTCTAGTAGGAAATATAGGTAGGTGTGAACAAAGTTGGCCCCAAAATGCAAGAAATTGTTTAATTTAAGAATGTGTAGGCTGTTCTGTTGGGCAGGAAGGAAGGGAAACTATTTTTCTTTCCTTCCCTTAGCTAGGTGAAATAAGAAATATCCATTTGTTAAAATTTTTGGTATCTTATCCCTCAGTCTTCACTCCTCCCCAAAATTGTGACTGACTGAAGAGCTTGAGAAGAAATACTGAGAAATTTTGTCTCACTAAAAGAGACCATGTTCTCTGTTCTGCTTGTGACCTTGTGATGATTTATTTGGTAAGGTCTGGGACCTTCCAGGGAGGTCTATGGTCCTCCCTGTGAATGGAAGCATTGCATCCCAACAATTATATCCTGTTTCTCTGGCACTGACCACCCACCTCCCTTGAGCTCTGCCAGTTGACTATACTCCCATTGGCTCTGTTTGGCTGCCTCAGAACCCTCATACCCAACCCAACATTGTTCTTTGTTCCCCAACACATCGGACTCTGGATGCTGTCTTCTGGTTGCCTGACTGCACTCCTCCATCTGTCTCACTGTTTACTGGGTGAATAACAGATAATTAGCATAGTCCTCTCTTATTATATAGGATTACTTTGAGTCAAAAACACTTCCAAAAATCATGGAAACATTTAAAAAGCATGGACTTTGGATTGAGACCACTGATTTAGCCTAACTTTTTTCATCTATAGATAGGATGGATATCTACCTTGTATGGATATCACAAATACAGCAGAAATCAATTTAAAGCATCTGGTGTATTTATTGTGACTTCTAGTTGCAATAGACAGAAACACAGTTCAAACAACTTCCACAAAAGGAAATTTTTTGGAAGAATACATGAGTATCTCCCAGATGAGCCAAACAACTAAACTTCCCAAAAGCAGGAGTCAGAGCAAGCTAAAGACAGACGACTGAAAATACTTAGGACTCTTTCTTTCACTGTCACCATACCGTTTGGGGTGGGGGGTATGTTGTCTCCATATGCTCCTACCATATTCTGACTTTTCCAAGGAGCGAGGCATATGTGGTCACAGGCAGCTTGGGGCTACAGCAGCATAAAGTCCTCAAGCCAATGGAAATGTCTTCTCTCTCTTACCCCCAAAGTGAAACATTCTGGAGAAGCTTTCTCATTGACCTATTCTGAATCAGATTCAAACATGCCAGACAGGGAGTTGAGACAGGACAGATCTTTTTTGAAATATGTTTGGAAGAAACAATTCACTGAAGTAGATGCAATTCAAGAAAGACAAATCAATAAGGGTTCACCACATTTGGAACAAATTTTGGGTACTCAGCAATCGGTGCCATAATATATGCAACATCATGTCCTTATTAAATTATTGAGACCCTGATTAATGGTCCTTGCTCTAATGTAAGTACATTTATCATAAGTAAGTTGATTAAATATCAACAGATATCTTTATAATAAAATATTACTGATAGTCTATCTTAAGACCACCATTGGAAATTTTAGATGGAAACAGGCTAAGCTTACCCTTGTTTCCCCCTGAAATCCTGACCCATAAGAAAAGATAGACATCACTGTCAAGTGGAGCTC
The DNA here is from genome assembly GCF_027574615.1 of Eptesicus fuscus. Lineage (NCBI taxonomy): Eukaryota > Metazoa > Chordata > Mammalia > Chiroptera > Vespertilionidae > Eptesicus > Eptesicus fuscus. Next base: position 112,030,504 of record NC_072474.1, on the reverse strand, counting down.
AAGGTCTCAGGTTTATTAATGGTTGAACCAGAATGAAATTACTCCCGAATGTATAGTTTCTGATAAACTTTAACAGAGGACAAGCCTTTAACATGAAAACAAATAGGTGTTTTCACTCTCAGCTCTGAAGCCCTGAGGGGCATTGTGCAGGTCTTACAGAATTCCTACACCAGTAAAATACTGCCAAGCTGCAGAGACTCTGGATGTACTGACAGAGGCCTGATCAATATAACAAACAGAGAAAAAAATGTAAGGTCAATAGAGAAGGCAAGAAAGTGCAGACACCCAGAGAGTCCGAGTCCAGGCTGGGATCAGAGGTCAAGAGGCTCGGAGCATGGCCTTACCACACTATCTCTACTCTTTATTGAAATGCATCCCAGTGCAGGCAAGATATTTACTCCTCCTGCCTTGGGGAGCAAAGAGAGACAATGAGTCTTCCAAGCCTATCCCTGAGGGCAGATGGAGCCCAGGCATGCCTACTGTGCTGTAGAGATGCAAGGAGAGGAGGTAGATTTCCTTCTAAACATGTTTTTGACATTCACTTTTATCCTAAAAGATTGATGAATGCCTGACCCCACCTCCTTATCAACTTCTTTTCCAACCAGTTCTGGATGTTTACATCAGTGTCTCTCCAGCTCCCTCCAGAGCAGGTGACCTGTATTACTACATCACATGCCAAAGAGAGAAATACCCTTTGCTACCTAGTCTCTTCCCCAGGAGTGATTGGGTTCATTGCACAGTGCAGGCCAGTTCCAACTGTTCCTATGGCATAGCCCAGTGTGCCCCAAAGATCATCCATTAAAGGCAGGCCCTTTTCCTCACTCATCACATTGCCACTGGAGTAATAGTGCCTTTTGTTCCTAAGGCATGTACCAGTTCTCTACTACCAAAGAAAGACATGGGACTATGACCTTTTTTAGAAAAAGATTCCAGCTGAATATTGAGGTCAGCTGTAAGAGCTCACATGACCATCACTTACTTTGGGTTTTTAACAATGATAAAGTCCGCCTCCCTGGTGATTAGGTTGCTTTTAAAAATTGCCATTCCAACTTAGTCTGAAGTTTAAACCAAGATTCTAAAGAGCCCAACTGGCATGGCTCAGTGGTTGAGCATCATCCTATAAACCAGGAGGTCATGGTTCTATTCTAGGTCAGGGCATATGCCTGGGTTGCGGGCTCAATCTCCAGTATAGCGCATGCAAGAGGCAACTGATCAATGATTCTCTCTTATCATTGATGTTTCTATATCTTTCTCCCTCTCCTTTCCTCTCTGAAGTCAATGAAACCATATTTTTTTAAAAAATAAAAATAAAAAGATTTTAAAGAGATGATCCCAAATGCATGTCTTAGTCCATTTGGGCTGCTATAACAAAATACCAGGGACTAGGTGATTTATAAACAACAGAAGTTTCTCACAGGTGTGGGCAGACTCAGTGTCTGGTGAGGGTCTGCTTCCTGCTCTGTAGATGCTGTTTTTGCATTGTGACCTCACATGGTGGAAGGAGGGTGGGAACTCTCTTGGCATCTTTCCTAAAAGCACCACTTCTATTCATGGGGGCTCTGTCATCATGACCTAATCCCCTCCCAAGGGCCCCACCTCTGAATGCTATAACCCTGGGGGTTAGGATTTTAACATATGAATTTTGGAAACACAAATATTTAGTCATTAGCAATTCATTTATTTGAATTCTGCATATATATATATATATGCATTTAGGATAATCTTTCATACATATATGAATATTTATGTATTTTCCTCAAGTTGTATGGTAATTATGCATATCTGAAGGATTTTTTCCAATGTTTACAAAATTTAAATGTTTTAAATGAATTAAGAATAAGTTATGCTTTTGGGATTCTTAAGGTATGATCTTATTCTGTAAAACAGCAGTATAAATAAATATGAGAAGTCCTGAGAGGGTCACAACAAGCTCTGCAGGGCAATGGGAAAGTGAAATCCTTTCCATGAAGAGTATGTTTTCACTTGAATAGTTAATCAAAGGTGATTCAGAGTTAGTTCAAAACATGAATTACTTTTAAAGATTTTTTCCCAAGTGTTTTAAACAGAATTTCCTTAGCTCAGTGCTAAAAATTTGAAAATATAAAGAGAGACAAACAGCATGAGAATTCCACATTACTATTTTCACAAGCAGCACCAGGAAATAACCACAGCAACATTTTGTAAAGATTATGATATAGTTTTCGGGTTTTATAGAATCTGTGTTTTTTCTTGCCTTTGTTTGTGCTTCTTATTGTAGTGATTTAATAAGTACACAGTCTTTTTTTCTTCTACTGGTGGATATGCTTAGCTTTGAAAAAGGCCTTCATACAACTGAAAGCAACAAATGAACAAACAAGGAAAACAAACAAACAAAAACTCAACAGACAACAGTATGGTGGTTAGCAGAGGGAAGAGGGGTGGAGGGACAGTACAGGGTAAAGGGGGTCAAACATATGGTGACCGAAGATGATTTGACTTTGGGCGGTGACCACACAATGCAATATACAGATGATGGATTATAGAACTGTACACTTGAAACCCAGATGATCTTATCAATCAATGTTACCCAATAAATTTAATAAAGTGAAATTACTTTCTTTACTAAAAAAAAAAAATCCTTTTGTTTTTATTTGTCTGATTTTTCAAGAACAGATTAAATTCCCTCAGAACCTGATCTAATCCTTGTTTCCAAGATTAATAAGGAACTCCAAAATTCAATATTAAGAATTCAAACAACCTAATTTAAAAATGACAAAATATTTTAACAGCCCCTATACACACATCAATATCCTAGCTAATAAAAGAGTAATATGCAAATTGACCGTCACTCCAACACACAAGATGGCCGCCCCCATGTGGACACAAGATAGCCACCACAAGATACCAGTATATATGTACCAAACTGTCTAAATTTAGAAAGATAGGTAACATCAAACTTTGGCAAACATGAGGAGAAACTGGAACTATAAAATACATTATTATCAGGAATGTGAAGTGTGTTGTTTTTTATAACCACTTTAGAGAAGATTCTGGTAACCTTTCATAAAAACAAACATACAACTGTTCCTAGGTGACCTACACATTTCTTTCCTACGCACTTACCTAAGAGAAACGTAAACATATTTTCACAAACACAGGCAAAAGTTGTACACAGACGTTTACTGCAGCTTTAGTCAATACAGAGCAAAACTGGAATTAGGAAAGTGGACAAACTACTTCACTTGTGCAAAAGAATGCCACCCTGCAATGAAAAGAAACCAACTAATAATATGAGTAAAAACAAGGGGATCTCAAAATATTTGGGGAGTGAAAGAAATCTACAACAGAATACAAACTTTGTGATTCCATTTATATGAAATTATAGAACAGGTAAAACTCAGGTTGAAATAATCAGAACAGGAGGTGCCTCAGGGAGGGGAGGTAGGGTAGGAGTTAGGGTTAAATTGGTACCTGGCCTTGTATAGTAACATTTGTTTATTTTATCAAACATAAATTGTGTATCAAAAGATAAAATCACTCTAAGCAAATATTAAACATTAATTAATAATATGCATTATTAATAATCTAGTGCACAAATGTCTACAATTTACTCTAAAATGTTTCAAAATAAGCTAGATTGATGACTGCATAGAGAAATGAATTGGGTAAGGAATTATAGTAATATTCAAGAGGTAGTATCAAAAATGATATGCATTTGGCATTCACTGTAAAGTTTGTAAATTGTTGTATATGTTAGAAAATTTTTACCTGGTATAATAAATATTGGAAAAAAATCTACACATTCTTTGTAGATGTTTACTTATTTAATTTTTTTTTGCCAAGCTAAGATTTTTGCTCAATAAGTGCAAGTATTCTGAGTTCAGGAAAGGTAGCTGTATTTATACCTTAATTGTTATTATCTCATCCATGTGTTTTGATTAGATCTTCAACTCTCTGAAGATTCCATCTGATTATTTGCCTTCTAAATCCATCACCTTTCTGTCATTACTTCCACCTCCTTACCCATTTTCCTCTAGCCAACTACTTTATCTACAAATGATTACTTCATCTTTCTGCATTATCAGCTCTTATCCTGCTGTTCCCAATGCCAATGTACACTTACCTACTCGGTTTTTAATTTCAAGCTCTTTTTGTTTTGCTCACTCAGCTCCCTTTCCAAGCAGATTCTTACCAGCCACCTGTCCCTTCAGCGCAGTGTTTTTTCTTTCTCCTATAATGTTTTAAAGTCTTATTTCAGAGTTACTCTTCTCTTGCTCTTAACTCAGAATACAAAGCAGATGCTTTCAAATTTTACTTTTGTTTCATCTGTGGAGTCTTTTTAAAGTTCTCTTTCTCTTCCATCACGAGTATAGTAACAAATTCCTTTTTCCATTCAATGTGTTTTAAGACCACTGCCAGATGCCTTAAAGGAATTATACAAATTTTAATGAGAGTTATATCAATAGCTAATGTGTGCCAATACCAAAAAGTGCCAGAACCAGCCGAGTGACCAACATGATCCTTGCTGTGTGCACACAAATCTCCTCTCTGACACTGACCATGGGGTTCACAGGTGCCAGGGAACATGGAGATCTTGAGTGCAAACATCACCTGGCACATTGTCCAAAACATATGGTCCCAGACATCCCTTGGGGAGTCTGATGCAATCGTCTGAGGACAAGCTCAAGAATCCATTGTGTTTTTTAAAGTGATTGTTGTCCCAAGTGATCCTCATGGTCAAACAAATTTGTAGTTAAAGTGAATTGTCTGTGGTTACCTAGAAACATCCTCTCGTAAGAATGAAAGCCTAGCTCCCCAGGCTCCCAGGCCAGACTTCTTTCACTGCATTATCTCCTTGAAAGAAATGTTCAAGAGGTGAGCACAGGTTATTGTGCTGCCCTGGTTGGAAAAGGGTAAGGAGGATGTCCAGTTCCTTCCTGCAGCAATGTCAGGTGTCCTGGGCTGTTCTCAGGGCAGCCGTTTAAACCTCAACCCCAAGCACTGCCTGCATGGAAATTCTAGAACAAAAGGGCTGCGTGTCGAGCCTGATGAGGGGTAAAATCAAATCCATGGAAACTCTTGTCACAGTCACCAAAACCGCTTAGCCAGCTGCAGGAAGCAAGCAAATCCACTGACACATTAACTCGGGCAGAAGGTTCCAGCCCATTGGCAGCCGGCTCACTTGTTTTCCCATTAGGGCTCAGCAGCCTCTACCTGGGCTGCCCGCGCAGGTTCCCACAGCGTCAGGACACCATGGAGATGCTGATGGATTTATGACACGCGGCCCTGATGACTCAGTTACCAAGCCTTGCGTGCAGGATTCCAGAAGCAGGAGGCTGGGGGCCCGGAGAGGAGAGGCCTGCTGAATAGAAGTCTCCGCTGAAGTTCATGTTTAGGCAGCAGCACCTCTTACAGATGAAGGTCTCAGAGATTGGAGAGTGTCCTATGGGTGTCAGGAGCAGGGGCCACGCCTTCTCACCTTGGTGCTTCCTGTCTATCCAGCCACGAGGAAGCCACCTGGTGCCTCTGAGCCTCAGTTTCCACAGGATTGTTGGGATATGGCATGTCACAGAACCATAAAGATATATTGTTTCATTCTGTAGTATGAAAAAGAACCTTTATATATCCTAGGAGCCAAAATTAGGCTATTTTTGAGCAATCATTTCCTTGCTTCTGATTTTCTTTTACCTGAAGCATAGAAAACCTCATAGTGCTGAGGAGGAAAGGCATTGTGGTTTTGATTGATTTATTTTTTTTGTCAGAAGGGCAAGGAAGAAGGAAAACAAATACTATGCTGAGAGTTTTGTATAATTCTTCACATTCAGTGTTAGAGATGATCACCTCCATTTTACAGATGAAAAACTGAGACTCAGAGAAATTAAGTACTTTATTTAAATCACACAGCTTATTAGAAGAGCCAGGATTTGAGCTGTGCCTGACACATAGTACATGCTCAAGGAATATATATATATATACAATAAACATATATTTCTATAGTAAATATATAAAGAAAGAAAGAAAGAATGAATGAATGAATGAATGAATGAATGTCTCTAAAGCCAGAATTTTCCCCTACTCTGGTGCACATTTATGCAATAGTCCAAGTAGCTATTTACGCTCATTTATCCATTCAGCAGGCTCTCCTTTAACAATTGCTATGTGCAAGTCTCTGTTGGAAATATAAAGGTAAATCAGATAAAATCCCTTCCCTTGAGAGTTTGATAGCTCAAATAAGGGAGTGGACATGCACAGAAATCATCATGACATGAGCTTGAAGGTGCTGAGCCAGTGGGACATCCAGAGGGAGATAGGGAAGAATCTTGTGCATCTTCAGCCCAGTCAGCGGGAATGTTTAGACCTGTCTGTTTAAGAATGAAAAGGAGATGTATGGGCAAGAACAAGGGCCTGAGGCAGCATCAAATGCTTGTCCAGGGGATGGGGTGGTTTAAAGGAACAGAGGGTGCTAGTTTGGTGAGGTAGATAGGATAAACCCTAAGTTTCTGCACTCATTTGATAGCCACAGCTTCTGAACTGCACCCCTAGGAGCCTTCACCTTAGAGATCCCCTCAGTATCTTGCTACAGGTGTCTCCTGCTGCTAGGTGTCATGGGGGAGGGCAAAGTGAGCCTGCAAAGTCTTCACTCTCTGACAGCATCCAGAGATGCCAGGATGCTACTTTGTGATCTCAACACATTCGGAGAAATGCCTGGTTTGCTCTACCATTTGAGCTCACAAGATGTCTATGTTGTATTTCTACATGCCAATATTCAGCAGGCGCTGAAACACTTCAAAAGTTTCAATATAAGGATAAAGGAATAAATTCTTAGCTTGCTGCCACAAATTTTCTCTGGCCTGTCACCCCCATTTTATTATAAGCGGTGTATAGGTAAGGTGAAAATGCAATAATGACAGTAATGCACTTGAGAAACCAAAATTAAATTTCACCCCTGGAAAAATATTCATTTCCTGCCTCCCATTTGTGCAAACATTAACGTCAAGACTATCACATTACGCATGAATGCGATTAGCATAACTCTGACTAATGAATTAATTCCTTCTGTGAAACTAAAGGTAGAAATGTTTTCCTTTCCCCTTAATCTGCTCTAATAGATGCAGATTTGCTAATAGAAGTTATTTTTTTCTACATTATGATGCACTGATTAGGTGGATTCTCAACTTGTGCATAGATGAGTGAATAGAGAATATATTTAATTGCAGTCTGTGAAAATATGGACCTTTCATTTAAGAACCAGAGAGAGTAAAAGTTGTATTTTTGGTTCACTTTCAGGAAATTTATGGTCACACTAGTGGCCTGGTGCACGAAATTCATGCACATCAAAAGGGAATTAATTAGAGGAAATATTTTAATATTGCTATTTGCCCTTTCTCTATAATAGAAGTGTCAGAAATGAAAGAAAATTAGTAAGATGTATATGAAAATCTTCCTCCTGTCAGAGTCTGGGGCACACCATGGGACCCAGAGTCAAGTCCCTGCCCACCCACATGTGCCTCAAAACCACATGAGACCCAGACCCAGCCGGCCCCACTTCCATTGGGCAAGATCCAGACCTGGCTGGCCCCACCCCTGTCAAACCCTGCCAGGTGGGGGGGCACAGCCTCAGGTTCCCTGGCCCAGGGCAAAGAGCGTGGCCTGAGGTCCCCCGTAAAGCCCTGCTGGGTGGGGGTCACAGCCTGAGGTCCCCTGGCCTGGCACCGGGGTGGGGGCATGGCCTCAGGTCCCCCAGTCCAATGACAGGGCAGGTGGCATGGCCTCAGGTCCCCTGTCCCAGCCCAGCACCATGCAGCCTCAGGTCTCTGCTTATCGCTTGTTATGGGAACCCAGCCTCCACTGTGGGTGCAGCCATCTTGTGATGGTGTGAGAGTTAATTTGCATATTACCTCTTTATTATATAGGAGGATTAGGATGATCAGTTACTCTGAGATGTTTGACCCAAAGAAATAACTTCTTTCTCTGTGCCCTCATGGGTCTAAGAAAATGGGCAAAATTTCACTTTGCTCTTACAAATGCAAAATAGTACAAGTATTTTGGAGAGCAACCTGTTGGTATACATCACATTACAATGTTTAATTCTTTGAATATAAAATTCTTAATCCTAAATATAGAATTCTTAAAGTGTAAACCCAGCACCACATTATTTAAATTAATAAAAAAAGACTTAAATGTTTAACAACATAAGGCTGGCTAACTAAACTATGTGCTATCTTTAATGGGAGAGTATACAGACAGTTTAAGATATTTATAAAACACTATAAAATATAAAATAAAATGGAAATTCTCATGGTATGGCAGCTAATATTAGTTGATCACTATGAGTCCAAGCTTTAATAGCAATATTGACCCCTTACAAGATCCAGGTGAGCAAACCACTGTTCCTGTTACCCCACCTAGTGGGTTATATCACTAAGCCTATAGATCTTACCTGTCTATCGTCACACAATTAATCAGTTTTGAAACCAAATTCAGTGCCATGCTGAGTCCCCAAGACTACTCTAAAGTCGACAGTTTGCTAGAAGGACTCACAGAGCTCTGAAGAACTGTTATACTTAGAGTTACCATTTATTACAGCAACAGAATAGAGATTAAGTAAGCAAAGGCAAATAGGCAGAGTTCAGGAGAGATAGTCTTCCTGTGTCCTCTCCCAGTGGAGTGGTACAGACAGCTTTTAATTCTCCCTGAACAATGTGCACCATCATGGATGGATTACCGTCACCCAGGGAAGCTCGCCTGAGCCTTGGTGCCCAAAGTTTCCATTAGTGGTCAGTCATGTAGGCATCAACACCCAGTGAGCTGACCTAAGTTTCTCAGTCTCCAGTCCCTTCAGATATCAAAGGATACAGCTTGGCCCAAGGCCTCCGGGTAAATAACGCTGTTAGCATATACCATCTAGAGTGGCCCCAGGCCCCAGGTATAGAAAAAAACTCCTCAGACAGGACTTTCCAAAGGTATAAGCCTACTGAAGCTCAGTTCTTTCTCTGGAGTGTGCAGATTTTGAACACGCCAGAAGGGTGTGTGAAGGTGAGGCTGTGTACACACTGAGAGGTGAAGGGAAAGGAATTCCTACTGAATATAATAGTTGAAACAAGGATTAAGTTGTCAGGGAGTCGGATAGAAAAGTCCTCTGGAGGGTTGTGGAAAAGGTGGAGGCAGGATGGATTTCAGAAGTTAAATGTGATGAGAGTATTATTTCTGACAACAACCTGTGAATGTACAATTATGTCAAAATAAAATGTTTCATTTTAAAAAGTTGTTGCTGTTGGCTGGAGGAAAGAATGGGAAAGAGAAGAGAGACAAAAGGTAAAACTAGATGGGCAGTAGGGGTTGATCAGTAAGGGGGCTTTGTGTTTCTGACAAATTTAATGCTTATCCAATAAGACACACAGAGGGAGTGAAAGTTTTAAAGCCTTGGCAAAAGATGGTCATATTTTTGCTTCATTAAAACAAGTATAACAGCAGAGTGGACCTTAGATAGATAAAGGTCTTGAGGGTAGGTAGGCAGACCAGGTAGGTGGTAACTAAAAAAACTCCTGCAAGGAAAAAATGGGTAGCTAAACTAAGACAGTGATTGCCATAGTAGAAAAACAAAGAAAAACTTGCTGTAAAGAGTTGTCCCTGGTATAGGACTTTGTGAAATATTGGATATGGAAGCCTTAGCTTACTAAGGAGTCTTTGTCTCTGCTGCCAAGTAAACTATGTTATCACTCGATTAGACACAAAATGTGGGAAGGAAACCATTGTGGAGGCTGTGATAGAGACAGCACTATACATTCAGCAGATCTGTTTACTATTCCTCCTAGCCCCACAGGAAAACTATATTGTAGACCCATGTGATGGAGATTAGCAATGAAATATGGCCCTAAATTACATATGCCACTGCCAGTCCCAGCCCCTGAAGTCTCCCATGATTCTTGCCTGGCTGCCCAGTGGGGATTTCAGGGTGATTTTGGAGCCACAGATAGGAAGTAGCTGGGGATTGTGAGTCACTGCTGAAAGGAAACCACTACACACACCTCAGACCATCAAGTGAGTGAAGAATAGTCTTAGGCGATACTAAGCCAGTGACTGACCAACAGTGATATCTGCTGTTACTGCTCACGGAAGTTAGTGTGTCTTGCCTAAATCAGAAATTGATACTTCGAAGTATGGAGTTGCTGTAAAATCAAAACCAAGCAAACAACAGAAACCAAATCAAATAAACTAAACTAAACTTGGGTTTCGTTGCTCTAGTTGATTGGCAAATGACCTACAGAGGGGTGGCTGCTGGATGGCTGGAGATCCATGCTATACAGTAGCAAGTCCCTTGGTAAAATTGTTGTAATTACTTGGAAGGCAGGTAATTCTCCTCTTGAGCTGAAAAAGAGGCTGTACACAGATTTTACTAGTGTGTAGTAGTTGTTATTGGATGCATTTGGCAAAGATTAAATAAAAGGAAAAAATAGCTCAGGACAGAATTGGCTCATTGGCAAGCAAAAAAGAAAGAGAATAGCAAAGTTCACAAGCTCAGAATTGGCCAGAGTTGGAAAAGCTATCTATTCCTAGGCTCCACATGTAAAAGATGCAATTTTAAAAAGCTGTATGTGAAAGCCCCAACTTCCGAATTGAGAAAAAGGACTCAGTTCTGTGGCAAAGATCAGAATAAGGGGAGCCCTCCCTGGAAATGGTTTCAAGCTAGGATCACCTCTTCACTCCAGAAAGGAGAAGACCTCACAGTGAGGAAGTGAAGAAATAGATTAGTGGACCATGACTTACAAAAAACAAACAAACTTTGGGTACCTTAATGATGGTATGAGACTGACTAATAAGAAATAAATCAGAAGCCTGTAAAGTTTGTAAGAAAATTCTTTTTCCAAAGAAAATATAACACTGAAACAAAAATAATAACAGAATAGAAAAAAAAAATTGTTCAAGACTCAGAATAACTCTGCAATCACCAATCTTCCATGAACAGGAATGAGGCTGAAATAGCCGAGTAGGAAACAGATGCCCCCATCTCACTTTAGATGTGGCCATGGGAGATTACAGACATGGAGGGACTCACTCGAAGGTGGAGCCAACAACTTTAGAAAACAATAAGAGCAGAATGGGGTTCAAGTCAGAACTTCTCCCTCACTCAGTAGAAAAATTTAAAAATTTCCATCCCTGAATGACTATGGCCTAGGAGCTGATGTGTCTTCTTTGCCCGTGTCCAAGTGGAAGTTCTAGTGCTGTTACCCTGCATCTTCTCTATTGGCTGGTGGGAAAACCTGTGAGTAAAAATAATTTGTATTTGCATTCCTGGGTCACTGAATCACAAAGGAGCAGTATCTGGTCTTTTGGAGAGGATGCACGTCACCTTCAGACCTGGGCTTTATGATGGATGCAATGTCTAAATGGGGTTTTGAGTTGGATCCCTTAGGAAGAAGGTAACATTGGTCTTAAGTGTGGGAGGAAAGGGTCCAGGCCCTGAAAACTCCCAGTTGATCTCCATGCTCCTTTCCTCTTTCTGCCAGCCAATGTGGATTAAAGGGGACATGAAGCCTTGGAGCCACCAGTGAAGGTAAGCAGAGCCTGGGTCCCTGAGTGCCTGCCTGGAGCACAGGTCTTCTGGTGATCACACTGAACAGAGTGAGCCATTAACTTTTTAGGATTTGTATGTTATAGCATCTGACAGGATGTTTTCTCATTAATACAAGGAGAAAGAACATAAATTCCACTTTGAATGAGGTGTGTCAGACAGAGATGCCTATGACACATTGAGGCAGAATATTCATGTGTATGTGTGTGTGTGTGTGTGTGTGTGTGTGTATGTGTGTGTGTGTGTGTGTGTGTGTGTGTGTGTGTGTGTGTCTACTATCTAGAAAACATGACTAAGATAGTCACTAACCATTTATTGCTTCTTTCATTGAGAGATGAAGTCTAATTCCTTTGGATCTGGGCATTGGGGCTAGACATAGGGACTTGACTGACAAATGAATGTGCATGTGAAGCGAAGTCATAAAAAGCCTTGCAGGTTCTGCCTGGATTCTTGCAACAAGGCTTTGAGTGGCCATATACAAAAAATCTTCAAACCACTACACTGAAGATGCTGCTATCAGCAGGTAGTCAGATAGGCAATCCCAGCCGAACCTTCCAGTCATCCCTGCTGAGGTGCCAGATGAGTGAGTGAACCAACCAAAAAGTGGTCAGAGGGAAAGCATCTTGACTGGGAATTGCACTGAAGTTGTGTTTGACCCTGGGCTTTCAACTAGCATTTGAAACGTGTGGGGAAGCAGGGAGAGGGTTGGGGAAGGGGTAGTCTTGTAGGACTGAGCCCTTAACCTGTGGGATCTGATGATGTCTCCAGGTAAACAGTGTCAGAATGGAGTTGAAGTGTAGGATACCCAGCTGGTGTTGTTGATATGGAAGCTAAACACACTGAAATTGATCTCAGAACACCAAAATAGTCAGGCATTATAAACATTTTTTTTAAGAACAGTAGTTTATGGTCAGATATTGTAAAGTCATCTCTTCCTAAATCATAACCTTTTGCTCATGTCCTCGTCCCTTTAGCATTAACCATCATCTCTTGTGGGGAATTGCTTGCCGATATTCCTGCTGGAGACATTTGACTCTGAATATATTTAAGGAGGCTTTATTCCCCTTGTTGTCTTTGTCTGTGTACCATCAATATTCATTTGAGGCCCAACAGGTCTCTGCGAATCGATGGAGGGCTCACAAATGCATTTTCCAGACCCCAGGGACCGGCAGACCTGTGCTCCGTCCCTTTACTGATGTTGTCCCTTTTCTTCCCAGTTGCAGCTCACCAGAGGACAGTGGTATTTCAATCGATCCTTATTGTTTGAGCTGACTTCCCACTTCCACAGGACATAGTGTAGTCACAAAACATGACACGTTCTCTTGGGCATATTCAACAAATTTATCTTCAGTGCCTCCTCTAGGCAGGCATTGAATGATTCAGCTAACATCTCCATCTTTACGGAGCCCAGGATCCTGTCGCGGTGCGATAAAGGCCATGAGAAATGCCTGCAAAGGCATTATGGGATCTCAGAGGAGGGGGGCCTTGTCCAAGGGCCCAGGGAAGGAGCTGGGAAAGCTGTGTCTGGATGGCATTGCAGAGGCACCGCAGAGTGTGAGTTTGGGTTTGCAGATGAAAGAGATGAGGAAGCAGGTTCAAGGGCACCTTAGTGAAGTATGTGGGCCCCTTTAACAAATGTTGTCTGGCTCCACGCTTGTTCTGTGCCATGCACTACACCAGGCACCCAGAATTCAGCTTTGCATAATAGAATCCAGTTCCTCCCCTCAAAGATCAATTGCCACGTGATCGGGGGTGAGGATGTGATGAACACAATCAGGTGCATAGCACAGAGCAGAGCAGAGCAGAATGTGGGCAGCACAGGTGTGGCGGTGGGGTTCTGGCTGTCCCACATAAGCTCCAGAAGGTTCAGAAGCCAGGAAAGGAGCAAGACAAAAAGCAAATGGAGCAGCGGGCAAAGTCAGAGCCCAGCAGAGGACCCCTGTCAGCCAGAGTGGTCTGTCCGGTCGTTGCTTTATAAAGTTCTCTCTGCCAAAGATGGGAAAACCTGGGCACAAAGAAACCAACCACTTTGTCTCCATTCACCTCAACACAGTTTTAAACAACCCACTGTGTGGAAGTCCAGGAAAAGGAGGCCATGCCCTATGTCTTTCAGGAACATGCTTGTCAGCAGAGAAGAAATTTACACACATAGCTCAATTCTAGAAGGTTCTCTAGAAATTAAATACTGCCCCCCCACCCCCCGCCCTGGTTTGGTTCAGTGGAAAGAGCGTTGGCCTGAAGACTAAAGGGTTTTGGGTTTGACTCCTGGTCAAGAGCATGTACCTTGGTTGCAGGTTCTATCCCCAGCAACTAATTGATGTGTCTCTCTCACATAGATCTTTCTCTCTCTTTCTGTCTCTCCCCGTCCCTTCCATTCTCTCTAAAAAACCCCAAAACAAAACAAAACAACAACAACAAAAAACACACACACAACAATGGAAAATATCCTCTGGCAATGATTTAAAAAAACCTACTGCCTGCTTCCCCCTTTCAGGAGAAAGAACTGGTTTGGACTGAGATTGCGTGAATGGTACTAGTATACGTGGAATCCAAAGTGGATTGATATTCATTAAACCTCCAAGTCTGGGTAACATCTCATCCAGAAGAGAAAAGGCAAATCTAGTGGAAAGAACAAGGATTTGGGGGTTAAATGATGATCAAAATGATTGCAAAATCAGCCTGACTCAAAATAAAGAACACATGACCCTCAGAAGCCACCAGCTGATGAATCATGCAGAGGTGGACAATGACGGTCTGGCATACACCTTCTGATTACAATGGCCTCTGACACACATTACAACTTTTATCTGATGCTGCGGCAGGGATCTGGGATTATCTCTCAGGGAAAAAGATTGTCCTTGTCTCCCAATGGCAAAATGGTATTTTTGGAAAGAGGGAAGATTTCCAAGGGGCTAATTAAAAAGAGTTATTGAGCACAGGGCAAGAATCCAAAAGCTGAGCAGTCAGAATTTCCCACAACGTCTTCATCACCAGAATCAAAAGTGTTGCCGCTCAGAAGGCTGCATGCCTGGGTCTTCAGGGAACACCCCACAAAGGTCTAAAGAGCTGGCCCTTTCTACATTAAAGGTCACCTGAATATCAAAAAAGATGACCACGTGATTTAATTATTCCTCCAAAAGTGAATTCCTTCAACACAGAATCTAGTTTTAGATCAGATCAGATCACAACATAATGCCCTAAACCTAAGAGATTGTTTAATGCTTTCTTTTAACAAATTCTTGTCTTTTGTGGGAAACAAATACACAGGGGTCTGAGTTCCTGTTCTTGTGAAGTTTTTCATTAAATAGAGAGAATGTGTTCATGTGTTTAGTTATGACTCACTGACCCTGGCTCTGGGTGAGGCTTGCTGGGCAGAGGTGAGTGAAGAAACACAGGTCCTCAGTGCAGGGGATGCTGACGCCTGGGAGGGCGATGGAGACATGGCAGGTGGTTGCAATATGGTGTCGTGAGGCCAGACAGAGATTCAGGCAGTGTAGGCATTAGGAGCAGTACAAGATGCATACACTGGGAATGGGGGAAGGACCTGGCAGGAGCAGAGTCTTACAGGAGGTGAGGCTGCACATCAGTGTCAAGAGGGAGACATAAGCAAGGACAGATGGGGAGTGAGGAGCCTTCCAACCTTCTGTGACGGCGCTCACAGGAATCACCCAGAGGACGGGAGCTCGGCCAGCAGGTCAGCGTGTGAGGTGGTGAAAGATGAGACAGGACAGGAGGCAGGAGCCGTACCAATGGGATCTTCTGTGCGTGCTAAGGTATATGGGCTTTACCCATAAGCAATAGGGCAACATTGAAGCATAGGACACAGGAATTCAAGTGTTTGGGACTGAAGGGAGTGCGGCCCAAAGCAGAGAGCCTGGGTAGGGCGGCAGAGCCCTGAGCCAAAGTGGGATGTCACCCAGAACAGACTCCTTATCTTGGCCCCTACTTACCAGCAGGGCTCATCACTTCCCCTCCCTACCTCTAGTTTCTCTCCTGGAAAACAGAGATAATCAGACCACAGACGTTACTGTAATGACTGGGTTAGAAACACATAGACTGTTCAGTCACACACTGTGGGAAGGGCCTTACAATAGGAGCAGTGTGTCCTAAGGACCAAGTCAGAGCTGGAGACAGCGGTGCAGTCCACAAGGGATGTGGGAAGTGGTGTGATTTTAGGTGAGACTTCATATTTTTCTAACGTTAATGTTTATGTGTTCATTCCATACTAAAAAATTATGACTGGTATATGAAATGTTTTCATTTACATTAGGGTTCAGCAAACATTCAGCTAAGTTTAGAAAGAAGGTCACAGTCTGTTCTTAATCACTGCAATCACAGTGCAGGTATTTATGCCTCGCCCAGGACGAAGCTCTGCAGTGAGCCCCCGCTGTGAGAGCCAGCGCTGGTGAAGCATGCTCTGGGCATAGAGTTCAGGATGAAACTGGGAGAACAGCTAAAGGGCATGAGATAAAATGTGCGAAGTGAAAGTAGCCACGGATTACAGATGGACCTGGATGTGACCACCTACAAGGCGTGGGCCTCTGAGGAGGATGAGAGGATGGAGGAGAAGTACAAGAAAAATCAAGAGCTGTGGGTGCCTTAGAAGCCAGGGTGGCTGAGAGCTTTAAGGAGGAGTGGGAGGCACACTGTGACATGCAGGTGAAGATGGCCAATACAATGAGGCCATTTTTGACTTTGAAGAGTTTTCCCAAAGTAACTTTGATTCAGAGGGGAATGAGTGGAGGTTAGGGTCACAACTCTATGCCCCATCCCCAGTCCCCACCCTGACCAGGGGTTGCAGGAGAGGGTATGGGAGGGGGCTTGTAGTCCTCACGTCCCTGGGACTTTGGATGCTTTGACTGCTCTCTGAGTCTCAGCTTTCTTATCTAGAAAACAAGCCTAACATAGTTTCCTTTTAAAAAAATTATTGTTGAAAGTATTATATAAGTCCCCTTTTTCCCCCATTGACCTCTTTTAGCCTACCCCCACTCCCTAACCTAGGCCCTCACCACCCCATTGTCTGTGTCCCTGGGTTATGCAAATATGCATACAAGTTCATTGGTTGATCTCTTCCCACCCATCCTCCCTTGCCCTCCCACTGAGGTGCTACAGTCTGTGCTATGCTTCTATATCTCTGGGTCTATTTTTGTTCATCAGTTTATTTTGTTCATTAGATTCCACATATAAGAGAGATCATGTAACATCATTTTCTTAATACCAGGAACAGTATGAGAGTACATAAAGAAAGGAAAACGATGAATGGAGAGAATTAAAAGGAAGTGAGATTGGATATGCTTGTTGCCTGGCATGTAGTTGGTACCAAATAAATGTTGACTTCCCCTCCTTTTTTCTCCATCATGTTTGTGTAGGTGGTACACAGAAATGTGAAGGTTGGGAACCTGAAATGAACAGACTGGCAGTAACAAATTTTCCTGTGATGCCCGAGGGCACAGCGAACACTTCCCACTCCTGAGGTCCCCAAGCAGTTAATAAACACCTCGATTACAATACTGATCACACTGGAGAGTGGTTGTTTTTAATGCACTTGATTTCCACCCAAGAAGGGCTGCTTTTTCCTGAAGATGCTGCCTTGAGTTTGCATTCTAACCCCAACCATTAGAAACACGTAATTTTCCATTGCAATAAAAACCTACTGTGTGTGATTGTTGATCAATGGTACCCATGGAAACAGCATTATTCCAGACAGTTTTACAGTGAAAACCTAATGTAGCTCAGAGAAATGATGTCATTTGCCCAAAGTCTTCTAGTTCATTCTTCGAAGAGCTGGGACGAAGCCTCTGTCCTTTGAGATTAAGTAGCATGCTCCTCTCTCAGCCACCATCCTGAGAGATGACAGCATGGTAGAGAGATGGGGTCAGACAACAGCAGCAGAGGGTTCTGGGCGCAGGGAGGGAGCAAGGCTAAGTGAGCACCGAATGGGTTGACCTGTGCCGGTCTCATTCCCTACATTTCCAAGGCCGAAAAAGTAGGCCCCCTGCACGGAATTACCTTCACAGCCATTCTACAAATAAGCAGCCAAAGAAATGAAATGTGCACGCTGAGCTATCTACCAATTTCCCGGGGAACAGTTCTCTCTGGGGAGAGAAAGGAGGAAATGGGATAGCGGGTGGCGACTTTAGCTGTCTGCAATGTTTCTTCCAAAGAGCTGAAATAAAGATGATAAATGATAACATTTGTGAGATGTAGGTGGTGAGAACACAGGTGTTGTATTGCATACTTTTCTAAATGCTTTAACTATTTCATTTTTTTTTTTTTGTTTTAAAGAAAAGAAACTCTCCTCCATTTCCTCCTCAGCCCACAGGTACCTGAAGACCTGTCTTCTCAGAGCCTGGAGAAGTAGCCAAACTAGGTGACTGTCAACCTGTCCAGAGGCAGGGCAGGGGGGTCCCACCAGGTAGTGGAACAGAATTTATGAGGTGGCGGGGTTCTTGTGGGGAGAGGACAGGGCTTTCCGGGAAAGTCTCTAAGAGACTGAGAGAAGGTATTCCAGAAGTTGAGAACAAAGGATGACCATGCCTTAGGGGCTACACCTGCTCATGCATGTTGTTCAGCTGCCTAGAAAGCGGAGTAAGTTCTTCTAGTCTCTCAGGGCCCAGCCCTCCTGGAAAGAGCCTGTGCTCTGTCAGGAAGGTGAAACTTTTCTTTTCTCTACCTGAAAGCCTGATAAACAGGTCTGGGCTAAGAAATTAAAAAGTCTCCATTTTCATCACTTCATAATAATGATGATGGTGATGTTAATAATAACTATGTTAATGGTGAATTTGTTTGGAAGTATTAGAAAGAGATACCCATGAAAAGATACAGCACGTAGCTCTTCATGTTATAACACGGAGACCTCATGGTATTTAGCAAATATCTACGTTGTGATCACACTGGATAAACATACATTTTTAGACTTTCAGAATTGAGATTTTCCATTTCCTTTCAGGAAAAATGGTTTATATTGACTCGATGGTGCCACCTTGTGGTCATAAGCCATGTGAACCACACTTTTTTTTTTTTTCCTTATCTCAGGTGAGGCTATGATTACTAGGAGGAATCTAATTTTTATAAAGAATAATTAGTGACTATTGAGAAATTTATTAACTGTGTGTCTAATTAAATCTCATGTATTTTCAGAGCTTTCATCTATTTCATTTTTACAACAACTCAGTGAAATAGCCCCCCATTTTCTGCTTCCAGGGGAGTGGGGAAGAGGCTAGGAGAGGATGGAAATCTCGCAGAAGGTCTTATAGCTGGTCCCATGGAGTTGAGATTTAGACTCAGAACTTCTGGTTCCACAGCCTCTTCTCTTCCACCGCATGTCATAGCCTCAACACTACTCGGCTATCTGTCTACAAAGAAACAAGTCAGTAAATTGCCATTTCTGAAAATTAGATAGATATTTAAAATGCATGTACTCATTCATTCACTCACTTCTAAAGCACTTATTTGGCATCACCTACATGCTGCCAGAACAGTTGTCGAGGATGTCATTTTGGATACAGATATTAATCGCTGAATGTCAACTTTTCAGCATCTACCATCCTCTTACCCATTACCTCATTCAGAACTAAAGCATCCTAGGAAGAGGCAAAGAGATGATTATAGACACTGTGGAAATTCACATTATACAAAAAATCTCTTGGAAATAATTAAGCAGTATATTTGGATAATCTAGGCAGCAGCTGTGTCTCTCTGATTTGATGTGCAAAATTCTGGCAAGACACGCAGAGATGTCCCTGGCCCAAACCACCTGGGCATCAGAACCTGCTTTGCTGCAAAGCTTTATTAACGGGGTTAATTAGTGCCAGCTCGTGCAACAGAGAAGCTCTGAAATCTCAGAGACACAATAAAAGTTCATTTTTTCACTCACATCATAGTTTGATGTGGGTCCCACAGCTATCTTTTATCTGGTATCTCTTTCCATCTTGAATCACCATCTGGAAAGCCTGATCTCTAGGTCACAGCAGCAGGGGTTGTTGGGGGGGGGTGATGGAGGGGGCGGGCCAGGCTTAATGGGCACGTCTATCCTCAGCTTATTGGCCAAAAGTGTCGCTTGGCCCAACCTAACTGCAAGGGGTCCTGGAAAGTAAAAGCAGCAAACAGAAATGTAAGAGCTTAATTATCTCTGCATCAATGGCCAAAAGCAACATGAGTGACAGTCGGTCAATGAATTTGTGTGGATGACAAAAAAATTAAAAGGGAACTCAACTTCCTTAAAGGCATTTGTGAGTCATTCCTTTTCTAAACACTGGCAAAATAATGTTGAAAGTCAACAAATGGAAAGAAATGGATTAATGTCTCACCAGGCAAAGCTATTTGTGAATGGCAAGTCTCATCTTTATTCATTCTCCCTTTCCCCTCCATGAAGAGGTCAGGCATGTGCTGTGTCCATGAGCAAGAGAAAGATGTAAGGCAAGGTATTATTAGATGGTAGCCACCTTGCTGTCACTTTTAAGACCAGATAGTGTTGCATGTTGCTTTCATCAATGGTTTCTTAACTCTGTTTTCTCACTTTATGCTCTTGTTATAACAATATTCACTGGTATGCCCCACTTAATTGTGTCTACTGCTTTGTGGTTACAGGAAAAGTGGCAAGGTAAGGTTTATTTCCAACCCTCTCATACTTGCTGAGATCAGAGACAGAGAGATATTCTACATATAATAATGTACCAGAATCCATCAACAGAGTAAAAATTCTGGTTCTTTAATTGTTTCTAAAGCCATGTACCTTGGCTTACTTCTACTATCTTCACAGTCCTCATGATTCTGAGGTTCTCTCTAGCTCAGAGCAGAAAACCAGGTGGAATTAAATGACCATCAGACCTAGAATGAAGAGGTACAGGACCTCAGCTGTGAGAGGATCAGGGAGTCTACAATGAGAAGAGAAAGATGTCCTTCATGGTGGACATCTGAGATCCCAAGGAAAGCTCACGGAGGCTCCCAGCCTTTTCAAGTTTAAGGGCATAGCAAGAGCCTCACAGAAAGTAGCATAAGATGACAACAACCCAATGGTGTTGTGGTATGCCACATGTGTGCTCTCATGACTCCCTGTATACAGTGCTCACTTTAAGGTAAGTCAAACAGGTGTCACCACACCTGATCTCAGAGACCCTGACGATTACCATGAAGAAGGTGTGAAAGGAGCAGGACTGGGTGAGCCAGTCATAGTAACCAAGTAACGGACACCCTCTTTCAGGCTTGCTCACCTGGGGCTTGAAAAGCTGGAAAAGAGGTTTTTAAACCTTGGTGTGGAATTGCAAGCACTGTTTCAGGTCATCTCAATCTCTACCATTATAAAGGTTTTTATTATTAAAGAAAAACACCATGGTGGATTTGTTTCTAAACTTCATATTTTCTGGGTGAAGATTACAAAACTATTACAATCAGCATATATATGCTTGTAATAGTTTGTGAAAAGATAAGTAAAAAAAAAAAAAAACTTGGAACACAAAACTACAGGGTCATGATGGATATGCCTATAAGATACGGTGTGCCTAATAAAATCTTAGGTAGGAGCCTTGGCTGGTGTGGCTCAGTTGGTTGGGCACCATCCCATGCACCAAGAGGTTGCTGGTTTGATTCCAGGTCAGGGCACATGCCTGGGCTGCAGGTTCAATCCCCAGTAGGGGGCATGCAAGAGGCAGCCTATCAATGATGAGAGTGGTGTTTCTCTCATCTATGTTCCTATCTCCATCTCCCTTCCTCTCGCTCTAAAAATCAATAAAAACATATTTTAAAAAAAGATTAGGTAGAAAATAAAATCTAACACTTACTATGATCATGTTAAAATGGTAGAGTAGGAAATCATTTTTTCTTCTTCTCCAAATTGCTATAATACCATGACTCTGTAATCTGCAGAATAACTTTGAGAAAAATATCATCATCATTATTAATATATTAATAGAAAATTCTATAATATTTTATACTAATATGTAGCATTATATTTGTTATTTTTATTGTTGTTATTATCATTAGAAACCCGATTTCCCATGTGGCTTGTTGGAAGCAAGGAGGGGCTGCCAGTTTGTTTGTCATTGTTGACTGTGGTTCAAAGCATTCAATTATAACATAGTTTTATTAAAGTCATTATTGTAATATATACACATATGTGTGTACATATATATGTACATGCATTCATATATATATATGTATATATATATATGTATATACACACACACACACACACACACATATATATATGTGTGTATATGTACCTATTATTCACTTTAAGATTTGAATTTAGAGAAAACATCCTCAGCATGGCATTCAGACATTTTTCTAGATTTTCTAACCTTATACTTAGAATCTAAATGGTACAAATTTGAAAATTCAGAAAGACAGATGCCGACACTCCTGACAGTGTCTTCATTCTCCTTCCTCCAGCACTTTCTGTTTCCCCAGAGAACGTGAACAGAACAGCGAAGGCCCTGGTGATGCTCAGCTGAGGTTTGGGATGATCTCATTAGCAAAATGCTAACCATGCAGGTTGGGAAGCGCTGTGTTGAAGGTAATAAAACACTCATCAGTTCGTGTATTCATGGATGGCCTCCGGTTTTGCTGATCTGGGTGATGAATTTGCAGACCCATCCAGGGCTGACAGAGCAGTAGGGAAATTGCCAGAGTCACTTCCGAAATTATTCTTCTGCATTCGGATTTGGGTGAGATGAGGTGGAGAAGAGGTCAGACATGTCTCTCGTTTGCTGCCACTTTCAGAAAAGTGACAAGTCCTTGAGAATGTCACAAATAGAGACAGTAAATGAGAGGAATTAGAAATACCAAAGACCCAGGTGTTTTACATTGATTTTTGTTGAAAGAAAGAAAGAAAAAGAAAGAAAGAAAGAAAGAAAGAAAGAAAGAAAGAAAGAAAGAAAGAAAGAGAGGTGAAGAGGAAGAGAGACAAGGGAAGAAATGAGATTGAAAATTCCTAAAGCCCAAAGTGCCCAAACTGTATATCAGTATTTCAAGATAAGCTTACTTAAAAGTGTTGTCTCCACAATGTCCCAGCCTGGGAAGCAGCACTTGCTCTCACCATGACCATGACTTTTATTAACAGGGAAGTAGAGACAAAGGATCTCCATGTGACCATCTAGCTGGCAAAATATGGAAAAGCAACTGTTTGTCAACTAACTTGATTTTAGGCACCAAAGAGGACCCAGTCAGACTGTGGGCTCATGACTCCATTGTAATTGCAGAAATGTCCACATTGGCTGCTGGAGTGGCTGAGCAATTCGTTCATTCTCTCACCATTCGGGAAACATGGAGCACCAGCCTGCTGCCAGATGCCAAGCTGAATGCCTAGAGGCAATGCCCACTCTGGCTACTAAAATGTTGGCCCACAGACCAGCAGAATTAGTGTTGCCTTAGAGCTTGCTACAACAGCACAGTCACGAGCCCCACTCCAAACCTAAGGACTCCAACCCTGCATTTTACCAAAACACCCAGGTGTCTGTCATGTGCACATTAACCTTGAGGTACACTGTGTGAGGCAGGGTCCTGGAATCCGACAAGCTCACCATCTAAATCAAGCATCCTCAAACTACGGCCTGTGGGCCACATGCTGGTGTTTTTGTGGTTTTATTTTTTTACTTCAAAATAAGATATGTGCAGTGTGCATAGGAATTTGTTCATAGTTTTTTTTTAAACTATAGTCCGGCCCTACAATGGTCTGAGGGACAGTGAACTGGCCCCCTGTTTAAAAATTTGAAGACCCCTGATCTAAATGCTATGGTTCCTGCCTTTTTCAGAGGCTTACTTTATTGGCTCCCAAGTGGGCACCTGGGGGCCACCACTTCTTAGTTCCTGAGACAAAGGTGACCAGCCAAGTTTCAACCTCTAAGCCCTTTCTGAGCCGTGGTTTCTTCATCAGAAAACATTGCAGGAAATATTTTAGTATTTCTGAGACTTAAATAAAACAATACTTACAAAGCACAATCAAGAGTGACAGGGTCCTATGATGCTCTTCATAGTGAAGATGACTTCTGGTGTCTCTCTTTCCTGCAGCTCCTCACCTCCATCTACCCTGGCCCATGTTAGTCTTGAACAAACACAAACTCTCACTTCCTTTTTGTACTTCCTGGACCACACGTGCTGAGAACCAATTCTAGCAAGTAATAATTACAAGAGTTTTACCGAAAGGTTGGTGAAGCTTGGGTGGCTCAACAAGGGTGAGCCACATATGTAATTTACCTGTTGGAAATGGCTAAGGCACTTCCCCCAAACCTGAATAGAATTATTGTTAGCTGCCAGACAGCTCAGGGCATTTTATTGCCTCCTTTTGGCCAAACACCTGAACAACTGTAGGCTATTCCCCAAACTGATAATGCTTCTGTGTTCTACCCTTTGATACCTTACCCTTTGAAGTGTACATTTCCACCTTGCCTTAGGACAAATTGTGTTTAATGAATAGCATGGTCCGAGATAAGGAGAGTCTTCAGTTCCCTTTAGATGAAGCTCCTCTGACCCCCAATGCCTTTAAAAAATACCTTTCATCTCCGGACTCTTTAATCATCTACATGCAGCCCCTTTCTCCAGAATGCTGAACTCTTTGTAAGGCTGGGAAAAGAACCCTGGCATTATGACACCTTAATGAGGGACACCAACATGCATGTGACTCATTGTAGGTTTCGGTGTCAGGGTCCTTACTTTGCTTTAGAAGCCAAGTTCAACTCAGGTATCTGGGTTGCAATACCTCGTGACCACTCATTTGGCTAAAGCCTTGATTGAGGTAGTTAATTTAATTGCCGTTGTTCCCTTAATGGTAAAATGGTGGTAATGATAGTAGTGTATATAAAAATATTTTTTTATTCATGACAGTAGTCTATGTAAGCTGTGCCATTCTTTTTTCTATCACCCCACTCTTTAACTTTTGTGTTTTGCAATATCTATTTATGGTCTGTTTGTGTGACAGGCATTGTGTTAGCTTTATAGCTTTGTAGGTGAGCACACACACACATATCCTTGCAAATAATCACATACTTATAAACTAATCACACATATTATGAAGCATTCTTATATGAAATAATAATAATCTAAACAGAAAGGTGTATTTTAAATCACCCATGTAGTACTATAAAAACATTAAAAGCAACCAGCAGAGGGCAGAGTGCCCTAACAAAAGGGGAACAGGTTGCTCTCAAAGCTAATCTTTCTCTCTGGATGATAGGGCTTGGTTCCTGCTCTTCAAGATTCGAGCACCCTCAGGAAGCTTCCTAGGGTCCTGGGGAACACACTTGGAGAAGTCCTGAACAGGTTTAGAGCCTCAGGATCTCCTAAAAGTTTGTCCATGCCTACAGAGCCAGTGCACCGGTTAGAAGCTCAACTCGGCACAGACTTGGATTTGAATCCTAATATTTCCACTTATTGAAATGCAGACTAGGGAGAGTAATTGAACATCTTAAACCCCAGTTTCCCCTACTTTGATGCATTAATTATTTAGAGGCTAGTAAGGGACTAAGACGACGGACCTGTAAGTACTCAATAAAACCCCATTATATTTAGACATTATTGAGTGAATCTTTGATCCTGATTGGCCCATTGGCTAGCACTGACCTGTTCTTCTCACTGCAATAGGGAAAATGCTATATATTATGTGTCTTTGAATTCCCTTCCATAGAGGGTTCCAAGCCAGGTGACCCATCAAAATGATGAGGGACTTTTTAACCACAAACTCCTCCATAGGTGTGCAAGCTATATAGTATTTTCCCAGGGTCCTGTGCTCAGAAGGGCCCTGATTGTCAGTTGCCAGAATCTTGAAATTCTTAATTCATGTCCATTTTTCACCGGGTCCCACAAATTATGGACCCCACGGAATCAAAGATTCCGATATGAAGTTCTATGGTCAGGCCAGGGTATCCGAATTTTATTCTATAATCACAGTCACGGGGTCTAACACAAAATGCATCTTCAGTACTTATTTAAATAAATAGAAATATTTAAAATAAACAGATTTTTTTTAAATTTGCTTGAGAGAAACATTATTTTGGGGAGTGGAGTTAGCCCTTGAAAAACCTCATATATTCAGATTCTGAGAAATAGAAGGATCTTTAGGAGGATCGTTCCAACTGGTTCTCCAGGTTGGCTGCATGATAGAGGCCCCTGGGGCAGGTCAGAAATCACCAATGCCCCTATTCATGCCCACCCCCAACTGTTTGAATTCAATTGATCTGATGTGGGACTTGAGGATCATCATTTTTTTAAGTTCCCCAGTGGATTCCAAGGTTGAAGACCTCTGATGTAGGCTAATATTCTCATCTTACATTTGAGGAAATGAGGACCAGGAAAAGGAAGTGGCTTACCCAAGGTCATACTAATACCACAGACAGCTTGATAGCAACAGTAACTGGTGGCTGAGGAGTGAATGTCGAATCAGAAAGTGGACTTCAGAATCTCCTGCTCCTTTTCTGTCCAGACACCTGGGATCAGAACTGGCAGCTAGTCCAATTCAATCAAGCCCACTGTCCTCACCAAGTGAGTTTGGTAAATATCAGTGACTGATTATATTCTGACTTATTGTAAGATAATTGTTAGACCAGAGACAATTCCTAGCCTTAGACAGTAAGACATATAATATTTTAATTGATGGGTTAAAGTCAAACAGTTGCATTAATGATTCCAAGTGTCCTAAAACAGAAGGTGCACAGAGAGAAGGTCACATTGCAGAAAGACACCCCTGGGACCCTCTCTTGATAAACACAGCTGAACCAGAGCTCTGTCCACACCAGTCTGTTTCCTCCTGGCTGGGATTTAGCCTCAAGTTAGGTCACAAAAGGTCAGGGCAGGTCAGTTCAGCTTCCCCAGTGGCCAAGGTTAGTCATCTAGAGCTCTGAGATCACAGGTGCAGTCCTGAAGAGGAATCAAAACAAGTAACTGACAGGTCAGCTTTGTTAGCTTCTAGCCTCTACCAGGTGAATTTACAGGAAGCCAGGAATGGAAAGATTAAAAGAGGAGAGAATGATCCCTCATAGTACGTATCAGGTTGTGTATTACCACATTAGTCAGCTATCATTTCTAAGATTTTCACAACTCTGAATGGTCCTAGTATGTGTAACTGTGGGTGAAATATAGAAAAGAATCAGCAAGTGCTTGTTGAATTAATAATGAGAACCCATAGATTCATATCTGTATACATGGGTGGGCAACAGTAGGTTTACAGTTGGTCATAATACAATAATTAATAAACAACAATATAAGAATAAACTCTGTTTCACATACAACTGTAAGCTCACTCCTGTATTAACCCTGGGTAATAATGTTAAATATTCCTTTTAAATACTATCTAAAGTTTTAAATAGATTTTATTTATTAATTTTAAGTTTACAAACAATTGGTAAAAAGTGCAGAGATTTTCCACGTGATTCCTTTCCCCCACATGTACAGGCCCCCCACTGTCAACATCCCCCACCAGAAAGGTGCATTTGTTAGAATTAATGAACCTACACTAACACTTCATGATCATTCCACGTCCATAGTTAACATTAAGCTTCACTCTTGGTGTTACACTTTCTGTGGATTTCGACAAATGACATGTATCCATCCTTATAGTGCCATGGAGAATAGTTTCACTGCTCTAAAAAATTCTCTCTTGCTCCCTCCTTCCTCACTGACCCCTGGCAACCACTGGTCTTTATACTGTCTCTATAGTTTTGTCTTCTCCAGAACATCTTATAATTGAAATCATACAATATGTAGCCTTTTCAAATTGGCTTCTTTCACTAAGTAATGTGCATTTACATTTCCTCCATTTCTTTTTTATGGTGATAGCTCATTTCTTTTCAGTGCTTAATAATATTCCATTGTCTGCATGTACTGCAGTTCATTTATCCGTCCACTTGCTGAAGGACATCTTTGTTGTGTCTAAGTTTTGGAAATTATGGATAAAGTTTCAATAAGCATCCATGTGCAGGTTTTGTGTGGACAAGTCCCACATAATATTGAATCATATAACAAAGCTCAGAGAGGATAGTAATGGCAAAACAGAAGAGAGGAGAGAAACTCAACTATATAGGAGATTTTAGGATATGACAAATATGACATTGGAGTAAACAGTGGAGTAAACAGATCCTTTCTCACAGATGGTACTGGAATAACCTGGTAGCAATCGGGAGCAAGCATGAAATTGGATCACAGTAAATTTCTTGCATCACAGTACATTCCATAGAATTTGATGGTTTTAAATCCCCCCAAATCATATTAACAATAATAGGAAAATAAATAATTTTATAAATTGGAGTGGGGAAGGCCTTTCTAATATTACTAAGAGCCCAGAGATTATAAAAGATCAATTTTAATAAATTTGTAACTGGAAAAATAAAATGCTGAGGATGATGTGGATGTGGGGAAAAAGAGAGAGAGAGAGAGAGATGGTTCCAAGGTGACTCCAGTGCTTTGGTCTCAGCAGCCGGGCGGATGATGGTGACATTGTCTAAGATTGAAAATCTGGGAAGAAGCAGGTTTGGGGTATGTAGAATGTAACATTCATTTTTGTAAATTGCAAATGCCATTAAATAACCACATGGAGATAACAAGTAGACAGTTCATCATCAGTTCATCATTGGCGTCTAGACTTTAGAAGACAAGGCAGGATAGGAGATTGATTTTTGAGTTACTGGTGTATATATTACAATGAGTACTAAATTAATCTCATTATATATTATTTAAGTCTTTGCTGGCATTTTTATTGCTATTGAATAATAAACAAACTGAGGCAAGTAAAAGACTTGTCTACCTCACTGTCACTGAATACATTCCACACTGTCACTGAATACATCCCAGTCAGTCAATGAGCGTGTTCCCAAAACTATACTCTGTGTGAGGGAAAGATAAGTGAAGCACACCAAACTCTCACCTTCCAGTTGCTCCAAGTCTAGAGAACGCATCAGAGTATGTAAACAAATAATTGCACTAAATATATTCTGGATTTTAACTTCAACTTCTAACTCAAATTCTACTTTCATGCAACTTATTTTAAAAAGTAGAAGATAAAGAAGAGCAGTAGCCTACATTTTTTTGGGAGAGGGGGACAGGAGGCTCTTCATGACATTAGAACTCATCTCCATCTGACTGTGCTTAAAGAGAGGCCTTCCCTTTGCCACATCATGGTCAGAGGACTCGTGTTCCTCTTTGCTGTCACTTCACAGGGAGTACACCCATTAGACACTAAGGTGTGTGTGTTTTTTCATTTATCTTTATTGTTGAAAGTATTTCAGATGTCCTCTTTTATCCCTCATTGACCCCCTCCACCCCATTTCTGACCCTCTCCAGGTCTTCATAGCACTATTGTCTGTTTCCATGGGTTATGCATATATGCATACAAATTCTTTGGTTAATATTTTCCTGCCCAGCCCTCTTCCCTCTGAGAATCCTCAGCCTGTTGCATGCTTTCATGTCTCTGGATCTGTTTTGCTCGTCAGTTTGTTTTGTTCATTAGCTTCCACATATGAGTGAGATCATGTGATACTTGTCTTTCTCTGATTGGCTTATTTCGCTCAGCACAATACTAAGGGTTTTAGTCAGCTGGAAGCCTCTGGACTTTCCTTCATGACACCATCAAAATGCAGATGTGAAGTCAATCCACCCCTAACATATTTTTTCTTTTCCTGCCCCCAAACATCATTAGTAATAACAAAGAGGAGTGTATGAACAGCAAATATGAACAACACCGTAAGGGCAAATAGACAGTTTGCGGCTCTAAGTCAGGCACTGTTAAGATCTACCCACTGATTTTCCACCCAAAAGCCTGGCTCCTCAGTGTTTCCTCACCGAGGAATGTGCAAGGTGGTGAGCCCAGGCATTCCCAGCACTTCCAGGTGACTTGGGTGCTATCTCAAAGGGGGACTGGACAAAAATAAAGAAGACAGAAAAAGTACAACAGCTCTTGGTTTAAATCCCAGCAGCTAAGCCTCAGCAAGAATCCTTTAGCAAATCGCTTCCCCTCGCTGTGCTAAATGAGCTAAATGAGAATAACTCAAATGTGATTATGTATGTAAAACTCCGGGTGTAACCTGTCCCCTACCCCCTACTTTCTCCAGGAGAAAAGGAATGAAAGTCATCTTTCTTGACAAGAATTCCAGCCTACCCGCTCACCAGGCCCTTCCGGACAGACCTCTTAGGTTTCAAATCTCAGAAGCAGACTGACCACTGAGCTGACCATGGGCAACCCCACTTCAGAGACAGACCTGGCTGACAGAGAAAATAAACCAGCCGAGGAGTCCTCTCAAAGGCAGTTTTATAAATCAGGCCCTTGCTAACAGCCAGAGGAAAATATCAAGTCTTTCTCCCCCCTCACCACACTCTGTGAAATACGGTATATTTTCCAAAGTCAAGTGCGCGGGGTGCTCTATTGCCTTAAGAAGCAGGAGGCCGGGAGGGAAGGGGCCTTGGGGATGCAGAGAGGGGAGATCTGTGACACATTGTTCTGCTGAGAAGGTGGAGGCCCACAGAGGTGTGTGGTCCTGGGACGCCCAGGCCTGGCCGATGCCTCCCTCCCCCAGAAACTCATTTATCACCTTGATGGTTTCAGCTCATTTGCAGCCAAGTTATTGTCACCCCTAAAATAATGTGGCTTGACAGGGGCGAAAAATGAAATCCTTGTGAAAAGTTACATAGTCATCACACTCCGGAGTCAAAATACAGGCTGCAGTATCCAAACACGGCCCTGGGCACGGCGGGGGTGGTATTTCCTCTCTCCCGCAGGCTTTGGTTTTAGGACAGGACATTAACATTTATGTCATGTTAACGTGCACCTAGGCATGGCGTGTGGCCTCCTGCCATGGACACGGAGAAACACATGCTCCGGCATGACCGCCAGGCCTCGTGGTGTAAATGCAGACGTGTGTTTCCTTGCTCTGAGAGTTAATAGAGGGCGGCGAGACCTGAGCGTGTAGTCACCCCCCAGAGCATGGACTCCATTTCAGATGTCAGGGAAGTCCTAAAGCTTGCTGAGCAACTGATTTTCATCCCCAGAACCAATGAAGCCAAAGCATTCTCAGCTTGGAACCCCCAAACATCGTGGCCACCCTGATGTTTAATGGCTATGTGTGATCTTGATACTTTGGTTAGCCTCAGGGTCCCCATCTGTAAAATGAATGGGGTTGCGTGAACCTGCCCTTTTGTTGCAAAGAAGACATGAGAAGCCCAGCCAGTGTTGCTCAGTGGTTGAGCATTGACCAATGAACCAGAAGGTCACCATTTGATTCCCGGTGAGGGCACATGCCCAGGTTGTAGGCTCCATCCCCAGTGTGGGGCGTGCGGGAGGCAGCCGATCAATGATTCTCTCTCATCCTTGATGTTTCTGTCTCTCACTCCCTCTCCTTTCCTCTCTGAAATCAATAAAAAAAATGTATTAAAAAAATGAGATAATGTACACAAAAGGGTTTGTCCCAGTTCTTGGAATGCAACAGATGAGCAGTGCAGGAGGGTTTCATTCTTGTATGTTGTGTATTTGTTAACTTGCACACCCTTAAAACTGGGATCCAACTGCATGACCTCAGAGCACGGAACTAGTTTCCCAGCACCATGTGCTGGTCAGAACCTGCGGGTCCTTCCAGGTGCCTTGCCCCACATTCTGCACAAGCTGTGAGCAGACCACACCGGCAAGGAGAGGACGCCTCACTGGAGAGGTGAAATTTGCCAAAAGGGAGCTGACTAGAGGCCCTGTCGGCACCGGGATGTGGCTGTCCCTGGCTTCCCTCCTCCTTACACTCTCTCTTCACTTCGCACCCCACACAGATCTTAAAGGATCGCAATGCCATGTCTTCTCTGCCTGGACTTCATCCACCGGAAATCCTTCCTTTCTTTGCCCTTTGCTGAATGATTCATCTTCCAGGACCAGTCAGAACACAGCGCCCCCTGCTGACTGGGAGGCCCCACTTCTGTCCTCTCCACATTTTCTGGGTTCCATCACTTCCCTTCACTTGGTCATCCTTTCTTGCTGTTACACAAAGGCCCGGCTTTGTCTTTATCTCTGCGATATCTTCAGTACCCCTCCCAGTCACTAGCACCTGTGGGTGACACAGGAAATGCTTGGGAACATGCATTCAAATGTGTCCAGGACAGGTGATTTTACTCAGGTTGTACCCATCGCACCCATGAGGCCATCATCAAGCACCCCCAGGACCTACAGACTCAGGGAGGAACCGACCTTGCTGTTCCTTTAACTGCTACTTTCACTTATTTTGTGGACCCTATAATTTCGCCCTTTCATATTAACTCAGCAGGAGATTTAAACCTTTTTTTAATTAAATTTATTGTGGTGACATTGGTCAATAAAATTATATTGGATTCAGGGGTATAATTCTATGATACATCATCTGTATATTGCATTGTGTGTTCACCAACCCAAAGTTAGATCTCCTTCCATCACCATATATTTAACCCCTTTTCCCTTTACTACCCTCCCCCGTTCCCTCTGGTAACCACCATACTGTTGTCTGTGTCTATGAGTTTTTGTTTGCCTATTTGTTCATTTGTTGCTTTCAGTTTTATATCCCACAGATGAGAGAAATCATATGATTCTTGACTTTTTCTGTCTCATTTATTTCACTTAGCATGATATTCCCAAGATTTATGTATGGTGTCACAAATGGCAGTATTTCATCTTTCCTGATGGCTGAGTAGCATTCCATAGCATTCCATTGTATATATGTACCACATCTTCTTTATCCAATCATTTATGGAAGGACACTTTAAAACATATTTTCAAAAGGAATACACATGTGGCTTTATTTTCAGTTGGGAGACACGTCCAAAGCATATAGTGTCCTTTACTGCCACAGGCAAAGACCCTTTGTGTTACTTTGCACACTCTCCTCCTTCGCTGTAGTGATGAGTGTGCCCATAAACTTTTTAAATTAGATTGAGAACCCAGTTTCTGTGGATTTTTCTCTCTACTCATGCCTTTTTGATGTGGTTTAGCAATGGCTTCAACCCTGTTTGCATGTGTTCAGCCCAGGGAAGAGCTATATGGGAAGAGTTCGGTGTTCTTGCCTCACAGGGGAAGCTAAATTGCAGACTCCATGAAAATTTGTTTTTTAGCTCTTATCCCCCATTATGGATTCTCTCTGAGTCCATAAAGATGTTCTTCTCAATTTGTCATGGCTATCTATATGTTTAATATTTTTTAAAATAGTTATCTATTATGAAAAGTAAGGTGATTCGTATGCTTATGTTATCATTGTTAACAGAAAAGTAATATTCTTTCTTTACCTTCAAACAGTACTGATCTTTTCTTATCTCTCTGAATTCAGGGCTTAACTTTATCCACTCTTACTACCCAAATGCATGAGTATTATTGTTGAATATCTTTTATTGACAAAATTGTTTTAAAATTCATTTTTTCTTGATTTGGTATAGATCATTAAACCCATGGCACTAATTTACCTCTTGTATTGTGAAACTATCTTTCAAGAATAAAATGTTCTCCAGCAAAGCTCTCTACTATTATATAAATGCCTTGAGGGTGTATTTCAAATGAATTATATAGAAATATGA
Organism: Eptesicus fuscus; assembly: GCF_027574615.1. Lineage (NCBI taxonomy): Eukaryota > Metazoa > Chordata > Mammalia > Chiroptera > Vespertilionidae > Eptesicus > Eptesicus fuscus. The sequence continues at coordinate 111,997,461 of NC_072474.1, read as the reverse complement.
TATTTTTCCATGTTCATTTTTCCTCATAAATAGTTTATCAGAACAATAATAATTAATTATCACAATTATTTAATATTTGTGGTCTGTTTTTTTAAGGTTGTCTTTAAATTTCATTTGGAATAAACTTTTTGGAAGATAATCTAGAAATGTATATCAAGATCTCTTTCAAAGTTTATACCATAAACCCTAAAAATTTGTTTATATTAATTTATGTTAGATAACAACAAATAAGCATTGAATTTTTGTTTACAAAGATACCAAAACTGTTCATTATAATATTAAAAAAAATAAAACAATATTATTAACTGAAGTATAGAATTAATTAAATAAATTATGGTATCTATATGATAAAATATTCAGCCATTAAAGATAATGATTTCCAAAAATACACCATTTTCTTCTCTATATCTACCTATATTCCCATCTACTTACATATTAATTTATCTCTATATTGGAGACAAAACATTTAAGAAGAGGTAAACCAAGAAGCTAATTATAATTGTTCAACATGATAGAATTCTGGTATTTTTCTTTATATTCCCTTTATTTTTCAAATTTTATATAATGAATTTAACATTGAATCCCTAAGAAAAGATAATTTATTTATTGTTATCACACAGCTATGTTTAAAACTGCTTGAGAAAGGGTAGAATTAAGAGATGGAGAATTAAAGGGAAGGAGAAAAAGAAGGAAGGATGGGAGGAGGGAAAATGGGATGCTCTCTATCTTGACATTTTCTATATTATTTTTTGGTTTATACAGTAAATGCAAAACCGAAAGTCACAGACCAAGAAGGATCTGGTGTTGATCACTGCAGGCACTTAAAACTCATCAGCTCAGAGTCTGCTAACATTTAGGAAAGCAAACAGCCAACCAGGGGTTCCAAATAAAAGCACAGGGCAGAAGTCAGCAAAGATCATCATGGCAATCTTCAAAGGCCAGCTCAGACCACACATTCAGGTGGCAGCTCACATGGTCACCATTCAAGAATTCAGAGGAGGAACCAGAAGGGCTGGAATTGGGGTGGGGGAGGGGTAGAAGAGCTGTTTCCTTTGCCAAAACCCTGTAAGCCTATAAAAAAAGGCTCAAGTGATGTCACATTTGAAAGAGACTGAAGTAAACATTTCTGAGTTATAGTGAGCAGTGCCAGTATATTTCTGTTATTTGGAATGAGTCATTTCTTTCCCCCTTTTGCCATTGAAATGTATCTGTGTCACTACTACACAGCTCTAGACATGAGATTTTTATCGAAGGAAAGAGAATGTGCTCAGACCAGCAAGTGAAGCAGGTTTTATTGTGAGGACACTATTGGTCCTTCTCACAAGTCCAAGCCAACCTCAGTTTTCTGAAGGTTATGTCGGGACTTCTCATGGGTCTCTCCTTCTAGACCTCCATTCTCCTGCTTTGGTCTACAACTGTCTTTCTCTGTATCACTCATAGCTTCTCTTCTCCAAGCTCTCTGAGGCTTTCACTTGTCATATTGTCAACACTAGACCCAACTCTACATGACCTCTTAATTTAAGAGTCCACCATTCTCTTCAACTCATTCTCTCATCGTCATCTTTCCTCATTCTTCCAAGAAAATCCCATTGGCCAAGTTGGGCCGGTGTTACACATGGTACAACCAACAGCATGTGTGTATTTAGGGTGATGCCTCCTAAGGGTTGTGGGTGAAGTCGTTTCTCAACTGGTGTTAGCAGTGGACATGTCTGCAGCATGTACTTCTTATGGAAAAACAGCTATATGTGCTTGATAAGACTCTAATATTTGGCTATAAAGTATCAAATATTAAGAAAGTGTTAGAGAGGAGAATATTTATTAAGCATCCAAACCTATGCATATGGCATCCCACTTAATTATGGGAGATATTATTCTTCTAACAGAAGTTAATAATTACTGAGCATCTACTACTGAGAATGAAATGCTTCCCTATATGTTGTATCATTTCAACCTCATACAAATGCTGCAGAATTATTGCCTTAGGTTACAAATGATAAAAGTTAACAAGGTTCTGGTCATCAATTCTGATTTGTGTATAAAGGGTGGGAGGTTTTCCCCACATGATCAGGCAATACTTTGACACCAGTTGGGTGTTCTACAAATTCAACTCAATTCTGACACTGTCTACCAAGAGAGAGAGCATCAGATTTCACAGGTTAAGTGCTCAGTCCACAAGGTTATACCCCTTGCACACTTCAGATGTAGTCACAAACTCAGGTCATCACCTGTGCTTCTGAAAGACCTGTTATAGATTGAAGGTTCTGATAGACCTTTTATAAATTGGACTAGAGGCCTGGTGCATGAAAATTCATGCACTGGAGGGGGGGGGGTCCCTCAGCCTGGCCTGCCCCCTGTCATAGTCCAGGATCCCTCAGGGGTGGGAGGTGACCCGGCAATCAGGGGAAGATGATGCCCCCATCACACCTCTGCTGCTGCCACTGCTGACAGTGCAAGCCTTGGCCAGCCCTGGTTCCCTGAGCTTCGTGCAGCCCTGGGTGGCTGGGGAGCTGAGGGGACTGGGGGACTCTGGAGGCAGGTGCATGAAGTGGCTGGACCCGCCTGGGGGCAGGCCTGGCTGTGCCACGTGCCTGCTGCCCCAGCGGGGCTGAGGGGACTGGGTGCCGCCATCTTGTGGCTGTGGTCACCGCCATCTTTGAGGGTGTGGCAGTCAATTAGCATATTTCCTCATTATTGGCTGTGGGCACCACCATCTTTGTGAGGGTGTGATGGTCAATTAGCATATTCCCTCTTTATTAGATAGGATACCCTCCTTGGATGCAATTAATTTGTTCAAGCAGCACACATATTTCTCTAAGGTTGGGAGCTGGTTGCCAGTGATGAGCAGGTTGAAATGTTCAGCCCCACCTGCCAGACCTCCAATGGCCAATGATTTAATCAAGCATGCCTATGCAATGAGGCCCAACAGAGCTCAGAGAATCATTTTACTTACCAGGTTGTTAGTGTAAGTAGCTAGATATTAATAAAAGAAAAGGGAGCAAAACTGGGTAAGCTTAATTAGGTTGGAAGCTACAGCTTCACAGACTCCAAGGGAAAGCCACATTTCCTGCCAAGGGGATTAACATCCCTCCAGGACCAGCTTTCCAATCACCCCAGGGAACCACTACAGATTAGAAGTGAAGGAAGAAAGAATAAAGAGGAAATTCCTCTGCTAGGTGCATGCCCAGTAGAAGCTAAGATGGCACAGAGGGCAGTTCTTCTACTGCAGCATGCACAGGAGGAGGAATCTAGCCTGTGAAAAAGATCAGATTGGATAAGGGAAGGGTCCCAAAAGCCCAGGAAGAGCTAGGAAAGAGATTGATAATTTGAAGGAAAGTTGGATCTTTCTTAAGACCCACATAATATAATAAAGCTTAACAAAGGCCTCTCTCTGGGTAGCATGCGTTCGTTGGTTCATGCATCCACATGCTCACTGCTCTCTCTCCATAGCAGCTTTGCAGACCCTGGAACCATGTGGGCCATGCAGGGAGGCAGGCCCAAGCACAGGCCTGGATATGGCAGCACAGTGCCAGCCAGAGTGCAGCCAGGAGCAGAGACTAAGCTAGCTGGATGGGGACAGAGACTGAGCGGGACTAAGCTTGGGCAAGGACTAAATTACAGCAGCTTCAGATGCCCTGCTGAATGCCAGGTAAGGGCACAACATCTCTAGAAACTGGTCCTTCTTCTAGGCTTGGTGAAGACAAGACTGGACCTCTTCCACAGCAGGATGGACAAAGCTGAGCCATCCTGTCATGGATGAGGCACTGGGCACCTGGGGGCAGTCATTTATTTCTACCCCAATAAATCTTACCACTACACCTCATGCTCCATGCATGGGTCCCCAGAAATGTTTCTCCCATGACTCTGTGGAAGAACCTCATTCCCATCAGCAACAAGATCACCAATTTATTATTAAAGATAAAAGTGGAAACAGCCAGGTAAAGAGATGCAGAGGACAAGGTATGGGGAAAGAGTGCAGAGCTCCCATGTTCTCTGCGATCACGACACTCTCCCTCAATTTCCATGTGTTTGTCAACTGGAAACTCTCCAAACCAGGTCCTTTTAGGTTTTTATGGGGGCCTCATTGCATAGGCATGCTTGATTAAATCATTGGCCATTGGAGGTCTGGCAGGTGGGGCTGAACATTCCAACCTGCTCATCACTGGCAACCAGCTCCCAACCTTACTTGCCTTCCAAAAATCACCTCATTAACATAACAAGACATCTTTATTGCTCACATCACTTAGGAAATTCCAAGGGTTTTAGAAGCTCTGTGACAGAAAGGAGGATAAAAACCAAATACTAGTATATATTTATTATTATGAATCACAATATCACAGTTAATCTTTAGGATTTTGAGTAATTGCCCAGGGACACACAATTGGAATGAAATTTCAAGAAAACCCACACCTGTCTGACTGCATTAGGTAATGCTTCTTTTAAAACCTCAGTTTAGCCTAGAGTCAATCACTGATTTACTATGTGATCTGGCATAAGTCACTTATACTCCTCAAGCCTCATATTTCTCATATATGAAATAAGATTAGTCTATAAGAAATCTCTAGGGCCCCTCTTAGTTCTCATTTTTATAAAACTTTGATAGAATATTACTTATTGTTTTATTTTATAATCTGAGTTGCTGTAGTTTGATTTTTGTAGTAATTCTGAGCCCTAGAAATAAACATTGGTAACAAAAGGGAAGTTGATTTTCATTAAAATAATTAAAGCATAGTTATAAATTCAACATTAATAATTTAATGTGTGTAGATATAATAGCATCAAAATTATGAACATAATGCAAATTGCTTTCATAAAATTCAACAGTATACTAGTAAATTGAATGCCTGCTTTCATCATGGTTGACCACTGGAAGGAACACTAAGAAGAATTAGATGTAGGATACTCTATGTAGCAAGTGCTTCAAGGACAGACATGATAATGAAGATGAAATCAGAGGTCTCCAGTAAGTGCGAACAATGAGATCACTTAGGAGTTCCAGGGTTTGGGCAAGTTCCTGAAAGGAGTAGCATTTGAGATGAGTAGTGAGCCTATTAGCCAAGAATAGGTATTCATCAGAATCAATAACAATCACTATCCTCTTTCAAGAAATCCAACAAGGGTTTAACTTAATTTGAAATCATTTTGTTCTCTCTTTGCAGTTTTTTTCTATCAGTCCAAGTCCCTTAAAACAACAGAGTGCTTATAAACATTAGCACCAAGAATCAAACATGTAGAATTCTGACTCCAGGAGCCAAACCAAGGCGGCTCCTGGGGGGAGAGCGCATTCAGGACTTGAGCACAGCTGTAGGGCTTTTTCCCTTGACTTGTGTGGCATGGAGCTGAGTGTAAAGAATAGGAAGTGATGTGGAACGGGAATTCAGAATGATCCAGGTCCCACTGCAGTAAAAGTCTGCCTGAGAAGCAGCTGAGTACATAAAAGCTCATAAAGAAAACCAAAACAATGATATTCCCCATTGTGACTGTTTAGTCTTTCTGTAGAGATTCCTGGGGTCTTGGTTATTATCTATTTTTAATATTACTTGACCTGAAAATTTATGCTACCATCTGGAAAAAGAGGGAAGCTTTTCCCTAATGTGAATATGGGTGAAGAAAAAAATAAGATGAGGGAAGATTCGCCAAATGTTTAAGCCTTTTAAATAAGCAGATATAACTCATTTCTTGACATTGTACAGATAGCTGAACACATTAGACATTCCAACCAATGATCAATCATTTTGTTTGTATCCACTACATTGCTTATCTGGTGCCACTGAACTCTCAAAGGAGAAAGTGTGAAAGCTAAGATTTCATTGCCTATGTGTGATCTTTTTTCTTTCCATTAAAATAAGAAATGCAGCTGCTCATTAAAGAGGTGTTGCTAATTGTTTCATTTGTTTTCTTATAACATGATCATTCTCTCACATTTAATTTGAAAGAATCAGGCATTAATATGTTTTTTCTAGGACTGAACTAAAGATCTCATTGAATTCAATTCAATCTTCAGAATTCAACCATTTGGTCAAGAGTCCAGTGTAGGATCCTGCTGTATGCTGGGAACCCTGCTAGATGCCTGGCATATAGACACAAACAGGCTTGTATCTCTTACCAATACCATCAGTGATCTCAGAGACAGAAAGTCCAAGAAATGATTGATGAATGCAGAGTTGTGTGTGCCCATGCAGAGTCCAGAGCACACACCACCTGGTTCTGAGGTAATACAGAGCAGTGTGAGATGAGCTGCACTGGGCCAGGGAAAGATGGGGGGGACGGTGGGGAGCAATGCACAGTAATCAGAGTTCTCCTGGAGGAAATGATATTTGTACAGGAGTGGTAAGTATGGACAGTAATTTGCTAAGTGAAAAAAGAAGAAAGACTATTATAACTCTAATTACCCAAACTGGCATTTCCTTCAAAGTTTCAATTAAGTTAACCATTTAAACTCTACAACAGAAGTCAAGATAGGATGTGGAAATTATTCCAATTTGCCAGACAATGATTACAACACCGTGAAGCCAGGTTTCACTGAGGACTGTGATGCCCTGCTGTTTCCCTGGTGTTGGTTGGGGAGTTTACCCCTCTTCTGATGTTCCCTTCATGGGGCAGGAGCTAACTTCCCACAGCCCTCCTGTCTTCTCCTCCCCTCTAACAAGAGGGAGTGACTACCTAATAGGTCATTCCAGAGTAAGAAATGGCATGTGTGGTCACTCCCTCCTTTCTTCCCCTTGTCTTTGAGGGCTCTGTCCTCTCCAGAGAGTTCTACTCAGCCCTTGTACTAATTGGACAGTGACCTGGTCTGGCTGGAGTGTAGCTTTAGAGAGGAATTTGCCCATATCCAGAGGTCATTGTATCTCAGGTGAGCTTTATTATAGAAATGATTTTTTTATTCTTTATTGTTTAAAGTATTACATATAGTATTATATATGTCTCCTTTTTCCACCATTGACCTCTCCCTGGCTACCCCTACCTCCCAGCACATACCCTCACCCCCCTAGTGTCTGTGTCCATTGGTTATGCTTATATGCATGCATAAAAGTCCTTGGGTTGATCTCTTAGCTCTGCTGCCTTCCCTCTGAAGTTTGACGGTCTGTTCGATGCTTCTCTGTCTCTGGATCTATGGAAATGATTTTTGGCAAACATCTGCCTTAACTCCTTTGTATTACTCTTTAACTGATTCAGAATGTGAATTTATTATTCTTTAATTGTCATAATTCCGGGCATCTCATTGTAAAGGTGACATTATGTTGTAGTTATGTGCTTGGATCATGAATGAAATAATCCTGGTGTGAGCCCCTTTTCTACCACCTCTGGTGCATTTTGGAAAGTTGTCCAATGTCTTTGAACCTCAGCTTCTTCATCTATGATATGGAGATTTATAAAATGATAAAATGATTTATCTTTTTTAATCAAGAGGATTTATAACAAATTCTTCCATGTTCCATAACATTCATTCTTTTCTTCTTTCATTTTTGTTGTTGTTGTTGTTGTTAATCCTCATCAAAGGATACTTTTCCATTGATGTTTAGGGAGCGTGGAATAGAGAGGGAAAGACAGAGAGAAACATTGATGTGAGAGAAATACATTGACTGGTTGCCTCCTGCAATGAGCCCTGACCAGGGCAGAGGAGGAGCCTGCAACCAAGGTACATGCCCTTGACTGGAATCAAACCTGGGACCCTTTGGTCCACAAACAGATGCTCTATCCACTGAGTCAAATCAGCTAGGGCTCTTCCTTCCTTCCTTCCTTGTTGCTTTTTTTCCTTCCTTCCTTCCTTCTTTTCCTTCCTTTCTTCTTTGTTTCCTTCCTTCCTTCTTTTTTTCTTCTTTCCTTCCTTCCTTCCTTCCTTCCTTCCTTCCTTCCTTCCTTCCTTCCTTCCTTCCTTCCTTCCTTCCTTCCTTTCTTTCTTTCTTTCTTTCTTTCTTTCTTTCTTTCTTTCTTTCTTTCTTTCTTTCTTCTTTCACATGTATGAAGGAACAGAGGACCAGATAGTGGTCAAGAGCATGAACTTCACAGCCAGACACAGTGAGTTTGAATTCAGCTCTGCCGCTTACTTAGTTATGACTTTGATAAGTATTATACCTTCTATATATTTAAAATGCTGTCTGGCTTATTTCATTTAGACTAATACCCTATATATCCACACATATTGTCAGAAATGGCAAGATTTCATTCTTTTTTTTTATGGCTGAGCAGTATTCCATTGTATATATGTACATCTTCTTTATCCATTCATCCACCGATGGACACATAGGTTGTTTCCAAATCTTGGCTGTTGTAAATAATGCTGAAAAATATCTTAGAGACCATTTTATTCAACCTCCATGTATGAAGGAATAGAGGACCAGAGATGTGAAGTCAGTAATCATGCAGCCACATGATCAGAGAGGTTCTACATGATCCCTGAGCCTTCTTTTTCAAAGCTACTGCCTGTCACCCAAACAATACTGAACTACTTATGACTTTGCCACTGTGTCCTCTATCCCATGCCTTTCTCACAGGCTGGCACTTTCATCTGAGATGCACTTCCTTCTCCCGCCCCAACCCCCTTTTATTATCAATTGAAGCATCACCCTCACTAGTCCTCCCCCACACCCAAATCTAATTTATAATCTCTGTATCTCAGCCTCTGTGCTTCAATGTATGTAGTGTGACTCATGGGCTTACTTATTATCTGTACAAAATACTGCTCCCTGTGAAGGCAGGGACTCGAGAATGACATAATTGACCATTCACAATGCCTGGCATGATTCTTGGCATGCAGTACACCCAGTTGAATAAATAAATTTCTATAATATCTCCTGACTCTCAGCAAATGATTGAAATTTATCCCCATCCCATGCCATATTTATAAACTAGCCTAGGTTGCATTGATTTGTATAAATGCATGTGTATATTTGTCATTGTTACTTTATATTAACCATTAGATAGTTCCAACAAATGTGAACCAGATTTCCCAGTGTATTTAATGTTTGTTTCTTTACCTAACAAATAGCCAACACCAGTAAACAAAGTCAAGCTTGATCACCGAGTTCATACACCCGGTCATAAAGGTCACATTTGCTTTTTTCATATTTTGAATCTTTTCATCATATGAATTAAAACACAAAATAGACAAATTCAAGATCCAATTTTCTAAAGTTATATAGTACAGGTCAGCACAGGATATTTTGGGAATATAAGTGTGTTTTTTTTTGCATTGAAAATGGCTTCCAGAATAAAATAAAAGTGCTTCCAAGCCCTCTCAGTGCCCAGGCTCCCAGCCAAACCATTTATCAGCTCAGACTGCTAGCCCTAGGCAAGTTGCTTGTTAGTCAACCAGAATAATAACATGGAGAATCCTTGACAAATTCATTTAAAAAGCCATAAAACACTTAGTATTGTATCTGGTCAACCTGACTTTACATATTGGAATTATTAGTCCAGAAATAATTTGTAATCTGTTTGTCATGGAGGAGCTTCTTAATTTTGCTATGAAGTGACAAGGACATGAACTAATGATAGAAAGGAGTCAAATCCCAGCACATTACCTCCCTATGAGATGATAACCATGTCATTTAACTTATATGTTCCTTCTTGTTTCATAGGATGGGAAGGAGATAACTAATAATTTTGTAGGTAGAGTATCTAACTTAGATTCTGACTCATAGAAAACAATAAGCAAGTATTAGTTCTCTTCTCACTTCTTGGCTGAAACCAAAGCTGACAGTACATACAAGTATCCATTCTAACTCCACCCTATTCCTCTAGATTAAAAATCTCTCCCACTGGAGCTTATGAAGCCCTACAATTCTCAAAGCTTCCCTAGTCAGCCATGACCCATTGATCAGCATTGACATAAGGGGTCAAGTATATCTTACCCCTAGGGCTAAATTATGAAAGTGTTCAAGATCCCTGCATGAGAGTAACCGTGAGACCTTTGTAGAATGCAGTCTTTGAATCCCACTTCAATCCTAGTGCCTCTGAGTTTCTGGGGTTAAGGCTCAGGAGTATGGATTTTTGCTCATTTTCCAAAGTTGTTCCTACGTACACCACAGTTTAAGCACCACTCTTTTCAATTTACTTTGGCAAGTATATATCTACCAAGATAAATATGTCACAGACCCTGTCATATGAAAGGTCATGTGTAATGAGGGAACAGACAAGCACAAGCATCATGATACCATGATAATAACCCCTACAATAAAAGAATGAATTGAGATCTCTCAGAAATCTATAGGAGACCAACGTCGTATCTCCATATGTTTGGGGTTCTCAGTATACCAGAAATAAAAATATATATATGCTAAATAAAAATTACCAAAAAAAACGCTTTATTTACAATAGCTATGATCTGGAAACAGCCCAAGTGCCCATAAGTAGATGAGTGGATACAAAAAAGCTGTGATACATTTACACAATGGAATACTATGCAGCAATAAAAAAGAGTGATTTCTTAAGCATTGTGAGAGCATGGATGGACCTGGAGAGTATTATGCTGAGTAAAAGTGAAACAGGCCAGTAAGACAAAGAAAAGTATCACATGATCACACTTATAAGTGTAATCTAATGAGCACAATAAACTGATGAACAAAATAGGTTCAGAGACATGGAGGCACATGGAACAGACTGACATATCTAAGAGGGGTGTGTGTGGGGGAGACTAGAAGAGATTAACCAAAGAACTGTCACACATAAATGCATAACCAATGGACACAGAAAATAATGTGGTGAAGGTCCGGGTTGCTAATAAAGTCAACAATAAAATTTTAAAAATTAAAAAAATTATAAAAAATATACTGCTGCATAATTGCACCATTCACAAAATAAATCCAGGATTTGTTAAGAATATAAAATTGCAAGTTAGTGATAAGCAGCTTGAGCTTGAATACAGTAAAAATTTAATGTGTGATAAATGTCTTTCTTCAATCTTGCCAACGTAATTTGTGACAATATAAAGAAATTCATTATTTTGTGGCAATTTTAAAAATTCATTATGTCGAAGTCTAAATTTAAATTCATGGACAATGACCCTGTAGTCATTCCTTCACCCCATTGTGTGTTAGTTTCTAGGATGAATAGAAACTAACAAATGACTATTGGTTGGGGAAAAGTTGGCAATGTCTTCACAGAGAAAGGGCATTAGATCTGGGTGTTGAAGTTTGAATAGAAGTTTGTTGGGGTGTCCTCTTCATGCATGGCTTACTGCAGCATGCTCTGATTCATCGCTGCTGGAAACATGGCTTAGCTCTTTTCCTTGATAAGTCTCTGACAGTCTAGCTTGTAATTTCACATAGGATGATGACATGATTGAAGAATCTTTCAGATCTGTTAACCATTCCCTCTATCTCTCAGAACTATTAACCAACCATCATTAGACGAGGGACAGTGCTTCCCACTGTATATAGGGACTTCAGCAGGGATGAAAGTGTTTTAAAGAAAGAACAGCTACAAGAAAGAATGTTTCTGCATCCCTGATGCCCTCCCCACCCACCATCACCACCACCACTTCCATGTCTCTTGCCACTTCAGAGTAAGAAAAAAAAAAGGGAACTGGATTTCAATTCAAATATGGTGAAGTTTTGCTATCAATCTCTATGTCAGGGTCCTTGAAGCATCACGTTTCCTCCTCTTGACTATTCTGCCCCAGGAGGCTTGTAAGGAGAGAATTGTGTCCTTCAATACAACTTTCTGCTACCTATAATTTTCTTCTTTTGAACGTCTATCCTGTATTCCATGAGTGGCTCACAGTAATTGTAGTATAGTCTTGTCTATAGACAAATGAAATTTTATCAACAAATAATAAATGCTGATATAAATCTGCACTCATAGCAAAAGTGTCTATCCAGGATAAGCTCAACATATTTTTCTAAATTTTTCAAATAAAATCAGGTTTAATGGGTTAGTTTTACTTATTTGCTTTTCCATCTCTATTTAATATAATAATAAATCTAATGACAGTTAGAAACACTGTTATTCAATAAGAATATTTTAATGTAATGAATATATAGCTCATTTCAAAAATGATATTAGGTGGGTTATAAAAAACATGCAGTATTTGGTAGGAGGGAAAGTAGTTTGAAGTAAATGAGAGTGAGAAGAAAGAAGAGTTGAATGGAAAATGAAGCAATAGAAAGCTATGAACAGAAATGCATGTCCAACAATTTTTAACGTTCTTCATAAAAATAAACTATTGACTAAAATTGTGCCTCAGAGCTTCCTTACATTCAAAGAAAAAGGGCAATGCCTATTTGCTGTAATATACATAATCTCTGTAACATAAAGATAGACCAGTTGCTAAATACTACAGCTTCTCTAGTTAGCAAGACTGAGAATCTATAATTTGGTAATTATGGGTAATAGGGTGAGTAAATCTCATGCATGACATGTTCACAATAAACATGGACTCCTGTAGCTGTTTCACATTGTAGTCTCCAGGCAAGCAGGAACACAGTCCTGGTTTTCCAGCACTCTCCCTGGATATTCCTCTGCAACTTCTTAGCATTTCTTCTTTCCTCCTTGATCCTTAAAACTTGAGGGTCCTCTGTATTGGTCTCATTTCCTTTGCTCTTCACTCCCTTTCCTGGAAGCTCACAGGCATTCAAAGGCTTCATCAACACCTTCATCCATCTCCAGCCCAGACCTCCTGCTTGAGCTACCAAACCCATGTAGTGTTCCATAGCTCAGATAATAATCATCCTACCTAAAAACCATTCCACCCATCCAGTCTCCCAACATCGATGCGGGGGAGGCATCCATGTCTCCTTTTCTCTTTCTTGCTCCTATAGTTAATCAGTGATTGTATCCCACCAGTTTTACCTCTTGTTATCAATCCATGCACATTGCTCCTGCTTCTCCACCACTGTTTGCACACCAGCCAGGAACACCCCTTGCCCAGATAATGAGAGCCTGGTTGTCCCACTTACATGCTGAACTGACCACAATCTATTTCATCTAGTGAGTGCCAAGGCTTATCTTAAGATGCAAATCTGTTCACATATCTCTCTGGCTTAAAGTCTTCCAGTGGCTTTTTAGTGATGCTGGATACAAGAGGTATGTTTTCTGCTGTCATTGCTTATGTGGCTTTGGAGGACCTGGGACCCTACCTCCTTCCCCAGCATCATCACAAACTCCTACCCTTTTGGTCTCCAGTCTCATCTTTTAATACTCAGTCTACAGGGTCAAGTGCTCTCTTCAGAGATGTATTGTGTGCTCAAGGTTTTTCTCCCCAACCAGCCCTCTCCACCTTTGCTCATCATGCCAATTTAAAAAATATATATTTTATTTATTTTTTACAGAGAGGAAGGGAGAGGGATAGAGAGTTAGAAACATTGATGAGAGAGAAACATCGATCAGCTGCCTCCTGCACAACCCCTACTGGGGATGTGCCCACAACCAAAGGTACATGCCCTTGTCTGGAACTGAACCTGGGACCCTTCAGTCCACAGGCCGATGCTCTATCCACTGAGTGAAACCGGTTAGGGCTCATCATGCTAATTTTGACTCTAATCTAACATCATGAGGGAGAAGGTCAGGTTGTGCCCCTATAGCACCATGTCTTCTCCTGTGGATTAACTTTCTCACTAGACTCTAAACTCCATAAATGTAGAGACCATGAGGAGTTTTCTTTACCCTTATAATCCTGGGCCTGCCATAATGGCAGGCTTTTTGTAGGAGCTCAAATCCTTGCTCATTAAATGTATGAATAAATAAATGACTGAAGAAATGAATGCCTGCATATCTTATTCAAAAATCAGAAACTTGCCTTACCAGTATGGCTCAGCGGTTCAGTGTCCACCTATGAACCTGGAGGTCATGGTTCAATTCCCGGTCAGGAAACATGCCCTAGTTGTGGGCTCAGTCCCCAGTGGGGGTGTGCGGGAGGCAGCCAATCAGTGATTCTCTCATCATTGATGTTTCTTACCTCTCTCTCCCTCTCCCTTCCTCTCTGAAATCAATAAAAATATATTTTTTAAAAATCAGAAACTATAAAGTAATTAGAGTGTAAACCTTTTGCTAAAGAAACACTTTGAGGAACTAAGACACTCAAGCTCTGAAAAGAGATCAAGGCCTCCTCTAGCTGACATTCCCTTTAGTTTTCTTCCTTGGTGGTCCACTTGGCCTGCATCTATTGGAGTCCCCGGTGCCAATTTGTCTCATGTTATAGACCGATGTGCTCCATAAACTTCCCATAATGTGCTCAAATATGGCTCCCAGGCTTTCGTATTCCCCATGAGGACTGCCTGCTTGGTTTACAGAGCATCTTTATTATTGACTCGGCCTCATGGAGCCACATCAGGAATAGTTAGAGGCTTAATTCTCAGTGTCAGATATTCATCTCCATTGCTGCTCAAACATGCCTTTTTAGCTTGAAGTATTAGAGAGCTTTGCCACTGTATTTCTTATCTGATACCACCAGGAGAGAATTTCCCATAAATCAATTCAGCAAATATTTACTGAGTGCCTCATATAGACTCAGACCTGAATGGGCTTACAGACTGTCTCATCAACCTTCCTTATTTTACTGAGAAAAATAACAGAAGCTGGTGGACTCATGATCTAAAAGCCATGAAATAATTATCTATGAATGAAATAAAAATATGTAAAATGGCCTTCTTGCCCTCAACAGGCTAACATCTTAAGGGGGAAAGAAGATCAAACAAATAAATGGGCAGTAATAATATAATATGATTGCCTAACATAGTGCTCAATATATAGGGACTACACAATAATGCCCTCTTAAATAAACAAATGATCAATCAATCAAAGTGCAATATTATGTGGTACTTACAAGAGTTTTAACTTACATTTATGTGATTATTTATTATGTACTGCTTGCCTTATCTGGATATTAAGTTCATGAGAGAAAGGGACAGTTTATGTTATTTGCTTACTATTGGATCCCCAATAGCTCACATGGTACTTGGAACACACAACAGTGGATTCTCATTATTTATTTGTGAACTTTCCTGGTCACTAAAATTTATTTGTGACCCCAAAATCAGTTTTCATGGCACTTTCATGGTCAGTCATAGACATGCACAAAGGGGCAAAACATTTGAGGAAGAAATGAAAAAAGGAAGGGAGGATAGAAGTCTACTAGCAGCAAGGACAAATGCTTTGTGCAAACAGAGAAAAGTCAAAGTGTCAGTAGCATCCTAACAGCCCTGGCCAGCCCCCACCTTATAATTGCTGCACAGGCCCCACCCAAGGCACTGCATCCAGGAAGGTCTATTATGATGTGAAGGGGCTCCCACTCTCCATGGTCTGTGCACACAGTGAAGACCACATGCATTGTTAATCAAGCTACCTACCACTGAAAGCTCAAAACAGGCTTTCTTGATTCCTAGCTGTGTGACTGGGGAAACTAGACAAACTTCTCTTTGTCCCCTAATCTGTAAAGTGGGGGTTATTGTAGTGCTTATTCCATTGGGCTGGAATGAAGCTTAAATGAAATAATAAACATTACATACTCCAGGACCTGGCATAAAGTCAACACATAATAAATATTAGCTATGTTTGAATGTATTTTATTTCAACTGGTCGAAAAAATCAATGATTTTATACTGTAGTAAAAAATGAACTGAGATGCATTTCACAACTTGAAAAACTAACTCTATGTACTAATCCAACTTGTTTGCAGTATTTTGTGAAGCTTTTTCTAATTGTCAGCACCCTCGTGTGGACACACATATGCCAGTTTGCTATTTGCCATTTTGAAAACTATGTCACCCAAGGTTTCATAACCATAAGTAATTAGATCCTCAGCCCTCCGAAATAATGGCAGTATTCGATCCCTCAGTTCTTGGGAGACAAAGGCAAGTTTAGTGACTATTAGCCCTTTTGTGATGGCAAATAGTTTTGCAAAGCCAGCAGCTATTACAGAATTTTCTTCCACTTCCATCCAGCTATGGAATAACATCTCCACCCCTTCGTTATTGGCTTGTCATTAAAGGAACTACATTCAGAAGTCATATTGAGCTTCTCGATTACTTACAGTCCTACAGAAGCTGAACCAAAGAAACCAGAATTTTCTCCAGGGTCAGGGACCTTCAGTCACTGTCACTTTCCCTCCTGAGAGCTAGTTCTGATGTCCTATCCGAGATTCTTCACAGCCACACACCAGACTCAGATCGCTGAAGTCTACACAGAAAAGATGCCTGGTTTCTTTCTGGTTTTAACAAACTCCCAAAGAAGGTAAGCCAACTACCATTGTTTGAAGGGACAAGAATGGATTGAATACTAACAGCAGAGCTATTTCACCAAAGATTCAGTTTTTCTGCCTATAACTGTGCCATAAATAAGATAAGAGCTCCATTTTTTTCTTGGGTAAAATAAGTCCAGGAACAGTTAGACCAGGCTGGTATGATAGCACATCAAAGGTATCATCAGAAACCCAAGGAATTTTTATATTTCTACTCCACCATCCTTAGCAAGTGATTCCCATCATCAATGTTGCTTCATGGTCACAAAATGACCACTGCAGATCCACCTATTGTATCTGCATTCCAGGCAGTAGGAAGGAGAAAGTGCTTAGTGAACAGGGCTCACCTCCCATCTAAATCAGTATCTCAAGAGGCTCTCACTTGATTGAATACATTTTGCAGTCTCTAAGCTAATGCCTGGGCTTTAGAGTTCATGAGTAAATATAGTCTGGGGCATTACTCAGGGTCAAGATGTGCTATGGCTTCTTCCCACTAGTATGGAGTGACCCACTATTTTATATGCATATAGAACACTGCTTTGAAGTCCTCCAGATTCCATCATTAATATGTGAAACGGGAGTACCTTATATACCTCACATCTTCTTTCACCGACCTTTTTACACTACACACTGTCTCAGCAATTGGCTAGGGACCAGGTGTGCCCTGACTATACCTTGCTTCTGCTGTATATGTAAGTCTTAACCCAGGACTTCTAAGCCTCTGTAGCTTATTATTGAGACAGAATAAGTGGCCATTCTGTATAACACATCCCAGAACAGAATGGTTCATATTTATGTAAAAAGAACTATTATTATATTCATATTAATAGCAGCTGAGATTGCTGAGCATTTTATATTTGGCTGGCACTGGCTAAGCACTCACATGCATATTTAATTATCATAATAACCCTATGAGAGAACTTATCCCCATCTCACAGTTGAGAAGACTGTGACATGGACAAGTTATAAATGGTACAAAGTGAATAAGCTGGTAAGTAGCAGAGTTGAGATTTGAACTCAGGATCACCTGCCTTTTCAAGCTAAGCTTTTTTTTTTTTTAATCTTCACCCAAAGATATTTCTCCATTGATTTTTAGAGAGAGTGGGAGAGCAAAAGACAGAGAAAAATATTGATGTGGGAGAAACACATGGACTGGTTGCCTCCTGCACAAGCCCCAACCAAGGCCCAGGCTAGGGAGGAGCCTGCAACCAAGGTATGTGCCCTTGACAAGAATCTAACCTGGGGCCTTTCAGTCCACAGGCTGATTCTCTATCCCCTGAGTCAAACTGGCTAGGGCAAGCTAAGCTTTTAACTTCTTTGCTACAGCAACCCAAGGGCAAAACAGACCACCTCTAAGAGCAAAGGAATTATTGTTCAAATTGTAAGGTGTATTATCTCAGAAACTCATGGCAACACTGACAGGCTCCTGTTATGATTACTTCCATTGTGTGGATGACACAACTGATGATCTGAGGAAAAGCCACTTCTCCCAAAGACAATGCAGCCACCAGAGTGGTCCTGCCCACATTCCCTCCCTCAAGAACATGTCTCTAACTATTACATGGAGAAATTGGTGTCAGTGAATAATCATTGTTGGTGTCTTACAGGATATTCTGAGAATGAAAGCAGTGTGGGGTAGAGAGGTACAAAAAGGGGGAATGTGGGACATATGTAATACTTTGAACAATAAAGATAAAATTTTTAAAAAGAAAGACATATACCTGAGACCTTGGACTTATTAACACCTTGTATGCCAATCAGGGATCTATGAAAATAAAATGAAGTAGGTGAGTATATTTTATCTTTGGGCCATGTCAAAGGTTAGAATTATTTCTTAATATTAAAGATTTTTGCATAACTGCTAAAAATCTACACTAATAAAAGAGAAACATGCAAATGGACTGTCCTCCACTACACCCACAAGCCACACCCACCAGCCAATCAGGAGCAAGTATGCAAATCAACCCAACCAAGATGGCGGTGGCCACGGAGCTGGAGCAAGCAGGAGGCTTGGGTTGCCCCCAGCGATGGAGGAAGCCAAGCTTCCCACCTGCCCTGGCCAGCCCTGGCCTCCACTCAAGTCTACAAACTTTCAATTATAGAAGATAAATAAATCCCAGATACTTCCAGCCGGCCCTGGCCTCTGCTTGGGTTGCCAGGGGGCATGGTTGGCCTGCAAACCACCACAGGCCCCTCGCCCAGGCTGCCCCACACCTCAAGGGAACCCCCACCTTTCAGGGCAAACCAGCCAGCCCCCACCCGTGCACCAGGCCTCTATCCTATCTAATAAAAGAATAATATGCAAATTGACTGTCACTCCAACACACAAGATGGCTGCCCCCATGTGGACACAAGATGGCCACCACAAGATGGCCAGCAGGGGAGGGCAGTTGGGAGGGACCAGGCCTGCAAGTGAGGGCAGTTGGGGATGATCAAGCCTGCAGGGGAGGGCAGTTAGGGGTGACCAGGCTGGCAGAGGAGGGAAGTTGGGGGAGACCAGGCCTGCAGTGGAGGGCAGTTGGGGGGGACCAGACCAGCAGGGGAGAGCAGTTAGGGGCAATGAGTCTGGCAGGGAGGGCAGTTAGGGGCAATCAGGCTGGCAAGGGAGGGCATTTAGGGGCAATCAGGCTGGCAGGGGAGGGCATGTTAGGGGCAATCAGGCTGGCAGGGTAGTGGTTAGGGGATGATCAGGCTGGCAGCAGAAGCAATTACCAGCAATCAGGAAGGTAGGCAGCCAGAAGTCCTGGATTGTGAGAGGGATGTCGGACTGCCCATTTAGGCCCGATCCTACCAGGATCAGGTCTAAACAGGCAGTCGGACATCCCTTGAAGGGTCCCAGATTGGAGTGGGTGCAGGCTGGGCTGAGGGACACACACCCCCATGCACAAATTTCATGCACTGGGCCTCTAGTCTATACTAATAAAAGGGTAATATGCAAATTGGTCACGATGCCCTCACAGTAGCAACTGAACAGCAGGCTGCGTGGAGCAACCGGCCGGCAGGGGGTTTAGTGAGGGATGACCAAAAAACTGACTAGCAGGCTACGTGGGGCGACCAGGCTGGCAGGGGGAACAGTTTGGGGTGACCAGGCTGGCAGGGGGAGTAGTTGGGGGCAACCAGACCGGCGGGAGGTGGGGCAGTTGGGGGTGACCAGGCCAGCATGGGGGGGGCAGTTAGGGGTGATCAGGCTGGCAGGGGGCCAGTTAGGGGCGATCAGGTAGGCAGGTAGGTGAGCAGTTAGGAGCCAGTGGTTCCAGATTGTAAGAGGGATGTCTGACTGCCAGTTTTGGCCCAAAACAGGCAGTTGGACACCCCCAAGGGGTCCCGGATTAGAGAGGGTCCAGGCTGGACTGAGGGGACCCCCCCCCCATGCATGAATTTTATGCACCGGGCCTCTAGTAATAAATAAATAAATACATAAATACATAAATAAATAAGAATGCATGAGGCACTTAGTTGCATGATTGGCACATACTAGTACATTATTGGGATAATTATCTCAATGTGATATAGCTAGTGCTTAAAGTCAACAGATAATTGCTCATCTTCCTGTTTTCTTAATGTTTAGTAGAGGCAAGATACTATTGATTTCTAATTGCAACCAAGTATAGCTTATTTCATAATTTGTTTCCATATTAAGTAGCCACATTGTAACTTAAAGCCATTTCTTCTGATACCAACTCTTGGCTATTTCCATTAAAACATGCTGTATTTTAAGTCTGAATAGCCAATAGCAATGGTGTTTGATTAAACCATAGTTAGTTCATGATGATATGCACACCTCTTTCTTTCTGGGGAAAAAAAATGTTGTGAAGCTGGTGGTAAACAGCCTATTGGAGGGAGAAAAAATATGGTTAACTGTATTATCTCAATAGATCTTGATTGACACCGTAGGTCATCTCCTTCAGTTTGTTCATTCACAATAGAGGAAAAGAGCTCCTATCTTTCACGTCACTGTGGGAGTTAAGTGGGAGAACATGGTAATAGATGCCTAACTGTTCAGTGAACTCTAGTTTCCACCCCCTAGTCCTCTGTTTCTTTTGTTCTGCTTCTGTTCCAGAAAGGAGGACCATCCTAATGGTCAGTCCAAAGGTTCCACTTGTGGGGAAGATGTCTCAAGTCCACATTAATATGCTAATAAAAAAAGAAGAAAGGAAGGGAGGAAGGAAGGAAGGAAAGAAAGAAGGAAGGAGGGGAGGGAGGGAGGAAGGATGAAGACAGGGGAAGAAGGAAGGAGGGAGGGAGGGAGGGAAGGAAGGAAGGAAAGAAGGAAGGAAGGAAGGAAGGAAGGAAGGAAGGAAGGAAGGAAGGAAGGAAGGAAGGAAGGAAGGAAGGAAGGAAAGGAGGAAGGGAGGGAGGGAGGGAGGAAGGGAGAAAGAAAGAAAGGAGGGAAGGAAGGAGGAAGGAAGAGAGGGGAAGAAGGAATGAAGGGAGGAAGGAAGGAAGGGAGGGAGGGAGAGAAGGAGAGAGGGAAGGAAGGTCATGATAGTGGGAGAAAATCCATTCATTCATTCATTCATTTGTTTGTTTGTTCATTCATTCATTCTTGCTACATTTGGGGGAAGCAGACTCTACTTGATTTAGACAATGGAGAACCCATCTTGCTGTTTTTAAACAAAGCTTCTAAGGAGTCTTAATATCAACCACCAAACAAGATGTTTACCTGAGAGCTTAGGTGGGGCCTGAGAAAATAAATGTTTTGAATGTATTTGGTGGTGGAGGGTGCTGGGTCCCTCTCTTTTGACTGGTGCAGTCCTTGCCACCACCTCGCAGCCCCTGCTATCTTGGATGGCCTGAACTTAGACCCTGAGTGGAAGGCGAAAGTGTGTGTGTTTGCACAGCTGAAAACAAGATGAAAAACCCCAGGCCCCTCTCACACCCCATTAGCCCCTGAAGTCCACGGAGTGTTGCACTCAACACACAAATACTCTGCTTGGGGAAGCCATGGTGGTGTGTGAGAGGGAGGGACTTGGTCTCACCGAGGAACAATGGGCTGCCTGTGAGGAGGCTGCATCCCCATTCTGCAGCCCAGGATGCATTAATCATTGCTCCCACCCTGTGCATTTCAGTAAACCCCAAGGCTTTGGGGGATTGATAATGGGACAACAGGTAAGAGGACACCCAGTCAGAAAATAAACACTCTTGGCCAAGGAGTCAACAACCTTCTCTCCTTGTCCAGGGAGGCAGAGCAGGAGAAAGAAAGAATGCAGAATACACAATACCTGGCTCCAACGCAGGGTTCTATCATAGGTGGTTGTGACACTGTGGATAGTTGAGATTCTCTGGCCTTTCTGACACCCGGCACCTTTGTCCTTGTTGCTCTATCTGCCTGGAATGCTCTCTGGTATCAATTTCTATTTCAGACTGCTCAGGCTGCCAAACAGAATACCATAGCCTAAGTGGCCTATAAAAAACAGAAATGTATTTCTCACAGTTCTGTAGGCTGTGAAGTCCAAGATCAAGGCACTGGAAGAGTAGATGCCTGGTGAGTGCTAGCTTTCTTATTCAGAGAGGGCAGACTTCTCACATGGCCAAAGGGGCAAGTAACCTTTCTAGGTTCTATTTTATAAGGGTTCTAATCTCAGTTATATAGCCTATGTCCTCATGACCTAACCATATCCCAGAGACCCCACCTCTTAATACAATAACATTGAGGGTTAGAATTTTAGCATGGGAATTGGGGGAAGTAGGGACACTCAGTAAATAGTAATATTCATTCCAAAAAACCTGAGCTCTGTTTGGAGCACTATTAACTTACTGGAATACAAATACGTTAACTGCCCTGTGGCATTATACAATTACTTGGGGGAACCCAACTCATAAAGAAATATCAGTGCAATGAGATAAAGATTATATAAAGTAGAAGCACAGATTAAGAGCCACAAGGTGCAAAATATAAATATATGCAAAGATTTGTGTGATGCTCACAGATAGAACATTCAACTCTTACATTTGTCTACGTCTAGCTAAATAGAGTCTCAGAAGGTCATAATACAGCATGGCCTTCTTGCTGGCCATGATTTAGTCATCATCCATTATAGCTTTCTCTTCTAGAAGAGAATAATTACTTGGTCTGGAATAGGCTTTAAAAGATATGGAAGAACTGGAATTGAGCAATAACTTGACTTGATCTCAGGTCTGAAATACACTCAAAAGTGGAAAAGGTCATTTGTAGAAGAATTCCATGCATTAGGAGTTTAGATTCAATAAATAAATTCTACAGTCACTTTAAATATGATCATATGATTTTTGTAAGGAAAATTTTTACATTACAAATTTTACATTACAAAAATAAAATCTGGCAATTTCAACCAGCATTTTCAGCACTTAGCACATGCCCTGCCTGCCATTCTCAGAAATCACCTAACTTTCTACCGTTTTGTTTTTAACTGTCTTAACATTATGTTAAAATGTATTTAGTAATCTAAAATTATTTCTACAAAATTAAAAATTATTAAACAAAATGGTGAATGATAAGTGTTATTAGATTTTCAAAAATATCACCCTTTGGTGATAAAATTTTGCATCAGGAATACATGGAAACATTGATGGTCATATATATTATGCACTGGTAACTAACTTGGATTTCAGTGTTAGCAAAACTGGCACATATAGGATTTCTTCATAAAGAATTACAGTGATTTAAGATTGTCAAAAACAACCACCTCCTGAGTTCAAGGACAGTCCCTTATCTTTGATCACCCCAATAAGGAGATGTCATTCCTTATCATTTATAAATCATGACTTCTAATGCATAGCATTCTCAACAAGAAACCTTGGATCATACAAATGTCCTAGTTAACTGTATTATCTTTAGTTTATAGACTGAACACAGTCCATAAGCTGGGGTAAGACTAACAAGCCAAGCCTCTCTCAGAATTAAGGAGAAAAGCCAAAACCTTCTAAACCCAAACAGACCAGCCCTTGGGGCCATAATACTAGGATAGAACCTTTGGATGGTAAGTTCCTTGGATTCACCAAGTATTTAAATCATACTTACTCTGATATTGATTTTATATGTTGTCCTATTATTTTCAATTTTCTTCTATAGTCGGTCTTTAGTTACCCCCATGATCCAACTCTCTTTTATAAGACAATTTTTTTTTCTGAATGTTTACTGTTTGGGTCTTAAACATATTAGTCATTAAGTCAAAGTGACTTATAAAATGTCTACATTTTCAATATACTGAGATTTTGTTGTAGTCAATGTTTGTAAATAATTCCATCTGTGCATATTTGAAAATTGCATGTAATTTTTAATGAGCTACAGAGATTCTTAGAAAACTATTAGTTCAATTTTATCAATAGCATGATTTTTTCTCCCACTGTTTATATTTAGTATATATATCATAGTTTATTGAGAAGACATATGCATTAACTTACATATGGCTTAGGAGAAAAAGACTGGCACTAAGAAAAGATACAGTATTATCAGCTATTTTTATCCAACCATATTAAGATAAAAATGTTCTTAAGATTGTATCCCTGTCACTTTCTTCTCAGGTTTTAAAATTGTTTGCTTGTGTAGTCAAATTTTGTGCTATTTAATTGAATGAATATCTTTCACCGTAATTCAACAACTATTTATTAACAATGCTAACTTAATTCTAACTTGTTTGACTTAATATTGTCACCTTTCCTTTTGTTTAAGCTTTAATGAAAATAAATCTTTGTTCATTATTTTTTTAGATTTTTCAGTCACTTTTGATATGATTTTTAAAATCTATTCTAAAAATGAATATTGATTGACAGGATAATTTTGAGCAATAATGTGTATTGTTGTCCTGTTTATTTGTGATCTATAATGTCATTCCATGCTATGCTATTTTTGCTTTTTTATAACCCTTTATACAATGCATTTTATGAATGATAGTTAGAATTTTCTGTGACTTGGAATTGTATTTTTATCCTATTGTGAAAGTTAAAACAAATTTAGAAAATGAAGATAAACAAAAAAAAGCTTATTTTATTTTTTAAAATTTATAATCTCCTAAAAGTTTACTGGCTGTGGAAGCAGCTATTGGGGACATGCATCAAATATATTTATTGCAAACTGCTAGCCAGTTGGGAATGAAGAGCAAATAATCAGAAGTTCCCATGAAAATGCTGACAGATACTCTTAAGAGAGTCCTTTTTATAAACACTTTATAGCATGACCATCTCATAATAATTTGTTGGCAGTTTCACTGTTTTATAACAGTTTTCACAGAGATCTGGGGTGGTCAACGCACTGATTCCCACTGATACTTCAGTCCTTGGTTCCCAGCAAGGATGATCTATGAGTTTGGACTTTTAAACTCAGTTTTCCCATAAACAAAAAAGAAAATGGCATAAATAAGTTAGATGACTCAGCTAGACTTTAAAACAATGGTTGTCTCCTTCAAAATACACACAAAAAATGAATGTTTTTCCAAACAGATCATCTAAAAACAATTTGGACTCATTAACAATATGTATAACCTTCATAAAAAAGTATTTTTGAAGTGAAGACAATAAAAAGAAATTGTGTGGGCAGGAACTGTTAGTTGTCACCAATAGCCCTTCCTATTTCTTCCATGGACATGGAGCAGTGATAGCTTGGGTACAGGGACCCCAAATGATAGCTTGGGTCCAGGCTACCCTGCAGCTAGGTGTGGCCATGTGAAAGAAAATGTCACAACTTGTCTCAATGGAAATAGAAGTCATGGGGTTTTTTTTAGTATAATTACATGTCTTCATACATGTCCTCTTCTTCACCTCTCACTCTGTATGTCAGTCTGGAATGTGGAGACCAAGTTGAATCATGAAAATAAGGGCTTCTCTATAACTCTGTGAAGTCCATCTTTACACAGGATGGTTTACCTGCAAGCATTGGGCAAGATCACTGTCAAAAGGGTGGGTTCTGGAGCAGAATAGCCTGTGTTCAAGTCCTAACTCCACCACTCACCAGCTGGGAAGCCTTGAGGAAGTTAATTTCTTTGTCAAATGGAGAAAAAATCTTGTAGAGTTCTGTGACAACTAAAAGATGTAAAAATCATCATCCGTTCTCATCCATTTAATAAAATAAACTTGCATCTTGTTAAAAACAGACTAAACTTTTAGTTGTTTCTATTAGTCACAACCAAATTTACTTTTAACTAAAACAACATGCATGCAGACATCAATTGTAAGCATCAATGTATTTCTAAACCAAGTCCATAGTCTTGCCAGTTTCTCCAAGGATACCACAAGGAAAATATTGGAAGAAAAAGGAAATAAAAATTTAGCATGTTTATTTATACATTTGTATTGCTATGCAGAGTAAAGTAAAACACATTTTACCTCTCCATTCATTCATCCTAAGAGCCAAAGCTGCCATTGGTCTTGCTCTGTCACCCTTCCAAAACATTTATATTATGTACACATACACGTGTGTGTGGTCACACATATGTACACACATGGAAATATATATGTATATACACAATATATGTGATTGGGTTATAGATATTGTTAAGGCATTGTTCTGTCTTGGACATTTAGATTTTCAAAAACAGAACTAATATAGATTGTGATATAAACGTGATCAAAGGTGCTTTCTTTTAGTGAAAACGTTTTTGTTCTATTCTCTTAAGATACAAAAACTGTATTTAAAAGGAAATTCTTTAATTAAAACTTTAATAGCAAATTATTGGTCTTAAATTTATGGTAAATGTACTGTTTCTGTTTAACAAAAAGAACAATGAGTGGCAATCATATATTTCTGGAACTATTTGCTTATTGGCTCCATCCTGTTTCCCAAACTGAGAACTCTTGTTTCTCTTTCTGTTTCCCCTGAGTGGTGGTGTACCTGACCCACAGCTACTGCACGATTATTAAGTATTGAAAGAATGGATAAGTAAATGGGATTCATAGGCTCCCAGAACTGGTAGAGTGACTCCATTACACTGGAGAGAAAATTGTGGCACTGATATATAAAAACACTTGCCTGACAACCTGTAGATACTTCAGGGTAGGAATAAGTAAAGAGTTCAAGTCCTCTGCTTCTCAACCCCATAGAACCAGTTTCACACCCACCATGTGTCTGAAATTTTAGAAGTCAGAGCTTTAATTTTTTTTCTCTCTCTTACATTTGTAAACAGTGCTGAATGATGAAACAAAAGGGGGGTGGGGAAGGATACAATTCAAACAGCCTGGTGATAAAAATGAATTAGTAGGGATGCATCCGAAAGGTCCAGGAGCTAATACTCATGCATGTGGCAGGCATCTGTTTCTCCTTCCACACTTTGCCTCTACATGCAAACATGCACAGAGATTGGTGTTTCATTCTTTTAAGCATTTGTAGTGCAGCGTCTGCTATGTAAGTGGTGTGTAGAGAGAAGGATTAAAAAGAAATTCCTTATTATTACATACTAGAGGCCCGGTGCATGAAGCAAGCATTCTGCCAGGCCACTCACACTGCCCGCTCTCAGCGGCCGCCCCCTCCAGGACTGGGGGACTCTGGCAGGGCTGAGAGGACTGGGCGCTGCCATCTTGTGGCGATGGGCACCACCATCTTTCTGGTGGAGTGATGGTCAATTTGCATATTCCCTCTTTATTAGATAGGATTGTGAAATGCTCGATATTTCTACAGCATGGTTTGAGTTCCCTTTCTCAGCATGCAATTCTGACAATTTTGAAATAGAAAGATCACTATGAGACACAGATTCTTATGTACACAGAATGTCCAACACGAGCTGCCTATATTTGAATACTGGCTTAATTCCATAGCTGTCTGACTTTGAAAAGTGAGATAACATTTGAGGTCTATTTTTTTTAAATCTGAAAATGTATTCTTGAAAATTTAAAAAACAACTATAGTACTTACTTCATTAGGTTGTTTTGAGCATTAAACAATATAATATAGGTAAAGCATCTAGCATAGTGCCTGATGCTTCTAAATATTCTCTCAGTTAGCTTTCACATATATATTTGATATATTTGTGTGGAACTAACTACCTCAAAACTCAGTGGTTTAAACAATAGGAATTTATCATTAAAGTTTATGGGTCTATGGGATAGCAGAGTGTCTCAAGTAGATCCGGAAAAGGATCTGGGGTGTTTATCTAAGGTGTCCCTTGAGATAAACTTTAACCATGCAGGTGTTGGGACATTCAAGTAGTTGCTAGCAAAGAGGCTACTCTATGTAAGCAGGACCAAGGGCAGGCCTAGGATCAAAAATTCCAGAAGTTTTAATTTCAGTTTTAAGCATACGCAAAATAACTCAATTAACTGCTGAAGGAATTACACCACATGAAACATATGTAATTGCAAATCACACAGCACTTTATTACTCACAAAAGTTCCTGATGCTCCGGGTACAGGCTTAAATGGGATATCGGTAGTTCTGATCTCTGGGGTCAGGCAGCTGGGCTGGGCTGGCCTGGATGCAGGGGGCCAGTGTTCCTCAACCGAAGCTCAGTCGCGTCTCGATCGGGAGGTACTAATTAATGTTGTTCTGTCACCTGGCAGGGAGAGGAGCGTGGAGCGGCGTCGCTTGCCAGACTGACAAAAGGATGTGCCTTTGTGGTGGTCTCAACAGGTAGGTGAGCACTGTTGGCTGGCCAGGACCCGTTTTTGAAGCCTGTTTTGTACCCGCAGCAGTTCAGGTGGCTATCCATGAATTATGTCAATGCACACATGTTCATCTCAAACAGGGCAAGGGGCTACGTGTGGTTATCTAGGGAGAGTACATCACTCACACAAATGGTTATCTTAGCGAGTCACTTCTAAGTCAGTAATTGAAGTTCAAATCCTTATCTATGGGGTACACATGCTTCAGGGCAGTGGGGAGTATGTCCTTAATATCACACTTTAAGTTTCAAGAAAATTAACTCAAACCTTTTTAACATTTTTAGAGATTTTTTAAACATTTCTATATATTACTATAACACAGCATGTTGGCTGACTTGGGCTCTGCTGATCTTGGCTGGGCCAATATATGTATCTGAAGGTTGGATAGGGCATTGTGCTCTAGCTTAGACTTGGCTGGGGCAACTTAACTGAAAATATTGGAAGATATTTGTCCTTCTCCCTCCAAGGATGAGCCGGCTACATAAATGTGAATGTTGGATTGGGCCTTCTTCTCCAAATTTTAATTAGTTGTACAACTTAAATGAAGCAATTCTGCTCCTGTGCCTTTATTCTTCTTCCAGTATTAACCCAGACTACTTAACTCAGGCATGTCCAACATTGAGTAATGTTAGCTCTATCAAATCTTTGCACATAAAATTTCTTATTTCTTCCTAAGGCCTTAAATACCACAGAGTACTAATATGAGTAGCCTGAAGTTTTGTGAATAGTATGGACAGTATCCAACAGCTTAGAGAAGCTATGCCCTTCCCCACCCATCAGAAATGGGGAACTCAACACTCAAAGTGTTTCTCCTCCCACACTTTGCCTCTAGATGCAAACATGCACAGAGATTGGTGTTTCATTCTTTTAAGCATTTGTAGTGCAGTGTCTGCTATGTAAGTGGTGTGTATCGAGAAATAAGAAATTTTATGTGCAAAGCGTTGATAGAGCTAATATTACTCAATGTTGGATGTGCCTGAGTTAAGTAGTCTGGGTTAATACTGGAAGAAGAATAAAGGCACAGGAGCAGAATTGCTTCATTTAAGTTGTACAACTAATTAAAATTTGGAGAAGAAGGCCCAATCCAACATTCACATTTATGTAATGTATTTCCCATTACTTAACTTTCAGGTGCCCTCCTTTTAGCTCATTCTCCTTTCAAATGTGAGATTTGTCATTGTTTTCATGACAATAGCCTTGAGCATTCACCTTATTTTAAAAAACAACAAACAACTTTATCTTTATTGTTGAAAGTATTATAGATGTCCCCTTTGTTTTTTCCCCCATTGACCCCATGCACCCCCTACCGACCTCTCCCAGGCCTTCACCACACTATTGTCTGGATCCATGGGTTATGCATATCTATCTATATAAAAGCCTAAGAGACCATCGCAACCGAACAGACGACCAAACGGGCTGCATGGGATGACCAGGCCGGCAGGGGGGGTTAGTGAGGGGCGACAAAACGACCAAGCAGTGGGCTGCGTGGGGCGACCAGGCTGGCAGTGGGGTTAGTGAGGGACGACCAAACGACCGAGCAGTGGGCTGCGTGGGGCGACCAGGCTGGCAGGGGGGTTATTGAGGGGCGACCAAATGACTGAGCAGCAGGCTGCGTGGGATGACCAGGCCAGCAAGGGGGGGGGGGCAGTTGGGAGTAACCAGGCCAGTGGGAGGGGGCAGTTGGGGGCAACCAGGCCGGCGGGGGGGGGGGGCAGTGAGGGGTGATCAGGCTGGCAGGCAGAGGTGGTTAGAGGTGATTAGGCTGGCAGGCAGGTGAGTGGTTAGGAGCCAGCGGTCCAGGATTGTGAGAGGGATGTCCAACTGCCGGCTTAGGCCCAAACCGGTATTTGGACATATCCAAGAGGGTCCTAGATTGGAGAGGGTGCAGGCTGGGCTGAGGGGACCCTCTCCCACTCCCCGTGCACAAATTTTCTGCACCAGGCCTCTAGTATGTATATAAATTTCCCAGTTAATCTCTCACATCCCAGCCTCCCAACCCCACGTTCCCTCTGAAATTGTCAGTCTGTTCCATGCTTCTGTGTCTCTAGATCTATTTTGTTAATCAATTTATATTGTTCATTAGTTTCCACATATGAGTGAGATCATATGGTAACTTATCTTTCTCTGACTGGTTTATTTCTCTTAGCATAGTGCTCTCCAGGTCCATCCATGCTGTTGCAAATAATAAGAGTTCCTTCTTTTTTACAGTAGCATAGTATTCCATTGTGTAAATACCACAGCATTTTTATCCACTGAACTTCTTAAACCTTTTTTTTTCCTTCTCTGTTTCTTGGATTGAGTAATTTATATTACTCTATCTTTACATTCACTGAATTTTCTTCTCTGTAGCCTATCTAGAATTTTTTTCATTCTCTTTCTGTACTTTTCAGCTATAGACTTTCTATTTATTTATTTATATAAGTTCAACTTCTCTGTTCAAATTCATTTTATTCATCAAGGCCATTCTTTACTTCTTTGAGAATATTTTTTAACGTATAATTATATGTAATTTGAAATCTTAAAATAACATATGAACATGCTTCCTATCCTTTCTATTAATTGCCTTTTTCCCTGAGTATGAACCACATTTTACTGTCACTATGTAAGCTTTATAATTTTTTTATTTAAAACTATATTGTTCAGATACTACTGTATATGCTACTTTGCATCCTACTGCATTTTGGAGAAGAAGGCCCAATCCAACATTCACATTTATGTAGCCTGCTCATCCTTGGAGAGAGAAGGATAAATATCTCCCAATATTTTCAGTTAAGTTGCCCCAGCCAAGTCTAAGCTAGAGCACAATGTCCTATCCAACCTTCAGATACATATATTGGCCCAGCCAAGATCAGCAGATCCAAGTCAGCCAACACTCTGCATTCTGATCATTGTTATTTTTACTTTTTGTCCTAGTAATTAACTTTTTTGAACCCAAACTTGCAGTGCTTGTCTCTTTCATGACATAAAACAGTGGAAATATCTACATAGTTTTATAGCTTCAAACCTGATATTTTAGCCCAATCTCATTGGATTATCCTCTTTATTTAAAATTTTGCCATCCCCAGATATTTTGACAGTACTTCTACTTAGGCTTTTGGTTTTATCCTCTATCAGTCTCCTTAGTCTTGTAAATTCCTCTTCTAATTGCTCTGCTTGACTCAGTCTCTGTTCTCTGATCTATTAAACCAGTAAGGTTTCAGCTTTTTGCCATATAAACTATATATTTGAAAAAATTTATCCATTAAAAACTAGCACAGTCATGAATCTCATACCTAGTGCATCTCTGTTCACCAAAGATAGGTTCTCTCAGGTCTCTGCTTGCATTTTCATGATTCCCCTCAGTCCAACTACTAGCATACATGATATGCTAAGAACTTACACATAGAATATAGTCATATATTGGGCCCAATTCTCCTCCAGAATTAAATTCTGTTTTTTTGACATCTCAAGCTAAGAAGTTTGTGAATTTCTGCTGCCCACTTGTATCCTACAGCGCCAAAGACGCAATCATTACCATTTCCTTTTTTAATTTTTTTAGGATAAACTCTAATTTGACTTCTGTCCAATTTTGGATACTTTCTAGTGCCTTTAAATAGTTCTGTGCTTTTTTAAAATACTGTATATGACTTTATACAAGTGATCTATAGGATTGCTGTAAGCACTTCACGTCACTGCCATACCACAAGTTTTCTGCCTTATAGGGCAATGACAGCATTGCTGGATCACTCTCCCAGGGTGTTTGTAGAGGTTATAAAAGCAGGATTTGGAGAGAAGAACATGGGGTCATATGCCAAAGCTATTAGTCAATCAAGGTAAGTGCTCACAAGGTTGATAGATGAAAACTATCCCACTGTTGATCACAAAACCTCTAAGAAGCTGACATTTTAAAAAAGAAGGAGGCCAATGGATGATGCTGAGAAACAACTCTGGGAATTGGGAAGAACATGCAGTCAACCTTCAAATTGTGATGGAGAATGAGCATCCTTAGGGGTTGCAGGGGAAATGGTATCCTCACAATTGAATTCAGGGAAATGCAGAAAGTATGTGAAATGCCCCAGGAAGAGAATGGACTAGGTGGACTTGCTAACCATCAGAACTGTTAGACATAGTATCAGAACGTACTTAGCAATGAGATCTGGCATTGAAACCCCCATATCTAGACTGTCACTTCTTTCACCAATACTCATTTATGAGCACACAGTAGAAACTCAATGAACAGTAGCTGTTGTTACTGTGAAGCAAGAATTCAGAAGGCAGCAGGCAAAATTTTGAGTAGAGAGGAGAACTACAGGGATGTGTGAAGAAAGGAAGCACTGACAATCTCAAGGATTCAGGAATTGGGAGGAGTGGTATCTGCAGGTGTACAATTTGAAAACACAAAGAGATGAGAGGTGAGCTAGGTTTAATTGACACATATTTATGGAGAAACTATATACTTGGTGTGGCCACATAGAAATTTAGTGAGTAAGAAATAACCACAGTCTCTCACCCCCACTCCCTCTTCCTAACTTCTCAGAGAGGCTAAGCTAGTTGAAGTCACCCCATCTACAAAGGACACAGGGAAAAACACAGTAATTAAAGTTGGGGCCTCTCCCCCATTCCTCCAGCTCAGGTAAGGGCCAGTGCTTCTTTGTATGGAGCTATGAGGGTAAGGGAACTCAGCAGATACAGTGTTGCCTGGGGAAACAAAGAACAGGATGTGCACATTAGTGAGGCCTAACTAAAGTGTTGAACTCTGGGAGAGGGAGCAATGATGTCCCTAGAATTTCTACACTGTCTATCCCAGGCCTTCAAAGGAGGAGGAATCTTAGAAAAAACCAAATAGGGTTTTCTTTTAGACCGAGATTGCTATATAAAATAAGAATACTACAGAATACTAAGATTTCCTTGTAAATTTATCATTCTAGAACACGAAGAGAGAAAAAGTGTAGAGAACAAAAACAATAGTCATTATATAGGGCAGGAAATCTTTAGGCCTAAAACTGGCATCTAGTGATTAATAAGCCTACATGGTGTAATAGCTAAAAGCATGGACTTTGGAGCCTCACATTCTGGGTTTGAATTTCAACTTTGTCTTTTAATAATTATTTTTTAACTTACTTAATTTATTCAAATGTTGTATGCCTCAGTGTCTTCATCCATGAAATTTAAATTATGGTGACTATCACACATAGTTCTTGTAAGAATTAAATATATTAATATATAAGTATATATATAATATTAAGTGGTATGTTAAATATATAATGATTTATAAAGGCATAGAATATTAAAAATATGAAGTAATTATTAGTGGCATTTAATTTGAAAAGAAAAACTAAATGAATTTCAATAATCTATATAAAAGAATGACTAGAATGAGTATCATCTGGCCCTGGATTGGGGTGTTAGCCCTTCCACATGTCAGCTGTGCAGGGTAGGTGTTCACATCCTCTCTGGAGACCCATTTCTCTATCTGCAAGATGGATCATCTCCTGATCCAACTAGCTCACGAAATTGTTGTGAAGATCAAACCAGATA
Organism: Eptesicus fuscus; assembly: GCF_027574615.1. Taxonomy (NCBI): domain Eukaryota; kingdom Metazoa; phylum Chordata; class Mammalia; order Chiroptera; family Vespertilionidae; genus Eptesicus; species Eptesicus fuscus. The sequence continues at coordinate 111,964,202 of NC_072474.1, read as the reverse complement.
ATGGGTTTAAAAAGAGTTTTGTACACTGCAAAGTGCTTAGGGAAAAAACATAGGTGTATCCATAGAAAAATATCTTTAGCTTAAAAAAGGATTCTCCACTTTTCCACAATAATTTATGGTGTGGGGTCACATTTTCCTCTCCACTGAAGGGTTTCTGTTAGGTTCACTCTATTAATCAAAACACGTGCTCTGTTTTTTTATGTTGATTCCAAGATACCACGCAGTAGTTGCCTGCCTTTAGTGGAAGGATTATGTGAATACTTAAAATAAATAACATTGGTTCTGATCTTTTCATTGGGAATTTGAGAACATGGAACAGTTTAAGGTTACACAAAATTTACCCAAAATGAGGGGAGTGAAAATGAATTCACAAAAACTCAGTAAAAACATTTTTGTCTTAACAGATGACCACATCCTGGTAGAGAAGTGCATTCCTAATATTGGGGCAGCAGGGGTCCTTTTTAAAAAATGTTGGAGTGTTTCTTGAAAATCCTTGTGCAGAAGAGAGGCAGTGCAGGCATAAAACTGAATGTGGCCTGGGGTAAGTGTTCTTAGTGGATTCTTAAGATTTTGTTTTATGAAGTCCTCAAATGTCCACAATATTTTAAAGCAAAGAAATGTAAGTAGACAAAATGGCCCTCTGTTTCCTTAAAAATTCTAACAGATCCTTGTGGTTATGAAACTGCTATATAAATAAGCAAACTGACCCTTTTCCACAGGAAATCCAACACAATGTTTACTTGATAGGACCTTTGATTATGCCTTTCAATAGTGATGGTTCACAGCTTTCCACCAACTTTTTGTGGAAGTCATTTGTATTGTTGCTGTTGTCTGTAATTGTTAGGAATGCCTTCAGCTGCAAGTAATGATCTCTAACTAGAAATAGCCTAAAATTACTTATTTATTGTTCTCTAATATCAAAATGTCTGGAAATAGATCATTGCTGTTGGTGTTGGTTCAGTAGCTAATGATATTAGAATCCAGAGTTAGCACTTCTAACATTAACTTGACTTCATGACTATTCAATGGCTGCAACTGCTCCAAGTATCACTCACTTATTCATGTAGAGAGATGGCATTGTGAATGGGTGACCAGGGAGTAAGCAGATAGTGGGCAGGGAATTTATCTTCACAGGGTGTTTGACTGCATCTCTACTCAGCCCCTGGTTGACTTTTTCTCATCACTTGACATATAAGATGTTGCTACTGTCTACTATAATCATTTTTTTAGAACTTCTTTGCACAAATCTATGGAAATAAATTGATTGATTCATTAAGCTGGAACACAGTCATGAGCCCATGTGAATAGTGAAGGGTATCTAGATTAATGGAGTAGAAAAACACTCACAAATCTATATACAGGCAGTCCTCGGGTTACATCAGAGATCTGTTCCTATGGTGTGAAGTAACTCAATTTTCACCGTAAGTTGGAACCCACCTACATAAGCACCTACATCATTCACATGGAGCACATACACAGTAGTAATGAAGTGAAACAGTAAAAAAAAAAAATTAAAAGAAGGATAACAATTTCTGACCTTTACTTGTGGTAAATAAATAATAAAAAACATAAAGCACATATGTACATATGTCAAAATGACGAAATTTTTTATTTTATTTTAAATACTGTAAATAGGAGATGGCAACGTAACCACGAAATGACATAAGTCGAGTCCAACGTAACCCGAGGACTGCTTGTATATAAAAGCCTAAGCAACCGGAACACCAGAACAACTGGTCACTATGACACACACTGACCACCAGGGGCAGACACTCAATGCAGGAGCTGCACCCTGGTGTTCAGTGCACTCCCACAGCCAACCTCCCGCAGCAGGCCAACCTCCCCTGGTCCCTCCCCACGGGTGGTCCCTTCCCCATCTGGCAGGAAGGTCCCAGCCAGCAGCTGGAAGGAAGGCCCTGGCAGCAGCTGAAGGCTCCAATAAGCTCTGATTGCTGGCCAGGCCTAGGGACCCCCACCCATGCACGGATTTTGTGCACCAGGCATCTAGTATTGAAATATTTGATCAGATTCACTATTTCTTTCACCAATGAAACATTGCACCATAGACATTTTCCCAAATCTTTCATATTTAAACCTGCATCATTTTCTCCACTACTATAATAAGTTGTGTCTACTTGTGTTTAGGCACTTGGAACCTTCTACTTGAACATCTGTTTGCCAATCTCTCCCACTAACTTTGAAGCATTTTGAAGACAAGAACTGTAATTAATTCCCATATCCCTAAAGCTTAGCCCAGGGCCTAACACACTGGTGTTTGATCAACACTTGCAGAATCATTGAGTTATTTAATGACTAAATAATGTTATTGTCAATCAAAATGAACAAGTGCAACCACTGTAACCCCTGGCCTGAGATTTCATCTTTCTAACTTTATTCTCTTACTCACTAGATTTCAGTTTTAAACACCACTGACATAGCAAAGAATCTAAAATCTTCCTTCAAGCATGGAATTCTTTCCCAAATTCATATATACAACTATGTACTACTTGGTATCTTTACCTGGTTGCCTAATACACACTTCAAACTTAATTCTCTCTTGATTCTTCCTTGGCTTCTCCCTTTCAGGGTACCTGCCAATCTTCTCACTCTTTGTACATGGCACCACCATCTGCTTAACATCTGGGATATGTTCTCTCTCTCTCTTTATCCAATCCATCAGTGTATCTGATTGACTCTACCTATAAAGTATATCCCCAAACTAACTTCTCTCCTTCTTCCCTGGCTGTGCCCTGGGCCATGCTTCCATCTTCTATCACCTGAACTGCTGTAATAGTCTCCCAACTAGTTTTCCTGCCTTCACTCTTATCCCACTGCCATCCATTTTCCTAATTGTGGGCAGAACCATCCCTTATCTCATAAATCAGATCATGTCATACCCCTACTTTAAAGTTTTTACCTTAAAACTTTCCCATTGCCTCCAGATAAATTTAAACTCCTAACTCTGGTTATTCCCTGTTTAGTTTTTCAACACCTACATCTGTTTTCCAGCTTCTAAACTATGCTCCAGATAAGTCCTCCTTTTTAAAGTTCCTTGAACACACCAAGGATGTTCATTCTGACTGCCCCCCGCCCCGCCCCATTTATATTGCTCTTTTTTGATTTTTTTTGTGGCTAGGTCTTTGTCATTTACATCTCAGCTTAAATATCATCTTACCAGAAAAATCATCCAGTCACTTTTTAAAACAGCAGCCTATTTTAATTTTCTACATATCCCTAATAATTAATATTTCTTTAAATATTAACTCTCCAAGGTATAAGACTGGACCTTGTCTTCTTATTCACCAGTATATTTCCAGTGCCTAGAACAGGGCACATACTAGACACTGAAATATTTACTGGTTAAATGAATACTTAATCACATCATCTCATTCACTAGCACAGGACAAAGAAACTTCAAAATCAACGCTATTATCATGTTTCATAATAAACTTGATTTGTGTTTTCAAGTCGGTCTACTTTAGTGGCTAGTCATTTCCTTGGGCCCACCTACCTATTTTTACTCCAGAACAATTTTGTCCCAAGTAGCTTTCTGTGATGCCCAGGACAGTAGCTATTAGCCACGTGTGGCTGATGAGTGCTTGAATGATGACCAGTATAACTGAGGAACTGAATAGCTAGTGTTATTTCATTGAAGTTTAAGTAGCCACATGTGGCTAGTGTCTATCATACTGAATAAGGCAGCTGTGATGTGAAAGCTCCTCCAGGCAGTTGCTGTGTCTTAGTTCATCTCAGCATCCTCTGTACTGAGCCAGTTCCTGGTGCAACACAGGTGATTACTAAGACTGACATTCTTGAGTCAAGAGTAGCACTAGAGGGCAAAAGAGTGAGAACTTTTGGCCTTAATATAGAAGGGGCATGGAATCCAGATTATGTCTCTGCAGAGAAGGCCCCCAAATGGTGTCTCTCCTTCAGTGGAGTTATGGAAATTCTACAGGTCTTAGGATTTCAAGATAGAAATCCAAGATGCTCACCAGCTAGTCACAAGCTGCGTGACCTCGGGAAGCCACATAACCACCTTAGAAAAAAAGCCACCAGTTCTTTATCTTCACCTGCAAAATAGTAATAAAAAAGAATACTGCCTCTGATCCGCTGGATTTTTATAGGAATCAATAGAGGCCAAGAATAGAAAAACCAAGGCGTAAATTGTGAAGTGGTCTCTAAGTATATGGTTTTGTTATTAGTCCCACAGATCGGTCCTGTTGGCAGATAAATATTAAGAATTAGTTATCAAACATCACTTCATCTAGACAGCCCTGGCCCTGGAAATGCTGGCATCTGCTCGTTTTACTCCATGATGGAAAAAAGAATAAATAAATCATAAATGATTAATTTAGACTTTCCTCCACGCCTCCCGTTAACAGCTCGAAGCCCCCACCACACAGCAGGCTCAGTGATGAACTGGTGTGGTAGAACCTTCAAGACGGCGGCTAACCCTTCTCCAAGTACAACCAGCTGTAAAAACAAATTTAGCTCCACCAACTCTGCAAAGGAGCAGAGCCTTTTCATAGGTTAGAGATATAATGTTCACCCCATTCAGAGGAATCCAAACCAAATACCAATGGCTTGGGGTGGGGGTAAGAGGATATTAGGCATAATAGACAGATTATCTGCTAGTTTGCTGAAGGCAAAGGAAGAGATATTTGTCATAGTTTTGCTAGAAAATGAGACTTTATCAAAGGGAGAGAGGGTGAAAGGTCAGCAGTTCTATTGGTGCGATTATTATCTTTACATAGCTGGAGTGGCAAAAGAAATGATCCCAAACAGAGCAAAACAAAACAGACCTCACCAAAGCACTTCAAGATGAGCCCTGAGAAGCCTTCACGCCAGATCCACTGGCTTCATCTTCATTTATCATCTAGGGCTTGTTGACAAGGGCTGATGGGCTTCTTCATCCGTCCATGCTGTAGCAGCTTTCGTCTTGGCAAACCACTCAGCAGACAGAGGGGATGGTTATGTTTCAAGAAACAGTCACCATAATAAGAAGAAGACCCCCATTTTTGAGCACCCATCAGAGCCCCAAAACCAGGCTTTTTATTCATTATCTCAATCTACAAGTCACAAAATTAGTGTTACTGTTACCGCTTTGTAAATGAAGCAACTGGGCTATAAGCAAATCGGCACATCATAGCTGGTGGCAGGGATATATTTGTGCCTTGAGAATTAATAAGTAGAGTAATGAATATCATATCTAAAGCAATCTACACTAATAAAAGAGAAAGATGCAAATTGACCATCACTCTGCTATGCTACCAGCCAATAGGAGTGAGTATGCATATTACCCAACAAAGATGGCGACGCCCATAGCGGCCAGGTGGCTGGCACCCAGCAGTTCCAAGCCCCAGATCAGGGATACAAACCCGCAGGGAGGCTGGCACCCAGTAGCCCCAAGGCCCACAGCCGAGGATCCGGGGCTTCTGGGAAGAAGTGGGGGGGCAGCAGAGACACAAACCCACAAGAAACCTGTGGAAAGGGAGATAAACTATCATAACTTTATCTCCCTTTCCACAAGATGAGAAAACTTCCCCTGGTTTATTTAGTGATGTGGCCCACACCTTTCTACAAGTACAGGGTATGTTATGACCACTCCCAGGAAGATCTGGTCAGAATACCATCTCCAGGGAATAACGCTACTGTGGCAAATCATCTAAGAGAGGAAACAAGCTTTTGTTGGGTTTATTCTGAAGGTCAGAGAACATACCACCCCAACATATGCTGTGTTATTATATTGATGATCTTGAGCTGCAGATGCTTGAAAAACAACAAATGCATGCAGAGACTTTCACTGAAGTCTCCTGATCTGCCTAAAATCGGACCCCCCTAAAGGAGCTTAAATGTCATAGGTCCCCTTGACAGGAGAAGTGTCATCAGGCAGAGAAGACTGACTCCTGTCACAGGACAGGAGTTGATATCACACCCAAACTTTGTCACAAACTATTTCCCCCCACCCCCATTCATCCTTCCTAAAAATCATTTACTCTCCTCTAAGAGGCCTACATCTCCCGTCCCCTTTCCCTAGGAAGAAAGTATTTAAATCTGCATTCTAAGCCACCTTGAGGAGTTACTCATTTTTCTCTGGGATCTCCCACATATACATGAGGTACACATGTTCATGAACTTTTGTTTTTCTCTTGGTGATATGTCTTTCATTACAAGGGACTCCACTAAGAACTCAGAAAGGTAGAGGAAAACTAGTTTTCCTCCTCCATAATTCTATCTCAGGAAATCAAGTCCCCAGTTGAACAATAAGGTTGGCTCAAGTACCAAGCAGTCCCGGCTGATGGGAGGGAAGCTTCTAGAGAGAAATCAATGATATTGGCATCAAAGTGGGACAGAGGGCACATGCATGGTTGCTGGTGGGAGTTTAAAGTGGTTCAACATTTTTGGAGGATGATTTGGCAAATTCGATAGAAATGTTCAAGGTATATCCAAGAGTCTTCTACTAGGAATCACATCTGCTGAGATAAAGCACAGGTGCATAAGCCCTGGTCAGAACCCAGGATGCTACTGCAGGCTCTCCTTCCATGATAGGAAAACCTGGGAACAACCTGCATTTTTAGGACAAGGCGGCATCTATACTAATAAAAGGGTAATATGTTAATTAGACTGAACATCTTTTGGACGACCTTCCAGATGTCCTTCTGGATGTCCTTCCCAACAGAACCATGTTGGCAGGGCCAAGACAGAGGAGGTTAGAGGCAATCAGGCAGGCAGGGGAGAGTAGTTAAGGGGATCAGGCCAGCAAGGGAGAACAGTTAGGGTGAACAGGCTGTCAGGGGAGAGCAGTTAGGGGGATCAGGCCAGCAGGGGTGAGCAGTTAGGGGGATCAGGCTGGCAGGCAGGTGAGTGGTTAGGAGCCAGAGGTCCTGAGGGGTCCCAGATTGGAGAGGGTGCAGGCTGAGCTGAGGGGACCCCCTTCCTGTGTACAAATTCCATGCACTGGGCCTCTAGTCTTTTATAAGGTCCTTACTTAGTGCCTAAAAATGTACACATAAGGGATTTGATCATCATTGCCTAGTTGGCATTTCTGTCAATAGTTTTGCTCACATTTCTATCTCCTTGGAAAACTTAAAAACTTCAAGAAACATTTATTTCCTCTCAGATGGTTTTCTTTGGTGTTGCCCTTGTTGCCCCAGATAAGGAAGCTGGGCTACCTGCCTGGACCAGGGCAATTTCTCCAGGCTCAGCAGATGACATGTCCTCAGCCTCTGCCCTAGCATCTAATGCATCCTCTGGATAGCTATTTCACAAGTTCATGGGAAGATCTTTCTAGCTCTTATTTTACCTTCCTCCACAAACATGACTTTTTAGAGTTTCTCATTTCTTTAGAACAGCAATCTTCAACCCCTGTGCAATGAGAATTTTTAAAACATGCAATACCTGACTATTCAGTCAGGAGCATTAACCTCTTTTCCCTTAGATTGACAAATCAAAAAATGACAACAGCCAACACAACAATAACTGTCTGGTGTGAATGAATCAAAATTATATCTATATTTTTGTTAGATTGGCAAAAAAGTATATTTTTGGTCTGCTGCAGAATTTTAGTAATTAGTTTATGTGTGCCATGAAATTTAAAAGGTTGAAAATCTCTGCTCTAAATACAAAATAAGGCTTTTTCACATGCCCTTTTCAGATCCAAGAAAAAATCCAGGACTGTTAGTTCTCATGACACTTTACAATACACTGGCATGCCTCTTCTTTTTAATATAATATTTATTCAATTTATTTAAACTTTAAAAAAAGTTCACCTATTTCTTCCACACCCAACTCCCCATAGCTGGCAACCACAATTCCATTCTCTATATCTATGATATTGTTCTTTTGAAACAGTATTTGTCATTTCACTTAGCATAAATCCCCCGAGGTTCATCCATGTTGGCACAAATGATAAGATTTCATTCTTTTCTTAGTTGTTTTCATGTGTTGGCTATATTGTAAATAATGCTGCAATGCACATGGGAGTACATAATTTTTCAAGTTAGTGTTTTCCTTTTCTTTAAATACCCAGAAGTAGGATTGATGGATCATGTCATAGTTCTAGTTTTAATTTTTTGAGGAACCTCCATACTATTTTCCTTAGTGGCTGCATCAATTTACATTTCAACCAACAGCACACAGGATTTCCTTATCTCCAGATCCTGGCCACATCCCATTACCTCTTATAATGTTCAGAATAGCCATTCTTACCTATGTGAGCTGATCTCTCATTTTGTATTTGATTTTGATTTCCATGATGATAAATGATGTGGAGCATCTTTTCAGGTACCTGTTGGCCATCTGTATGTCTTCTTTGGAAAAATGTCTTCAAATCTTCTGTCTATTTTAAACTCAGATTGCTTGTTTTTGCTATTGAGTTGTATGAGTTCTTTATATATTTGGATATTAGCTTATTACAGATATATTATTTTCCAATATTTTATCCCATTCAAAATCATCTAACTTAGAACCATCCACAGCATGCCCTCATGTCCTTTTGTTTTGGTAGATGCTTTGGCGAAGAAGACACTGAACGTCACCAGCATTTTTCCAAGAAAGGTTGAGTGGAGACATGGTTCCAGAGCCCAGAAGCTGCATCTGCTTTGGTTTTTCCATCTCTGGGTCATTTACTGATGTAGTTAATCCACATCCTCTTCACACAGGAAAAAAATGTGGACAACCTGGCAGAAGTGGGGAGACAAGAGGAAGAGTAGAACCAGCAGAGACATGGGTCAGATGGTCCTAACTTTAAGCCCTCAGCATGCTGATTTCAGGCAGGTCACTCACACCCTCTGAGCCTGGTCTACTATCTTCAAAATGAGGACAATGGTACCAGTCTCATGGGCCATCATGCCATCTTAAATGTAGCATATATAAAGCACTCAAGCGAATTGATTTCCAGCCAGCTTCACTCCACCAAACCTTCAGGATCGTGGTCAAATCTATTATTTCCAAGTATTAAAGAGCCACAGGGCTATACTTTTCCATTTGGAAAAAAGAAGTACTCATTCTGTGAATAACTTAAGGATATTAGAATTGTAGTATTGATTCAGTTTAAATAGAGTTCTGTGCTTAGGTTAAGTACTGCTTTCATGTTGGTAGAATATAAATTTAAGCATTTAGTATAAGTGAAGTTTAAGGGCAGTAGTACTGATTCAGTTTAAGGAAAGTAGAGTATTGCTTCAGTTTAAGTAAATTGATTCAGGTTAGTAGGAGCTAAAATGTATAGGTGAGCCCTGCTATAGAACAAGAGCTAAAGGATGGGGGTTTTGGGGAAGAAAAAAGTTTTTATCTAGCTCTTGGTTCTTTCACCATTCTCTCCTATCTTCACCTTTGAGACCATCACTTGACACCAATAGGATCCCAAGCTCTCCAAAAACTGGACACAAAGTTATGTAATAAAATACTCCTAAGTGTCACTTATTTTATCAACATTTCATAAGCACCTGCTATATTCCAGGCCTTGTGTTAGCTGCTCAAGACATAGGCACTATCCCCCAAAGCACTCACAGAGATGAGTTAAACAGGCAATTATCCTTGGGCTTAAAAATTAAGAAAAGATTCATCAGCCATAGATCCTTCCCTCAATGAATTTATTCCAGCTTAATGGGGAGGAGAAAAGCTTGGGCACAAATGGAGCCAATAATAAACACCCAAGATGTTGGGGGAGAATGTCAGAGTTCAGAAGGCAATGGCTAGGACAATGGAAACTACCACAGCCCAGGTAGAGGTAAGAGAATGAGCAAAGGTTCCAGAAAGCAGAACGAGTCAGGTATACAAAAGGCTTGGGGAGTAGAGCTTCTGAATCAGCCTCCCTGGTTCAGCAAACAGAACCCACACCACTTGGCTTCTACTTTCACTCCCGTTTTGCATTTGATCTTTCCAGGTTCAAGTCCGTTTTGTACACCACTTTGAAAAGGGCCCAAGAAGGTCCTTCTGACTCCTTTGCAGGCTCCTTATGTCTCCTGCCCAATGCACCAGTTGTATCATCCTACACATAGCACCCTGAAAGTAACAGCTCTCCAGTCAAGGGACACCAAATGCAGCAACTCCAAACACAAGATACCCAAGTACATTTGAATGGGAGATAAACAACAAATTATTGTTTTAGTATAAGTATGTCCCATGCAATATTTAAGTGATACTTAGAAAAATCAAATTATTTGTTAATCTGAAATTCAAATTTAACTGGATGTCCTGTGTTTTATCTGATAATACTACTTTAATCCTTCATTGATATAACATGCTACTATTTTTTGATTCTCATTTCTCACCTCCATGCACTTAACATAGATACATTCTCATCACCTCTTCTTATAGACTAAATGTTTATACCACCCACCACAATTAATATGTTGAAGCCCTAACATTCAGTATGGCTGGGAAATGGGGCCTTTAAGGAAGTCATTAAGATTAAATGAGGTCAAAGAGGGGAGGCTTGATCATATAAGATTAGTGTTCTTACAAGAAGAGACATCAGAGAGCTCATTCTTTTTTTCCAATATATTTTAATTGATTTCAGAGAGGAAGGGAGAGAGAGAGATAGAAACATCAATGATGAGAGAGAATCATTTATTAGCTGCCTCCTGCACACTCCCTACTGGGATCTAGACTGCAACCCAGGCATGTGCTATCACTGGGAATTAAACCATGACCTCCTGGTTCATAAGTTGACACTCAACCACTGAGCCACAGTGGTCGGACGAGAGCTCATTCTTTAAAGAGGGGATCATGTAAGCTCAAAGCAAGATTCCCTACATGCAGCAAGCCAGGAAAAGAGGACTCAAAAGGAAACCTACCTTGCCAGCACCTTGATCTTGGACTTTGCAGTCCCTAGAACTTTGCAGTCTCTACACTGTGTAAAGGGGCAGGTTAGTCAGCGTGGGCTACCAGAACAAAATATCACAAGTTAAGTGGCTTCATAACTGAAATTTCTTTTCTCACACACAGAGTATCACACATAGGTGCTTATTATTGTTGCTGAATGAATGACAGGTCAAGTCATTTTGGATTCTGTTGAATAAAACAGGTGCCCACCTTCTCTTCTAGAAAAAATCTGTCATAACTCAGGTCTGCTAGATCCTATTAACACATCACCCAATATCGCCCATGCCTGTTCATTTGTTTGCCTACTGCGAGGGATCCTGGGAGAAAGGGACTGAATATCAGTCATTCATATCTCTAACATGAGCCAAAGTTCCTCCCACCCTGAATGTCACAATTTCCAATGGCACACACTCATGAATAAAAATGGGCACACACTCATGAATAAAAATGAAATGTAATATTAACCAAAGAACTTGGGACTTGGGGTTTTAATAGTTCTGAGGGAACTGAAATCATTTTCCAAACACCTCCTTCAAGTCCTCCAGCTTAAATGTTTCCCCAGTGTAGAGACCATCCACATGTCTGAGTGCACATGTCCGGGCACTGCTGGGATGGGATCAAATGTTTCCTGTCGGCACTGGGTCTCCACAGCGCTTGGAGGGCTCCCAGTGACCCTTAGAGCCGGTGTGAAAGTGGACCAGCAGCCAGATGGCTTCACGTTTCCACATTCCTTCAGCTTGTTTTCTCACTGTGGCAGACACCCAAGAGCATCCCAAATCCTCAAGAGAGATGGGATTTCAGGAGAATTTGTTGTTACTTTTGCAAAGAGGGAGATGTGAACTCCTGAGCCCTATGAATCAAGAGAAGGTTTAAAACATATATCAAAGATTTGCAATGATATTTTTTAAAAATCTAAAAGGATCATGATTTTTTTTTTAACAATCTCTTCCACCTGGGACAAAGGTGCCACACATACCCACCCCTGAAGATTAAGATAGGTCAGGGATCACAGAGTTGTGGCCACACAAACAGATTATCCTGTTTCCTGAGACATCGTTTATGTTGCAGCTGCCTCCATGGAGGAAGATCATGAATCACATTGTTCTTCTCTCTTCTATTTGATCCGACACCATGTAAACAAGCAATGTTGAATGGGAAAGAAAACATTTCAGGCAAATGATTTCAATACAGTTGGAACTGCCTACCTTGTGTAAGCAATCTGCTTGCTCAGGAACAAGGTCTGATACTAGAGAGAAAAAGTTTGGGGTGTGAATATATTTGGATAAATGAATGAAAAACAACTATTTAACACCAATTATGTGACAGGCACTGTGGTTTATTTTTCCCTACATGTGATCTTATTTCACCCAACCACCCTCGGGAAACCTCTGTGCCTTCTATTTACCCTAATATAAGTGACCTAAGACTTACTTTGCCTAGACCATCATTATGATACTATTTTCCATAAATTGTAGGTGAGAATATATGCCCCAAATCGTTTAATAAAGGGGCAAAGTCACCACTTAAATCTATGCCTCCTGATTCTAAATAGTGAAATTAACTCAGTGAACATTTCATTGTAATTAGTTATGCAAATGATAAATAACTATTGAATAAAAGAATTCATGAGTTATCTTACTTGATCTGTTATCTATTTTTGAATTAATATAACAGACATACAAAGAGGTTATAATTTACCTATTTTCACAATTCTCAAAAGACAGTGTTTTGATCTTTTCTCTCTTATGAAACAATTGAAGGATGAGAGAAGTCAAGTTTAACATGATGAGGATGAGATGGGAATAAAATATTATAATGCCCCACCATTTGGGATAATTTGGTTTTGAATTCCTTTCAAAAAAAAATCTTTCTTAAAGTATTTGTAAATGACTCTCCTAACCAGTAAAATTGCAGTAAAATGGTACACCTAATATAAGTGTGAGATCTTTCTCCCGAGTGCTTCATGTAAAATTTCTCAACTTGGGGGAAATTTGGGGAGTGTAGGTCAGTAATGAACACCCTGAGCTCCAGGGTAGGACTAACCAAATTTATGACCCAACTCTGCCAAATTCCATGTGTAGGCCCAGAGAAACACATCCACCTCTCTGACCTCTAGGGAATGAGGATAACCATTATAACTAGTTCATTTAGCATGACAATGATTTAATAAGATAATCCTTCCAAAGCACATAGACAATGCTGATGTATAATCTAGGTGGAAAAGTAGATAATGAAATTACTAAATAAAAACCAACTTTTAAAATGGTCTTATTTTATTTTATTAATATCATCACAATTGTGATTAGACAACTGAGGTTGAAATTAGGATTATATCACTGTGCCTTCTATTTTCCCTAATATAAGTGACCTAAGACTTACCTTGCCTAGACCATCATTATCACTCAAAGTAATGAGCAAATCAATAAATAGTCAATCATATAGATATCATCCATGGGTTCTAAATGAGCACAATAACATTTTTAGAGGAAAATGGGCTAATGCTACCAGCAATGGAGAAAGCATTGAATCAAGAATTAGCATAATTTAAGTCAAATCTTCACTCAAGTTGCATCGTCTCTCTGGGTCTTAGATTCTTAATCTTCCCACAAGTGACTTGGACAAAATTATCGGTATAGTTGCTTCCATTTTTCAAATGGAAGTTATTACCATTTTAATGTTGCTTAGTAATATAAAAGTATTAGTACCATTATTATTATAAATAATTTGAGGTCTTCTCTTCCCCAAATTACTGCTTTAGTCATTAAATCCAATTACCTCATTATCTAAATTCATATGGATTATCATATAACCCTGAGAGGCCTGTGCAAGAATGGCTTTGAAGAAACCAGCGTGTCACCTGATGCATTCATAAAATAATCAAAGTGTTGAGACCATATGGCAAAAGGTCCAGGGTTCGCTGACTCCCTTCCCCAAATCTCTCCTTTGACTTCCATTTCTATTCCACATTTTACAGTATTTATTTACCTTCAGCTTAGAGGAGACCCTGAAGTCCCTGAAGGGGATGTAAAGAGATTCAGTTCTGAAGAGGGACTTGGGAAAAACCCATATTTCATGCCCAATGGCATTTGGAAGACCGTCGAGCTATCTGTTGGGAAGTTTCTTGCAAAGAGTATAAACAGAGAGTTAGAGGGTGGCCGGCAGGCATTTGCCTTCCCATCTGACTTGAAGCTCTCAGCACCTCCAGCTCACCATCTGCAAGATAGATCATCAGAATGTAACAGACCATTTATTCTGATGACCTTGTTTTACTGATGCAGAAATGGAAGCCCTGAAAGGAAAGCAATGTGCCAAGGTCACAGAGTGAGTTCCCGTTGTTCCCAATCAGAGACCACACTCTCAGCAATCCCTCTCCTTCCTTTAGGTCAAGCAGCATGAGCTTGTGACAAGGAAGAATTTGGATAACTATAAAAAACAGGGCTCTGTTTGGTCTTCAGCCCCGCAAAGAATTTGGTTTGCAGGAGTGGAGCAATCATTATTCTTTATTCAAATGCCATGCATTTCTTTTAGACTGTGGGATACCTGCTGTTTTCTTCTTTGTGAAACAAGGATAATACCATATCTACTTTATGGAATCATTGCTGCATTAAAATGAAACATGATAACATGCTAAGGAGTAGAGCATAGAGCCTGACTCATCGTACAGACCCTAAAAAATCCTATTCTTCACCTGTGACTCCACAGAGGTGATGACAATCCCACGTCAGCCCCTAGCAGTCAGGCCTTTCTCAAAGAACACAGGGATATTTCATGCCACGGCTGCCTTTCAAATACTTCTTTTGTCACTCACATTGTAGAGAGGTTCTTACTACACATGCTTTGCTGGGGAATGGAATTCTAAAAAGCAATCATTATGAGATGTCCAGCTAAAGGGTATAGATAGAACTCACCCACACGCACACAAACACATGCCATACATTTACATCCCTCCCACTGTCTACCCTCTCCGCCCTCAAAACATAAAGAAAACACTAAAATGACAGGTAAATTATTAGGAAAGGCAGAAAACTGTAAGGACAAAGAAGAGAGAAGAGCACAACAATTTTAGAAGCTGGAAAGCAGATGCCTGAATTGTAGTAACTACCTTAGCAGACCCCAAAGCAGACTCAGGCTGGCAGCGAAGGAAGCCAAGAAGCCACTTGTTTTATAACAGGGAGCCCCTGAGAGGCTGGGACACTGGCAGCATTGCACTCTCTGAGGATGGAGAGAAGGTGGGCAGAAAAGCAAGAGGAATGGCAGCAACACTGTTGAAAAGCAGTTGGATCACTAGATCCCTTTCCCTCTATCAGCAGTGGTCCCCTCACCTGGATAGAAAAGAGGGCTTATCCCTAAAGAAGGTAAAGCACAGGGTCTCTGGGCAGATGGACACCAAGCACAATTGGGTGTGGCAATGGGGGTGACACAGTGAAAAGAGGAAAAACAGGTGAACATTCACGTGCTCAGGGCTGAGACATGGAGTCCCCCCTTCGCCCTGTGCTGAGCTTCCACAGTCAATGTATGTTCTGAAGATTGGAAGAGGCTCTTCTGGAGAATTAGATTAGTGCAAAGAAAAGACATAAGAAATACTGGATTCAGGAGTTCCCCAGTGAAAACAGCCAGTTAAGTCTCCCTAAGGTGAAAAAGCCAACCAACAAGCTCCTCTGACACTCAGGAAACTTCTACTCTAATCAGATACCAGTGTCCATCTCTATAGATTGGCAGCCAGCCAAATCCACCTGACAGCACCTGTTGTGAAAGTCGTAGATGAGAGAGGGGAAGAGAGAGACATGGAGAGAGCAAGAGAAAGAGAGAGAGTGAGAGATCCAGAAGACATACAGAGGGAGAGAGAGGCAGGCAGAGAAAGACAGAGGGAGAAATTAGAAGAAAATCACAGAGAACATTTTTTTTAAAACTACAACAATTGGTATTTTTCATGAGATAAGAGACTATATGTAATCTACAAAATAAGAATAGGGAGCTATGAAATAGACTCTCAAAGAGCAACAAAAAGAGCTCTTAGAATTATGTAAAATATGAAAGAATATATGAGAGATCTGAAAAACAACAACAGAAGCTTTTGAAGATAAAATTCAGTAAATTTCTTAAAAGTACATTAAAATAATAGGGATAGAAAATGGATGAGAGAAAAAATGTGACATCTAGAAGAGTCAATATTCAAATATTAGGAATTTTAGTCAAAGAGAGTAGAAAATTTGGAGATAAATAATTCACCAAAAAAAAAAAAGGACAATTTCCCAAATTTGAGGCAGATGAGTTTGTTTCAAAGGGCTTTAGCTGGAGATTATATATATATATATATACATATATATATATATATATATATATATATACACAAGCTTCCAGACAAGGGGCCAGGTATTGCAGGGAAGCGGATATGTTTTCCATACAAAATCAAGCAGCAGCACAGAAAGCTCGGAGGCAATGGCAGAAAGCATTAAAAGTTTGGTTGGAAAGAGATTTGCCCCCAAGACTCCTATGCACAAGCAATCAGTTGATTTCATATGAAGATATTTTCAGACAAGCAAGTACTTAAAGTTCCCGGTATGTGTTCTTTCTCAGAAATCACCTAGCAGGTTTGATGTGTTTGCTCTAAAGAAAGGGGTAAATTAGGAAAGAGGAAAGAGTGGACCCCAGGATCCACATATGAGAGTTACAAAAATGGTGGAAAATTCAGAGTTGAATTCATTGTAAGTACATAGAAAATAAGCGAATGAAACAAACAAAAATTAATTGACTTCATGGGTCAATAATTTGCAGTAAATATAATCACATGATCTAGATCAACTAAGAAGAGCATAATACACATAATAATAATGTAATACTGAACTTTAAAATTGCTAGATAAATATATGGGGAAGATAGAGCAATAGGAAATATTGGAAAGGGTAAGAGAGATGAAGAAGGGATAGTGGACAGGTGGACATCTAGGGTGGATAAAAAAAAAGCAAAATCCCATCTTCTTCTCTATTGGGAAGTCAATGTATGATGTAGAAAATAGAAAAATTTAGAAATATAATCATGTCACTTCAAAATATTGATGCAATTATCCAAGAATTAGCTCAGAAAAAATTACAGTTGCCTCTAGGAAGAAGGTAAGAGTCTGGGCTGGGGCAGGACTACAGGTTTCCTGAAGTCTCATGTATCTATTGGATCCTTTTCAAACATATGCACATGTACTTTTGATAAAAGTAAAAATTAAATTAATAAAAGAACTTTCTGAGCTTCCTCTCCAAGACTGTCCCATCTCTATTAATTAATAGTTAACTGTTTAATTGCCTATTTTATTTTCTCCTCTAACCATGAACAAACAAGGTCCAGATAATAAGTTTGATGCACGGTGTTGTGTGTTCCTCCCAATACACACTGCATTTAAATCCTCAATGTTGAAATTAAGAAGTGTCTCTGTGAACCACCTAGAATCGCTCTACTCTAGATGTCCACCTGTCCACCTCACATAGAGAAAGAACACGTTCTGAACAGATTCACCCATGAAAAGTCAGTCACTGCTCTCCACTCACCACTAGGGGGAAATGTTGGTCTTCGGGTCCAATGGGGAACAAAGTCCTTGGGTCTAATGGGGAACAGCTCCTTCAGGCCACGGGTAGGAATTATGAAGCCTTGGCTGCATCATTCTTCTCTTCTTGGAGCGTAAAATACCAGAGCTTGAGGGGACCTCAGAGCCCATCTAGGGCAAGAGTCCGACCTCTCCCTCTCTACATGGAAAGAAATCTGCATCCAGAGATGAGCAGTGCTTTCTTAGGTCATGGGATACGGAAGCAAGAAAAATCAATGCTAAAGCCAAAGTTTCCTTATGTAGTTAAACTGTGCAAATCAGGAATTAAACAAGAGAGTAACAGAGAGGAGTTGCTTTGTGGTACAAGAGCAACGAGCTGGGGGATGAGAGTAAAAACTAACACTCACTGAATGTCCGCTCTGTGCCAGGTGTGCACTGAAAGTTTTCCAGGTGACAGAACTTTACATTCTCCACTCTCCATTCTTTATTCCTATCCTGAATTTGGGTCCTGTAAGATAGGAACAGTCATTATCCCCCTGTACAGATGAGGGGATTAAAGCACAGAGAGGTTAAGTTACTCACCTAACGTCACACAGGCAGTGGTTAGCAGAGCAGGGATTCAAACCCAGACTATGCAGCTCTGAAGTTCATGGCCATGACCTCATGCTCACTGATTGCCCACAGAAGACACGGAGTTTACCTGTGCACATGGAGCAAGTTACCTGTCCCCTCTGGGGAAGTGGTTTTACTTCACTTTTTGCTTAGATGAGATGCTTTGTCCCATGAACCCCAGAGATCTTCCAAGATGCCAGGCTGGTAGGCAGGGCCACTTCAGGGTCCGGATGTTTTCTGTCCCCAGTGTCTATCATGGTGCCTGGCTCCGAGGGCTGACTTACTCAATATTAACTGAGTGAATAAATATGATCCTAACTACTCCACAAACCAGCCAGCTGCGGAGAAAACACTCATGTCACGTCTCATAATCCCTATGGTTTCAGAAAACTCTACAAAAGCTATCATTGTCCACGTGGTCTCTCTGAAGGCTGTGGAGTGGATCCAACCCAACGTCTAATCCTTCCTGATTCTCCCACTGCCCTCTCCACTCCTCCCACCCCCACTGTGTAAGGCTATGTTTCAGTCCATAAAACAATCATGTCACCATGGACACCGACAGGCTCCTCGGCCCACTGGATTGTACCACATCATGAGCTGACGTGTCACTGACATACAAAACACCTGGAGACTGTATTGTTTACTGCTCTGGGCCCGGCCAAGTAAGCATCCTCCCTTTTACAAAGCTTTGAGCTGGTTTAGTTCAATTCCTCAGAACACTGGGGCTGTAGGAGGGGAGGGCTCCTGTGCAAAGAAGAGGGTTTCCTGAGAGGGTTACAGAGAGGGAAGTGTCCTCCCAAAGATTGGACATCTCTGCACAGAATAGCATGTTCCATGAAGAATCCCCACGGAGTGTCACACTCACTCCCTGCTGGAAGGTTTGAAGTCATTCAATGCAATTCTAGAAGTGGCGGGGATTTAAATGTCCCTGTGTTACCCCCTTGTATCCACCTCACACATATTTCTTTTTCACATTGACTTTATTTTGGTATACAGTTCTAAAAATTTTAACACATGTATAGATTCTTGTAACCGCCACCACAATCAATAGATAGAATGTTTCTGGGACTCCCCCGCCAAACTGTAGTCACACCCCTTCCCCGCCCTTCACCCCTAGCAAACATAGATGTGTTCCCTATCATTCTAATTTTGTCCTTTTGACACCATCATGTAAATATAATCACAGAGCTCAAAAGCTTTGAGACGGGCTTCTTTCACGCAACATAAAGCTTTTAAGATTCATTCAAGTTGTTTTGTGTATTTAGAGCTCTCTCTCTCTCTTTTTGATTGCTGAAAACAATTCAACTGTATGGACATACCACAGTTTGCTACCCTGAGAGATATCTGAGTTATTTTCAGCTCAGGGCAGTTTATGGAGCTGCTACAAAAATTCATATGCAGGTTTTCTTGTGTGAACAAAAGGTTTCACGACTCTAGGATAAATGCTAGAAGTAGGATTGCTGTGGCTGGATGTTTAACTTGATGACAAACTGCCTAAATGTTCTCTGCAGTAGCTGTGCCATGCTGTGTTTGCACTAGAATGGATGAGACTTGCAGTACCCTCTCCACAGCTTGGTGCTGTCAGGAACTTTTTTAGGCATTCTAATAGTTATTCACGGTTATCTCATGGTGGTGTTAACTCATATTTCCCTTAGGGCTTATGATAATGAGCATAATTTAATCTGCTTATTTGTCTTCTGTATATTCCCTTTGGTTAAGTGTATATGAAAATATTTTGCCCATTTAAAAATGTTTTTTATTTTCTCAGTTAAATTTTGAGAATTTTTATATATTCTGCACACGATTTGTCACATATTTGTCAGATATGTGTTTTTAATTACTCTTCCCAGTCTCTGTCTTGTCTTTTTATTCTCTTAACAGTGTCTTTCATAGTATTTTTTAAAATAAATTTATATGAAGTTCAATTTATCATTGTTTAAAGTTTTATGGGTTGTGCTATAGAGGTAATATCTATTAACTTCTTGCTTAACCCTAGGTCACAAAATTTTTCAAAAAGTTATATTGTTTAATGTTTTACATTTAGATCTGTGAACCATTTGAGTTAGCATTTGTATAAAGTTTGAAATTTAGGTTGAAGTTTATTATTTTGCATGTGGATTCTCATTGCTTTCAAAACAATTAAAAAGACTGCCTATCATTGAAATGCCTTTGTATCTTTGGAAATAATTAATTGGCTATGTATGTGTGAGTCTATTTATAGATTCTCGCTGGTCCATTGATTTATGTGTCAATTCCTTCAAGAACACAATGTCACCATCACTGCACCTTTCTATGTCTTAAAGTCAGGTGCTGTGAGTATTCCAACTTTCGTCTACCATTTAGACAAGTTTATATTTACCTTTCTATAATAGTTTTAGAAATAGGAAACATGATGTTAGCTCTAGATTTTTGGTAGATGTTCTTTATAGGCTTAAAGAAATTTCCTTCTATTCTTAGTTGGCTGAGAATTTTTATTATGAATGATGATGCTGTATTTTGTCCAATGTTTTTCTTCTGCATCCATTGATATGATCATGTTTTTTTCTTCTTCTTTAGGACAATGATTTTCAACTTTGTTTTATCTCATGGCACACATAAACTAATTACTAAAATTCTGAGGCATACCTAGTAATAATTTTTGCCACTCTGACCAAAAAAACACACACACAAATAGATATCATTTTGATTCACTCACACCAGACAGCTATTGTTGTGTTAGCCAATGTCTTTTATTTATTTATTTCACAATCTAAGAGAGAAGAGGTCAGTGTCCCTGACTAAATAGTCATGTATTGCATGCTTTAAAAATTCTTATGGCACAATGGCTGAAAATCGCTGCTTTAGGCTGTTAATATAGTAGATTACATTGACTGATTTCCAAATATTGAATCGAACTTGCATTCTCTGAACAAATCTTATTTGGTCATTATGTCTTATTTTTATTTTTTGGGAGGATTTTATTTGCAAATATTTTGTTGATTATTGTGTCTATGAGGGAATAGGTTTATATTTTTCTTTTTGTAGCACCTTTTTTTGGTTTTGGTATCAGAGTAATACTACCCTCATAAAGTGAGAAATGTCATCTCTCCCACTATTTTCTAGAAGAGCTTGTCCAGAATTGGCATTATTTCTTTCTTATATGTTTGGTAGAATTCTCCAGTGTGTCTATCTGGGCCTAAGGATTTCTTTTTTGGAAACTTTTGAACTATAAATTTAATCTGTTAATAAGAACAACACTGTTGGAAGTTGTCTGGGTCATCTTGGGTGAATTTTGGTAGTTGTGGTTTCTGAAGAATTGGTCAATTTCAACTAAGAAATAGAATTTATGGTCATAGAATTCTTTATGAAATCCCTTATTATATTTTAAATATTGGGAGCTCTATAGTTTTATCTCAGTTTTTATTTCTGATTGGTAAATTTTGTCTTATCTCTGTTTTTCCTGTTAAATCATGATAACGATACATATATTTTATTATCTTAAAAACAGATTTTTGTTTAAAATTTTATTGATTTCTGTTTTTATTTTTTTTCCTTCCTTGTACTGATGTGGGTACATTTTGCATTTCTTTTCCTAATTTCTTAGGTAGGAGCATAGATCATTTATCTGAGATCTTTCTTCTTTTTTAATGATATGAATTTCTTCTCTATGAACTGCCCTAACTGAATCACACAAATTTTTATAAATTATATTTTTATTTTTGTTCAGTTCAAAATATTGTTTTAATTCTCTTGAAAATTCTTTTTATCATGTATTATTTAGAAGCACATTGTTTCATTTCAAGTGTTTGAAGATTCTCTTGTAATCATTGCTATTGATGTTTAGTTTAATCTACTATGATAAAATAACAAATGTTGTATGATTCCAAGCATTTTGAATTTTTACTTTACTATGTAACCCAGGGTGGGCTCTTTCTTGATGAATATTTTGTGTCCACTTGAAAAGTATGTATTCTTCTGTTCTTGGTTAGACTGCTATATAAATACAAAAAAAAAAAAAGTCCAGTTCATTGATTCTGTTACTTGGTTCTGCTACATCCTTGTAGACTTTCTATTTCCACTAATTCTATTGATTAATGAGAGCAGAGCTTGAATCACTGAGCGCTGAGGTCATATACCCAAATGTAATTGTGAATTTGTATACTTCTCTTTTCAACTCAGACAAATTTTGTTTTCTATGCTTTGAAGCTCTATTATTAGAATGCACTATACACATTCCAGATTTTTATGTCTTCTTGTTGAACTGATTTTATTATCATCATGTAATGTCTCACTTTATCCCTCTCCATGGGCTCTGCTGTGAATTCTATTTTGTCTGATATTAATGTAGCTCGATATGAACTCTGGTGTTCTTTTTATTAATAGTTGTGTGGCATAATTTTTCCCATCCTTTCACTGTTATCTTACCTTATCATTATAGTTGAAATGAGTTTCACAGAGACATGATATAGTTGTTGTTTTATATCTAAAAAAAAGTCCTCTAGTAATGAGAGTCGGTATCCTGGCAGCATTCTCTTAGGTCTCCTTCATCTGAGGATGACTTTATTTTACCATTATTTCTGCAGAAATTTTTCACTTGATAGAGAATTCTGAGTTGATTATACTTGTGTTTCCACCCTTTAAAAATGTTGTTTCACTCTCTCGTGGCATCCATGCTTCCTATGAGAAGTTTATAGCCATAAAAACAGTTGTTTTCTGACATGAATACTTTTTCTCTGTTTTCAAGCTAGTTCTTCATTTTTCGTTTCCAGTGGTTTGATTATGATGGATCTGGGTGTGGATTTCCTTGTTTGTTTCTTGTTTGGGGTTTGCTCAACTTCTGAGTCAAGTTTATGGGTCTTGTCAAATTCAGAAGGTTTTCCTAATACTATTTCTTCAAGTATTCCTTCTGCCTACTACTTCTTATCTACTTCTGAGAAATACACACCATAAGTGTTAGATATTTTGGTACTGTACCACAGTCCCTGAGACTGTTCATTTGTTTCTCAATCTTTCATCCAGATTTGGTGTCCTTTCTCCCTAACCCATAACTCCTTAGACTTTACAATTCAGGTCAAGTATTGGCTTGAGATTGAGTTAGGTGTTCATCTTCTATTTACACTCTTGAGGTTCTGAACTGACTGAATAAGAATGCTTAGCTTACTGACTGTGACTTCTTGTAAGAATTGTGTCTTTTTAGTCTGTGTATCTCCAATGTCTAGAAGAAAGTGGATCTTTCATCCATGACTGTTGAATGAATGAAGGAGGAAAGAAAGAGTGAAAATGTATTGAGGACTCACTTTGTATTTTTCTTATGTAATCCGCACAAGCTTAAAAGAACATAATTGGATTCGACATGTTTTGCAAGGGACTGTCCTTCACATTTCCTGTCCATAAACCTTGTTTAAGGTGAGTTGCCCTAACCCACAGGCTCTGCTGTCACAGATAATTGGATCTGGGCACTAAAACTCAGCTTCCCCAGAGAATGACTAACAATCTATGACTAAAAAGTCAAATATGAGCTGAGCTAATCATCATGAGCTTTCAGGAATTTTGGAATTAGGAAACTGAGAATATGTATCCAGCTGGAGCTACAAACAATTGGGAGTATGGTGACAACAAGGGTTCTGTCCAACCTGATACAAATAAAAGAAATTAAAAGAGTGTATGGGGAGGAGGTGGTGAATGCATATAGAAAAACAAGATGTTTGGGGACTTTGGGAGAGAGGCCAAGAGAGCCAGCCCCTATTTCCTACCTGCTTTCCACTTACAACTCCCAACCGCTGACTGTACACACATAAATTCCTAAACTGAATTCTCTTGGGACCCATAGTATAGTTTTTAAAAAGAGTTTTCTTGACATTTCTTGGGTAGATCTCTGTTGCTTGCAATATCCTGGTCCAAACAGACATTAATGGTTCCTAACAACCATTAGCTTCCTCCTTTCTAACAAAACATAGATTTTATTCAGATTCTTTAGCCTCCTCCATGTAGCCATGCTTGTCAGGAAGGCCAGTGGCATCCCCAGCCCTTGGGGGTGACTTCAATTTGGTTCAGGCAAAACATTGTAAACCTCTCCCTTTGACAGTGAGTGAATTATGCAGGGGAAGGGAGTACAATTCTGCCCAATAAGTTGTGACAGGTAGTCAACTGGATGACTTCTGGGAAAAGGTTTTCTTTAAAACTAAAAATAAGACAACCAAGATACAACAAGTTCCCTTTGTCCACTGGACATTGCTGTTTCTGCCTGTGGTGCTTAGAAATGTGACAGCTGTCTTAAAATCATGGCAGGACCTTTAAAACCACACCGAGTGTTAAAATAGAAAAGGAAATTATGTTATTGATGATCTTGACAATTCTGTTTGCTAGCTTAATTTTACCAACTTAGAGCTGCCCTCTATCTTACTGCCTCCATATTATCTAAACCATCTGAGGAGCAGTTTTCTGTTACTTGCAGACAAGGCATCCTAATTAAAACAGGGCATTACACAGATAAAAATGGTTGACCAACAGTGTGGTGACTTTTCTAATGTGCCCAACCCTAACCAAGACTCAAACCCAAGTCAGTCTAGCTTCAGTGGCATGACCTCTCTGCTCTCTAAGTAACACACTATCCAGGGAATGTGTCCACTTGTCAATACCTAGAAATTTTCAAAATATTTGCCTGTGTGTATGTCTCCCTCCCAAAAATTTCCCCATACCTCTGACATATTCCCACACCTGACTTAGATATCCATATTTCATGCTCTTGCTCTCACTTTCTTCCTGTCTCTCTCCTACACACAGAGAGATACACACACAAACCCACCTCTCTGCTAGTCTTCCCTTATTTAGCCAAAGTCACCACCATCTACAGAGGTGTTTGAGCAAAAATATCTAGGCATAATTTCTGATCCCTTTTTTCCACTTACTGCCGATATCTAATTCATCAGTAATCCTGTTAGCTGTATCTACAAAACTCATCCCATATAAATCCTGTTCCCCCTCCACTAACACATTATATTCTAATGAGGTCCAGCAAGGACTGCTGCTAGGCAGGGTTACTTGAAAAGGCTCCAAACGTATCTCGCTGTGACCACTCTTTCTCCTCTGCCACCTGTTCTCCATCAAGCAGACAGAATATAATCTACTTAGAACATTCCAAAGGCTTCCCATTTTCCATAGGATAAAATACAAATTCTGATATCTGAGTGGTATTGGGAAGGATGGGGGAACTGAGGTCTGTTCCCTCTGCTTCAACATTCACCCCACCAAAGGCTCCTAGACTAGTCACACCTTCCCCAAACCCCAACACTCCACAGGACATACTGTGAAGATTCCTGATTTTCAAACTGTAATTAAAATGTAATAAATTATTAAAATGTTTTTTAAATATGATTAAAATAATATTATAAGATCATATTTGCAACATACAAACTGTAAAACGCATTTGGCTAAATCTAACAAAATGTATTTAAGAATTTTATAGAGTATATTGTTAAATTTAGGCAAATTTCAAAAAAATAAAAGTGAAATGGAAAGAAATAGCACAATCACAGGTTAAAAGAAGGTGTCAGCACTCCTGAAATGAAGCTATATTTTTTAAATATGTTTATATTGATCTTTAGCGAGAGAGAGGAAGTGGGAGGGATAAAGAGATAAAAACATCAATGAGATAGGAGCATCACTGATATGCCACCTCCTGCATGCCCTCTACCTCGGATCAAGTGCACAACCTGGGCATGTGCCCTGACCGGGAATCAAACTAGTGACCTCTTGGTTCATGGGCCGTTGCTCAACCACTGAGCAACACTGGCTGGGCAACTAAGCTACATATTAAAGGTAATTACAGTGAAGATATCAATAGACACTTTAGCACAATTTAAAAATTAATCCTATATCAATAGGAAAACTTATAGCCAGGATAACCAAGATGATTTTGAAGAGGAAGAAGGAGGACTTACCATCCAAATATCAATATTTTCTTAAAGGTATAGCTACTAAAATATGAGGTAAGAGTGAATGACTGAAGAGCCAGTATCTCACGCATGTACGTGCATATGTGTAACTAGGCAGATTACAGGTAGCTGACCTCTGATATTTGAACAGATTTAGTTTACTTATCAGCTATTTGATTAGCTTAACAAATAAACAACTAGGAGATTACAATTCTGTTCATTTTGGCCCAACTAGATTGCTCCATATAATTGGGGCTCAGGGATGACTATTCCACTTTGAATTTTCTTCTTTAGAAGGATGAGAACAAAATATCTAGATGAGAGTAGAGCAGGCAGAAATTATAAAGAGAAGAGACTAACTAAAAAAAATGCTTATTTTTAGAATGGAGATCTCTGCGAGTGACTCACAAGTCTGCAGGGTGACTGTGGGATGACTGAAGCCTGCCTGGTTCCATGACCACAATCCAATGAAGGTTGATTTTTGTCCCAGTCGGTGCAGACAGCTCTTTGTCATGACTGGAGGCCACCTGGAGTTACAGCAATAATAAAGCTTTGTAGTCACACAGTCACACAGAGGCAGGTCAACTCACTGAAACTTGACTTTCTTGTCATTGACTTTAGAATGATAAGAAGTATCACACACACACACACACACACACACACACACACACACACACACACAGAATTAATTGAAAAAGCAGCACAGCATAGCAACAAGAAGTGTGGATTCCAGGTCCCACTGCCTGTATTCAAAACCACTTTGTAGTTGTGTGACCTTGAGCAAGTTGATTAACCAACCTCTTTGAGCCTCAGTTTCATCATCCACAAAATGGAGAAGTAAGAGTACCTACATCATAGTGTGTTTGGAAAGATTACATGACTTAACATATCTAAAGCATAAAGGAGAGTCCCTGGTCCACAGGAAGCCTTGAGAGTGGTAATAAGAACAGCAGTAGAACCTACTTCGAGGTAAATTAAATGGCAATATAGCAAGCTTTGGGCACAGTGCCTGAAACACTCAAAGTGCCCTGGAAAGATTACTTTCCTTCTTTCTCTTCAGCTGTCTACAGAAGGAACAAATGCCCCTCCAGAGGTGGTGAGGTCCCCATCAGCAGAAGTGTTCAAGCAGTAGTCGGTTAACCACATCTTCTGAATGTTACAGTGAGGCGTTTGAAACTAGGGAGAGACCAGTATCAGGCGATCCCTGAGCTCCCCTTTAGATGAGAGATTCCATGAAGAAGTCAGATACTTTGGGCAAGCCTATCAAAGGGGAACTGTGGGTAACCAAAACGTTCCTGAAATTCCCAGCTTATTTTCCAGGCTGAATGCAGCCCCCATCTCCTTCCACAGCACACCAAATATTAACGTGTGCGCACACACTCACACACACGCACAAACACACACATGTACACAGAGGCATCATTCATATGTTGTAACATGAATCTCTTCACCACAATGACCGCGGTTGTCAGTGAAAGAAATACTCTTGTTCAGTCCAATGCACTTGGGTAGCCCAAATAAACAATAGTATAATACCCGGCATTTATTCAGCACCCTTTGGGGCAAGGGCTCACACTTTATACATATTTCTCGTTTATCATGGCCACATTCCTGGGAGACAGGCTGCCTCTCAGAGAGGCAATGGCCTTGGGCGTGTGCTTTCAAGCCTGGCTGGTGGAGAGTTCCTGCTTTCGGCATGTGAGGGCGTGCAGTATTCACACGTCCTTCAGCCTCCTTGGGCCTGGCTAAGTGGCCTTTCAGGACAGAGTTCTGATGCCGTCTGCCTTGGGAGTCACAGTGCCTCTGGTTTCAGCTGTTTCTCATCACCACTGGGGCTTCTACCAGGTGAGTTAAGATCAGTCAGGCTCTGAGTAAAAGCCTTGTAATGTGTTTGAGCAAGAGCGCCCCCTGGAATGTGCTACAGTATCTGGATCCAGCAACCTGCAAGGGCTTGGAGGGCTTCAGGAACACCATCCTGTGCTGGGAAATGATTTACCTGTTCTTAGTTATCTGATCTAGAAAACAGGTCCCATAAGACATAATTTTCTAAGCTGTGTGACACTAACATGGAATAAAGCATGGAAAGCCCCAGGCATGTGGCAAAACCTGAATTAAAAGCATCTATTATTTTGTGGGCATCATCTTGCTTCTGGGTTACCAAGCTCAGTGTTTCTGCACACCGAGGGTTATGGACTGGATTGTGTTCTCCCCAAATTCTTATGTTGAGGTCCTAACACCCAGCACCCCAGAATGTGACTGCATTTGGAGATGGTTTCTTAAAAGAGGTGATTAAGTTAAAATGAAGTCATTAGGGTGGGTCATACTCCAATATGGTTGGTAGCCTTATAAGGAGAG
Source organism: Eptesicus fuscus (assembly GCF_027574615.1). NCBI lineage: Eukaryota > Metazoa > Chordata > Mammalia > Chiroptera > Vespertilionidae > Eptesicus > Eptesicus fuscus. Next base: position 111,935,966 of record NC_072474.1, on the reverse strand, counting down.
GAGATTAGGACACAGACACACATAGAGGGATGACCACGTGAGGACACAGGGAAAAGAGGGCCATCTACAAGCCCAGGAGAGAGGCCTCAGGAGAAACCAACCCTGCTGACACCTTGATCTCAGACTGCCAGCCTTCAGACCTGTGAGGGAATACATTGCTGTTGTTTAATTCACTCTCTTTGGGGTACTCTGTTATGGCAGCTGAACAGACTAATATATCCAGTTTGAGTCTACAACCATACGCCCCAAACCTCGGGTCATGAGATCCTTTCGAAAGACGGCATAAATAATGTCCCAAGGTTCAGGAGGACATTTAAGCAAACAGAAGCTGTGATTGTACACAGGAAGCTAGTTGGATGAGCCCTTTAGCCAGAAAGAAAAATCATTTGAGCCTGAGGTCAGAGTGTGAAGCCCACCTCTACCAGGGTTTAGCTGTGGAAATGCTGATGGTCATTTATCTCTACATGTTTTGATTTTACTCCAGTAAACCCTCCTATCTTCCACACCAGAACATTCTTAACAACCCAGTTACTGGTTTATTCTAGACCAGTGTGCCTCCGATGTGCAGAACTTGAAGTTTCTATTTAGAGTTTTTCTCCAGCTTTCCACTGAGTTAGCTGACAAGAAAAATGTGCCTTTCCATGAATATTACAGAAAAAAGAAAGATGTCATGGAATCACGATGGAGGAAACATAGTCTACACATTTTCTACTCAGATGCCTTACACAGAAGTAGACAATGGAATGTTCTATGGAATTGCTAAATCTCACCCTACATGTTTTGTATAGTTAGTGCAAAATAAATGTTGAATTGAATGATATATGCAATTCTTGAGATATATATTCAGGACAAATAATTATTTATAGAGACACAACAATGTGGAGAATTAACAGTGGACCTCACTAATCACAGCACAGAAACCATTGTTATCCTAAGTCACCTGTCTATGGCTAGAGATCCTAAAACTGCTCAAACTGTCTTCCTGTCCCACTTTTCTCTAGTAAGTGTCCCCTCCTCTAACTTAGGGAGTCCATGAGTCCTTAAGCTTTTCCTTAAGACCTGTTTCTGACATTTCATGTGTTGCTATTCTCTAATTATAGTTAAGTTCCTATTGCATAATTTGCTAACTAACTTGTGAGTTTTGAGAATTAATTTGTAGGTTTTAAGTGTTATGGGTTTCTGAGATGAAAGTCCCATAAAAATGTTTATGTTGTTATTATGTCCTGATTCCATTTTAAAAATTGTCAGGGAAAAAAAGGACCTTTAGAGGGCACTTTTATACCTTTGGGACTTCATCACAAATGTACAGTAACTCCTCTCCCACTCCCAACCCCCCACCCCATTGAAGAATCCTACAGACCAGCCTCTTACAGGGGAAAGGTCTTGGGTTTGATGTGCAAGGAGCTCTGGGTCCACATCCAAGCATGGCTACTAGCTAATTTGGGCAACTAAAGTGACTTGGGGCTGTTACATCTTTCCACCTTAGTTTTCATTTTCTTCATTGGTCAGACAGAAAGGTAATAGAACAAACCTCATGGAACCACCATGGAAATAAAACAATTGTTGGCAGGCACTGAAGGTGGGTTTACAGGGCAAATTAGAGTGTGTAAACTCCTCTTAGAAGCACATCCATTCAGCCAAAACCTAAGGATGTGACTTCACAATCAGTATCCGACCCTCTAGATACAAGAGTGGTGACTACTTGATTAAATCTCTACATACACATTAAGCACTCACTATACACCAGAGTGGCTGCTCTCCAAAGCTTCTAAATTAGCCAAGAAGACCCCTAGAAGCTGCAGCAATCCTGAGAAAGAAAAACAAAGTAGGTGGGATCTCAATACAAGATATCAAGCTGTATTACAAAGCCACTGTTCTCAAAACAGCCTGGTACTGGCACAAGAACAGGCATATAGATCAATGGAATAGAATAGAGAACCCAGAAATAGACCCAAACCACTATGCTCAATTAATATTTGACAAAGGAGGCAAGAACATACAATGGAGTCAAGATAGTCTCTTCAATAAATGGCGCTTGGAAAATTGGACAGATACATGCAAAAAAAATGAAACGAGACCACCAACTTACACCATACACAAAAATAAACTCAAAATGGATAAAGGACTTAAACATAAGATGGGAAACCATAAAAATATTAGAGGAATCCACAGGCAGCAAAATCTCAGACACATGCTGAAGCAATTTCTTCACCGATACAGTTCCTAGGGCAATGGAAACTAAAGAGAAAAGAAACAAATGGGACTATATAAAAATAAAAAAGCTTTTGCACAGCAAAAGAAACCATTAACAAAACAACAAGAAAGCCCACTGCATGGGAGAACATATTTGCCAATGTTATCACCGATAAGGGTTTAATCTTCAACATTTACAGGGAACTCATACAACTTAACAAAAGGAAGATAAACAACCCAATCAAAAAATGGGCAACAGACCTAAATAGATACTTTTCAAAAGAAGACATAAGGAAGGCCAAGAGACATATGAAAACATGCTCAAAGTCACTAATCATCTGAGAGATGCAAATAAAAATGACAATGTGATACCATCTCACACCTGTCAGAATGGCTATCATCAACAAAGAACAAGTGCTGGTGAGGATGCGGAAAAAAAGGAACCCTTGTGCACTGCTGGTGGGAATGCAGACTGGTGCAGCCACTGTGGAGAACAGTATGGAGTTTCCTCAAAAAAATAAAAATGGAACTCCCATTTGACCCAGTGATCCCACTTCTAGGAATATATCCCAAGAAACTGAAATACCAATCAGAAATGATATATGCACCCCTATGTTCATAGTGGCACAATTTACCATAGCTAAGATTTGGAAACAGCCTAAGTTCCCATCAGCAGATGAATGAATTAAAAAACAGTGGTACATCTACACAATGGAATACTATTCTGTGGTAAAAAAAAAAAAAAAAAAAAAAAAGAAGGAATTCTTACCATTTGCAAGAGCATGGATGGAGCTGGAGAGCATTATGCTAAGTGAAATAAGTCATTCAGAGAAAGATAAATATCACATGATCTCATTCATTTATGGAATATAATAAACAACATAAACTGATGAACAAAAACAGATACAGAGACAGAGAAGCATCAATCAGACTGTCAAACCTCAGAGGGAAGGTAGGGGAGGGTGGGGGTAAGGGGCAGAGATCAACCAAAGAACTTATATGCATGCATATAAGCCTAACCAATGGACACAGACACCAGGGGGGTGAGGGCATAAGTGGGGGAGGTGGGGCGGCAATGGGGGATAAGGACACATATGTAATACCTTAATCAATAAAGAAAAAAATTTTTTAATTAATACAGACTTTGATACCTGGAAGTGGGGTGCTTCTATGTAAATACCTAAAAAAGTAGAAGTAGATTTGGAATTGGGCAATGGGCAGAGGATGAAAGAATTTTAAGGAGCATGATAGAAAAAGTCTAGATTGTCTTGAACAGTGTGTTAATATAAATGTGGGCATTAATGACTTCTAGTGAGGATTCAGAATAAAGTGAAAAGCATGCTAGAGAAAAAAAAATGAAAGCTCAGCTACTGGGCAGTGCCTTCAAAGGTGTGTCAACTGTTTTAGGCAATGGCCAAGCAGTAAATAAGCTAGAAACACACACATGCAACCTACCCTTGCAAAGATTACAGTTCAGCGGAAGACAGACACACACAGTAACTAAGAGAATACATAGCGTGTGAAGCAGTGATCAGTGCTTGTGTGATGGAGACAAGAAAATGAGCAGAGTGCCAGGTGTGGCTCATGGGTTGCCATTCAGCCAGAGGTGCCCCACCAGGAAGATGGCATTCATGTAAACGTGTACAGGAAGTGAGGTCTTGAATAGTGTGTTGCAATCTCCATCACGAATTATGAGAAGGGGAGAGCGCTGGAAGACTCTGCCAATGGTGTAGAGCCACAACAGAGAGCCTGGCGTGGGCATGCCTGTTCCCTTCAGGGTGCCCAGGTTACATTTACTCATCTCCATGTGGGAAACGGCCAATCTTTTCAGAACCTGTACTCTGTGCTCAGCCAGTGGCTAGTATCACTGCGTGTTAATAATGATGAAGATCTTCAAAGACTGTGCTCGTTTCATAGCCAAAGGACCCGCACTTGAAACATTTAAAAGTACACAATGAGGGTGATAATGTAGAAAACATCAGGACAATCCTTCACATCAGAGTACTTTTAGGTTTTGCAAACACATCTGCATTTAACCTGCTGACTTGGGGGCCTGGGGGTTTTTGGCAACATAGTCCATCTGTCCCGAGGAAGTGAGTAGAGGCCCTACTGTGCAAGAACCTCAGAAGATCAGCTCTCAGAAGCCAAGCATTACCTCTCCCGGTTTCTCTCTGGAAAAAGGGGTGTGTGGCTCACGCTGTACACAATCCTGGCCTGACAGATGTCAGCATCCCCGTTCCTTCAGCAGAGCCCAAGTCCTCACCTTGGTCAGCTGTCTTCCCTGGGCCAGGAGGAGCTGTGAGAAAGAACCGGTTATAAGACATTTCCCTTAGGGTTGGTGGCCTGGGCAAGCCAGGCTTTCTGTGCAGCACGACTGTGGTTTCTGCTCGCTCTGAAGATTGCCAGAATGCTAGCAGGGATTAAAAACAGGAAATTCAGTGATCCACATAAATGATATTTTCCTAATGGTAATATTCCGCGCATTGAAGGGACACAAGTCCCAGAACTGTGCGGGGAAACAGGACCCCTCCTGGTCTTCCTTTCATGTCAATAACTCCTCTCTGTGAGTCCTAGGTCTTTTTTTTTTTTTTTTTACACCACTCAACCTGTGACATGCTGACTTAGGCAATTTGGGTGCTGAGAGCATTGCTTTTCCTGCTTGTCCCAAACCTGTGGGGTCATTCTGTGTGTGACTACACACCAGAGTAGTTTCAGAGATGTGGAGATAAGTTTCTAATTTGTTACGATATATGTCCCGGCCTGAGAATTCTGTGCTCAGCTCTACATCTGGACACTTCGCTGAAGGCTAGACAGCAGACATTGTGCCGGGTGCGCTGGCAGATGGATGCGTCAAGTGGGATAGCTCTGCAGCCTGCCTGCTGGTAGCTTAGCATCCAGCATGCAATTCAGTGCAAAATATCTCGTTCTCTGATAGGAATAAAAGCCAGCAGAACATTTTTGAAGGCCGATTTGTACAAGTGATCAAGAGCCTTTAAAAATACCCTTATTCTTTAAGCTAGCAAATCTACTATTCGAAATTTGTCCTATAGAAATTATTAGAGCTAGATGTATAAGCATATTCCTTGCACTATTATCACATTATAGGAAAAAAATGGGGGGAATTAAAATATCCAATTACAAGGAATAATGAATAAAGTGTGATACACCAGTAAAATAGGCACATTCTTAGCCATTAAAAATTATGTTTTTCAAAAATGTCCAACACCAAAAAGTTACTTATGTCTTAAATACTATGATATGGAAAACATCAGGATACAAAATTATACATAGATAGTAACATTTCAAACTTTTGTCCTAACAGCAGGTATCTCTGGGTGGTGCCTTCAGTGACATTCATTTGATTCTTGAATGGAAATGTTCTTTTTCACTCAATGCTAGCACCATATTATATCACATTATGCCATGTTATTCACAGTGATATAAATCAGGGTCGACACAACACGGCCCATGGTCCAAATCCACCCATCTCTGTTTGTCTTTTTTTTATGTAAATATATTATTATTGATTTCAGAGAGGAAGAGAGAGGGAGATAGAAAAATATATCATGAGAGAGAGTAATGGATCAGCTGCCTCCAGCATGCCTCCCACTACTGGGGATTGAGCCCACAACCTGGGCATGTACCCTGACCGGGAATTGACCAGGAATGACTTCCTGGTTCATAGTTCTATGCTCAACCACTGAGCCACAGCAGCTAGGCTCACCAACCTGTGCTTGATGACTAGTTTTACTGAAGCACAGACATGATCATTTGTTTATACAGTGTCTACAGCTGCTGTTGCACAACAATGAGAGCTGAATAACAGTGACAGAGACCATGTGGCTCTCAAAATCTAAAACATTTATTATATGGACTTACAAAAGAAAGTTTGCTGACCCCTGATATAAATGTAAACCACTCATTCTCAGTAACAGAGAGTCCGTCCCATAGGAGCCATTTGTCAATGTCTGAAAATAGTTCTGGTTGTTACAACTGGGAATGTTGGTGGTGCTACTGGCATCTAGTGGATGGGGGTCCGTGATTCTCCTAAACATTCGGCAATGCACAGGAAAGCTCCCCACAATTGTCCATCTCAGAATGTCCATAGTGCTGAAACAATTGCTTATTGTCACTATTTAAAGAGAGTTCTTTCTGACCTGAGAAAAATCAAGTAATTTTAGGAACAAGCGATCACTGGAAGTAAAATACATATACTTTTGTCTATACACTTTGAAAAGGTATAGCCAACAGCTATTTAAATGTTTACAGACTCCGTTGAATATGTTTTAGGCCCCATCTTATTCTGAAAGAAACTTAAATATATTTTTTAAAAGAACAAAGAGAGACTGAAGCAACCGCTGATGTATCATTTCAGTTACCTTTGAAAAAGGCAATACTCTGTCTAGTAGAGTCAATGATCTTAATTTAAGATAGAAAGATTGGTTAATGTGATTCTAGACCTATGAATGCTAAACCTGGAATAAAGTGATTATAAAGTCTGTTGGAGCCCAGCTATTTTTTCCATACTTTGGATAATACTCCTGCAACCATTTCTGTCCCAATCTTAAAGAGTTGGCCGATCTCCTGGGAGACTGAATGAATGGGTATATGAAACAATTAAACTGAAGTAAGCAATAGCTTATTCACTGATACTCACTACCCTATGGTTTAATTAGATCTTGAGATAAAAAGGTGTGAGGGAAGGCCCACAGCCACCAAGCTCCAAGCTCCAAGCTCTGTGCCGAAGTTAAGCCCAACACAATACAAACAATATCCTCCTCTATACAATGAAGATCATGAAAACCATGCCCATATATTTGTGTGATGAATAATGAGTTTATATACATGGTGTTTCATTCATGCATTTATGGGACACATGGTAAGTTGTAAGTGCTATATTAGTATTAGCTGTCTTTTAGTGTTTTTCCTCTTAATGCTCGAAATGATTCTTTGAGGGTAGTTATTATAAAACTAACTAGAGGCCCGCCACGTGTACAAAATTCGTGCACTGTGGGGGGGGGGTCCCTCAGCCCGGCCTGTTCCCTCTCTCAGTCTGGGAGTCCTTGGGGGATGTCCTACTGAGGCTTAGGCCATCAGTCGGACATCCTTAGCGCTGCCATGGAGGTGGGAGAGGCTCCAGCCACCTCCGTTGCGCTTGCCAGCCATGAGCCCAGCTCAGGGCTTCTGGCTGAGTGGCGCTCCCCCTGTGGGAGTGCACTGACCACCAGGGGGAAGCTCATGCGTTAAGTGTCTGCCCCCTGGTGGTCAGTGCACATCATAGCGACTGGTCGTTCCGCTGTTCGGTTGATTTGCATATTAGCCTTTTATTATATAAGATATATAATATGTGGACATTGAGACTCTAAGAGTTTAAGCCTCTTGCCCAAGCTCACATAGCTAACAAGCCATGAGGTCAACATACCACCCTTTTACTCCCCAAGACAGGAAAGGCAAACATGCTGAGAGTTTCTGGCCATGCTTTCATGCCAGTCCTTGACAGAGTGCTAAGGAATCTTCAGGTACCGCCTTACCTCTAGGTTTGACAGCTCAATGCTGCCCGCACACACCTCTCCCTCATTGCCCCTGTCAGAGTCACAGTGGCAGCTGGGCCTGGTGATCCCAATCTAGCATGGCAGTTCTTATGTTCTTAAAGTCTGCCCCGAGTTGAAATTATTTCACTCTACGTGCCTTGCCCTCATTTCAAAGGCTTCGGAGGCCCCCATTTTTGGGTTATAAAAACAGTCCTAAAAACCAACTTCTGCCAAATCGCAAGTAATTGAGCAAATTATGCTTCCTAATCACCCATCTCTCTTTGCACCTCAGCCGTCAAGCCCCTTCTCCTGACGTGCTCTGGGGGCCCCTAGTTTTCCAGCCTCTCCTCTGGTGTCATTCTAATTGGCACTAATAACTTCACTAAAAGTCAGTCATTCAAAAGGTCCCACCAATCAGTTTATCCTTTGACCCCGAGCTCGGGCTTCTCCGTCAAGTTCAGGCATTACTAATCCACCTAGTGGCTGGTTGGGACAGCTTATTGTGTCTGCACCTTCTCGTTTTCCACTGAGAACTAAAATGATGACCAGCTGCATTTGTTAAAGTATCCCTGCCCTTCAGTGACCCATAAACCTGCCATGTGGGGCAGTGTCTGAGACTCCCCGTGACCCTTTGCAGTTTGTCCTCCCTTAGTGTCATGGGCTATAGAGCGGAGGGGCCCTCCCCCACACCAGCCCTTTCTTCCTCACACCTGGGAGGTGAAAAGCCAGACTCCTTTGCTGAGCCCTCCATTTCGCCAGCTTTGTTTCAGTCTCCGGGTGAAAGAGCAGACAGGTGACAAGAATGAGGTCATAGCCGTGCTGTCAGAAAGTAGAAAACATGGGCCTCAGAGGGGATGAGACGTAAGAGGATTTTTTTGTGTTCTGCCTGTCCAACTAATCCTCCCAAAGCCACACCATAAACACAATGTCCTGTTTCTGGGAGAAAGAAAGGCACCGGCCACCTGAAAGGTATTTATGACCCCACCATTCTCTCCCTTAGAGCGGTCAGCCTTCTCACATGTCTGAGTGCCCTGGTCTTCTCCCTCCAGACTCAGAGCAGATGCAGGTCTCTTCCAGGAGCGTGGAAGTCTTTTCAGTCCCCTGCACTCTCACTGTAATCTCTGACATCCTCTCTGAGGAACGTTGTGTGGCAGAATGCATGAAAAGAGTGTTTTGTCTTTGCAATATTAATCCTTTGCAATAACTCTTTGGGATCAATGGTGATTCTACTTCTGACTGACAAAAGGAGTCACTGGCATCCCATGGCCTGGAAAGGGTTACTGACATCTTAGGAACTGAAAAGACAATAATAGGTAGTATCAGGGTCTGCACTGGAGCCCAGATGGTAGCCCCGCTAATTTAGTCAACACGAGTGTGGAAGTAATATTTCTGCTGGTTCTTCAAAAAGGAAAAAACTTTTACTCAGATCAAATAGAAAAAGGCATGGAGAAAGGTGTTCATGGAAAAGGAAGATCATGAGAAAGAATAGGCAAGTCCCTAGAGATCTTCCCTGCCCACCCCACCCTATCTTTAGGAAGAAGAAATATCAGGAAGTTAGACAGTTCTTGACTTTAGACTCAGAAAGGACTGGATCCTCAACCTAATTTCACCACAAACATGGGCAAATTGCCAAACTATTCTGCATGGATTCTTTTCTCTGTTGAATGGATTTTGACATCCTCCAAATAGAGGCATCAAGAGTGATATGGGCTTGTATGATGTTTTATTTAATTCATTCCTCATAATAGGCTTAAAGACAAGTACTCTTATACTCATCCTTGCATTATCCATAATATAATTGAATTATAAAGCAGCTGAAAAAGGTGCTCACATGTGGTAGAGTAAGAGATGTGGACCTCTGAAGATAGACACTAACACTCAGATTGCTGCTGTCCTCTCTCTCTAGCTCCAAGCCTCAGAAGATGAATCAGAAAAAGGGGATAAAAGAGTCCCACTGATCCTTGTAGACTGCTGTTTGTCATGAATTCAATTTTTTGTCTTTTCTACCCAATATAGTTCTACTTTAGTAGATGGGAGTAGAGATGTACAGATATTTCTCTAGTGATCTTGTTTAAAAATTAACCTACCTAATCAGAATTAATTTACTAATCTGATTAGATCCCCCACATATTTCTTGAGAATGAAGAAAATCCTAGGCATGACTCCTAAAGGCAAGGAACTTACAGTCCAATAGGGCCATGAGGCAGACACAAAAATACACACAGGTACAGACAGATGAAAGAGCTCACCTTGGAGAACAGAGAAATGATAGAGGAGAGGCTGAGGTAGGAAGACATACATAGAGGTTTTTACTATAAAGCAGGAAAGAGATGAAGCAATAGTAATAATGGTGGAGTGTGGTAAAAAGATTTGATAAATAATGAGAACTTGGAGGTCTAGGGAAAGGGAGTGAGTAAGGAAGAGTGAGAGAGGGATACTGGATGCCACAAGGTTCTGGTTTACTAAACTGGATCCACTGAGATATGGCATAGTTGGAGCCATATTTGGGGCAAGGTGGAGACAAAGATGATATGGACAGAAGATGACATGCCGAGTGTGACATGCGGGATGTCTAGCAGTGGCCAGGCATCTGAGTCTGGGATCAGGAGGGCTGGGAGATAGGAGTATGGGACCCATCAGCAAAGACTATTTGGCCCTTAAAACCCCTGTTCTTTGGCACTTCCTAGGAATTAGCTGTCCGTTTCTGTGTACAGACTGGCTCCAAGGAATGGTTAATGAGAGGGCTTGTCAAACAAAGTGATTTGCAAGATGAACATGCCATAGGAAAGCCAGCAGGTCATCCCACTGAGGACAAGGACAGTTACATAAGCCTCTGTGCTAGAAGACACTTTGCCAAGTCAGCTTTCTCTACTAAGTGAATCCTCTGAGGCCTTCCTAGACAAAGCACATCATCCCACTTCACATTCCACCAAAGGTTTTTAGCAAACATCGAAGCTGCTGCCAAACTGAGCTGTGACAGCTTCATTGAATTTGATAGATTTTCGCTTGCCTTTTCTGCCAACTGTTCTTCTCCATAAATGACTTACCTTTATACACTAGGAATGCTGGGACAGTAATAATAGTGATACCTAATATCTTTTCTTACCATGTTCTAGGGCCTGTGCTACACACTCGACATGAGTCATCTGATTTACTCCTCACAAAAACTAAAGGAGCTTGAAATATCCGTTAGCTATTACCACCATTATGCTGTATAACAAGTCACCCCAAAACTCAGTGGCTTAAAACCACAATTCACAATTTTTTTTATCATCCTGGATCACCAGGTCAGCTGGGTGGCCTCTGTTGCTCTAGGCTGAGCTTTTCTGGGTAGTTACCCTTCTCACTGCAGGGTAACCAAAGAACATCTGCTGCCATGTCTCCACAGTGCAGTCCAGGCTGTAGGGACAGCAGGAATAGGTTCCCAGAAGTAATGGTAGACTTGGAGCAGGTACCTCTTTTTTTTCCACCCACATGGCTAAAGCACAAAACATGCCCATACTTCTGCCCACCATGGCATAATAAGGATGGGTAAAGAATTGGGCCCAATTGTTTAATCTACCACAATTAACTACCTCCTATATTATAGGTATAGAATTCTGTATATAGAAATGTTACACTTAATGCTTCATCCTTTATTCATTTATTTAGTCATGCTTTTCTTTTATTAAAAACTACAATGTCCCAGGTAACATTGCCCAACCTGCTAAACCAGGAATTCATGACACAGTCCCTATCTTAAAGGATCCTGCAGTGTGTGTTGTGGAGAGACAAATGTGAAGATGCATCATTGCAGCACAGGTTAGCAGCTTCTGCAATAGAGTTCTTTACAAAATACTAGAGAACCAAGGGATAAGTCACTCTGTCTGGAAGAGTTGGATGGAGGTGGTGATGGAAATGATGGAGATGATGTCAGCATGGATCTTTGAGGAAGAAGAGTTGTTTTTTTTTATAAAAGAAGGGGGCCCTAGCCAGTTTGGCTCAGTGGATAGAGCATTGGCCTGCAGATCAAAGGGTCCCGGGTTTGATTCTGGTCAAGGGCACGTACCTTGGCTGCAGGCTCCTCCCCGGTCCAGGCCCTGGTCAGGGCTCATGCAGGAGGCAACCAATGGATGTGTTTTTTCTCATATTGATGTTTCTCTCTGTCTTTCCCTCTCTCTTCCACTCTCCCTAAAAACCAATGGAAAAAACATCTTGGGTGAGGATTAACAACAAAAATAAATTAATTAATTTTAAAAAATAAATAAAAGAAGTGGAATGAAAATGTTGTGAAGAAAATGTGTGTCCCTAATAAGGTGTCTAACAAATGAGAATCTATGAAGGCACGCACAGAGGGATGGCATTCTTGGGGGCTGTGTAGTCTGAATTGGAGAAACAGAAAGGTAAGAAAGAGGGAGACATCCAACAAAACCATAATGAAGTGAGGTCTGAACGAGGATGCCAGCTTCAACACAAGAGCATGCACACGTGTGGGCATGTAACACACACACAACACTGCACATACACACATATACATACACAGAGACACATACACACAAATATACACAGATGCCCACAAAAAACATGCATATATACACACAGACAGATACACAAGCACGGTCATGCACCTATACACATACATATACTCACAGGTCAACACTCTCAGCACAGATCTTTTTAGAAAGAGAAGGGAATAAAAAACCAACATGGAAGCAATTTCAGCCACTTTCTCTAATTGCTCACCTGATGGCCCTGTGGGATAGGGTTTCAGCCAGGGTGTCATACACAGTGAAATGCACCCTGTGACCTTAGCCACTGCTCGCCCTTTCTCAGTGTGTTTAACTCTCCCACAGAAGCCTCCTTTTCCCTCATCTCTGAATTCAGATTGGCATTGCTATAGATCACTGCCCCAAAGCAGTTGTGTCATATGGTCTGGCAGATTCAGGAGGCTGAAGTGTCATATTGACGTGCCCCATCAGGACACGGGGCCCAGCACTAGTGAGTCACAGATCTCAGCTTCATGATCTGCAGCACTGGGCAAGAGTGAAATTAACAGTACCTAACTTTTCTGAATGTGTTCGATATATATTGTGGGGTCTTATGCACTTTATATACATCATTCCAAACATTATTTACCAATTTAGAAAATAGAAAAAAATCCCCAAAACAAAGTTTCAAGTGCCTTTTTTCCCCCACAAGAAATAGCTACTGGTTATTAAGTATCCAATTGTGTCTGATTCCAAAGCCCCAAAACTTTCATTAGACCAGACCCGTTCCCCAGGGCACACTTGCCTGGAGCCTGAGTGTTTTGGCAAGCAGATCGGAGAGTTTAATAGAAAGCGGGGAGTTGCAAAGAGCCCAGCCTTGACTCTCAGCTCCATCACACATTTCCTGAGCAGCACTGGACACATCCCAAACTTCTAGGAGCTTCAGGGTCCTGATATCTGAAGTAGAGACCATCATTAAAATTAATTCGTTTTATCAGACCCATACACCTAGAGGTTGATTTTTGTTTGTTTTGTGTTATTTTAAATATATTTTTATTGATTTCAGAGAGGAAGAGAGACATAGAAACATCAATGATGAGAGAGTCATTGACTGGCTGCCTCCTGAATGCCCCCTACTGGGGATCAAGCCCACACCGGGCATGTGCCATGCTAGGGAATTGAGCCATGACCTCCTGGTTCATAGGTCAATGCTCAATCACTGAGCCACACCAGCCAGGCCCTAGAGGTTGTTGAATATTATTTATTGCTGATTGTGTAAATCTATTGTACAATCAGAGTAAAAGCATCAGTTTGGGAGCCCAGGCACAATTCCCACCAGAAGAATGGCTTGCACAGACTTGTACTTGGCAGTAGTACTTCTAATCTTAGTAAGTCTCACAGTAGATCAAGCATAATGCTATCCTCTGAGCAGCTGCTCACTAAATGAGGAGTCATGCAAATGAAATTTTAAAAGTCCTCTGTCTAAATTCAACTGTTTGAATACACATGCAAGGTTCTTGAGGGTCTGGGATGTATCTATGGATATTACCTAACATAGAATACGTTTAAGTATCTTGCCTTCCACTTTCCAAGAATGAAAGTCTGTATTTACTGCATGGGCAACACCAAGCAAAAATGCATTGCTAATAAGCCAACATTTCCATATCCTACTCATTACAAGACAGATTCTTATAGAGATGAGAAGCTGAAGAAGGGGAGATTTTTGGGAAAAGGTCAAGGGAAATAAAGGTTTCTCCAGGACACAATTCCTGCCCCCCCCCCCCTTTTAAGCCACCAAACAGCAATGCCCTTACCCTCTTTCTGAAACACTAGAGATTATTTAGGTAAACTCGGTTATTGGCAGTTATGAAGGTCTCAATTCAAAACCCTCTTTGGGGTAAAGTGATTCCAAGTGAGAAGTGCTATGTTTGATTGCTTCTCGCTGTGAAATCCAGATTTTGCATGGCTATAATGTTCCCTTTTCAGGAAGGCTGGCTGGGCCAACATTGGAGTCCACTTCAGCCATGCCTAATGCTGTATCCTGTCATTTTAATGCCCTCCTCCCATTTCTGCCTTAAACCCACCTTTCTTCCCTTACATGTTGCCTTTTAAGATGAATTGAAGGATTCTTCTTACCCTAGGAGTTAGAGTCTCTTAATTCTGTTTTTGGATGTGTCCAGAGGCACTAGAGCATTTTTATTTTATTTTAATTTGTGTTTACCAAACCTGTATCATGCACTCCATTGGGCAGTGGGCTCCTCTGGGATCTTTCCAGAAAATTAAAAACATAAATTAAGTCTAAATGGCCAAAGCCGCAGAACAAGCAAGACCTTAGTGTCCACAGAGAGGAGTTCTATTACCACCACTCGCGTTAGAGGAGAAGGAAGTTACCTGTAATTCTTGTTCTCTCGAAGGTGTGTATTTTATAATAGGTCCCCATTCACTACCCTGCCTTCCCTGAGGAGTTCTTAGTTGCTTGATTTTTTTGGCTACAGAAGAACTGGCAGTGAGGGGTTAGCACAGTCTTATGACCCCTGGGGTAGATGCATTGCAGCTCTAGCAAGTGTTTATACTCTCTTTAACTGTGTATCTGGATTTTAATTTTGCCTCGAGCTGTGTGTTACAAGGAGTCCTCTCTGATGAGAGTCATTCTGCCTTTAGGGAAAAATGCTTCCCTAAAGATGCATGTCTTTATTAACAGAAATCCCCTCTCCCTTTAAAAATAATCACAATAAGACATGTGAAGGAAACATGGACATTTTTAAGAGCCTAGGTTTCCTCATGTTTCTTCTCTATTACCTTGAACTTGAACCATGCAGTCTAATATACATAAAGGAAACATCTCAGCCTCTCTCTCTTCCCAAGACTAAAAATCTCTTGAAGCAGGAGTGCCAACTCATTTCAACCCACTTGGCACCTCCTATTGATGGATAGTGGCTGCCTGTTCAGGAGGAGTCCAGGCCAGGTGCAGACTCAGCAGGGAGGAGTGTGGTGATTAATTAACCATGTCTGCCTAGGTGGACGGGGAAGAAGTGGCCACCCATGTGCCATGGACTTGCCATTTCTGGTAAGGACTGTGTCTTATTCATCTTTGTATCCCTGTGCCTAGCATGGTGCCTGACTCAGAGGGGTGCTTCTTAAATATTTGTTGTACTGAATTGAACTAAATTTTCCATCCAACTCCATCTTTCTCTGCGTTAGAAGGAATGGTGGTGGCAAAGTCATCATCTGTTGGCAGGAAGCAGTGGTGGTGGGACGTCCCCCTAAGGGCAGAATTCTTATGGAGCTAATAGTTCCAGGTACCCTATAATCTGTTCGATGACTCTGCCACGGACCCACTATCCCTCTACTCTATGAGACTTTCATTTCTATCAGCTCTTTGCTGTTGCCCTATTACTTCCCCAAGGAATGAAATCATGGTCTTCATGTGCCCAGCTGCCAGGTGGTGACCTGCTGGAGCACATCTCTCAGTACCCCAATAGGGCTCTACCTTGTTTTATGAACCACTGACAAATAGGCATCTTTTGCTTATATGATCTATCCATTGGGATACACTCACTACCTACACTCACTACCCCATTTCTGAGCTTGGGATAGCCTTTATACCATACTTAAAACTAACTGCAGCCTTAGCTGGTTTGGCTCAGTGGGTAGATTGCTGGCCTACAGACTGAAGGGTCCTGGATTTGATTCCAGTCAGGGGCGCATGTCCAGGTTGCGGGCTCAATCCCCAGAGGGGAGTGTGCAGGAGGCAACCAATCGATGATTCTCTCTCATCATTGATGTTTTCTCTCTCTCTCTCCCTCTCCCTCTCTGAAATCAATAAAAATATATATTTTTTTAAACTAACTGCAGAAGCACCTGATTTCTGAGTCCATTCAACATCACTTTTTTCTCCTAACTACTCCCACCCTCATTCCCTTCGCCATCATGTTTCCCTGACATTATTTCATGCAAACAACACCTTCACCATGACATAATCTCCGTCACACTTAGTGCAGCAATGGAGTGAATTATATTTTTTAAGTTGAGAAATCCTGGCTTAAGTTGATTTTCTTCCAGTTTTGCTGAGACATAATAGGCATACATTACTATATAAGTTTAAGGCAAACAGATAATAGTTTGATTTACGTATTATGTGGAATGATTTCTATAATAGGTATAGCTAACATCCATCATCTCATACAGATACAATAAAAAGGAAATTTAAAAAAATTATCCTTGTAATGAGAATTCTTAGGATCTACTCTCTTAAGAACTTTTCTATATATCACACAGTGATTTTGACTAGTGAGCATGTTATACATTACATTCCTAGTACTTAGAAGGCTAGACTTTTATTCTTTCCATTATCTTAATGAATCCTCACTACATACATGAAGCTACTGAAGCTGAAAAGGGTTCATCAATTTACCAATGATCAGATACCCCATACGTTATGGACTATAGTCTTGTCCCCAGGTCTTCTATCCTGCCCCTTTGCACTGTACCACACTGTCTCCTTACAGAAATGTCTAAAGGGAAGGTCTAAAACAGGGTCCTCCTCAACCTGAGTGGGAAGAGCCTAGAAAGACAGAGCTTACTGTTCTCACTGACGACCTTCTCTGCAGCTGCACTAGATGTGACCATGCTGAGTCTAGGACTCCACAGGTTTCCTGCCATGAGCACGCCCCTTTCCACACCGAGCTCCTGGCTAGAGGGAGCTCAGAGGCCCTGACAATTGGGGAGCAAGGTGTCATCACATCATCAGGCCACAGCCAGGCTCAGAGTGCCTGCCTCGGCAAAAGCACACCTGAACAAGCACCAGGAGGAGAACCTCTGCCCACCCTGACGTGGAGTGTTTGAGGGAAGAGAAATAAGTGTGTCCACCAGGAGGAGGCAAGCTAGGCCTTTTTCAAAGCCCAACACTTGGGTTTTTCAGCAGCTCCTTTGAAATATGTTTGAAGGGAGATGGCTTCTGAGAGCCCATTGTCTAAATATAGGTTGCCAACCTTCCCAAGGAGAGACTACTTACCAGCTATTTTCCACAAGATAATCACGCTGTTCCCCATCTACAAGTTTCCACGCAGAGACTACGATCTTTGCCTTGCCTCTTGTGGTTCCAAATCAGAGCTCCAAGGACAGAGATCTGTTGGTTGCCATGCAACAAAACCCCACTCAAGCTAGCTTCACTTCATAAGAGCTGGGAGGTTGCTAGAATTATTGTAAAAAGAACAGGAATATCTTATGGGAAAGTAAGAGCATGGATTTCATAAGCCACTGTACCCCAATATGAGAAATATTTTTTAGGATTGAGAGCCCAACTCTCTCTCCTTCATTCTGCCTTGGCAAAAGCACAACAAGCACAAAAGTTTGTCATTGTTGTTTTTTGAATCTCTGCCTCTTGATTCTTGATCTATTCATCTCTCTTTGTATATAGCTTACACATAGCCATGAAGAAGGCACCTTAGCTTACACATCCCACCAGTTAAGATGTTCCTTAGGGGTCAGCCACCACCATTTATGGGTGAAAGAAACTGATGGACCCAGTGTTACTTTCCCATGTATTATGGGAAAGTAACACTGGGTCCATCAGTTTCCCTGTATCAGGTGTCCTCATCTTTAGAGAAAGGGAATCGAAGAACTCAAACATGGAATCACCCCTGTGAATGAGAGGTGGACAGTTGTCAGAGCATGGTCACAGGCTGCTGGACATCTCAATGATCTCAAAGATGTTTATATAGAGCATCCTATAACTCCAGAAAACCACAAGGCTTTAAGAGCATATCAGCCACTAATAATGTCTCAAAATCTGACAAAGACCTTGCAAAGTGAGTGCCTTTTTGCCATAGAATGAGAAAAAATATTCTCAGTTGGTTAGAGTACCATCCTGATATACCAAGGTTGTGGGTTCGATCCCCAGTCAGGGCACATACAAGAAGCAACCAATGAATGTATAAATAAGTGGGATAACAAATTGTTTGTTCTCTATTTAAAATCAATCAATAAATAAAAATATTAACCCTCAGAGAGGTTAACTTGCTCAGGGTCACACTTTCTGGAGGAAAAGCCATGAAAACAAAACCCACTTCCCTCCAGGAGCCCTCACAGAGAATCTCTACTACCTGGATGAATTTCCCACTTCCCAAGGTTTAGCCCTCAACCCATAGGCCTAGAAAATCCTCATCGGCCAACACACAGAGATTCAGTCCATATCTTTGGGTAGAGACACACTGATGAGCTCACAAGGATTGATGAAACACAAGATACCTATCTACTCTTCTTCAAGGTGTTCCATCATAATTCATACCAGAATTCTCAGATAGCCTGAATACATACTGCCTCCTTACAAGACCTACATAGGAAAACTGATCATCAAGTACAAGGCATCAAATCAGAGCATTTCATATATAATTCTAATTTTTAGCTTATATGGCAGTGGTATTCTGAAGTGATGATCTATCTAATTAGAATGGACCTGCCCCTAAGTCCTGGTAGGTTGTATCTTGGAACCTGGGTATCCTCTATTCAGTGCATGTCTTGGAAAGGCATCATTAAAGCTTGTCTCTAAGACTCTCCTTTTCCTAAGCTTCTGCTTACTTACCCCTTTCTGATTGGTATATTCTTTTTTCTTTCATAGGTTAACGTCTTTAATCTACTTGCACCCACCTAGAATCTAATCTATCTTTTCAAAACAATTTCTCCTCAGAGCCATTTGTCTCTCCGCTTTACAACTCCTCCCTGAGGGAAGCCCAGATCTTGGGGTGTGCTTCATTCCTGCTGCATATCCCTACCCCCATCCCCAGATATACATATTTTAAATGCAACTGAAAATTAAAGCCATTGCAGAAGCTTTCCAAATGGGCAAATATTTGCCTCAATTATTCTATTTACAATTCCAAAAATATTTCTTCTGTTGAAGTCTGTGTACAAGAAGTGGCTCCAAAACCATTTTTAAGGGAGTTTTGACATCAATGAAACGTTATGCTGGCAGGGCGAGTGAAGTGCTTGATTAATAAAGAGTCTCAGTGTTTTCAAACACATATTCCAAGCAGCCTCATTTGAAGAAAACCACAAACGGAGAATGCTTTGCTGCTCACAGTCACAAGGGGGTTGTGTATTTCATTCCCGCTTACACAGTCCGCTTACTTTGGAGCTGGAGTAGGAAAGAAACATGGCCAGCAGAAATAAGGCTACATTCAGTGACCCTGCCCTTCCACCCACTGGCCTGATGGGAGGACTTTTTTACCCCTCTTTGCTACTGTTTTCTTAGTTTTTAACCTTTTAATACTTAATAATGCTCTGAAAGACCATCTTGAGAAAAGAGAGGGGGATCACTTAGGAACTCATTGTTGCTAGCAATTGAGGAGGATGAGATTCCTCGGTTCAGAATTTCCAGGCAGCGGCGTTGGCATGCTGCACAGAAACGTAATTGAGCATGTTCATGTTAATTACTTTGAAGTGCTTTCCTCTTTTCCAGTGCTTTACAAAAATACAGCAACTTAAATTGGGTCATTATTTCATATGTCTAAGATTCTACTCAGCTACTTAAGGTAGCCATGGAAATGCAGTCGGAGAATTCATTAAAAATGGGTTTCTCTCCTTCCTAATGAAGGAAAAAAGCTAATTAAAAAATAAAAAGGTTAAATGAAAGAATATATTGACAGTGTAATGACTAAAACAGGAATTTATAATAGTAATAATTTTAAAATTACCAGATACCTTTTTTTAAAGGTCTCATTACTGTTTAATCCCATTTCTGCAGACTGTTTTTCATGTCCTTAATTAACAGGTTAAAAACAACTAAAATAAAATGAAACAAAAATTTAAATTTTTTTCATTGATTATCTAACATGCACTTTTAATGGGAGAGGAATAAACTAAATAATCAGTGATTCCTTCCTACTTTAATATTCTACAGTTCTGATATTTTTTTATTAAATGTATTGGGTGACATTGATTAATAAGATCATATAGGTTTCAAGTGTACAATTCTATGATACATGATCTGTATATTGCCCTGTGTGGCCACCAGTCAAAGTCAAATCATCTTCCATCACCACATATTTCACCCCCTTTACCCTTTACTATCCCCTACCACCTTTCTTCTGGTAACCACATACTGTTGTCTATCTATGACTTGTGGAGATTTTTAAATTAAAATAATCATAACTAATACACTATTTCTCTGTGTATATCTTTCTATCTTAGAAAACCAAAGGCTGCTAAAATATTCCTCCAGAACCCTCCCAGCACGCAGGGATCTTGGTTCTTGATCTCCTGTCATTCTCCTTATCACATCCAGACTCATTTCTACCTACTTTGATTCTGATCTTCTTGATTGTATTTAATGCTGTTACTTGATATCCTATTTTTGGCTCTGTTCTTAGTGTTTCTCCTTGACTCTCATTTTTATTCTATTGCAAGCTTTTCTGACTCCCAGCAGCCTATGAGGTCTAATGCCTCAGCCCCAAATTCTGAAACCTACTAATTTGACTCAATTACTCTCCTCAACCTGCCTTTTCATCCCTGATCTTCCCAATCTCATCCAAACTCTACAAAGTTGACACATTTGCCCAGATTTGGTACATTTTCAAATCTCTTCTTAAATGCCCCTCCCATTTTCTATTTTAACAACTTTATTCTAGTAGCTTTGATAAAAAGCATGCTTTTGGAGAAAAATGTAAATTGTCAAAACTTACACAAGATTTAGAAAGCCTAAAGTAACCAATACCATGGGATAAGAGGGAAAAGTATAAAACAAATTAGTTCAAAAAAGGCTCCAGTTCCATGTAGTTTTATGTCCCTGTGCTTTCAAGGTGAAGTTACAGGTTATTTATACACCATTTAAACTGAATATAAAGAGGAACATTACTAAATTTACTAAGCTACACCAGAATAACCATATGAAAACATAACAAAATGAGGGGGAAATCAAAGTATAAATACTGTAACTTATGAATGTTATGTCAAATCCTTTATAAAGTTCCAGCAAATTTAGCCCACAGCATCATGAAAGAATAATGTAATACTAGAGGCCTGATGCATGAAATTTGTGCACTTGGGTGGGGGTCCCTCGGCCCGGCCTGCACCCTCTCACAGTCCAGGAGCCCTCAGAAGATGTCCAACTGCTGACTTAGGTGCACTCCAGCAGGGAGTGCACCTAAGCCAGCAGTCAGACATCCTTAGCTCTGCCATGGAGGTGGGAGAGGCCTGCCATCATGGCTATGCTCGCCAGCTGTGAGCCTGGCTTCTGGCTGAGCGGCACTCCCGCTGTGGGAGTGCACTGACCACCAGGGGGCAGCTCCTGTTTTGAGCATCTGTCCCTTGGTGGTCAGTGTGCATCATAGCAACTGACTGGTCATTCCACTGGTCAGTCAATTTTCATATTAGCCTTTTATTATATAGGATTGTCAAGTATAGATTTCATGACATTCCAGGAAAGAACTTTTAGTAAACTGAGAATAAACGATGCTTCCTCGATGTAATTTACACCAACCAATGGAAGCATGTCCCTTAAAATTGAACAAGAAACAAACCACAGTACCACCATTATTATAAGCATACTAGAGGCCGGTGCACAGATTCGTATACCAATGGGCTCCTTCGGCCTGGCCTGCACCCTCTTGCAATTCAGGACCCCTCGGGGGATGTTGGAGAGCTGGTTTCGGTTCGATCCCCACAGGCCAGGCCTAATCTGTGCACCAGGCCTCTAGTATTCATATAAGATCTTTGGTTAATCTCTTCCCACCCTCCACCCTCCCCCCTTCCCTCTGAGATTCATCAGTGTTTCCATGCCTGTGGTTTCCACTCCTGCATTGAGCATCTGCCCCCTGGTGGTCAGTGTGCATCACAGCTACCAGACGGTCAGCTGGTGGGCTGGTTGGCCGGTTGCTTAGGCTTTTATATATAGAGATGTTCTTAATGACCCACAAATGGGAACTTAAATGGTTTTCATACATTCTGACACCAAAGTCTGAGCTTCTATATGAGTTTTAGACCTCAGAGGTGTCCATCTTGGTTTTCAACTAGACAGCATCCTTTCCCACTTCTAATAGCAACACTTCAAGTTTCTTTTGAAAAACTACCTCTATCTATTACATGCAGTCTTGATAGGCATATCAACCAAGCTATTCTGCCCTCTTCCTGGCCAGGAAGTAGACATGCAACCAACCAATAAGACTTTCCTTCCCTTTTTTTCTCTCTCTCTATCACCCCCAATTCTGTAGAATTGGATCTTAAATAGAATGTGTACTAAATATTCACCCTGAAGGTGTGGTAGGGTGTGGCCTCAGAAGGCTGTGCTTTAATTCCTAGAGCTTTCTCATTCCTGTACTTTCTAAGGTCTCATTTTAATGTGTCCTTTCAATATATGAGTCATCTTCAAATCCATCAAATCCTTTAAATAAATATCTTTTAAAAAGACATTTTGCTAAAGTGAGCCAGTGTGTTTTGTCACTTGCAAAAAACCTTAGCTGGTGTATCTGTACTTCCAAATAACTAAGCTAGAACTCTGGACTCATCTTCCTCTCTTTAACCCAGACAATTAATCAGTCACCATATTCTGTGGGGTTCACTTATAAAGTATGCTTAGTCTTCTTGTTCTGACCTGACCTCTTTCTGTTACTGCCTTAGCTTAAGTCATCATTATGTCCTTCATGAACTATTACAACCTATTACAATGGCTTCTAACATGTGTCTTTACCTGCAGTCTCTTCCTGCCTAATCTATTCCAAACACATCAGAGTATTATTACGCTAAGAATTTCCTTGGTGATGTGACTACTCTGTCCCAAATACTTGAATGAGTCAACATTTCAAACAGAATGTTCAAAATCCAGAAAGCAAGCTGAGAATCCTGAACCTACACATCTAACCTTAACCCTTCCTTCTTTTCTTGCTGACATTTTACTCAAATCAAATGCAATAATTTGTTCTTCTCTTCAAGATACTACACATTCTTGCCCTTCAACCTAGAGAAGGTGTCTTTTTCCTTTCTTCCATTTCTTGCTATCCTCATGCAGCCAAATCTTACTTAGATTTAGAAGACAAATATAATCATCACTTTCTTTGGAAACCTACCCAAAGAACTGAAAATCTCATCTGCTTCTTCTGCAACTCCTAGCACTTCAACTCTACCTAACTTGGCATTCTTAGGGCTTCCTACCTGTTTTATTTAAACCTAAAAATGTTTTACCTTTCCGTCTAGACATAAGCCATGCCATGCATCCTGTTTTTCAGGACAACTAGGATAGAAAAAGTGGATGATTAAGCAGGAATGGAAGGCTAGAGCTAGACCAAGATATTTCCTAAACCCAGCTCATTAAACCTGGGAAGATAGATAGGGTGTGGTCAGTGAGAATATTTCTGAGAAGGCCCTGTATGTATGAAGCCTTCTTTGAGCTTCTACCTCCTTTTTCAAATTGTGTGGTCACAGCCCAATGACCAATGTGGTCAGCTGAAAGCACGCCCATGGCCACACATGTGTAACAAACTGCCAAGGATGAATGACAGCGGCATCATTGTTGAAAGAAGCTAAATAGAAAATGGTCATCATTCTTGAGACTTACACTTCTAAGCCTTCTTTGTTGTTTTTTTAAGAAGATGACATATTTCAAACCTCCAAAATGCCCTAATATCAAAGCTCATAGAGAACAGTAAATTAGACACAAGGAGAACCCAGGCTTTAGAATTAGACAAACCTCAGTTTAACTATGTGTCCACCATATATGAGCAACATAACTTATCAGTCTTTTCCTCTGACCATGGAAAGGGTATAAAAATAGTAACCAGGAAGTATCATTCTGAGCAACTAATGAGATCATGCATGTCAGATGTCTACCACAGTGCTTAGCAGTTTTATGTGCTCATGTCAATAGGTGCCTTGCTATGATACATATATTTATCACAACTCCTTTTTAAAAATAATTATGAGAGAGTCGGACCTGCATTACCACCATTTGTCCACCATCCAGAACTGTAATGTCAGTGCTGACATGTACACATAAGGAACTCTTGGACATTGAAATTGGGTCTCAAAAGAACTGTTGGCCGAGAAAGAAACTCACTACAGACTGAGTC
Source organism: Eptesicus fuscus (assembly GCF_027574615.1). Classification (NCBI taxonomy): domain Eukaryota; kingdom Metazoa; phylum Chordata; class Mammalia; order Chiroptera; family Vespertilionidae; genus Eptesicus; species Eptesicus fuscus. The sequence continues at coordinate 111,911,717 of NC_072474.1, read as the reverse complement.
ATTTGCCTGTCACCGTAACCATTATTGCTTGTCTCATTTTCGGTTCTTATAAGTGTATTTCTAATAGCACATGATCTCACTCATCTAGGGGAAATAATGAACAACATAGACTGATGAATAAGAACAGACCCAGAAACAAGAAGGCATGGATCAGACTGTCGGGCCTCAGAGGGAGGGTAGGGGAGGGTGGGGATAAAGGGGAGAGATCAACCAAAGGACTTGTGTGCAAGCATATGAGCCTAACCAGCGGTTAAGGACAACAGGGAGGTGGGGGCATGTGTGGGGAGGGGTGTGGGATGGGAATGGGGGAATGAGGACAAATATGTGATACCTTAATCAATAAAGAAATTAAAAAAAAAAGATAATTTTGGGTAAAAATGTATACATTATATACTAAATGTATATAGACAGAGATTATATATATATATATATATATATATATATATATATATATCCTATCTAATAAAAGAGTAATATGCAAATTGACCATACCTCCACTACACCCACAAGCCATGCCCACCAGCCAATCAGGAGCAAGTATGCAAATTAACCCAACCAAGATGGCTGCAGCCACAGAGAGAGCAGGAGGCTTCAGTTGCCCCTGGCGATGGAGGAAGCCAAGCTTTCCGCCTGCTCTGGTCTGCCTTGTCCTTCGCTCAAGGCTACAAAGTTTCAATTATAGAAGATAAATAAATCCCAGATCCCAGGGCCTCCGCTTGGGTCGCTGGGAGGCATGGCCAGCCTGCAAACCACCACAGGCCCCTCGCCCAGGTCACCCCATGCCCCAAGGAAACCCCCACCCTGATCCATGACACCCCTCAGGGCAAACCAGCCGGCTCCCACCCGAGCACCAGGCCTCTATCCTATCTAATCCTATCTAATAAAAGAATAATATGCAAATTGACCATCACTCTAACACACAATATGGCTGCCCCCATGTGGTCAAAGATGACTGCCCCATGTGGATACAAGATGGCTGCCACAAGATGGCCAGAAGGGGAGGGCAGTTGGGGGGACCAGGCCTGCAGGGGAGGGCAGTTAGGGGTGACCAGGCCTGCAGGAGAGGGCAGTTAGGGGCAATCAGGCTGGCAGGGGAGCAGTTAGGCAACAATCAGGCTGGCAGGGGAGTGGTTAGGGGGTGATCAGGCTGGCAGGCAGAAGCGGTTAGGGGCAATCAGGAAGGCAGGCAGATGAGCAGTTGGGAGCCAGCAGTCCTGGATTGTGAGAGGGATGTCCGACTGCCCGTTTAGGCCCGATCCATGTCTGATCCTATGTGGATTGGGCCTAAACGGGCAGTCGGACATCCCTCGAGGGGTCCCAGATTTGAGAGGGTGCAGGCTGGGCTGAGGGACACACCACCCCATGCACGAATTTCATGCACTGGGCCTCTAGTATATATATAATTAATATATCCTAAATATAATGTTTATGTTTTTATTATTTTACAGATGAGCCAACAGGCTCAGAGAGGTTAGGTAAATACCTAGTAGATGTCAAACCATGGATTGAAATCATGGTCTAGCTATTCTGAAGTCTGTTTTCTTAACCATTATATTATCACCATCTGAAAATATTTTCTCAAAAAGCCTTCTCAGAAGCCTATAAGACATCCCAGTAGGAGTCCTCATCTTCTCAAATCAAAATCATTTGTTAATTTCCCCATTTTTCCATGACAGTGCCCCTCAGACCTTCATGTGATTCTATACTTCCAAGCCCACCAGTCACTTGTTGATCCTCACCTTCCTCAAGATTCAACACTGGGCCGCACCTTTCCCTCTATCTACCTCTTTGCTCCATTACCTGCAGTGACACCACACTCTGCATCTTACTTCTTTTGGTATAGTCAGGCATATCTTTTCAGAAGCCCAGTCCTAAGGTTGCACTGAAAGAAATATTGACCTGGAAGACTACATAGCTGGTCCTTATTCTTACTTGATTTCTGAGCCACTGAGTGGTTTTGGGCAATCTCCTCATTTCCTCTATGCCTCAATTTGCTCATTTCCAAATAAGGGAGATGATCCAGAGACTCTAAATTAGCTCCCACAGTCTATAATTCCAAGTTCATAAAAAGGACATTGAGAGAGAGAAATCTTGGCTGTCTGCCTCAGGGAAAAAATAATTAAGATATCACTTTGCAAAAGGAGTAAGTGAATTTCAACAGCATCGTGCCTGTCTCTGCCTAGAGTTGGCTGCCTCTCCAGGCTTGGGCTCCCTTTTGGACACTATAAATTATCCAAGGACATAGGCTAATTGACACAGTTGAGAGGAGTGGGACGCAAACAGTCCCAGGCTTGGAGAGTGAGACCTCTGTGGGGAGGTTAATAGAGTTGGAACAGCTTGGGCTTGAGGAAGGGCTGCTGAAGGGAGCCATCATTCTGCCGACACATTCATAAAAAAGATATTGTGAGAAGGGCAAGGATCAGTCTTCTTATTAATCAACAAGGGCAGAATGAGAATTAACAAGCTGTAAGCTGCAATGAGGAATATCGGGGAAAATGTTAGACCACTGGGAGCAGTTAGGCAATGGAACAGGCTGCTAGGAGAAGCCATGAAATCACTAATTGGGGACATTCAAGGGAGAAAGCAGACACACATCTGTCACAGGGGAGGGAACTCCAGAGGGAAAGTGAGGAGCTCGACTCCAACAGACTTCAATAACCTCATTGCAACCGGCTCTCAGCTTTAATAGCAGAGCACAATCTAAGGTTCAGTGTGAAGGCAGATTGAGTGAAATGTGTAATGGTGGGTAGGCTGGAGATAAACATGGAGTGGGGATGGTATAGTGACTGAGACCATGATTTTGGAGTTTTCATGAACTGAGTTCAAACCTTAGCTCTGCCACCTATTAATTTGCAGAGTTTCCATCTGAGATTCACTTTTCTTGGCTAGAAAATTGGAACCATGATGACAATCTTGTAAAGGCTGTTGTGAGGATTGAATAAGTCCACTTAGCATGGCATCTGGCATGTGGGAAGTTCTAGGAAAATGATGTTTATGATGAAAGCAGGAGCTTGCTGGGGCAGGAAGTGAGGAGAAGGAAGGCTCAGTCCTCAACTTGCTTTAGTGACCAGTCCTTGCAACTTTGAGCTGGACAGGGACTGGTGATCTTCAATCATTGACTGCATCTCCCTTTCTGAGGGTGTCAGTTTTGAGGTTTGATGAGGCCATATATGGGAATGGTAGAATGCTTTTTCTGAACTGCCCATGTGTTATAGAACCTAGAAAAAGAGCTTGGTAGCATCCAAAGAATAGTGATTGTTTCCTGAAGATGATGTTCTTGGTGCTTTGCAGCATGCCTCTTCAGTCCACCACTGAGGTTATCCACAGTGGTGGACAGCCCTATGTGAGTTTACAGTCACATGACATCAAAGCCCCACTTCTAATGCCAATTTTGTCACTTTCTACCTTAGAAGAGGGCCTTTGCTGAAGCTGTGGAATCAGTAAACCTGTGCAAAAGTACAGCCCAGAAGTGAATATTTGTTAATGCCCATGGGTAACCCTCAAACAGAGGATAGGAGCCAATGGGTAAGTACCTATTCTTTTGGCAGAAATTCTGAGATGCACTGACTCTTCAGAGGTCCTCGTAGATCAAGCTCTCAGAGCCTACAGCAGAAACACTATCCCTTTCAGCTTTTGTTCCTGCTCTGGCTCAGTCTCTCCACATCCTCATTCCTGTTTCCTGGGATTACTTCCCAAATAAACTTACCTGTACTCAAATCCTTGGATCAGGCTGTGTTGTAGGGGGGGTGGGGCAGGGGACTAAATTAAGGCAGTGTCCAGAAGAGACAATAATTTAAAAGGTCAAAAACTAGAGGCAGCCTTCCATAGATTTTTGTATATTAGGACTTGCCATAATGATTACTCTAGAAGAAGTGTGTCCTCACATACGTTGCCATCTATTTTTTATTAAGCATTGTCCCCTCAGGTATGCCTTCATCCCCTCACAAGGGTAAAAGCAACAATTTAAGAAATTTAAATGTCTTCTATCTTCTTTCTTCCATCTCTCCTGGACCTATAGTCAGTATTTTTCAGATTCAATCTACTAGGGCATCTTACATCAAAGATGTAGAGAGTATTTTGAACTCAGAATTCAACAAAGTTCTTGTTGAATTTCTCTCTGCTTTCGGTGCATATATGCATTATCTTTCCCAGGAACAGGAACAGAGATCATAGACACACACAGCAGACTATGTTTTTCACTTTATTACCTAGACTTATGTATTGTGGCTGCTCCTAGCTGCAAGGGAGGCAGGAAATTTGTTTTTTCCTCCTTCCAAAGTGGAGACAATCAAGCTAAGAGGAGTAAAGATTGAGTACTTAGCCAGTGAAAAAGATTTCCTATAATTTTTCTATTCAAATGAAAACTTTAATCCCAGGTTTTTGCATAAACCAAAGGAGCAATTGAATTTTAGTCTAAAAAAATTATCATCTGTTAAAGATAATTTAAAACTCCCATGCAAATGTTGGTAAAGAAATAAGAATCGTCATTTGTTTCATAATGTATGTTCATACTAGGGATATAAAAAAATAGTGTTATCTGCCCTCAGGGATCTCTCAGTGTATTAGAAACACAGGGAAACTTCAGCCTATAATATACACAGATCAGTGCCATACAGTGCGGACACACAATGAGTGTGGTGTGCATACAACATCATGGGAGCAGGGAATTGGAGAGAGGGAACACAAACTCTCCCCTGAGAGATCTGTGCAAGAGCTTTACAGGTAAGTTTGGAATCTAGATTGTTTATTTTGCTTAGTGTAGAAAGAAACCATTGGAGTTACAAGCAAGAGAGCAGGGCAATATGACCACCCTTTAAAAAAGGGCATTCTGTTGGTTATGTGAAGGAAGAATGGTGAAAGTGCCACTAGGAAACCTGGCTACCAGGGTCCTGCATTTGGTTGGGAGAGAGAGAAAGGTGGCCTGCTTTGGGGTTGGAGCTTTGGAGATTGTAAGAAAGGATCAAATTCAGAATGTATTTTAGAGCCACTATAAATTGCTGAATTAAACAGAAATGAGAAGGGAAATAGGGGGAAAAAAGACACCTACATTCATCCCACCAGAGTAATGGGAAACATGTAAGATTAATTTACTGAGACAGAGAAGATTAAAGACTGTATTGGCTGGAAAGGGGAGTCTCTTTTGTTCCTGTCAAGTTTGAGTTGCCCATTAGTAATGAAGTGGATTGTCAAGTAGTCTAGTATCAGGGGAAGGTCTAAAGCCCACAAAGAAGCACTGTCACTTCCTTCATATGAACTCCCACAATGCCTCCATCTCTAAAGCTGATTGGTAAGTGCTCCTCACCGGACTCCTCTAAAACCTCTAGCACGGCTCTTATTCAACTCTGCCAATGAGTTGGGTGACTACATTTTATTCATATTGGCATTCCCATCACAAGATCAAGTATATAATAAGAGTGGCACCATATTTTTGGTAGTAAAAATTATTTTAAGAGCCTGGCCGGTGTTGTGGTTGAGCATCAACCCAGGAATCAAGAGGTCACAGGTTTGATTCACAGTCAGGTGTCAGGGCACATGCCTAGTAGGGGCCGGGCAGGAGTCAGCCGATGATGATGTTCCTCTCTCATGGATGTTTCTCTCTATCCCTCGCTCTTTCTCTCCCTCTAAAAATCAATAAAACCTTAAAGTGTGAGTGACAGTAGTTTAAAAAAATATTTTAAGAATAAATGAGCATCCCTGTCAAGTAGGAAAAGCACAAATGACTGTAATCACCATCCTTATTATGTATATTTCACAGATGTTGAATGTGAAATGTGAGAGACTCACAACCATCTTTTAATTTTAAACGTCATAATCTTGCCACTGCATAATGTTTAATCAGGTCTATAATAAGTACATAATTGACTAAATTGACTTGTTTCCAGTGAGTCTAAAAAAGAAATGTCTCTCATTTACTGAATAAATTTTTCAGAGGTGTTAGATATAGCCATAGAAGACCTGTACCTTGTTGTCAAAGCCAGTGGCTCAATGATGTTAGTTATTATATTTTATTAATATTTGATTAAGTTGGACTATTGAAATATATGTCAGTTCTAGGGAATATTATCAATTATAGTCCATATGTATTTCCATTGCAATTATAATTTTTATTCTCTTAATGTTTCAGAATAAAAGGGCCAATCTCTTGGATTAAGTCTTTGTGCATAACTTAAAAATGCAGCTGGAATTTGGGCCATGGCCACAAAATTTGATAGACATTCCCCCATGACTTTTCTGCAAAAGAAAATAAAAACTTCCATGTTGAAAATATTATAAAAGATATCATTTAATTCTGCAAACTTTATTCAACATGGAATAATATGTTCAGATAACAACAATTTTCTACATATAAATTAGGTGTTTATTATATTTTCCTTTTTATTCATATGTACTCTTAAAGCTTTATTATTTATGACCATGCTATGATTGTGACCAATAAATTATGTTATTTGCTGGGAGTTTCAAAGTTGTAACTTCACAGTCAGCATCAATCCATGGCCTGTTCCAGTTACACTCATTTGCAGTGATTAATTAACCTTGTAGAAAAGCTGACACCACCACTGGGAATAATTCTTTGTTATTTTTTACCGTGCTTTTTTGTGTGTGTGTATTAAACTACTTATGTTTATATCTCCTGAGGCCATATAATTTAATACTTGGTGATTTCAGAAAGATTTAATTGGTGGAAAACCTTATACATTATTGCTAATGTAAGAGGAAGGCTTAGAGAAAGCCAAATTAAGTTTGGAAATTATCATGCCATGGTGTTTAGCAATACCTACTTTAATAGTCTGCTTTTTTTTCCAGATTATTTTTCCCAAAAATAAAATGTAAGTGAACTCCATGAAGGAAAAGAGCTCTTGTGCCCCGTACCTAGAACGCCTGCCACAGCACTGTGCAATCAGTTCTCTTTAAAGGTGGTTTGTATGGTTGGGATGACCTTGCTTCTCTCAAAAGTACCATCTCTTGACCGTTGCAGTGAAAGAATGACAGCCAGTTAAATTTGTATAGCACTTTTAAAATTAGCAATGTAATTTTCAATTCTCAAAGTTCTTTTTACTTATGAGACATGCAAAAACCACATGTAGCAGAAAGCGTATTCATACCTTACCTGAAAACATGTAGGGTTTATGTGGAACAAACCAAGACTGATAAAAAAAACAAACAAAAAAAAAACAATGCTGTGGAGTCAGCAAACTAATTCAAAGTCATGTTCTGATTGTACCACCTAGTGGGCTGGAGGACCTCCTAACATCCAGCTCTGGAAGGAGCCCATGATCTGATCTCCTCTGAAGGATTAATAAACCCTGCTGTGATGAGTGCTGTCTTGTGAAGCTGTAACAGAATGCTGAAGCACTAACAAACTGGGGGGGGGGGGGGGGCAGGCAGAAGCGGGTTAGAGCAAGGAAGCTCCAGGCCCAGAGCTGGAACCTGTGCTCCTCTCCCACCATCTCCATCCCCTTGCTCTTGTTCTTTTTCCTTAGTAGCTCTTACCACTTATCTGACATTACAGTGTATACATATATGTTTAGGGACCACCCCCCTGCTAGAATGCAAAAAGGCAAGGACTCTGGGTACCTTAGTCACTGCTGCCTCTCAACTCTTACAAGTGCCTCCAGCACATGCCAGGGACTTAGCACATATCTGCTGGGTGAATGAACGCTGAAGGAAATGCACATGCAGAAGGAGGGGTCCACCACACATGTATTCTGGGAAAGCTGCAAGCCATTCTATCTCCCCAACAGGGATAAACCAAAGCCATCCTGGTATATGACTACTTGTGATCAATTTCCGTGGAGATTTTGTATAGTTCATCTTGATAGGGCAACGAAAGGAAATGGAAGGGAAGAGCTCTAACGGCTGGCAATGAAGGATTGGCCAAGTTTGGGATAGACTTGCTTAGCAGTTAAGTTATCTGGATAGATACCTTCATTGGAAACATGCAGGTTCTGTGTGGAGCCAAATTGGTTGTCATGCATGAGTCTTAAGTAGGGGACTGACATGAGCAGATAGATCCCTCTAATGACTCATAGCAAATGGATTCAGAGGAAGAAGATAGAAGCTAAATGATAGTCCGGAAGTCACTGGATCACTAGACTAGAGAGGTCATGTGCCAGAGCCCCTGTTGGGGAGGGGGCCTGGCTCAGCCCCTAGCTCAGCTTTCTCCTCAGTCTCTCTGAGCTCCTTCTGCACAACCAGACCTAGGGGCTCCCTGGGAAGCTCTCCTCTTCTGCCTTTTTCAAGCGTGAAAGGACCCCAAACATTCCTTTCCTCGCAGCTGAGACAGGCTGGGTTTACCTGAAAGTGGAAAAGACACGACATGGAAGGGAAAAGAAACCCCCGAGTGCAGATTTCTGATCTGACCAAGCCAGGTCACTCATCACAGCTCCGCGAGATCCCACCTCCTCACTCTTTTGAATTCTCTGGCCCCTCACCCATCCTCTCCTTTTATTAACCTGCTTTGTCTTAAAAGTTTTTTGGTTTTTGTTTTTAAACCAGGCTCTATTTTTATTTATTTATGTTTTATTGTTGACAGTGTTATAGATATCCCCCATTCTCCCACCCCCACCCCGCCCCGCTTTGGTATAAACATGTTTTTTTTAAGTTTGCTTTGAACTTGATATTACCTCAATAGAAAAACAATTGTTGGCATCTAGTTATTACCAATAACAATGGCCCTCCAAAGTCCATTCTATCACCAATACCATCACTTTTTGCAACATCTATCATCTGATTAGATGACTGTATAATTTTTCTGTACAAATTAAGACACTTTGAAAAGGAAAAGACTATTCATAATTAGCTGGGACAACAGGCATCGCCCAGGACTTCCCCAGGCAAACCAGAAATAGGTCACCCTGTGTATAGCTGAAAACTCAAAATACAAGCACTCTTTGTATCTCTCTACCTCAGGATGTATTCTGCAACAGCTTGATTGCAGATACTTCACAAGGACATAGCAGTGTGTCAAGTCTACATTTTTTTAGTAAGATTATATCTGCTTTAAAGTTTTCCATGCTAAAAGTATTAGTGTTTTGTTCTTTCCAGCTTTCAAATTTCCACATAGTGTCTTCTGAATGCCATAATAATCCTGTGAGGTATATGAAGTTGAGGTTAATATGTGCATTTTATAGTTAAGGAAGTGGGACTCAGATATTTTAGATCAAAACAGCAATGATGTAAAGTAGAAGGACTCTAAACTTAGAGTCACAAAGTGCATCTTTGAGCACAGGCGTTGCTGCTGAAGTGCGGGCCAGATACCTTACCCGCATGCACTGAGAGGGACATAGCAACTGCTCTCACAATTGAGCAGACATGGCTTCTGTCTAGTGAAACAAATACAAATAAGTAAAGCTTGTATTGTATAAGCTTATCTTATTTTTTAATTTTTTTTTTACTAATTCATGTTTATTTAATTTTACAAAAGCATCAGTCCCTAACAAATTAAATTTTTAAATGAATGATTTCCTATAGCTCTTTGACAAATCCTGGGCCTTGAGGGCTCAGGCAATTCCTTCAGCATTCTAGGTTCTAACTTCCTCACATTTAAACAATGAAAACAAAATGCTATTCTACTTCACAGTGCAAATGAAATAATAAAACAAAATAATAGTAATGTAATAACTAACATTTGAATAGGTCCTAAGAGTAGCAATTTTAAAATATGCTCAGTAACAGCCCCTAAGAATCTGTGGAACCTCAGTGAGCAGAGGATGGGGCTCCATGACTGAGTTCAGCCCCACCCCTCTCTCCCTTTTCAAAGCAGGTTTGCTTTCACCTCTTTTACATATAAGGTTTCTGCCTTAAGGATGCCATTCAGAAAAGGTGTCCATTAAAAAAAATTCAATCTTTTGCTGGAGCAGACGAAGTGCTTTTGTGCTCATCATCTCACTTAATCCTCACAATGGCCATGTGATGTCGGAATTATGATTTTACAGGTGAAAGAAACGATGAGGAGCTTGAGTGGGTCAGGATCTCAGCTGATAAGTGATGGAGTTGATACAGACTCGTGCCTCAGGGCTCCCTGCCTACGTCTCTTCCTGGCAGCCTGGCAAGTATTAAAAAAGCCTAAAATTTCTGCAATTTTCCTTTCTTCTACTTTTCTTTGTAAAGTCTTGGTTCATGCAAAAAGCCCTCCAAAAAGAGTTCAAAGATCTCTAAAACTACATATGTGCTCCACACAAATCAAACGTCTGCTTCATAAACAGTAAGATCAGAAACATCTCCCAACATAGGCTTAACTCTGTGTATGTGATGAGGGAAACTGTCCTCAAAAAATTCAGATGTTTAAGTCCTGACCCCCAAGACCCCAGAATGTAATCATACCTGGGGACTGGGTCTTTAAGGAGATAATTAAATAAAAATGTGTGGCCATTAAGGTGGGCCCTAATCCAATATAACTGGTGGACTTGAAGAGGAAATTAGGACAGACACTAAAGGAGGCAGAATGATGTAAAAACACAGAGAAGACAGCCACAAACAAGCCAAGGAGAGGCCCGGAATAGAGCTTTCCATCTCAGCCCTTGGGAGGACCTGGCCTTGCCAGCATCTTCATCTTGGATGGCTAATGTCCACAACTGTGAGAAAATAATTTTTTGTAGTGTGAGCCACCTAGTCTGAGGTGCCTTGTTATGGCAGCCCTAGCAAACTAGCATAGTGAGTGCATAACATTTGTACTGCAGTGTATGGAACCATTTAAGTTCCTTTTTATGTGTCAGGTACCAGAACACATCTCATTACTGTCTGTACCATATACTCAGAAAATATTCAGTCCACATTCCAAGGCAAGTGAGTCACAATCTTGTGCTTTTTCTTCTTTTTTTCTTTTAAAATTCTGCATTTTCAGAAGAGTACTCAACCCCATAAACAAGTGTTTTGTTAATAGGAACAGAACTGTTCTTTGAGGAAAGTTAACCATCTGTGGAGGCAGTGTGTCTGCCGTCTGTAAGACCATTAGGAAGGCATCTGTCCTTTTTGGACCTTAATTTATTTATTTTATTTTTTTTTACCAAGGGAGGATAATCTCCAAGGCAATGTGTTATGATTATAAAAGGACTAAATTTGGGGCAAAGAAATAAATCTGAATCCAAGTCCCAACTCTGTCACTGTCTACCTATGTGATATCAGGCAGTCCCCTTAGCTCTTCTGAGCTGTTATCTACTCTTTTGTAAAATGTACTTAATATACTGAAATCACATGTGGCTATGATGACATGGTGAGATAATGAAATGTGAAAATGCCTGGAACATTGCAGAGTCAAAATTTGAGAGCTATAGAGTTTTTGCTAATTTGATTGATTATATTAATGATTAGTTGTATTTTCATTTCAACTCTGAAATGCTAGGCCTATAAGCACTTTTATTAGATCGGATAGTATCTCAAAAGATCATTTGAACTAATTTTTAAAGAGCAAGCAAGATTGCATATATGTAGAAAAATCACATCAGTCATTCTGCATTTTTATTTCTTACTGAGATATTTTAAAAAGCAAGAGTGATGTCTCCGGACATCACCATGACATGCCAGAACATGATGTCAGTTGGTGTTGAAATCAGTCTTCATCTCCTCTAATAACCTCCTGCTGGCTGGGGTGTCTTGGACATGTCAGAAGTGATTTTGCTTAATCCAACTTGCTAATATTGAGCATCTCCTAATCCTTGGCCAATAACAATCCACTCTTAAGAAAAAGTTTTAAAATGCTGTTTTCATCGATTATAATGTACTAGTAAAACCCCAAACTGTTCCTTAATTTTCTGCCACTAGATGTGAGGCCAGATGCCTTTAATTTCAGATGAACCAGATTGAAGGTACTACAGATTCTCAATAAAATAAGATTCAAGTGGATTCTTAATACTCACATCCGAGCCTTTGGGACTGTCTGGTAGAATTTTAAGAGTCTGCAGACACCACAGTTTTCTGGGACAGACTGCTCCCTGGAGCAACATGGAGGTAGAGTTGAGTTGGAAACTCAGAAAGATTGAGAAGTTACTGAATAATACATCAATTCACTCAACCAACACTTAGTAAGTACCTATTAGATGCCCATGACTGTCTTCCTAAGAGGGGGAAAAGTAACTTACTTCTTCTCCCCCTAGTCAAATACAATGAACATGTTGATGGCCTAGTGTACAATCTGTTAGAAATAAAAGTGACTATCATAGGAGTGTATCCTTTAAAGAATGCATAGAGAGGACATACAAGTCATGTATTACACACAAGGGTCAATAGCAACATAGATGTTAAGCTAATACTTTATGAATAGCAAAGTCAGCAGCTGACAACTCATTAAAGAACCCCTGTTGAAGGCCTTTAGGAGCCTGCATTCGAAGCACAAGGCTGAAGCCAGGCTTCCAATCACCCAGCCCCTTTGAGGTATAAACCTTGGGCCCATACAAGGGGAGAAGAATTTGTAGAAGGTCCAGAATCCATTTACTTGGTTTTAGAGAAGAAGAGAGAATATAAGTGAGACAGACAGAATAAGAGAGAATGACAGATAAATTTGAATGGGGTAGAGGAAGCTTGAGAGAATTTTTGTTTATCTGACCAATTATATTAATGGTTTCTCCTCCATTGCCTAAGAATTAAAGGAGAGGACCAGTGATAGAAAAATAAGTTAAGGCTTTTCCTTATGTTAGGGGTTAGAGGGAAGAAGGTAGGAAGCAGGGAATGAGTTAGAAAACTATTATAATTTGCTAAGTGTAAAGTCCTTCAAATGATGCTGATCTTATAAATTATGGGGGTACATCTGAATGAGATCATGTAAGAAAAATAAAACATAAACATGAAGCCTCTGAACAAAAATGAGCTGAGCCTCATTTTTGAAGCCTAGATGACTGAGGCCTAGATGACTATTAATTTACTCAACAAACATTTGTAAGCACCTATTACATATGTTCATTACCTTAGACTTGTTGATTTATAGATATGAACACAATTCCTAAATTCAAAAAATTGTACATTCTCAGGCCAGGCTATATCCATAAACACACAACTGGAATGGAACAAGGTAATAAAGAATGGACATGCCAAGGACCAGGCAAATGTAGAAGAAAACCTTGCTGTACCCCTCGATGTTAAAAAACATATGCTCTACAAAGACAGAAGATATGAACTGAGCCTTTGAAACAGGATGAAGATGTTGACTGAGCAAGTTGACTAAGTGGAGAGAGAGAAAGTGACTTGGCCAAAGGAAAGGAAGAATAGCAGGACAAGCCATGTACTGAAAACCACTTACTTACATGTCTGTTGAGCTCCTACCATACTTGGGAACATTAGAGTGCATAACAGAGAAAAGTATCTACTCGAGTAAAGATCCCATTGTGGTTATGGACGAGGGGAAGTGCAAACAATAAACAAGTGAACAAATAAATGATTAGGATATTTTTTTGAAACCAACTTGTGCAAGCTAGAAAATAATAGGCTAATGGGATCGTTGCAGGAGACCTGTTTTATGTGGGGAGGGGATGAGGGAAAATGACTTTGGTCATGAAAGTTGAATCCAAATGTTAAGAAAGATCCAGCCTTGTAAAGATGAGAGGGGAGAACACTCCAGAAAAAGGGAGCAACAAAAGCAAACACTCACAGAGACCAGAACCAACTTGGAATATTCAAGAAATAGGTCAAAGGCCCCCGTGGCTAGAGCTTGAGTAGAGAGAAGCATAGAAGGAGAGGTGATCAGAGACACAGGATGGCCAGATCATGTAGGACCCACAAATGTCTGACATGGCTGGGTACAGAGTGGAGAAGCTGGAGTGATCAGCAAGGACAATCAGAAAGGGCCGAAGGTGGCCCACTATGAAATTAGGACTTGCACTAATTGTCTCAGTCCAACTGGGCTGGAAGATCAAAGTACAATAGACTGGAGGGCTTAGAAACAACAAGTTTTTTTTCACAGTGCAGGAGGCTATGCAAGTCCAAGAACAAGGCGCCAGCCTAGCCAGTGTTCATGAGGGTCCCTCCCGCATAGATAGCAGTCTTCTCACTGCAACTTCCCATGATGGAAGGGGTGAGGGACCTCTCGAGGGTCTCTTTATTATTTTTTAAATATATTTTTTTTAATTCCAGAGAGGAAAGGAGAGTGAAAGAGAGAGAAAAACATCAATGAAGAAAGAGAATCATTGATTGGCTGCCTCCAACATGTCCCACACTGGGGATTGAGCCCGCAACCTGGGCATGTGCCCTGTCTGGCAATCAAACCATGACCTTCTGGTTCATAGGTTGACGCCCAACCACTGAGCCATGCCAAGCAAGGAGCACTTTAACAAGAACACTAATCTCATTCTTGTGGGCTGTGCTCTCAAGACCTAATCAACTCCCCAAAGCCCCACCTCTTAATGCCACCATTTTAGGGGTTGGGATTTCAACATAGGAGTTCAACGGGAATATAAACTTTCAGTCCATTGCACTCACTAGAACTGGGAACTAGTGAAAAGGAGTCAGATTGGGGAAAAGTTTTCATTTCAGTTGCGTTAACCGGTTGACTTTCACCCAGACATTAATGGGGCTCTCAATATCTTAACAGCAGTCTGTAGCAATGGGAACAGCAGACAAGATTTGGGATTAAGCATCGATAAATTGTCTCTGTGGACCTGGAACCCAGGCCCAGCTGCTCTGCAGAAAGAGAGGTGAGTTCACAAGCTGTTTTGTTTTTCCTCCTTCACAAGCCCCTTGGACACAGAACGTCCTCTGTGAAGCGGCCAGGAGAACGCGATCCAGCTTTACAGTGCATGTAATCTGGAGAGCGAGGAAAGAAACATTTAAGCTGTTATTCAAACAAGTTTCATTCCAATTACTACTTTCCTCTCTGTCAGAGTCAATTATTCTCACATCTGACACGGCTGTTGCCTGCCGAGGTGATGGGGGGACCTGCCTCCCTATTTTTCTCAGGCTGTTTTCTTTGCTGGTTGCTTTGGGTTGTGGGTCGTTCTGTATAGTGTTGTTGATGTTCCCACTGCCGCCAGCGCCGCAGAGTAGCTTTTACATGGCCATAAAATAAAATGAATGTACACAGGAAGGGGGGCCTTGCTCCCAGTTCAGTGCTGGACAGCTTCGCTTAATATGCACTCAGCTTCGCAAGCAGAGACCTGTGGACACACATCACTTAAAGATATAGTTACCATTGGCTTTGTGGCACCCCCCTTTGCCAGCACTGGGCCCCAGCCAGACAAGGACTGACAGGTCACTTTTGCCTTGTAACTCTAGAAGAAATGCTAGTCCCAGACTTTGATAGGCTAATTGCATGAGGATGCTGAGTTAAAGACACCATAGTCTGGAGTCTCTCGGCACCTCCATGATGCTATCAGCTGGCTGGGGCTGTTGAGTTTTCATGACGTAGAAGTGAAAAGAGAGAGCTTACATATTTTCTAATATGTGGCTGATAGATTGAATCTGACCCGTGTTCATGCAGGCACGTTGGATCCCTTTTTGTTCTGTCACCTTGGGTTGCCTTGTGTTATTCTTTGCCCCACCTTCTGAATTTCAAAATGATGGCCAGCAGGCACGCTTTCCGTGATCAAATTTTTGAAAAATTTATTCAGCTGCAGTTTAAAAACATTTCTTAAATCATATATTCTTTCCTGTTTATACCCTGATGAACTCGAAGAAATTTAATTGAAAACTCTGTGGGGTGGTCTCCGGAAAGATGTGAAAAGAGTGGAAGTATGGGGTAAGGGCAGCCATCCTTTGTTATCATACCACAGCCAAACTGAATTGGTTCCTGTTCTCTTCTTATTTCCCACTATTGATCACATTCAAGCTTTTGCTCACAGTTTTCTTACACTTATCTGAAGCATTTCTAGATGCTATAGCATATTATCATACACTGAGAGGCTTAAATAACAAAAATTATCTCTCACAGTTCTGGAGGCTGGGAAATCCAAGATTGAGGTGCCAGCAGATGCAGTGTCTAGGGAAAGACCACTTCCTGGTTTGCAGACAGGAAGCCCCCTCCTTGTGTCCTTACGAAGTAGACTCTGGTCTCTTGAGATCATGTAAGAAAATGAGATCATGTAAGAAAAATGAGATCTGGTCTCTTCATCCCCTTCTAAAGGCACTCATGCCATCTTTGAAGGCTCAGCCTCATGACCTAATTACTTCCAAAGGGCCCCAACTCCAAATACCATACATTGGGAATTAGGGCTTTAACATATAAATTCAGGGGAGCATAAATATTCAGTTAATAGGATTCTGCTCAGTCACCCTGCTCAGTATGTTCTTTTCATATGCAGAGTACATTCATGTCATCTCAACAATCACTGCTGGAGAGGAATTTTGTCCAGCTGTGAATCTGTGAAACAATTCAGGACAGATATAGGAGAGAGGTTCCATTCTAAAAGGGAGAAGGTGGAAGTGAAAAGAGAGTGATGGGTCTCAAGCAATTCACATACCTGGCAAAGCAAACTTCATGAAATCTTAGGGCTTGAGAATACTCCTCATTGGCTCAATGCTCTGTCTTCTAGACACACTGGGTTGGAGGGCCTGCAGCCACAGCTCTGTCAGGTGAAGGTCCCACTCCAATGCCCCAGGCAGCCCTCTGGCCAGTTGAAATCAAGGTGATGCCTTCCCCTTTTGAAACAGTGGAGGCAGCCCTGACAATCTCTGAATTGCCTTTTGGGTCATTCATCTCTTGTCTTGAAGAATAGGGTAGGTTCATAGTCAAATAACTCGGTGGTGATGTCCTGTGAAATCCAAGAAGGGCACCAGCCTTTCATCCCCTTCCATGGAAACTGGCAGTGTCCCTGCTGGGATGGCTGATTAGGTCCCCAGTTCACACCAGCACTAATGTAATAGATCCATCACATCCTTACTGTTCTCTTCCAAACATGCTTTCTCATTTTTTGTAATATGGGAGGGTTTTCCAAATCTTTGAAGTCTGGTTGTTTTTTGGATATCAGTTCTATCTTCAATTCATGTTTCCCTTTTTGAATTTTACCATAGCATCCAGGAGGAACCGAGCTACTTCTTCAAAGCTTTGGTCAGAAATCGCCTCAGTTAGATTCTAATTTTATCACTCTCCAAGTTCTACCTTCCATAAAACAGTAGGACAGAAACACAATTCAACCAAAATATTTGCCACTTTACAACAAGGGTCATCTTTTCACCATTACCCAATATCAGGTTCCTCATTCACATCTCAAACCTCATCAGAATGGCTTTTTTCCCATCCACATTTCTACCATCATTTTGTACATGATAATTCTATTTTTTAAAGAATAAATCAATAGTAAATACAGAAATGTTTTAGGAAGACAAACTCTTTCTCTATAGCAGTGGTGGGGAACATTTTCTCTGCCAAGGGCCATTTGGATATTTATAACATCAATCGCTTAATATCATTCAGTTAATATAAATTTATGTTGCTATGAAAAAAAGCTCTACTAAGAGACGTTTTCAAGGCCCAGAAAACCTCTGTGTAAGCATGACTATTAGCTCCTTCTGAGATACCCACTGAGACACCCAGAAGCTAGAGGTAGTCTGATCCCAGGAAGCAAACCTCCCCCCTCACATGTGTTTATTTTTCCTTTAATCAATTAGTGAGGCAACACAGGCATACAGACATGATGAGGGTCCTCTCTCAATGCACCAAAAAAGCAAGGTTATACAAGTTGGGAGGGTCCCCTGGTGAGTCTTTGCAAAGTTTGAGACAGTCCTGGGCTTTCTCAACTCTGAGCTCAACATTCAGCAGCTTACAATAAGGCCTTTCCAGTGAACTCTGTCTCGTTGATATTGGACATTACAGGAAAACATAATAACCAGTCTAACTGGCCCCTGTGGCCTGGGAAGGATGAATAAGGGTGTGAGCTTCTGTCTACCCAAGTTATAAGGACAATGAGCCCTGCACTAGATGGCCTCAGAATAGATTCACAGAATCAGAGATAGAATGGAATGAACCATCTCCATGTTCCCTTTCACTGGTGGTTGTGGACTCACTGGTGAATGAGTCCTGTAATGGGACCTTGCCACTTTCCAAGGCTGCCACTCACTTCTTCAGTAATTTTAACTGCTAGACACATGACCTCGCATTGTTCATTGTTTTGCACTGTGGAGGCAAAATGGATGGATTTATCTCTAGTTGCCCTAAGATATCTTCAAATATTTGAAGACATGGGATCCTAAAGCCATAATTCTTCTTTTCTGTGTGCTAACTAACTCCATTCCTCACCCTACTCCAGCCTGGTTTCCACCTCACTGAACCTGCTCAACGTGGCCACTGGTGAACTTCCAGTCGATCAGCTTTTAGTTCCTATACCCCTGAACTCCTCAGAGACATCTGAGAGGCATCACTGCTCCCTTCTTGGAATATCTCTCTTGACACAAGTCTTTCCCAGGGCTCTACCCACCATGCTGTATAGAGTCACCTTCCTGTACTGTTCTTTCCGGCTTTAATCACCTGTTAAGTGTTGACATTCCTCTGGGTTCTAGCCTCAACCTTCTTTTCTTCTCATGTTATGAACTGGCCCTCAGTGAATGCATTCATGCCTGTGCGTCCACTCTCACCTACATATGGATGATACCCAAACTCATTTCTGGTTTGAGTATCACATGATCACATAAAAATATCACAAAAAATAACATCCCATGGTGATCTCAAACTCAGTAAAATGCAAAAGTGAAATAATTGCCTTCCTCACAAAAAATTAGTTTTTCCATCTGTGTCCCCCAACTTGATAAATGTCCCTACCGTCTGCTCAATGACATAGTGAACACACTTAGAAGTTATCCTTGACCTAAGTCATTTACTAGTAGCCACATTTTCCCAGCAAATCAGAAGGCAAAGGTGGATTTTAAATCCAAGCCTCCTGATTCCCAACCAAGTGGCTGTATATTTATTTATGTATATTAATGTTTGTGTGCTCAGGTAAATATATGCAAAAAGAACTTTTCAAGGACTTTGAGAGAATATTTACTAATATGTAATGAGATTAATTTCAGTGACAGATACAATATGTCTTTTCATTCCATTCCATCTACTATCATCTTTACATAAGAGTAGAGCTTTGAAGCAGACTACAATTGGTTGTGAAGTCTATTTCTGTCAAGGAGAGGTGAGGCAACAAGGCAAAGTTCACAGCCGGGGCCAGGCACACATTGCCAACAGTTAGCTTAAACAAGGAGAACTCTGACACTTGCCATAAGGGGAAACCTTTCCATGAATCACTGCTTTATTGAAACCTTGCCCAGCAGATGCAGTTTAAGTGGAAAGGGAATTTCTGCTGCTGTTTATAGGACTGTGGGGGTCAGATGTCAACCAGGGCCACCTTAAAAGGGACTGGAAGAGCTTGCCTCTTCGATGGCAGCCTCCACATTTTCACTTATGACAAGGACTGAGGGATTAAATAATTCTGTGGAGGAAGGCATGGTGTCTTTTCCAGCCATGAGGAGTTGCCATGGATGTGAACATCAGAGTTTCCACCGCATTTCTAAATATTTGCAGAGAACCATTTCCTGCTGCAAGAATGACAAAAGTCTAACTCGGAGATTGGACATTTTAGTGCTGGTCAATTATTTCAGAAGAGTTGTACTTTGTTGAAAACCACAGGCAAATATGCTACAACAACATTCTGGGCTTGGCAAGCTTGCCCAATCGAGGAAGTTCAAAATAAAGGTTAAATACTTCATCCTTCGAGCTCTTGGCGAGGGTCGGACAGCACAGTGGGCTGGTCACATAAGAGGCTATTCTCTGGAAGCAAGTGGTGGAAATCGGGCATGAAATCCTCTATTCAGGAGAATACAACCCGGTATTATCCTACAGTGAGCATGATTAGGTGAACGCTTTCAGATAGAATAACATTTCCTCCCCCACTCAGCCTCTTAACCTTCAGCCGCCTCTCAAATGATTTCATTATTCAGATTTATAAAATTTAATTTATTTGCCTCCTCTTGCTGCCAAAAGTTTGCAAACCGTTGCTAGGATCTGCTAGATGTTCTGAGAATGAATCCTCCAGTGTCTCACTTTTACATGGAATATCAAATGCACTCACTCTGCAGAAAGGTAATAGTAGCCACCATTTATTAAATGTCTTCCATGTGTCATACTCAATATGACGCATTTTGCAGACCTTATCTCTTTTGGCTTTAATAAGAACTCCATGAGGCAGAATTTGTTTTAAATATTAGGCTACTCTGCTATAGACCAAAAAAAAAAGATTCAAAACACAGATGAAGATGCAATTCAACTTGTTCTCTGAATGAGTAACTTAAAATTCAGAGTAGTTAAATCACTTTCTCTAGGGCATTCAACTAAAGAGCAGCAGGCCTGAGGGTTTTACTCCAGTAGACCCAACTCCAAATGCCGTTCCATTTCCACCAAACCCTAATCCTCAGCAAAGTGACCAGTCATCCACAGAAGTGAGGGCGGTGGTGGGCAGAGGCAGAGACACAGGGAAGCAGCTACCAGATGGGAAATGCTGACTCAGGAATGAGAAAAACCTCCTTTGCCTATATATCACATGTTTTGACTCATAATGGGAATACTATTGGCACTTTGGTATGGGATACTTCTTCATTGGGCAGGACTGTCCCCACACTGCAGAATGTTGCTTAACATTATCTATGGACACTTAATGCAAGTAGCATCCCCTGCCATTGATACAAACCAAAACACCTTATACATTTACAAATGTTTCATAATGGGATGGTACCAGCTGCAGGTGAGAATCACTGCTTAGAGGAAAAGGCAATATAATCCTAATAATTCATTCTTCTCCTTATGGATAATCAAATAATTTGCCTAACTTGATTTTCTATGTAATTAATTAAAGACAAGATCCTAATAAAAACAAACCAACCATTTGCCCATTTCTATTTGGGAGTCTGAACAGGAAAGGCTTCATGAAATAGGTGAGCTCGTGAATATAAATTTTATATTGAATATTAATTTTAATATTTGAGATCTAATTTAAGAGGGGGAGGTGACAGATTGGAAATGGCATTGTGATGGAGAACAAAGCAAAGCCTTTTACATTGAAGAGCCTCATAAATTGATCACACTTAGCTCATGTTTATCTGGACCAAAGGGTTTGGGTCATTTCTAAGGAGGAGAGTTTCTGATAGTCTCTGTAGAGCCTATGGGTCCCACTGAGCAATTGCAGACATCTTTCTCCAGCCAGTGTGGTCCCACCTTTATTCATTTTTGCCCTTGCACACAAGTGACAAAAAATGACCATGTCACATCTCCAAAGCTTCCACTGTAGCACATTTCTGGTGAGCAGCCAAGAAACCATGCACTCCCAGTGAACATATCACAAAGAAAATCAAAATGTAGATTTCAAAATACGACCTAGATTTATTTAAGACAAGAAGGAGAATGCTCACACCCTCTCTAGGAGATTTAATACAAACTACAAAGCAACTTAAGTATCATCCAACTTTAACTCAGTCCTTCATTATCACCTAGACTGTAACTCCCAGACCTCTCTGACAAAGTCCAACTCCTTTTTCTTCTCAATGGCTGGCCTATATTTGCCCACCACCACTACCCTAAACATGATTTTCCCTTCTCTGGCCCACTTTTTCCCTAGAATGAAGCTTCTATGTATGGCAACCTCCAGGCTCCCCTGCCCATTGACTTCCTGTTGGGTCAGCAATTGGGAGGGCCAAGCAGAAAATCAAGACAAGTGAAGAGTAAAGAGAGCACTTAATTCTTTCTTGCAGTGGCTTGATTCCTTCTAGCCTACAATTCCCATAGATATTATTTCCTTCATGATCAGGCTTGCACCGGGCTCATTAGTACTGCTTCCTCCTCTTGTTCCTTCAACCGAGGAGTGCTAATGACTGCCCTCTATTCCTAGTCTCTGGATGCCTTAACTTCCCTTATTGGCTCCTTCAACATTACCTATACCTTAATAAGTGGTTCCCTTTCATTTAAGCCTCCAGAATTGAACCATCTGAGTGGAATTTGTTTTTCTCTAAGGACTCTGACCAGCATATTCTCCCTCCATGACTATCCACTGTGCCTTGGCACTCCCTATCTGGATTCAGAACTATCCTCTTGATCCCCGGCATCTTCACAGGTGTCCACTCTATCACCTTGTCTAGTAACCTAGCTGACTCTTCCCTAGTTCACTTTCCTTGTAGCCTTTTCAAGTGGAGGATCTTTTATCTCACACCTCATGTGGCTTAATAGCAGGGCTGACTGTCATTACAGCCTACACACCCCACACACACACACAACACAACACAACACAACACAACACAACACAATACAACACACACACACACAAAGAACTCCTATAGCTTATAAAGGTCATGCCATCCTGTTTAATCTCCATCTTTACCTATTTGTTGCTATCGTCTACTGACCTCCTATTTGTCATTTATTTAAGCCTTTAGCTGTTAATTCAATCTTCCTCCACAGCTATACTCTTGTCCTCATTTTCAATGATATCAGCATTCATCATTCATCCAACAAACAATCATTGAGAGCTTTTCACCACCCATGTTCTAGTTGCTAGGAATAGTGTGTTAAGACAGGAGAAAGCTCCTACTATTTTATACTAATTTGAGTGTGGGAGAGGGAATCTATGTGGATTAACCACTCAAACCTTAGCTTAACCAGTGTCACAGATGACTATGTAAATGGAGTCCCTAAAAATGTAATAGAGTGGCCCTGTTAGCCTCTCTATTCTTCACTTTCCTAACCTCCAATGACTTTTCTTTCCACTTAACTGTACCTACTACATTGTCATCACCATAAACAGTACTGCCTTCAATATCTCAAATTTAAATAAAAATTATCTGATTCCCATCTTCAATTCTGGGACTCACTTGCTCGAGTGACCCCCCTATTAGTTGTTCAGCCCCATAGACCTCCAATCTATTGATCTCACTATTTTCTCACTATCCCTTAGTTTTTTCCTGTCTTCAGGACAAACAGGAGAGCTGTACCTGAGATTCCACATTAAGCCAGAGATTGTCCAGGGGACTAAAGTGGTCCCAGGTCATTGAGATTACAGGACTTCATCTCTTTGTCTCCCAGCCCAGGGGATAGTGCTTTGTGATGTCGGCCTAGTCTCCAGGTAACCCCTGTTCAACTCTTGGCAACTCAGTCACCTATATAAACAAAGCCCTGCAATAAGCTTCTTCTGTTTAAATCTTGAAGTTGTTGTTTTTGTATCTTCTTTAGACCCTGACTAACATACAAAAGGCCAATAAGATTTAAAAAGGTATTCGGCATCAATAGTATGAGCAAGAAGTGAAATTAACACAATGTACCAACCAAACTGACAATAAATGAAAAGCAGTTAACATGGCTATAGAATTTTAAAAGAAAGCCCTTAAACACTCCCATTGGGAATGCAAATTGAAGTTGAAAACAATGTAGCATTATCTTACATTTGTGAGCATTTGGGTACCCAGCACCTCTAACCCCTAATAATTAGAAAAACCCTTACACTTCAGCAATAAATTCTTGTCCAAGAATTGTCTTATTAATAAAAAAGAATGTTAGCTATAACAAGGAGAAAGTAAGAAAGGAAAAAAGAAAGAAAGAAGAAAGGAAGGGAAAGGGGGGAAGGAGGAAGGGGAAAGAAAAAGAAATGAAAGAGATGGAAAAGAAAGGAAAAGGAATATTCCCAAGTGACCATTAACAGTAGTATGGATGATAAATTATTATTTATTTTTCCCTAAGTGGAATATTATATGGCAGAGAAAATGACTGAAAGTCTCTACCAAAACACATGGATTAATATTGAAAATATAATCCTTTAAATTAAATAGTCACAGAGGAATATGTAGACTATATATCATTTATATAGAGCTCACAGACAAAATTAAACAACATATTGTGTATAGTACATAAATAAAATTAATTATTTATTTTATTTTTTAAAATACATATTTTTATTGATTTCAGAGAGGAAGGGAGAGGGAGAGAGAAATAGAAACATCAATATAAGAGAGAATCATTGATTGGCTTCCTCCTGCATGTCCCCTACTGAGGATCCAGCCTGCAACCCGGGCATGTGCCCTTGACCAGAATGGAACCCGGGACCCTTCAGTCTGCAGGCCGATACTCAATCCACTGAGCCAAACCAGACAGGGCTAATTATTTTTTAAAGAGAAAAGGAAGAATAAACATAGTAATTGCCTGGAAGAGAATTGCTAATGCATGAGGTCTTGAATTAGATGATACATTAATGGGTATTTATTTATGTATATTAATATATATGTATATTATATATATATTATGTATATTACATATATGTATACATATTCTTTGTTTTATATATAGGTGTCCCCAAAAAATGTATATAAAGCTTACTGCTGATAGCTCAATTGATGTTTCTTCAATTGATGTTTCTTTCTTTTCAGATTTAATCCTTTGGAATCAACAATTATTCAAAGTTTGGACACATTTGTTCTTCATTTTGGGAAATATTGGCTCTATCAATAGGTCTTTTCCATCCCAGATATCTTATCATTCTTACTGATCATCCTTATTAGTTCATTTCTCAAGTCCCACACCACTGAATGTGAGAGACTGTTATCTCTTAATGGTTAGTATTTAACTGCTCCATGTCTCAGTTTCTTCATCTAGAAAATGAGGAGCTGATACTGCATAACTCATGGGGCTTTTGTGAGGGTAAAATGAGGTAATTTAAAAAGCACTTAGCAGTGTTCAGCATAAAGAAACATGTAAAACATGGTAGCTCTTCCTATATTATCAATATAAATAGTGATATTCTCATACACAGTGTGGAGCTTGTCATGTACAGTGTGGACATGACAGAGTTCTCCCAAGAAGGCCTGATTACATGAGAAGGATCATCCTGAGTGGTCATGGAGTTGACATCTCAGGTAAGTTACCTAAAAGGCATTAGCTAGACTTTTTGTTCCATAATCATGATCTTTGACAAAGAATGTCCAAAAGGCAAGCAATGGAGCCAGAAGGAAATAGTTCTTGGTCAGAACTGAAGTTTAACCAGAAATAAATTATATGCCATTAACGATGTTCCATCTCTACCTCCAACAAGCTGGACATTAGCTTAGCCTCACTGTATCTTAACTGCCAAGTCTACATACTAGTAGTAGCTTAAAAGACGGAGCTCTGCAATCAAACTGTCAGAGATTGTCTCCTGGATCCACTGCCAAACAACCTCAGGACTTGACTTAGTAAACTTTCTAAGCCTCAGCTTTTCTATATAGTTAGGATAGCAACACATACAGTGGTTAAGAAGATTGCATGAGGTCATATTTATGAAAGGCTTCACCCCATAGCAGACACATTCAAAGTGCTCAACAAATATTTTGGCTGCCTCCATTATCCATCCCTACCATGACAAACTCTTTGAAACCTGAAGGCCACTTCTCATTTATCTTTATAACTCTAGACCCCAAAATATCCAATGCATAATGAAGGTCCAGTACATCCTTGCTGATCACAGAGAACCCGATAAAGTCTTTAGTGTCCATGTGAAGTTCAGAAAAACCTTTGGAGTTAATGGGGGCTGTACTCTTGGTAAAACATGGCTTCCTTGGTAGCAAGAGGGGAAAAGTCCATATTTTAAAAGGTTTCATGGACTGCCAAGAACTGTTATAAAACAATATTTTGATGAGTTATACAGCAAATGAATCAGAAACATATGAGCTTAATTTCCCTGAAAATACATGCGGGTTTAAAAATGAAAGGAAAGGAACCTTGGCACTCTTTGCTATGCCAAACCCCAAATGTTAGAAAAACATTTTAAGATGGTAGGATGCACAAATCCTAAATGTACCTCAATTTGATCATCATTCGGTGGCCTGCTCCCAATGTACCTGTTAAGTCTGGTCTGCCATAGTCCTAATGAGGAAAACCTAAAAAAAGAAAAAAAGAAAAAGCATGTTGGCATAGGTCAGGGAGCCAGAAGTTCCAAGTCTAGGCCTGGCTCTGCCACTGATTAGCTGTGGGACTCTATATTAATCACTTAACTTTCCTGAACTTCAACTCGGGAAGACAGTCCATGACTGGCAGACCTCATGAGGTTGTTGGGAGCTGTTAAAATGGGAGGTTAGGAAACTGATAAGTCTAGGAGAATAGGGATCAGACCAAAAAGTGAGATGATAACGTCAGGGTGGGACAAGTGTCCAGTTGAGCCAACATGCACTATCACAGTGAAACAGGCATGCACAAGATAAGCACATGGCCAGCTGCAGAGAAATCTGTAGCAAGGTATCCATGGTGAATTATCTGAACTATCCTTGCTCACAGGTATCATCAATTCTTTAATACCTCTTGTCTTCCACCATGCTGGCAGAGTGAAATCCCACCATCCAGGTGGCTGGACACATCAGATAGATGGTCTTCAACCTCAAACAGACCCTCAAGGTTTGTTTGTTTGTGTGTATGGGTTTTTTGTTGTTGTTTATTGTTGTTGTTTCACTGCTCTTTTCCATTGCACTAACTCAAAAGTCATCAATGAACTGAAACACTTCTACTAAAACCTCTTGTTTGCAGCAAATTTGGGGCCAGTCAGTATTAGCTAATCAATATAATTTCCATCTCTATATTTATTTTTGTCTGTACCCACCTGTATTAGTTAACTATTATCATGCAACAATATACCCCACAACTTAGCAGCTTAAAAGCTTTGGTCTGATCCCTATTCTCCTAGACTTTTATTAGCCACAGTTTTAGAGGACTGGGCACTCACGAATTTTTGCACTGGGTGATACTGACCCAGGATCAGGCACAATATTGCAGTCACGTTGTCAACTCAGACTGTAGTCAGGTGAAATCTGGAGGCAATCTATTTCCAAGCTCTTTCACACAGTCACTGGGAAGTCTCAGTTCTTTGTCAGGCCGGAGGCCTCTGTTTTCATACTATAGGCCTCTCTATAGCCATCCTTGGAGTGGCTCCCACACCATCTGCACCTTCATCCAGATGTGTGCTCCCGCCACCCTACTCATCTGAAGACCTTGGCCTCATCACTTTCTGCCTCCTCCTCCTCTTGCTCATCGCCCAACTTTCTAAAATATTCTCTCCCTCTCTGTTGACTCTCCACTTTTAGCCTTAGAGTATACCTATACTTGACCAGTCACAGGACAATCCTATGGGGCTCAGGAGATTACCACACCCTTGGCTCCCATTTTTTAAGAGACTAGGCTTAACTAATTCACACATTTTAAGGCTTATGTCATTTGTTGAGGAAAACAGCGGGGCCAACATATCCATAAGTGACAGAAGCATGGATTTTTATCAATGATCATGTGTCTATAGTGGTTCATTCATTTTAACAAATATACCATATTAATGTCATATACTCATAACAGGGAAAATGTTCTATGAGAACTCTCTACTATCCTCACAATTTTTCTGTAAATCTAAAACTGTTCAAAATTAAAAACAAAACAAGTCTTATGAAGATTTTTCAATCTCATAATAAGTGGATCATTTTTTACATATTTTACTGGCAAATGTTTTTTAAAAGTAGAGAAATTCAGTGTTGCTTAGAAAATTGATGTTCACATTCTGGAAGTGTAAACTCAGACAACTTTCCTATAGAGCAGTGTACATTATTTAATAGTTAAAAGAGGAACACTCTTGACTTGGCAATCTCATTTCTAGATTTTATTCCTATAATGCTTATCACATAAGTGAGACGACCACCCAACATTGTTCTGCAAACAGACAGAAATCGTGCAGTTCGGTACTCTGCTGTGTGCTACCTGTGTGGGTATCCAGTGATTCAAGTATCCTTTCAGATCTTCACTTTTATCATCTGTAAAACTGAGGTGACTACACCCAGTTTGCAAAATTGTGTGACATAAAGATGCAACTGCCAAAGAGCATGGCCCAGAGTAGATGTTTAGCAAACATTTCTTCAATATGAATGCAGGGACAATATATGTTAGCTAAACAGAGTATGATGACCAGTTCTGTCAACACATCAGTGGCATAAGAGATTCCTAATTATGAAACATCCTTTACAGGACTTTTTCATCATAAGACACAGGACAGAACTGTGTATATTTTACTCACTACTAAGTGGTCTTTCCTTTATCAGTTTGATCGCCCTCAAAAATATTCATTCTTTCTCAAATGCATATTGTAAACTATTTTTAAAGCTGTTTATTTTTTTCTTGGGAAAAAGTATTACTTCCTCTACTTGCCAACACAATGAATATAATATATGGGTAGTTAAAACTAATTTTTTAAAATTGTATTTAAAGTATTTTACTGACCTTATAAGTGAAATATAATACATTAACAATAAGAAAGTTTTATTATTAGGAGTCTGTCAATATAAGATCTAGAAAAATGTCTAAACCTAAGCTAAAATATCTGGGAAATATATAAAAAATCTAGAAAATTCTGAAAGCAAAACAACAGCCCAGACACTGATGCCTCTCATCAGATGATTGAAATTGATACAATTTAAGAAAATATCTAAAATAAAAATTATTCTGTCATTTTATGCCCTTAATTGTTGATTACATAGATGCAGCATAGAATAAAGATTAATCCTCATGAATTTTAAAAAGCATGAGAAAATGTAGTTTTTAATTTAATAATTGCCTCTAGAGATTAACTTCTCACAAGTGAATAAAATCCTCTTTTGAGAAGAAACACAGAGCTGAGATACAAAAAATGTGAATTAAAATTCCTCAGCATGTAAACTTTCCTGTGTGAAAACTTTCCACAGGCTGGGTAGGATGAGCTGGAGTTCTGTGGTGGGAACCAGTGCTGTGGGTTTATCTGCAACGGTGATGGTTAAAATCCAGGACCTTTATGACCTGTTCGGTGGTAGGTTTACATTGAAACTGTTATAAATTATTACAGAGGTGAAGCCAAGCCAAACAGTCCAACATAAATATATCTGCAGACACACTGGCTACTATATATTCTAAACACTGTCGGTAAATGAATAAACAGAGCTTACTAAATCATTTAAGAAAAATATATTTATTCATAAAATCAATTTTTATTTTTTTCAGTGTGAGCCCCTCTATTCTAAAAGGCCTACTTATTATATCTAATTTTCTGGACTCTGTAAGTTTCATGGACTCTCCTCCTGAGATAATGGGCAGAAGGTCATCCTTCTCTGAGTGAGGTGTGAATGTCTTTTAGTTTGGATACTGGACTGACCTCTATCTGTTGAACTTGTTCCACTGCATTACACAAATTAAATATTGGCGCCCCAAAATTTCAGCAGAGTGACTCTGCATCTGTATAAAGGGACAAAGAAGTATAATTTAACAGTCTAATTTTCCTAGGTTTTGGGGGAAAGCAGCGAGACTGCTGGCTTGCCCATATGGGTGAATCATAGCCAACCAGAGTAGACCAAATTTTGTGGTCTGGTTTTATTTGCCTAGTCATATAACTCAGGGCTTTAAGTCTGCACATTGTTGACCAAAACATTAATTGTGGCAAAACAGTTTGTGTCTGTACTGAAAGAGTAAAACCAGAGTAACCCACATGCAATGACCATGAATTAGTTCAACAAGGGAGGGAGCTCCCATCCTCTGAAGGTGAAATCATTGGAGGTCTGGTGTTGAAGGCGGAGCTGCTTTGGCAGAAATGAGAGGGGACACTAGGGGGGCTGCCTGTTATAGCAGCAGGGATTGGAAGTCAAAGCTATTCTGGCTCCTATTTCTTTCTCTTTGTGCTCCCGTATTAATCAACATAATTGTCTGTCTTTGTCATCTGAATTTTCTTATCTACTAAACAGAGCCAACTCGTGTTCATCGGCAGCCTACCTTGTCAAAGACTAATCTGCCTTCACCTTTCCCTTGAGTGATAGGTGTCTCTATGAAAGTTTGATATAATCAACAAATGTTGGACACGGGAGAAAACCAAAATCAAAAATGTAGAACTGGATGTCATGGGGAAGTTTCTAAGGAGAATATGAACTGAAACCTCCTAAGTACCTAAGACAAACACATCTGAATCAGGATGGTCTCAGTGCAAGGATGAAGTTTAATGTTTTTTTTTTTTTTTCTTTTCTACACTATGCATGATTCATGAAGTCCTCTTTCAAATAAAACATGCCCTGGTCCCAGTGCTGTATTATCCAGATAAGCATCAGAACATCAATGCACTCTTTAAGCAAGAGAAGGTTTTTGTCTTTTTAAAAACAGCCCCAGTATTCTCAAGGGTGAACCAATCGAACAGGGCCCTGGGTATTGTAACATCTGATAGCAGAATATGAAGAAGAGCTCCTGATTGGTGGGAATAATCATCTAGACCTCAACATGTAACCAGCCAGGAGAGATTGGGTTTTAGTTTTTGTTTTAGCCGAAAGTTTTCTTTCATTGTAGGAGAACCACCATTCCTGGATTTAAAATAGAAATGAACATCTCTCTCACTTATGGCTCTTTAGAACAAGCTATTTAGCTGTCAGTCTGCCCCATGTATCCTCTGTTTCTATTTTGTTCATCAATTAAATTTGTTCATTACATTCCACATATAAGTGAGATCGTGTGGTATTTATCTTTCTCTGACTGGCTTATTTTGCTTAGCATAATACTTTCCAGGTCCCTCCATCCATAATACTTTCCAGGTCCCTCCATCCTTTCCAGGTCCCTCCAGTCCAGTATCCAATTCCTTTTTTATGGCTGCATAGTATTCCATTGTGCAAATGTCCCACAGCTTTTTTATCCACTCATCTACTGATAGGCACTTGGGCTGCTTCCAGATCTTGGCTATTGTAAATTGTGCTGCTATCAACATAGGGGTGCATATATTCTTTTGAATTGGTGGTCTGGGATTCTTAGGATATAGTCCCAGAAGTAGGATTGTGGATCAAAAGGCAGTTTGATTTTTAATTTTTTGAGGAAACTGCACACTGTTTTCCACAGTGGCTGCACCAGTCTGCATTCCCACCAGCAATGCACTAAGGTTCCCTTTTCTCCACTAATCTATTCACATAATCTGTTTCTTCCAGTCTATAAAAACTTTTCAGCCTTAAATGCTCCTAACCAGCAATTCTGAAAGTATGATTCCACAATCTGCAAGACCCTTTCAAGGACTTATAAAGTAAAAGCTATTTCCATAAGAGTATTGACCTTTTTGCCTCCTTTACTCTTATTTTTTTCATGACTGTATAGTGGAATTTCCAGATTTTTATATGTAACTAGAGGCCATGTGCATGACATTCGTGTACTGGAAGGGGGTCCCTCAGCCCAGCCTGCGCCCTCTCGCAGTCTGGGACCCCTCAGTAGACATCCCCCAAGTGGTCCTTAGTGCTGCCGCGGAGGCAGGAGAGGCTCCCGCCACCGCTGCTGTGCTTGCCAGCCATGTGCCCAACTTCTAGCTGAGTGGGGAGTGGGCCTAAGCCAGCAGGCGGACATCCTCCAAGGGGTCCCAGACAGGCCGGGCTGAGGGACCTCCGGGGCCCTCCAGTGCACAAATGTCATGCACCAGGCCTCTAGTATATAATAAATAAATATAAGTAAACATAAATAAATAACATCTCTTTGGGGTCCTCAATATTTTTAATACTAAAAGATCCTGAGGTCAAAAAGTTTGAGAATTGCTGATCTAAACAATAATGAACAATCTTTCTTTACTCTTTTCCTTGCTCTTTGAAGCCAAGTTTCTGCTAATTCAGTTTCACATTCTTTATTTCAAAATCATAACTCTAAGCCTTGCTTGTATAGCCCATCTGTGGAAGAGTCACTCTCACTGTCTGGAATGCTGAATTACAAGGAATGGGGAGGTGAGGAAAGAGCAGAGAAGGGAGAAGAAGAGAGAGGAGGAGAGAGGGAGGGAGTGATATGATTGTTTTTCCCTTTAAACTTCCCCATAATCCGGAAATTAAAGGGTTAATATTTGGATAGGCAAGAAGCTTCCAGAGCCGAAACTGGTTTGGCTCACTGGATAGAGCTTCGGTCTTCGGACTGAAAGGTCCCAGGTTCGATTCTGGTCAAGGACATGTACATTGGTTGCGGGCACATCACCGGTAGGGGGTGTGCAGGAGGCAGCTGGTTGATGTTTCTCTCTCATTGATGTTTCTGGCTCTCTGTCCCTCTCCCTTCCTCTCTCTAAAGAATCAATGAAATATATTAAAAAAAAGAAGAAGCTTCCAGAACCTCGAACCAGCACTAAAGCAATATCTGTTCTCACCTAACCATGCTGTGCTCTACTTGCTGTTAAATATTTTTAACCATTCTGTCTCAGAAGATTGCTGGAAGGATTACATAATCCAACATATATAAAGGGCTAGCACAGTGCCTGGTGCAGAAGTATGCTCAGTGAGTGTTAGATATCATTATAATTATGATTTCCTCACCCTGCTCCTAATAGTCACTGTATTCCTTGACCCATCTCTTAAGCAATGATTACATTCTGCCCTCTCATTTCTCAAGAGGGTATCATCCATCTTAAACTATGCTATGAGGACTGAAGACAACTCCAGAACATTCCAAACCAAGGAGCCGGAGCCAAGTGGTCAGGGTCTATGCATTCCTTCTAAGCAGTGGCTTCTGTTGCCCTCTGCCAGTGGGAAAAGGAAAAGGAGAAACTTGCAAAACTATCCCAGAGAGACTTCTCGGTATTTGAGCCTAGCTAAAGGCAGAAAATATAAAAAGGCCTGTGTGAAACCTGTCTCTGGTCAGAGATCCCTGGCCAGCAAAGACTGACCCCAGTCCTCTTCATAAAGCAAACAAGCCTTGGAACACCTGGCCACCCGCCCCCTAGGCAATTCAAATTCCAACACTAGGAATTTAACGTATTACTAAATACAATTTCCTTCTTGAAGATGCTGGACACAGAGACTATCCCAACCAGGGGAGTTCAGAACCCCAATCCTTCCTATTTTACTTAAGCTGTAGGTGTATTTACACAAAAGTTTGGGCAGCACTGAACCACAGCTAGTCAGAGAGGTCCTGCACGCTCCGGGCTAACTCATCCTTCCCCACTTGAAAAGCATCTTTTGGCCCAAGAATTAGCCAAAGGAGTTTCCGATTCATTTGGAATCCAGGTCTCTAACACAACATGGCTTTTTGCTTTTTTCCATTCCCTACCTGTTCAACCAACAAGCAGGCTAAGACATTAAGTATTTTTCCATGGCTCTCCATAAATGCAAAATGCTGCTTCTGCTCACATATAAATAAGGCCTTAACAGTTTACAGAATGTTCTCTTACCAGTTTCCTCATTTCATCTTCACAGGAGCCCTGTGAAATGAAGTAGATGGAGGTTCCAGTTATAAAATAAAAACAACTGAATTTGTAGTCAAAAGAACTGAGCTTAAAACCTCAGCTGCACTAGTAACACTCTGTGTGATCTTATATAAGTCAGATTCATGTCAACTCTGAAAGACAATATCTAATTATTTTTAAGTAAGCTATCCAAGACTGATAAGATGACACCTTCTATTTTATTGCTCCAACATCCTTAATATGTAGCTTTCACCTCATGCTACAAGATGCTTGCTTGGACTTCATCCATACTGTCCACATTCCAGACACTAGAAAGGAAGAGAGGATGAAGAAGAAAGGGAGCAGTGGGTACAAAACAGTTCTCCTCCATGCCGCCATGTCTGCCTTCCACTTATATCCCATTGGTTGGAACTTGGTCATATAACCACAACTAACTGCAAGGGAGGTGGGGAAATGTAGTCTTACTTCAGGCCATGTTTCCAACTAAAAATTACATTATATTGAAAAAATAATAATTTTTGCAATATGTTTTTTATTGATTTTAGAGAGAGGGGAAGGGTAGGGAGGGAGAGAAAGAGAAACATCAATGTAAGAAACATCAATCAGCTGTCTTTCTGCACATCCCCTACTGGAGATTGAGCCCACAACCTGGGCATGCACTCTGACTGGGAATCGAACTGGCGACCCTTTTGTGCATGGGACAATGCTCAACCAACTGAGTCACACCAACCAGGGCAATAAAAAATAATTTTAAAAAAATGGATTTTGAGGGACAACCAGTAGTCTCTGCTACAACCTCAAGTTTTATGGATTCTCTAAGCCTGCTTCTTCATCTGAGAAATACATGAACTCAGGCTCATTCTTGAGTAAGGCTGCAGCCCCTGACTGCTCACTGATCACCTTTGAGACAGATAATGCTAGACCAGGGACTTTATTCTTATAATATGTGAGCTTCCAAGACACAAAGTATGAATTAACCAAGAACCCAGCAAGAACCCAGGCAGGAGAGTGTAGGTCCCAATGCCAAGCACAGAGTAAAAAAAAAAAAAAAAAAAAAGTATTTTTGGATGGGATGGAAATGAAGATAAAAGTAGCACTAAGAAGGTGAAATCAAACCAAAGATGATATGATTAAGTGGGAAGGAGGAGGATGGACCTACTTGATTGTCTGGAACTCTAGCTGTTCAGTAGCATTAGATGGTTGTTTATAGGAGTATGTTTCTTTCTTTTTCTTTATTGATTAAGGTATTACATATGTGTACTTATTGCCCTATTTCCTCCCAACCCCCCACTCATGTCCTTAACCCCCTGGTGTCTGTGTCCATTGGTTATGCTTATATGCATGCATACAAGTCCTTTGGTTGATCTCTCCCCTTTTTTCCCACCCTCCCCTACCTTCCCTATTCATCAGTTTATGTTGTTTCTGAGAGAATCAACCCAGTTTCAAAGTCTAGGTTCAGTGCAGGCCATGATGAAAATTACATGCTGTGGTGCATTTACAACATGGAATACTATGCAGCTGTAAAAAGAAGGATCTCTTAACTTTTGAGACAACATGGAGGGACCTGGAAAGTATTATGCTAAGTGAAATAAGCTAGTCAGAGAAGGACAAGTATCACGTGATCTCACTCATATGTGGACTCTAACAAACAAAATAAACTGATGAACAAAATAAATCCAGAGACATAGAAGCATGGAACAGACTGTTGAATCTCAGAGGAAGGCAGGCGTGGGTGGGTAGGTTGGAAGAGATCAACCAAAGAACTTGTACACATAACCCATGAACACAGACAATAGTGTAGTGAAGGCCTGGGGTGGGAGGAGGAGGTGTGCTAGAAGGGGTCAATGGGAGATAAATAGGGGACACATGTAATACTTTCAACAATAAAGATTTTTTTAAAAAAAAAAGAATCACAGGCTTAGCTGGTTTGGCTCAGTGGACAGAGCATTGGCCCAAAAGATGAAGGATCCTGGGTTTGATTCTGGTCAAGAGCATGTACTTTGGTTGCAGGTTTCCTGGCCCTGGTCGGGGTGCATGCAAGAGGCAACCAATAAATGTGTCGCTCTCACTTTGATGTTTCTCTCTGTCTCTCCCCCTCCCTTCCACTCTCTCTAAAAATCAATGGAAAAATATCCTTGGGTGAGGATTAACAAAAAATAAAAATAAAAAAGCATTACATAAGCATGTTTACTAAAAGGTTTTGTGAACTATACAGTGCCACTCCAATGTAATAAATAGTAGTAGTAGTATGAAAAATTAATGCTACATCATCACTTTTTTGAGATTATAAGTGGAGATAGTACCTGAAAAATCTCAAGTGTTCAAAATGAATGTTTCTGATGATGAGAATTAGAAGTCATTATAGGTCAGAAACCAAAGAAGTGTACCCCTTTGAGAGCTGCCCTCCAATACTAGGCAAGAGAATTGGAGCTCTAAATCAAAATTGTAAAGACCTGGTTTCCTGGCCTGGATCCACTACTTACTAGTTTGGTGGCCTTTGGATTTCATTTAGCCAAACTTGGCATCAGTGTGCGCAACCATAAAATGAAGTAATGTGTGCTTATCCAAGAGATAAATTCAATTGAGATCCTACATCCATATATTAAACAAATATTAACAGTATAATTTCTACGTGTCACATGCTTTGCTAGAAGCTGATACTTATAATGCACTATAGGAAGCAGTATAGGGCTACAATGAGGAGTGTAAGTATAGAGAAAGACTGCCTAGAATCCTGGAGCTGCCACTTGTTTGGTGTGTGATTCTGGCCAAGTCCCTGAACCCCTCTCTCTGCTTCATTTTTCTCATCTCCTAAAGGAGGATGATAGTAATGCATCATCCCTGGGACTACTGATGCATGCAAAGTGCCTCTAGAATAGTTTTTGCATATACCAAGAGTTCAATACACATTTACTGGTATTATTATTGATGTTATTGTTGTTGTTTTCCCATGAAAGCAACTGCCTAGTCTGCCCACTTGTAGTTCTTTTCCTTGGCATCACCATCTAGATCCTTCGATAGATGCCATTTTACACAACTACAATATTCCAAGCCATAGACAAGGACTTGGGAATCCACTGCCTGTTTCTCACAAGCAGCCTTGGAAGTATCATCATTGTTATCAAAAGAAACTGATGCTTTGTCCAAGCTCACACTGTTGACAAGTAGTAGACCTGAGATCTGAATGAAGCTTCTCTGGCTTTAACAACCATGTTCTTTCAACCTTGATCTTTTCCTTTGTACATCTTACCTGATCTTTGCTAATTATTTTTTTCCACTTCTCTGGTTAGAAGGAAAATTCCATGCAAAGGAACTCTGCCTAGTTCACCACTAGATGATACCTACAGGGTAAGGCCCTTGTTCTTTAGCATAACATTCAAGGCCTCCATGTTCTGATCCTCATCTACCTCTCCAATCTGGTCCCTTCCCACTCACCTTCAATGTTCTCTCATTGATCTACTTCTTTCCATACTAAATTCTTCACAGCTCTTTAAAGGAGGCATCCCCTCCTATAATCACATGTCTCAGACCTTGCCACCTATATTTCTCCTCATGCTCACCATGCCTCTGTTTATGCTATGCAATAACTCAGACTTCTCCTTTAAGACTCAAGAAAGGGCACATCATGATTTAGAGAAGGAAAGTACAGTAAGAAAGGCTTCATTGAGACCCATTACAATTGGATCTTTATTTATAGCATCTTTCTACTTCTGTGGAATGGGGATAGGGTATGAAATCCCATCCTTTCCTACAATGTGGAAGCCTTCACCCAGATTTCCAACTGAAGTCTCATTCTTCAAAAATGTATTGAACTCAGACTCTGTGCTAAACTTAATAAGAGAGACTGACCCTCTGAAGGTTCAGTGTATACTGACCACATCTATAAATGTGTGTGATTATCCCTGTTCCCCAAATGTAGCCTGGGTACTTATCAATATAATTTGTATTTGGAACCAGAGCTACAGATATGATTGAATATAGCCATTTGAGGCATACTAAATAGTAGCCAAAGACCTATGTGTATCCTGATTCCTATCTTGGTTCAGTTTTCTCCAGCAGCTCTTTTTTTAAAATATATTTTATTGCTTTTTTACAGAGAGGAAGGGAGAGGGATAGTTAGAAACATTGATGAGAGAGAAACATCAATCAGTTGCCTCCTGCACACCCCCTACTGGGGATGTGCCCGCAACCAAGGTACATGCCCTTGATTGGAATTGAACCTGGGACCCTTCAGTCTGCAGGTCGACGCTCTATCCACTGAGCCAAACTGGTCAGGGCTCCAGCAGCTCTTGAAAGCATAGGTTCAGCTGCAGTGACTCTCCTGGGGCCGAGCTGTATATGTGTGCACATAACTATTATGTTCTAGTTTATGACACATTCACTCCAAATAGCCACATGTTCCTGACCTCGTGCCCCTTTGGGGAATGTGGGATGATTGGCCTGTGTGTTTGCATTATGTGTCCTGGAAGTGAAACAGATGAGAGAAGGCAATTTTGCTAGTCCTTGAAAAGGATGACTCTTTGAACTCCTGGAGAACAACAATTTTAAAGATCCCACATTAAAGTAATATCTTATCAGAGCTGTGGGAAGAATTCTGTGAAAGAAGATTTGTATTTAGTTTAAAGAATATTTGCACCAGCCAGACACATAAATGGATGCTTGGTCAAATGTAAGCTTTGTCCGTGTTGCAGAAAGAGCAGGAAGATGAAGTTGGACCAGAAGATCGATTCCAGCTCTGTTTCATGCTGTGAAACTTTGAGCAAATACCTTAAACACCACTAAACCTCAGTTATTTTAGCTGTAAAATGAGAATAGTAATAATTTTTAATGCCTGGAGGAGCCATAATCATTAAAAGACACTATCTATACACTTGCCCTGGAAACCAGAGCCTCAGCGATGGCAGAAGATATAAATATAAGGAACTGTAACAGAGAAGAATGCCTGCACTGTGACTGGCAGACAGTCCAGCTAAAGCTGAGCAGCACCTCAGCTCTTGGGTCTGGATCCCAGTTCCAAAAGCCCAGTGACCTAGTCATGACAGTCCCAGAGGCGATCAGTTTCAGACAAACTAACCGAAATGCAAAGAAAGTGGAGGTTGGTAACAGAATGCTACTGTAGCTGGAAATCTGAACTTGAACTCTATCTCAAAACTGAGTTTGGAATGAACATAGCAACTTATCTAAAAATGCAAGTAGGTACTCACTGGCAATTATTTTAAAACCTCAATTGAATTGTAGATGGGAAAGACAGGGGGAAAGTGTGTGTGTGTGTGTGTGTGTGTGTGTGTGTGTGTATGTGTCCAGGTAGGTAGGTAGTAGTTCTGAGAGGGAATGAAAGAGTGGGGGAGTGAGGTAGCATAAAATGTAACGCCTAGGATGGCACAAGAAGACAAGAATATTTTATGTGCAATTTACAGTTATTTGCACTGACCTAAGGTGCCATTGTCTCAAAACTCCAGGAAATGTTTCCATGCCTACTCTATCCTTGTGTGTGTTGTACATTTTTGTGGTTATAAACAAAAATGGTTGATTTTCCTGGATTAAGCATAAAAAAGATAAAGGAACAGTGACAAAATATAGCAAATTAGAGCCCAAGGTGAACTGAGACTATAAGCATGACCTCTTCGACCCACAATGAAGAACTCTCAGAAATATTAGAGAGTATTGAATTTTTCCACAAGGTATTAAATAGGGAAGTGAGATAATATTATGCACAATTAAAGTGTAGATGTAACATTTTTAATGAGGAAAAAAATGTTTCCCAGGGATGAGATTATTTGAAATCCTCATGAGGAGTGGATGCCCTCTCTGCTGTCATTCCCCTTCAGAATCTAAATCTTCATTAGAAGTTGACTTAGATGAGTTGACAGTCAAGGTATAGGAATGTAACAATCTTGAAGACAGGTCTCCTCTAAGATAACTTATGGATGTTTACAGTATAGGGATAATCCTGACAAGTTAAAAATGTCCTACCCAACTTCTGTTGACCAAGATGCCTTCCCCTCCAGGCCATGCTGGAATATGTTGACCATGTCTTGATTGGCTTCCTTCTCTTGAATGTACTATTTTCATTAACATGGCACCTCTCCATTTCTTCATTTTGTTGGTACTGCTGTCTGTGACTCAACCTTACTGTGCATGTGTAACCTGGACTTTGCTAGCTACCTCCAGATTGGAATTATCACCTGAGTCATTTCCACTCTTACATTTTAGGCTGCTTCTTTTACCTTGGCTAGTTTATTCCACCATGTGCAGACTCTGTAGTTTAGCCTTCAGAGGATAATCTTATTTTTATTGTTCCCAAGTCCTTAGAAGACAACTTGCTGTAGCTCTGAGTATTGGAACACTAGTATAATGAACATGGCACCTCATTGATTTTTAATAAATAATAATCTCCCTTTTTTTCTTTGGGGGCTAGAAATCCATTGCAATCTATCAATGAAGAAGTATTTAATAAGTGCTGTAAGGGAGCAGTGAGTTAATATCAGAGACTGCCATGTAAAATATGTTGGCAAAGTAAATTAAGAACTCATATGTTTTATGTAAAAGATTAGTAAGGTGTATTAGAGCCTGGTTCCAATGGTATTGTTGAGATTGAATGAAAATATTATTAACTGCAATTGCAATGCATGGGTCACAAGTGTTTGATTCTAAAATTGTCTGGAAGCTAAACCCATGGAAATAAAGAATTGTTAAAACTGTTTATGCCACTAATATATGTTCCTATTATATGTGTCTCCTCTACTAGTTTGTGATATTTTCAAAGGCAGGATCTATGTCTAATAATCTTGTATTGCTAACATTTAGAAATTGATACGTTCACAGTTACATGGCTAGTCAAGTGGCTAAGATGCTTACTTAGGTCTCTCTGGCTCAAAATTTCTATATCTTTCTACTAACCCTGTATTTTTTATGTATTTCTGAGTCAAAGAATCACTGGGAAGAGTTAATAGGAATATACAA
This sequence comes from Eptesicus fuscus, assembly GCF_027574615.1. Classification (NCBI taxonomy): domain Eukaryota; kingdom Metazoa; phylum Chordata; class Mammalia; order Chiroptera; family Vespertilionidae; genus Eptesicus; species Eptesicus fuscus. Next base: position 111,871,677 of record NC_072474.1, on the reverse strand, counting down.
TTCCAGGCCTCTGCCTGGAAATGTTGACCGGTTAAGTTTGGGGTAGAGGTTAAGCATGTGAAATTTTGACAATCATACCATGTGGATTTTATAAACCAAGCAAGGTTTGAATCCTCTACTTGCCAGGAATATCTAAAGTGTTAAAATATCCCAGGATGTCAGCATAGGTCAAGACAGTCAAGGTTTCCCTTCCCTTCTATTATTTTATCTATTTCATTTAATGAACAATCCTAATATATAAAGAGCCAGAGGCCGTCACAACCAAAACGACTGGATGGATGACCAGTCGCCATGAAGTGGCATTGACTGGCAAGCAGGCTGACCTGCTGACCTCTCAGTCCCTCCCCCTCAGCTCCCACAGGCAGCAAAGGTGGCTCACTCCCACCTCTCACTCCCACCTCCTGTGGGCACCAGCGGCTCCCACCAGCCTCCAGTGAAGCACCGCTGCCACCCAATGTAGCCAGCAAACCAGCTCGATCAGGGGATGGGGCCAGCCAACCTCACACCTCCTCCCCACACTGGTCTGCCCCTGATGGGACTCTCCCATCCCGATCTAGAGCGGGCTGCACAGAGCCTGGACTGTTCCTGGCAGCCCCAAGTCCCTGGGGTTGAAAATTCTAATGGCCCTTCCCAGAGAGTAGAGGCGCCTGGTGGTCAGGGACAAGGACCACAGGCCCCCAGGGAACACCGCAGAGTTGGCAAGAAGAGGAGAGGGCCTGTGGAGAGGGGAGGAGGTGAAGCCAGTGGGCCCTCAACCCAGAACCCCAGCCCGAATTGAAAGAGCCCTAGGAGGCTTCAGGAAGCTCCGCACAGAGCTGCACATTGAGAACAAAAGACTTCATGAGGCCCTGACTGAGACCACACTGCCGGCTGGCACAGCTCAAGGTGGAGCTGGAGCATGCCATGCAGAGGCAGGAGCGCTTTGCAGAGAGGTTGGCCCTTTTGGAGCTGGAGAGATTTGAGTGCAGGGCCCTGGAGCACAAGGCCGCTGAGCTGAAAGAGGAGCTGAAGGGCCTGTCTAAACTCCAGGCTGACAGCCAGCGCCTCAAGGATGAGAACGTGGCCCTGATCCGCATCATCAGCAAACTGTCCAAGTGACCCCAGAGGACTTGCCGCTGCACCCACATTTATACAGCTGCTTCTGCCACACGCATCCCTTCCCCTGTGTGAACATGAGTGACAAGGCTGCCGGGGAGTCTCTGAGAAGCCATAACCTCCCCTCAGGACCTCCAGGCTGGGAGGGGAGGACAGAGCCCCCAGGAGCCAAGGGGGCCATCTGAGGCCAGGATGGAGAGGGGAGGCTGAGCCAGGTAGAGGGACCAGGGCTGCAGGCAGGACCAGGAAGGAACCGAGGACCAGGAAGTGCCAGGACCAGTAGCCAGGACCAGAGTGGCCACCCAGAGGTCCCCTCTCATGTGTGTTGCCACCAGTCACCCCTCCTGCCCCTAAGCAGGGATCCAAGAATGTGCCAAGCATCCCGCCGGCCTGGGCCAGGTGGGCCTGTATATAGGGTCCATGTGCAATAGGGAGGGATGTCTTCTATTTTTTGCTGCCCCCTCCCTGACGCTGGGAGAGAAGGTATTTTTGAGCAGTTGGGGTCAATCAAGCAGGTAGGGGAGGGCAGTTGGGGGTGATCGAGCCAGCAGGGGAGGGCAGTTGGGGGCAATCAAGGCTGGCAGGGGAGGGCAGTGGGGTGATCGGGTTGGCAAGGGAGGGCAGTTGGGGGTGATCAGGCTAGCAGGGGAGCTGTTAGGCATCAATCAGGCTGGCAGAGGAGCAGTTAGGGGGTGATCAGGCTGTCAGGCAGAAGCGGTTAGGGGCAATCAGGCAAGCAGGCAGGCAAGTGGTTAGGAGCCAGTGGTCCTCGGTTATGAGAGGGATGTCTGATTGCAGTCGGACATCCCCTGAGGGGTCCCAGATTAGAGAGGGGGCTGAGGGACAACCCCCCTCCCCCAGTGCACAAATTTCATGTACTGGGCCTCTAGTAAAAATATATTCATGTCATGTCAACTCAGCTTAAAGTACCCCTTTTAATAGACTAACCCCTCTAAGACGCCCCTATTCAAAACTTCTGATGTCCACTCTAGAGAGTACTTGGGTTGTCAATCTCTAGATTGTCTAGAAAGTCTAGGCAAAAAAGAGGGATTCAAATGATTATCCACATTAGAGTAGTATGAAGGGACCCAAAAGTTCTCTTTCCTGACTCTTCCTCCTCATGTCTGTCCTTTTTGTCTCTCTGTTTCTGCATCTGTTTCTCTGTGACATCTGTGGATAATCCATGAATACCTATATCTTGCCACTGAGCTTTGAAGTGCTTATACGTTCTTACAGGACCCTCTCTATAAATAGATTACTTTGAAGCCACTGTTTGTGAAACATTTCCCTTGATGATCCCTAATGACAGAGAAATTTATTTATGCCCTGGGAGCTGTGGAAACTAAACCTTAGGATCTCACAAAAAAAGCATGAAATTCACTTAAAGTTTCCTATTTTTCTTAAAAGTTCATCTGTACTGGCTAGTGTTGCTCAGTGGTTGAGTGTCCACCTATGAACCAAGAGGTCATGGTTCGATTCCTGGACAGGGCACATGTCCTAGTTGCAGGTTCAATCCCCAGTGGGGGTCCTGCAGGAGGCAGCCAATCAATGATTCACTCTCATCATTGATGTATCTCTCTCCCTCCCTCTCCTTTCCTCTCTGAAATCAATAAAATTATATATATATATAATAAATATAATATATATATATATTTTTAAAAGTTCACATGGACTTGGCTTTCTAATTTAAATATATCCACATTTGCTTTAATATAAAAATTTAATTTTTCTCGGTATCTTTGAATAATATTAAATCTCCACATATATTATATAGCATATTAAATATATCTGCCTATTTATTATACTTATTATATAAAAATAATATGTTTGGGATTTTTTTTATCCAAAGACTTTACCATCCCCATATGCAGATAAAAATGTGTGGCATTCATCCATCACTATGCATTAACACCTCGGCCTAAATAAACTTACTCGATTAGTTAATTTCCCTAAGACAGTGTGACCTAAGGTGGGAATTCCTTAAGTAGGACATGAGAAAGAAAAGTCCCAAGCAATGGTATGAACATGCACCTCCCCAGAGACTGAGTATTAAATGAAAGGTACCCAATCTGTTGACCAGTCAATTGAAGTAGAGGCAACACTTGGGGTCAGACTCTGCCTCCCATATCTCTTTCTTTCAACTTTAGTCACACCAAACTGTCTTCCACATTAAATGTTGTTTCTACATACCCAGTCACATCAGATCATCACATTAAGAACTCAAAAAGCATAAATTGTTGCTCCCATTTACCAGAAAAAGCAAGGAACAGCCAAATTATAAGACTTTCCCAGTACCACACAGATCACTCTAATATCTTTCTACTCTCCCAGATTTCTTCTACATCTAGCAGTATCTTAGAGACATTTGAATAAGCATAAGACATATTTGTAAATGACAGCTGAACTGAATTTGTTACTCCAGTTTGACAAGATTGTGAGTGCAAAGCTTGGATTTGCAGCTCAAGTCTTTCTCCCACCCTGCTCAGTCTGGTGTTACTATAAAAGCTCATGCTGTATTACAAAAATGCTAATGATAACTTGACTAATAATATTTGCACACCTCCCCACAAGCCAGCTTTCGGAGCATAAATATTGAACTGTGCACTGTCCAACCGAAACAGTCCTCCTGACTTATCGCTGAAAAATCAAGAGACTAATTTTTCAAGTTCCAGAGGGCTAGACTGAAGTCAATATTTGTAAATATTAACTACTGTATTTTTTATTCTGAGTAGTCCAATCTGATAACAAAGAATCCAAATGGGATAGGGATCTATGTTACATAAAACATTCATTTACATGAAGTGGGCTTTTTAGCCAGAGCGGGTGGGGGGTAATCCAAGAGGTGCACTTCAGGGAGAGGCCTTGACTCTTTATCGTCCATCAGTCAAGGTAAAAAGCTCACCAAAATGCCAGTGAGATTGGATTTAACATAAACTTCCTGAGCTGAATTCCATTATTGCTAAAATAACTGCAAAGAAATCATTTAAATATTTTCCAGAATTGGGGCTTATTCAGCTTTGACTAATAGAATTTTTAGAAGAATTCAACCTTCCCTCAAAGTGTCAAGAATTGCTGAAGTTTTATTTCTAGAAAGAACACTAAAGGGGCGTTAGTTTAACCTTTCTGCTAGTGAAAGATACACTGATAGGATTTAACCAAATCCTGCTTCTAATGTCAGGAATGGATATCATTACTTCCCAAGGTACATCCTCCCATTGTTGGACATAAAATTATGGAGGGAGATACATACCAAAGTGAGGCAAAACAACCGTGAGGACCCACTGAAGCCTTTCTCCAGAGAAAACAAATGGTGACACATATCTCATATACTCTTACAGTCATGTTTGACATAGTCGTGGAGAGACAATTAATGGTTCAACTATATGTTAGAAATCTTGTTCAGTTAAGAGACACGTGCAATAAGTTCTTAATTTGTTAAGTTGGAGATTATCATTTCAAGATACAGAGGAAAATAGATATGGTATGGACAGCATTTGTAAGGAGTAATTGCAGGCTATGTGAACAGGATTTTAACTTGGAGAAAGGATTAGTGTATTATATTAAACTAGAGGCCTGGTGCATGAAATTCGTGCATGTGGAGGGTGTCCCTCAGCCCAGCCTGCACCTTCTCCAATCTGGGTCATTCCTCTCACAATCCAGGACTGCTGGCTCCCAACTGCTCACCTGCCAGCCTTCCTGATTGCCCCTAAATGCTTCTGCCTGCCAGCCTGATCACCCCCTAACCACTCCCCTGCCAGCCTGATTGATGTCTAACTGCTCCCCTGCCAGCCCGATTGCTCCCAACTACCCTCCCCTGCTGGCCTGGTCCCCCCCAACTGCCCTCCCTTGCAGGCCTGGTCCCTCCCAACTGCCCTCCCCTGCTGGCCATCTTGTGGCAGCCATCTTGTGTCCACATGGGGGCAGCCATCTTTGACTGCATGGGGGCAGCCATCTTGTGTATTGGAGTGACAGTCAATTTGCATATTACTCTTTTATTAGATAGGATTTCACATAATTGAGAAAATAAACATGGTACAGAATTAGACATGAGGCAACTATCAAAAAGCCAAAAGTTAAAATGTGTGTAAATATCATGATATTCATTCACTTGTTTGCCTTTTCACTATTTGATATTTATTGAGCATCTACTGTGTGCCAGACTCTGTGAGGCACCAGAGAACAAAGATCAATAATGTAGTCTCTGACCAAAGGTCAGATTAGATGAAAAAAATGAGGGATTCAGGCCTTTGATGATAACTTTAATAGAAAATATTGTGTATGTATTCCATTTTCCTGTGTGTATTATAGGATTTGGGCAAGGACATTTTTGAGTCCCCTTATAGTTCTAAACCAATAATTCCTAAAGATTTGTGGGAAACTATATCATTAATGTGAGGGTTTGTTCTAGTCTTCATTTCAACTCAACACAAAAAGCTATAAAACACCTCTAATCAGCATTCCAGGGATGAGTGAGAGTGGGAAGGAGAAAGCTGTGAAAACAAATACTCTTAAGCACTTACTAGGATTAGTCTTTATTATGCTGGATGTCTTACATTCAATATCTAACTCACTAAAAGAAAAATCGCACTGAGCTATGTATTTTTATAACCATTTTATGACTGAGGAAACAAAAAGTGAGTGGATTGCACCACATGCCTGAAATCACATATTAGCAGGCACCTGAGTAAGAATTAGACCTTCTAAATTCCTAATGAAACTTCACATTGGGAGGCAAAGGCCAATTCATTCCATGCTTTGAAAACTACATTCTGCTTTTTCTTATTTCATCCATGAGCACATTGCCAGTCTGTGTAAATTTAATTCAATAAAGCCTTCAACTCACGTTCCAAAAACATATCTGTCAGATTTTGAAGATACAAAGATGAATGAGACACGATTCCTTCCTTCAAGAAATTTAAGTCTAACCCTAGCCCGTTTGGCTCAGTTAATAGAATGTCAGCCTGTGGACTGAAGAGTCACGGGTTCAATTCCGGTCAAGGGCACATATCTGGGTTGCAGGCTCAATCCCCCATAGGGGTTATGCAGGAGGCAGCTGATCAATGATTCTCTCTCATCATTGATGTTTCTATCTCCCTCCCTCTCCCTTCCTCTCTGAAATAAATAAAAATATGTTTTTTAAAAGAAGTTTTACATCTAGTTACGGAAACAAAATGTTAACAGAGGACAGGGTGAGATACGTCATGTTAGATATTTAAACCGGTTGCTGTTGTTCAATGAGCCACCACTTACTCCATCTGTGAATGGACCCCACTGCCCTCTATCCTCTGCTCTTCTCTCTCCCAGGAACCCCACACCCAGCCATAGTGACACTTTCTTGGGTCCTGAACATCACATGTGGCCTTTCTTTCGAGCCTTCACACACTTTGTTTTCTCTACTTGTCCCAGTTCCTCTGCCCTCATCATTCTTCCCCATCCCACTGACATCCCTCACCTGGTTCACATCTACTCATCTTTTAGGGCAGGTCTCAACCTCTGGCCCCACCAATTTGCAATAGGTGCCCTGTTTATTTTAACCATGCTACCTTGGGCTAGGTATGGCAAGGCCACATGCATATCAAGAGAGAGAAACTGGAAGGAGTTTTACAGTTTCGTGACTCTCAGCTCCCAGCATGCCCTGCAGGGCATAGGGACAGCACCAAGGTCAGGAACCAGGCAGAGGAGAAGGGAAAGTGCACAAGCACCTGCACTGTGGTTCCTGTGGGCAGTAAGCAGGCTTAGGGTTGGCTGGTTTGAACAACTCCAGCAGACTCTGGGCCAGAGGGTTTGCCCTTTGTTGTCTGGTACCCAGCCCTGAGTAGATTAGGGCAGGTGTATCCTGGCCCAGAGTGTGACAGCCCAGTAACTGAGGTGGTTGGGGGGATGGACTTCATCAGCTTCTCAAGAAGGAGAACTGACTGACCTCTGGCCAGGGTCTCAGAACTGGGTCAAGACAACATTTCTTGAAAACTCTATTACACTGCAGTATCATCTTAGACAATCTGTACAACTCCTATCATAAAGTGCATGCTGCATTATAATTCCATATCGAGTTTCTTGTCTTTCCTACTTAGTTAAACTAGCTCTATGGAGGTAGGAAGAACCCCAGAATTCAGCGTTTAGGAGATGCCTGATAAATTTAAAGGAATAATACTGAAGTTGTGTTTTGAAGGGTGAATAGGAGTTCCGTGGAGCAGGAAAGTTGGGTGGGAAACCTAGACAAAGGGAAGAGCAGGCCAAAGCTATAAGATGTGCAAGAAAGTGTTTATTTACTTGGGAATGACAAATAGTGTTAGGTTTTCAAGGTGAGCATTCTTAGAGAAATATCAAGGTGCAATGAGACCAGAAGAGATAACTTGAGGTCTGACTAAAAAGAAACTTTCTATGTTAGGCTGAGGAACTCGGATTTTATCCTATATGCAATGTCATCATTTATCCTCTAAGCTATGTCATCAGGCCCCAGCATAAGATGGTCAGATCAGTGAATACCATGTGTTGCTTCTCAATATGGAAAAGAAGTTTTGTTGTTGTTTTTTTAAATAAAAAGATGTCTAGTGTTTAACTAGCATAGTTCCAAGCACAAATACATTTACCTCTCTAGCCAGCTTCCACCTGCATTTCAGGGCAGGGCCCACGATGAAGTACAGTGGTGTATGTCGATGAACCCCAAAATGAGTTACAAAGAAATCCCTCATTTCTTTTTACCAGTAGATTCCTGCTTGTTTTTCACTCCTTTTCCCAGTGTAGCATGAGTAGGTGAGAAAGAAACCTCTGGAAACATAGATAGTGCATATTTCCAAGTAATATGTAATGAGTAATGCATAATTGTTAAAGTCGTAAAAGATCTGGTCTCTAGGCAAGTTATATTTACCTAATGCCTATTCCACTATCTTTAAATTGCTTTTTAATAGCTGTCCTGCTTTCTTATTAGGGGAAAACTATACATGGTGTGACACTGTACTATGGTTTATTATTTTTCTTCACACGCAGACATGACACCATAACATTAAGAAGCCATGTCTTTGGCCATATTCAAATAAATAAAGTACACTAAAAGCCACAATCTGTGAAGGATCGCAGGGTTTCCATAAGAAAATGAAAATGTAGATGCAGACATTAGATTTGCTCAGTCCCTTCACGAACACTTTGCAGCCTGCTCCGTGTGAGACACAAAGGGCTTTTTGACGCACATGCTGTGCATCACAAATGGAGAGCCCAGCCAAAGAAAATATACAGTTACCAGAAGAATAAACCCAGGACGAAAATCACAGAGGTAGCATCAATAGACGTCGAATATGCCATTGGCCCCATCTGGTTAGAATCACATCATCAAAATTAGAGCTGGAGTAGACCTTCCAGGTCATCCTATCCATCCCCTTGCCAACACAACAATCATCTTTTGGAGGACCAGGTCCAGGTCAATTTCATATGTCTCAAGAGACAAGAATTCCGCAGATTTTGTGGGCGAGATATTTACCATATTGAAAGAGGCAAATTGTAGGCGTAGTACAGATTTCAGTCAGTAAATTAACTGCTTTGAGAATTTGAAACATAGGGGTTGGCTTTTGTATGGAGATATTTCTCCAGTAGAAGACAAAGCGCTTGGCGCCCAGAGAACCACAATTGAGATAGAAATAAGAATTGTTGTGAACAGCATAAAGATTTAAGGGAGACTCAGAAGCATGTTGAAGGACCTTTTGGAATCAGTCCAGAGAAATCCTGTGTCAGTGTCCAAACCCTTTTTCCACATTTGATAAGTAACTTCTGTGAAGCATTTTCATGTTCCTACAATGGTGTAGTTGTAAGATGGTCCTTCCTCTTTTCCTAGATATCATGTCTAGAAAATTGAAACTAGAGCAGTCACGTACCTGTAAGGGAACATACTGTGTAACAGTGTTGACACCGGTAATTCCTGAGTTCTGATGTCAACCTTGGAACTGCTCTAGCTCTGGGCTTCTCGTTTTTTAAAATATTTTTTTATTGATTTCAGAGAGGAAGGGAGAGGGAGAGAGAGAGATAGAAACATCAATGATGAGAGATAATTATCAATCAGCTGCCTGCCGTCACGCCCCCACAACCTGGGCATGTGCCCTGACTGGAATTGAATCCTGACCTCCTGGTTCATAGGTCAAGGCTCAACCTCTGAGCCATGCTGGCTGGGCTGGGCTTCTCTTTATGGGAAATATTAGCTTTCTTTCTTATTGCTTAAGTTAATTGAGACACAGTTTCTATTAGTGGCAAGCTCAGCCTCCAATTGATACCAAAGAGTGGAAATTGATACTCAAGAATGCTCACCTTTATAACCCAGCTCAGAATTGTTATTTTCTTAGGTTTTCTTGTACACACTGTTTAGTACATGTTACTAAAGTGAAACTTTTCTGAAGGCAGCAGACAGATATTTATTGAGTAGGGAAGGACCAAAAATATGAAAAAGAATCGGGCTGATTTTGTGATAGGAAGCCCAAATTTCATCACAAATTTATGTGAACAGTTTAAATATTCATGCATATTGTCTGATATAGACCAAGTAGGAGAAATAAAAATATTTGGAGAAACCATGAGAAATCTATACTAATAAAAGGGTAATCTGCTAATTAGACCAGGAGACCTTCCAGGAGACCTTCCAGATGTCCTTCTGGACAAAGCCATGGTGGTGGGGCTGAGGCAGAGGAGGTTAGGAGCAATCAGGCCAGGAGGAGAGGGCAGTTGGGAGTGAGCAGGACAGCAGGGGAAGGCCAGTTGGGGGTGAGCAGGCCGGCACAGGGGGCAGTTACGGGCAAGCAGGCTGGCAGTGGGGGGCAGGTGGGGACAAGCAGGCCAGCCGGGGGACAGTTGGGTGCGAGCAGGCCAGCAGGGGGGGCAGTTGGGGACAAGCAGGCCAGCGGGGGGACAGTTGGGTGCGAGCAGGCCAGCAGGGGGAGCAGTTGGGGGTGAGAAGGCCGGTGGGGGGGCAGTTGGGGGAGATCAGGATTGCGGGGGGGGGAGTTGGGGGCAAGCAGGAAGCAGGCCAGCAGGGGGGGCCAGTTGGGGGTGAGAAGGCTGGCAGAGGGGGCAGTTGGGGTGAGCAGGCTGGCAGTGGAGGACAGTTGGGGACAAGCAGGCTGGTGGAGGAGCAAGCAGGCCAGCAGAGGGGGGCAGTTGGGGGTGAGCAGGCTGGTGGAGGAGGCAGTTGGGGACAAGCAGGCCAGCAGGCAGCGTGGTTAGGGGCGATCAAGCAGGCAGGCAGGTGAGCAGTTAGGAGCCAGTGGTCCCAGATTGCAAGAGTGATGTCCGACTGCTGGTTTAGGCCCAATCCCACAGGGATCAGGCCTAAACCGGCAGTTGGACATCCCCCGAGGGGTCCCAGATTGGAGTGGGTGCAGGCCGGGCTGAGGGACACCCCCCCCATGCACGAATTTCATGCACCAGGACACTAGTAAATCAATAATGTCTCTGAGCTCCTTTATGGCAGGCACCATGGTTTTGTTTGCTTGTGTGTTTTTTTAATATACTTTTATTGGTTTTAGAGAGAGAGGAAGGGAAAGGAATAGAGAGAGAGAAAAATCAATGAGAGAGAAACATCCATCAGATGCCTCCTGCACTCCCCCACTGGAAATTGAGCCTGCCACCCAGGCATGCATCCTGACTGGGAATCAAACCAGTGATCCTTTGGTTCATGGGTTGATTCTCAACCACTGAGCCACGCTGGCCAGGCAAGGCACCATGTTTTTTCTATTATTGAGTATCCAATCCTTAGCAACATGTCTGGAACATGGTAGGTGCTCCATAAATGAAAAATTAATTAATTGAAGAAGAATAGATATATAGTGATTAATATTTACACTCAGTCTCATCCAAGCATTTCCTAGTTGCTTATGGCACATTTGAGTAGTGAGGCTTGGCTGGTAAAAGGAAGTAAGTCCAAATACAAGATAGTGTTAAACAGCCTCAATTGTAGCTTACTCGTGAGAATTTTGAAGCAGAGATTATTGACTATTCATTTAAATTAAAATTCATGTCAAGCTTCCCAGGATGGCAGTAAGAATAATCCTATATAATAAAGAGGTAATATGCAAATCGACCCTCACTCTGTCACGCCATAACAAGATGACTGCACCCACAGCAGAGGCGGGTTTTACGGGGGGTTTTACGGGGGCCCTGAGGCTGTACCCCCCTACCCAGCAGGGCTTGACAGGGTACCTGAGGCTGTACCCCTTCCCAGTGCTGGGCCAGGGGACCTGAGGCTGTGCCCCCTGCCCAGCGGGGCTTGACGGGGATGGGACCAGCCAGGTCTGGATCTTGTGCGATTTCGAGGTGCATGCAGATGGGTGGGGACTTGACTCTGGGTCCCATGGCATGCCCCAGACTCTGCCAGGAGGAAGATTTTCATATACATTTTACTAATTTTCTTTCACCTCTGACACTTCTATTATAGAGAAAGGGCAAATAACAATATTAAAATATTTCCTCTAATTAAGTCCCTTTTAATGTGCATGATTTTGTGCACCAGGCCACTAGTATTGAATAAATCTAAAACCTATATGCATGAGCATCATAGCTCACATTGATTTGACACATCCTACCTTCCATGATCCTTCCAACAGTCCTGGGTCCACACTAGCTTACAATTTCCAGATTTTCTTGCAGGGTTTGGCCATATGATGGAGTTTTAGCCAGTAGAATGTAGGTGGACTTAATGGGCGCCACCTCCATATTCTCTTTTCACTGTCTTACTGGCTGGATGAAGACAGAAAGGAAAACTCCAGGGAGCACCAGAGCCTTAAGTTGTAAGGTACCTGGGTCTCTGAATGCTGACGTGAACAATGAACAAAAACCAGAAATAACCTTTTATAGAGATAAATCTGCTATATGTTATGCCATCTCTTTGTTACCATAGTTTAGCCTACTTTAAATAATGCAACTTGTACACACCTACTGGGCTTATGACACAATACCAGCCTTGTCAACATCTTCAAATGATAGGGAGAATCATATTTGTTTATATCTGCAATAAAAATTGATATACTTTGCAGTTCATAATGCTTTAACATAAACTAGCTTATATGGTCCTCCCCACAACTCCATAAGATGGGCACAGTAGATATTATTGTCCTCATTTCAGTGGTGAGAAAATTATCAAGAAGGTTAAAGAAATCATCTAAACCTGCTGAGTGCTAGATATAGAACAAAAGCATAAATCTTTTTACTCCAAATCCTTTGTTTATTTCCTTATGAATATGCTGAATGTCTGCCTCTGTTGAAAACATTTTCTTGATTGATAGCTTTATTGCAGAAATTCTTCCAAGGGATTAGGGACCCTTTTAGAAAATTCAATTCACTTAAATTCTAAATATAAAAGCTAAATATGGAAGGATTTATAATATCAACATTTACCAGTGAGATTGGTCCCACCACAGATTTTTTTTTTTTACATTATCTCAGTGTCCCAGACTTGGGTGGCTCCAACAGAGGTTATGGAGCCCATACTCCTTCCCCTCAAAAATAGCTTCTCTCACACGTCCCTGAGAATTGGTCAGCCAGTCTCTACTTCATCACCTCTAATAATGGCGCACTCATTCATTCCTTCAAAACTTTCTCAATCTGCCATTATGGTGACTAATTCCTCCTGATTTTCCCAGAACTTTTCTGGTTTTATAACTGAAAGTCCCACATCCTGGGGACCCCCTCAGCCCTGACCAAACTGGGATGGTTGGTCAACCCTACCATTGTTAAACAGTAGAAATTATTAAAACCCATGCTGAGTTTAAATAAAACCTGCCTTGCTATAAGTTCTAACTACTTTCCTTGTTTTTTTTCTTTTTAAGTACCTATTACTCAACCAAAATGTGTTTCCTGGTGCTATCTGGATTGTCTTTGGTTTTTGCTAGTTTTACCAAAGCCTGTGGTAAAACTATACTTTCCAGCACTGTCCTACCATAAACCATAAGATAAATAGATCCTACATCTAAACTCTTAACCTTTGTGTGTGATAGACAGAGCCTGATGACACACTAGCAACAATCTATATCACCTAAATAAATTATTCTTCCTATAAGACTATAGTGTATGGGACTACATCAAAATAAAAAGCTTTTTTACAGCAAAAGAAACCATCAACAAAACAACAAGAAAGCCCACTCTATGGGAGAACTTATTTGCAAATGCTATCACTGATAAAGGTTTAATCTCCGACATCTACAGGCAGTTTATGCAACTTAATAAAAGGAAGATAAATGATCCAATAAAAAAAGTGGGCAACAGACCTAAATAGAATCTTTTCAAAAGAAGACAGAAGGATGCCAAGAGACACATGAAAGCATGCTCAAAGTCACTAATTATCTGAGAGATACAAATCAAAACGACAATGCAGTACCATCTCACACCTGTCAGAATGGTTATCATCAACAAATCAACAAACGACAAGTGCTGGCGAGGATGTGGAGAAAAAGGAACACTCGTGCATTGCTGGTGGGAATGCAGACTGGTGCAGCCACTGTGGAGAACAGTATGGAGTTTCCTCAAAAAACTGAAAATGGAACTCCCATTTGACCCAGTAGTCCCACTCCTAGGAATATATCCTAAGAAACTAGAAACACCAATCAGAAAGGATATATGCACCCCTATGTTCCTAGCACCACAATTTACAATAGCTAAGATTTGGAAACAGACTAGGTGCCCATCAGCAGATGACTGGATCGGAAAACTATGGTACATCTACACAATGGAATACTATGCTGCCATAAAAAAGAAGGACTTCTTACCATTTGCAGCAACCTGGATGGAATTGGAGAACATTATGCTAAGTGAAATAAGCCAGTCAATGAAAGAAAAATACCACATGATCTCACTCATTTATGGATAATAAAGAACATTATAAACTGATGGAAAAAAAAAGATAGATACAGAGATAGTAAAGCATCAAACAGACTGTCAAATTATAGCTGGAAGGTTAGGGAGAGGTGGGGGAGATAAGAGATCAACCAAAGGACTTGTATGCATGCATATAAGCATAACCAATGGATGCAAAACTCTGGGGGGTGAGGGCACTTATGGGAGTGGGGGGGGGGATGGTAAGATATGTACACATATAATACCTTAATAAAAAAAATAATAAAAAAAGACTATAGTGTAATTCTTGTTCCCCAATTGAGTTTTATGATAGTTTAATGACAACATAAATAAATATACTATTGTTATCTATCATAGGTGAAGATAATTTATTAATAGTAATTGATTTTTAAACAGAAATTAGTTAATTTCTAACTACAAGCTCTTGAGGAAAAAAATCCTATCTAATAAAAGAGTAATATGCAAATTAACCATCACTCCATGACAAAAATGGCAGCACCCATAGCCACAAGATGGCAGCACCCAGTCCTCTCAGCCCTGCCGCAGTCCCCCAGTCTGAGGGAGGGTTGCTGCTGAGAGTCTGTAGAGTAAGTGGTCTGGCGGAATGCTGCCCAGAGGCCCTCCTGACCCTTTATAAAAAACAAAAACAAATTCACTCCCCATGGCCTGATCCCTTCCCAGCAGCGGCAGCCTAGGGTCTCAGCCCTGCAGGGGCACACACCCCCACAGAGCGATCTCCCTGCCAGAAGCGGCAGCCTGGGCTGGGGTCTCAGCCAGGCAGGGGCGTGCACCCCCATGGCGTGATCCCCCTGCCAGTGGCGGCAGCCTGGGGTCTCAACCACTGAGTCACACCAGCCAGGCAGATATGGAGGAATCTTAAATGTTTCTTTTTTAAAATTTTTATTTTATTGATTTTTTTTACAGAGAGGAAGGGAGAGGGATAGAGAGCTAGAAACATATATGACAGAGAAACATTGATCAGCTGCCTCCTGCACACTCCCCACTAGGTATGTGCCCCCAACCAAGGTACATGACCAGAATCAAACCTGGGACCCTTGAGTCTGCAGGCCAATGCTCCATCCACCTAGCCAAACCAGTTAGGTCTGTCCAATATGTTAAAGAAAAAAACCCCTATTTAATAAAGAGGGAATATGCAAGGGAGGGCATTTGGGGGTGACCAGGTTGTCAGGGGAGGGCAGTTGGGGATGATCAGGCTGGCAGGGGACTGGTTAGGGGGTTATCAGGCTGGCAGGCAGAAGCAGTTAGAGGCAATCAGGCAGGCAGGTGAGCAGTTGGGAGCCAGCAGTCCTGGATTGTGAAAGGGATGTCTGACTGTCTGTTTAGGCCCAATCCCTGTGGGACATCCCCCGAGGGGTCCCAGATTGTAGAGGGTGCCGGTTGGGCTGAGGGACACTCCCCCCACCAGTGCACGAATTTTGTGCACTGGGCCTCTAGTATATATATATATCTTCCAAGATTTCAGCATTGAACTTAACATGCCTCTAAAAGTTGAACTCCTTTTTTTCTTTTTTAAATATGAGTTCACTACTTATTCTTTGGGGTAGGGGGACAGTCTTTACATTACTGAGTACGTAGGGACCACCAAAATCAGGAAATTCATGTTTTATGAGTTTTCCCCCAAATGAAAGCAATAGGGT
The DNA here is from genome assembly GCF_027574615.1 of Eptesicus fuscus. Classification (NCBI taxonomy): domain Eukaryota; kingdom Metazoa; phylum Chordata; class Mammalia; order Chiroptera; family Vespertilionidae; genus Eptesicus; species Eptesicus fuscus. The sequence continues at coordinate 111,856,099 of NC_072474.1, read as the reverse complement.
CTGTATGGTCAACATCATCCTTTCACTCCCACTGGGTACTTCCAGAGAGGTGCTTCTGGGGGCAAAATAAATATTTCTCAGTGAAAAACACATCCCACTTCATAACTTTCTTTCCTGCTAAAATTCAAGACTGGGGTTCTAGCAGCCCATAAGCCTTCTGCACCAAGCCTGACCGGTCTCTTTAAGCTGTTTAGACTTTCTTGCCACTTATGATATCTGTTATCTGGTAGAATACTTCATAAACCTAGTTCTTGAATGTATATTTCTTATATGCAGCAAAAACAACAAGTGAAATCATGGGCACCATAGTAAGCCTGAGAATTGGAAAGCAAATGTTTCTGGAGAAGATTTAGGTTGGTAGTGCCTTTGGGCAGGTTGACAATAGTCTTGTAAATGAAGTACGGCTTTTAAGGGCTCAATTTTTAAATTATAGAATGTTAGAGTAAAATGGGACTTTAGAGATCATATAGTTCAACCACACCCATTTTACAGATGGGAGAATTGAAGTCCTGGGAACAGAGATCTGAAGACAACCAGACTGACCTCTCATTCTAACTTAACAAGGCAAAGTGATTCTTTACTTGTGGGGAGTGAGAAAGCCCTTTGAAAACTGGATTAATATTACAGAACCTGGAAAAATGCACACACTCAAGATTTCTAGGTAATTCCTGGAGGTACATATATACCTTGTGAGGTTCACCCTTAAATCCCTTGTTCTATGATCTCAGGCCATGCGTGGCTTTCAAAGTGAACAACTGGGACAATTTCTGAGGGGGCTCTATAGTTAAGGGATAAGCCAAATTAGACTTTAATTACTTTAAATTCAGTATTTTTAAAAGAACCAATTGTTTGTTGTTTTACACTCATATTAAGGCTTTGAGCAAGTTTTGTATAAACAAATTCTTTAGATATAAGGGTTAATAATAAAAAAATTACCTCAAGCATTAGGACTTTGCAATGTCATTCAAATGATCAGCCTGGCATATGTAGATCTGATCATTCTATATCTAACTGTGATTCAAACCTCCTATGCAAATTGAAGGAAAACAAACTTTTTATTTCCAGTTTCCCAATGTAAGTATGGCCTGCATACTCTAAGTATGCTTCATATCTTTGATAGGTAAACAATGATAAAGAGCTGATATTAGTAACTAGTATTCATTGTGTTTTACTCTATACCAAGTTATACTAATAAATTTGTGTTACTTGTCTTCACAACAGGATAAGTTTGGTTTTATTGTACACATTTTACAATTAAAAATAATTAAATCCCAGAGAGGTTTAACATTTCCCAAGGTCATCACCCAGAGCGATCCTGCCCTTTCCCACCCTACCTAACTCCCAGGCCAGGAGACAGATGGCAATGTCTGGAGGCATTTTTAAATTGTCAGAATTGGGAAGGTACTATTCACATCCAGTAGGTAGAGTCAAAGAATGCCACTAAAAATCCTACAGTGTATAGTACAAACCCGCCCCTCCCATACAACAAATAATTATATGGCCCAAAATGTCAGCAATGTTAAAATTGAGAAACCCTAAACTCGGCAGTGGCAAATTGAGAATTCAAACCCAAAGGACATGCTTCCAGAATGCACACTCAATATCTACTCTCCAAATACATGTTTAGTGTTATGTGTTTTATCATAATAGTAGTGATAGTAATAATTCATCATTTTTGCACAATGTTATTATGTGTGCTTGACAGGCTGTAAGTCACAGTTTTGGGGTCTAAGTCATTGGACTGAGTAATTTTGGGTAGGACTATGGCAAAGTCCTCTGCATGTAGGCACCACAAGAGCTGGTGAGAAGGATGGAGCCTGCCTGAGAATCCCAGAGGCCAGGTTCCTCATAACAGGGTATCAATATCTAAAGGAGTTTTTGAAGGTCATAGTTGGGTCACATTTAACTGAAGGAGGTGCTCTGCAGAGATTGATAGAACTAAAATCAAGTAAACCTGTGTGCTTCATATGAAAATATTTTCCGCAAGCATCTTTTGTACAGGGAGCTGAGACTGGTAAGATGATTAAAGTTATAACTCGAGGTCTGCACCCAGAAAGATGTCACCCAGGACAGCATGGGCTTTAGTTAAATCCAGGTCATCAGCACCATGCTGTGTCTGAGGAAGAGAGCAAACTACAGCCTCCTGTCCTGATCAAACCTCCCCTGGCAGGTGCCAGTCATGTGAACCGAGGCCCATGGAGAGATCATGCCTTTCTGGAGCCAGAACAGAATGAGGACAGAGCAATCCTTTCATGTGGTCCAAGGTCATCTTTGGGCTGGGGCTGACTTCTATAACTGTAGTCTTAGCCTCTGAGCAGGAGAGAAAATCATGAGGATCTGGGCAATTGCCCACACTCAGCCAGTCATGGATCCCAGACGCCCTCAGCATTTGCATCAAACCAGTAGAGCCTCAGGGTAAGACTCCAGTGTGGGTGTGGAAACTAATGTCCTTTTGCCAGATAGTCAATTTGCATTCATTTCCAAGTATTTCATGAGCACTTGGTGCTAACTATACAGTTTTTCACAATGCACACACCAGTGATACCGAGAAGGAGGTAAGACCATTATTATGGTCTGGGAACTTTCACTCTATTAGCAAAGTAGGCAATGAGACTGTTGAGAAAACAAAATGAAGTATTCATTTATTCACTAGACATTTGAAAAACATCTACTATGTGCAAAATATTGAGCTAGATATAAAAAGAAAACATAGCTGAATATATGAGCCATCTCCTCAAAAAGCTTGGAACGTAGTGCAAGACGTAGACAGATGATATGGCAAGAAGTGAAAAGAAAGGCAAAGGACAAGGGGAGGAAAAGGAATTCAGATACAATCTGACTTTTCCTTATTGGTTTACCTTAGGAAAGTTATTGAATTCTGAGACTAAGTTTCTCATATGAGAAAAAGGCACAATTATACCTATTTTATTTTTTAGAAAATAAGTGTTTTTAAAGTGCTATGATTGAAGTACTAGTATAATCATGGGTATTCACTTGCTCTCAAGTCCAGTGACACCCAAAAGAGACACCTCTGGCTCCTGTGCCAACTCTAAAGACTCCCATGCTGAGCAAACTCTTCCTACCTTTCCCACTACAGATGCTTCAACACAAGAACCCCAGGGATCCAGGCCCTGAGACTGGGAACTAGAAGCAAAGTGATTTGACCCAGACACCAGCTACTCAAAAGGCCCCTGAGAACAGGTGCAAAATATGGGGCATCAGCTCTCTCAGAGTGCTCCAGTGTGTCCCTTAGGTGACAGGCTGGGAAACATGTCTTGAGTGGATAGAAGGTTGACAGTGAACACTGTCTTCCTCTTTTGTAATCCTCAGTTCTGGCTGTTCATTATCACCTCCAGAGTTCACCTGGGAACGCAGGTGCCAAAGACCCCCACCCTAGACCAATGAATCAGAATCTCTGGAGATAGAACCAGGAAGCTATATATTGAAAAAATACTGCAGATCATTCTGATGCAAAGCCAAGTTGAAATCACAGCAGTAGAGACTCATGGACTTTGGGGGAGAAAAATAAAATCTCTCCATTTCTGCTGTAGGCTCCATGATTTGCAGAAATCACTCTAAGAGGAGTCATTTCTTAGCCCCATGAGAACATTATTAACCTACTGATCTACCTAGAGAGTGCAATGCACCATGCCTTTCTCCAGTGTGTTCCATCTTGGGACCAGCACTGTCTTTTCTTCTCTCTTCACTTCCGCACCCATTCACACATCAAATCCAGTCCATCTGACTTTTCTTAATATTATCAATCCTTCTCATCCTTTCTCCATTTGAGCTGCCTTAGTTCAAGTCTTCATCATCTCTTATTTTCTAATTTTGGGAGACTATTTCACTTATTTGAATAAATAGAAATGATTAAATATTAAGGTGAAGAAAGAAAAGATGAGAGTTAGCATGCAAAGCAACTATTATGTATAAACTCTGTGCTGGAGTCTTCATGCATCACATAATATTTATTCTCCCCACAGCCTCATGAGCTCAGTTGTCACCTCAGAGTACTCAGTACTCCACAGAGGATAAGGTGAAAGGGTCAGTGGTTATTTCCAATGTCACACAGGTAAGAATAGCCAAGAAGGTTCTTAAAACCAATTTCCTTCCTTCAGCCAAAAGCATTTCAATGAGTTTCACAACCATTGCCAGTTCATCCTTCCTAATGAATAATATACATTCCAACAGCTTTACATGCATTTCTTTTTCTCATTCTCTTTGTCTGGTGGACACAGGGACCAACTGTTCCTTGTCATTCATCAATTACACTTTCATACACGTGAAGCCTGAAGACTTCTGTTAATTTCCTAATTAATCCATCACTCTTTCAAACACTGAATTTCATTTCCATTGATGGAATGGCCACAGATTTCTGGCACCATCCTTGGCACCAGGGGCATCAGGGGGGAGGGAGATGACAAGTTCACTACCACTGGGACACTTGAGTCCAATAGAAGCATGACAAATGACAACCAGGCAAATTAGTTAAGTGCATTCTCTGAAGTCAAGTCCTGAACTAAATAGGAAGGCTGTGTGTGAAATGAGGCAATAGTCCAAGAGCCCTCTTAACCAACTGGGCAACCTCTTAGAGAAATAAACAGCACCCTTTTAACCATCCAGACAGGCTCATGGTTGAGCCGATTTATCTGTATCATCTACAAACAATATTTAACTTAATCTAACGCAGAACAGGAGCACAAACATTAAGGTCTGGGTCTGTAACCATTCCTCCAGCACAGCAATGTTTATGGGAACACTCAAGGCAAAGACTGTGTGTTCTCTGCAGACATGGCCATTCTCACGGCATGCCAGGCTCTCACTTATTCACAAAGTGTGTGCTCCCGAAGACCTACATTACCCAGCTGTCCTTCAGGGGGGTGTCAAGTCAAGGTCTGCAGCTGGGACCTGAGCTGTGCGTCTCACCGTTTGTATCATCTTAGGAAAGCCAGTTAGGTTACTCAGTTTCAATTTGGCCAAACATCCAAAACGGGAGTTAGGCTAGATTTCTCTAAAGGGCTGTTTCAGCTTCACAGCTCCTCTGAGAGAGTTTCCTGAAGAGAGACAATGGATCAATGCTTCTTGCATGGGAGATGTAGAAGTGGTCCCAGTGGATAGAGGGTCTACTCTCCCTCAGTCTCTCTGTCACCTGTGTGTGGTTGTCATTGTCCACCAATGCCAGTAAGAGCATATTGATGCTTAGTGTCTCCACTCATCATACATGTCTGTCATGTGCTCCTGCCCAGTAAGCTACCTGTGAGGGATCTCTCTTATGCTTGGCACACCAACATTCCCAGGTATCATACTGAGTGGGAGGGGGAAGTATCACATAGCACTATGCCAAAACAGGAGCCATAGAGCCTACCTCTGACATGCCAAGGGAGAATATGAAGATAGGGATCCAACAAGGAAGCAACTTAAAATGACTTCTCCAAATAGATTTGGATTTTCACAGGCATGAGGGATAGCTGTTGGTTTTGCCTTCCCACAGTCATACCCTTATCCTCTGCTAACAGCAACCTGATGTCTTTTTCAGGAATAATTTCTCCCCTACGTTTCAGTACACATCATTTTGGAGTGGATGGGTGTAAGCCAGGCCCCAACCAACCACATGGTCTATCCCCTGAATAAAGTAGCTGTTTCAGTGATGGGCTGCATGACTTGTCTGAGGATTGGAAGAATCAGATTAAGATGGAAGAAAGAATTCTTCTCCTGGGACTACACATGGCAAGGATGATGTAAGTACAGAGCTGTCATGAGCATTTTATACAATTAAAAAAAAAAAGTTAGAACAAAGGAGCGCAGAGCTCAGAGGTGAAGAAAATGAATCATGATGATATTGCCCGATTTCTTTGGTTCAGCCCTGCTTTCACATGTATGCAAGCCAGTGAAGTCCCTTTCCTATTCAAGCAACTTCCACTGGGTGTTTACTACTTGACCAGAAGATCCATGATTTAGACATAGACTGTCAACATCATGCCTTGCATTTGCTTACTGGAAGATTTTAATAGGTAGTTTGACAGATTTGATTATCTCCAAAACAGCCTCCAGTTCTATCATTCAGCAGTAATTTTAGGCTAATATGTCTAATAAAAGCAACATGGTAGAAGGAGCAGGAGCTATAAAATCAGAATGACCTTAGTTTGACTCTCAACTCATCCACTGCCTCGTTTCAAAAATCCAGTTACTCAGCCTCTATGAGACGGTGTGTTGCTATAAAATGGAAAGGAATAATATGAGATTGCACATTTCTATAAAATGAAGAGTAATAATGTGTATCTTGAAGAGTTTCTTTCCAGGATTAAACAAAAACACTGAGTACTGAACACACTGCTTACCACATAATGTGCAGTCGTGGATGACTGCTGTCATTACTTTATTAGTTCATAAACCAGAAGCTACACCTCACAGTGTCTACTACACATGTAATAATGTACTTCCTTGTAACATCAAAGCTCAATAGAGTTTACCAAATATTTTCTTACCCACCAGCTCATTCCTCCTACTCCCCAGTGCTCAGAAATAGAAGAAATTGGTAATATCACCCCACTTTAAAGAAGAAGAAACCAAGATCTCACAGCCAGTACCAAGCAGAGGCAGGACCACAGTCACAGCCTTTTGACCTCAAGCTCAGAGCTCTAACTTCCCCACCATGCCTCCCATGGGCTTCATGCCCAGAATGTGCGTCATCTCTTAGAGTCTCCACTGATACTCCCTTAGTTGTGTATGTTACAGAGTTGTAGAATGATAAAGCTATAAATGTTACTGGAAATACCAACCTCCTCCCATCCCCTCACGAAAACTTTCACTAATATTGTAGTTAAAAGTGTAGGATGAAGGTAAGAAAGATCAGGGTTGCAATGCAACAATTTTGGACTTTGTGACCATAAGTAAACAAGCAAAGTCTTGCCAAGCTGCAGTTTTCTTATCTGTAATGTGGGTGTCAGATGACTGTCTACCTCTTCTGCTTCTAAAGAGAATTCCATGGGCCTATGTTGTAAAGCAATTACCACAGTGACCATCACATTAAAACCTCTCGGTGAAAGCCATAAATTACCAGATCATCACCTTGATGATTATTATTACAAACCCACCAGTGCCTTCTTCACTCCTTCCCATCTCCCCAGACTCTCAACTTTAAAGAATATATACGCCACTGAGACTAGAAACTGTGTTTCTGTTGACTTTGTTCCCCCAAATCAATTCCTATTTCTGGAATGTCACAATGAATGAGTGATTGCAATGCTCAGGCTTCTATCTGAAGTATTAGCCTCAAGGAATAATGACCTTTGAGTTCTTATGTGGGCTCTTCTCTCTTCCCTCCAGAATGGTGGTTCTATAGTCACTAAGTCTCAACACATTTCCAACAATAACATAGAGAGCACACCAGCATAGGAGAACCCACAGGCAACCTCTGCAATACACCAAATGATAAGATGTTATAACCAACACCAAGTAGGAGGATAGTGCCAAATCGCCTACAGCAAGCTATTGAAGGTGAGGAAAGTTGAATCCCACAGGCCTGTTCCTTCCAGCATTGTTTCTCTTTGTGTGTGTGTGGTGTTTTTTTTTTTTTTTTTCCTGTGTTTCGTCCCTTGTTCCATCACATACCTGCTTCAGATGCGGCTGAGTCAGGGATGGGGGCCATGGGCATTGGTCTGTGAAGGAGGACCTGGGCTTTCTCCCTCGTTGTGTTCTCCACTTGTGATTTGCATAAATTTGTTTTGGGACACGTGCTACAAGGCACAAGAGGCCTTTTCGATTGAACAGTGAAAGGAGCCAATTAGAAATGTGAAATCATAATTTCTGGAGGTTTCAGGACTTTAAAAAATGTGGACAGCTGTTGGCTAAAGAACTGAGCAATGTCTAAGTCAGAAAAATATCCTAGGTAATGGCGCCAGAGAGCCTAAGTCAGTGGTAAATATTGCTAAGCCATCATTACCCACTAAATAGTTATTAGCCATTTAGCTGTTTTTCACAGAAAGCAAAAGGGTCTGAATTCCAAAGCTTATTCTCCATTCTCTCTCACAAATCAAAGATCCTGTTCCCTCCAATAACACAAATCTGCCAGAGAACATTAAAGGTCAAGCTAAACCCACAAAAGCAAAACAATGAAGATTTCAAAGTCCCAGAGTGGAAAAGTGGAATTAAAAGTCTTTGGTTGGAAACTAGAAACACCAATCAGAAAGGATATATGCACCCCTATGTTCTTAGCAGCACAATTTACCATAGCTAAGATTTGGAAACAGCCTAAGTGCCCATCAGATGAGTGAATTAAAAAAACTGTGGTACATATACACAATGGAATACTATGCTGTGTTAAAAAAGAAGGAATTCTTACCATTTGCAACAGCATGGATAGAACTGGAGAGCATTATGCTAAGCGAAATAAGCCAGTCAGAGAAAGATAAATATCACATGATCTCACTCATTTGTGTAATATAATGAACAACATAAACTGATGAAGAAAAGAGATTCTGAGACAGAGAAGTATTGATCAGACTGTCAAACCTCAGAGGGAAGGTAGGGGAGGGTGGAGGTAAGAGGGAGAGATCAACCAAAGGACTTGTATGCATGCATATAAGCTTAACCAATGGACACAGACAATAGGGGGGTAAGGGCATGAGTGGGGGATGGGGGGCAGTGGGTGGATAAGGACACATATGTAATACTTTAATCAATAAAGAAAAATGAAAAAGATTTAAAAAATTCCTACAGAAAAAAAAAAAGTCTTTGGTTCTTTCTGAACAGGAGAAAAGACTGAACTCTTAACTTAAGGCCAGGAGTCCATGGGGCAATGACGAAGGGAAGCGGGAACCCCAAGCCAAACCATAGGTAAAGTGGCCTGGAAACTCTCAACTTGGCAGAGCCTTTCCCTTTCCGGCCCCTTTGGGCCAGCAGGTCACAGTGCAGCTGGAACGTAGAGAGGCCCCCAGGGGCCTTATATTGGGAATAGAATGTGAGGACCTGGACTCCAATGGATAGGCTGTAGCTGAGGACCTGGCTCTCTCCCAACTCCACAGGGATTTTCCTGTATTACCCTATACAAGTCACTCTCCCTGCCCTGCCTTAGTTTCACTTAATTTCTTCTAATGAGGCTCCCTCTCCCTTCTTCTCATTTTGTAGTATGAGGGATGCCAAGAAGGCACTCTTGGGACTGGAGGCCCAACTCTATAACATTCACATCACCTGTTATACTTTTTCACAAATCCCTGAAATATCACCATTCGTTACATATTTAATCTAAAAGCATTGTGTGAGTGCCTACTTTAAGCCAGACACTGTACTAGGCCATAGGTATGCAGCAGTGAGTAAAACAAGCACAGACCCTCCACACAGTCCCATTGAAAGAAATGCTGAATTAAACAGGCGAATACACATAAACATCCATGCCAACTGAGAGTCCCCTGTTGAGTGAGTGGACAAAGTGCTCTGGGGAAGAGGTAAGTCTGAATCTCAGTCAAGTCATCAGCAAAACCATTGACAAGGTGATGTGAACTGAAACTTGAGATGAGCTGTAAAGATCCAGGAGTATAAGTACTGCTCCAGGTAGGAGATGAGCGTATATAGAAGTGAATAAAATAAACAGGGATCCTACACACAGCCTCAAAGCTGGAGAGGAGCTGGGTGTGGCCTGGAATTAGAAAGGAAAGAAGAAATGCCTTTTCATGTCCTCTGCCCATTTTTTGATCAGATTGTTTTCTCATTATTGAGTTGTATGAGTTTCCAAAAACAAACTCGTAGAAACAGAGGCAAAGCGATGGTTGCCAGAGGAGAGAGGGTGGGAGATGGGTGAAAAGGGTGAAGGGGAATATAGAGGATAATAATGTGATAAGTTAGCACAGTGACAAATGATTACTAAAACTTGTAGAGTGATCACCATTCTAAAATATAAAAGTGTCAAATCATATATTGTACACCTGAAGCTAACATAACTAATATGAGATAGTATATCAACTATACTTAAATGTACTGTGGCCATTGCTGGGTGAGGTAGGAATCATGAGATGCAAGAGAAAATCATGAATTCACAGTTGAAATGTCTAAATGGCATTGTTTGGGGGATTTTATTGAGGTCTCATTAGAGTAGGCATGGTTGATTAAATCATTGTCTACTGGTGACTGAACTCAATTTCCAGCTCCCCTCCCCTTCCTGAGATGGGGCTGAAAGTTCTAACCCTTTATAGTCCCTTGGTTGCTTACCCTGGCAGTCAGCCCTCATTCTGAAGTTAGGTAGCACCTCTGACCTTTCCTGCCACCAATGCGTCATCTCATTAGCAACTAAAGATGGGCATGGGACAAAGACAGATATATATCTATACTCTAAATATCTCTCTTATGCACAGCACTATATGGTGTTCCCCAAAAATGTATACACACACTTTGAGTAATTATAAAGGCAACTAGAAGCCCGTTGCACGAAGTTTCGTGCAATAGACTTTCCTTCACCTGGCTGCCAGCACCAGTTTTCCACCAGCACCAGTTTTCCTCTGGCCACCCACGGATCGGAGCGCCTCCTGAAGGCTGGGGGCAGGACTCGGGGTGGCCAATAGCGCTGGCTGGAGGCGCTCCGATAGGCAGGTGGCCAGAGGAAAACTGGTGCTGGCAGAAAACTGATGCCAGCAGCCACGCAATCGGCCACCCCGAGTTCCACCACCAGCGCCTTCTGCCGGCCCCATGGGTCCTCCCACAGCACCGGCCATTTAGGCCGCTCCTCCCGCTGGCCAATCGGCCACCCTGAGTCCCGCCCCCCCCCCCCCCCCCCGCTCCTCCAGCTGGCCCAATCGTGGGCATAGCGGAGTGATGCAATTTGCATATTACCTTTTTATTATGTAGGATGCTTATTAAAATATATTTCATTTTCAAAATTGAGCTATCAGCTGTTAAATTATGTATACATTTTTGGGGCGATACCCTGTATATGAGAGGCATTTGATAAACCAGAGAAACAAACTTAAACTATAAAAAAAAAAACAATTTTAGCTACTTAGTTTAAATAAACAAGAGTGTTCAAACATGTGTGGGGAGAAAGAGAGCACAAAATAGAAAAAAATCAAAATGAATAAAAAATAATGGGATAAACAGAGATAATCCACAAAATATGAGAACTTTCAAAATGATTCCAATGAAGATTTTCAAAGATTTTTGAGAAAATATCACATCAACAAGATAAGCATAGGTTGATATCAAGTGGTTAACCAGGAGACAGGGAAGCATTCATGAAATTAAAAATACAATGACTGGAAACTTTTTAAAAAATAATAATAGTATGGTCTGAGGAAAATACCCCAGAACACAAAACAGAAACAAACAAAAAATAATGTAAGATAAAATTAAAATTTTAAAGAATCAACCCAGAAGTGCCATCCTCCATCCAGAAGAGTTCTAGAAGAGAAGAAAGAATATGACAGAAGCCCTAACTGGTTTGACTCAGTGGATAGAGTGTCGGCCTGTGGACTCAAGGGTCCCAGGTTTGATTCCGGTCAAGGGCATGTACCTTGGCTGCAGGCATATCCCCAGTAGGGGGTGTGCAGGAGGTAGCTGATTGATGTTTCTCTCTCATTGATGTTTCTAACTTTCTCTCCTTCTTTCTTCCTCTCTGTAAAAAATCAATAAAATATATATATTTTTAAAAAGAATATGACAGAAAATAAAATATCAAAAAATGCTACAAAACAGCAAGGCCATGACCATAAAATTTTAAGCAAGAAATGGTAGTTTAAACCCAGAATTCCTTACCTAGTCACAACACAAAGTGTGAGAAAAAAATAAAGAAATTTTAGACATAAAAGGACTAAGAACGTATGTGTTCATGTAGTCTTCTGGGATGAAAAAAATCTTGATTATGGCCCAGCTGGTGTTGCTCAGTGGTTGATTCCTGGCCAGGATGACCTTCTGGACAAAGCCGGGGCTACAAGGGAGGGCCAGCCAAGGCAGCTGGGGCTGCGAGGGTCAAGCCCCTGGCATGAATTTTGTGCATCGGGCCTCTAGTCCTATATAATAAAAGCCTAATATGCTAAGTGTCTGGTTGACCAGTTGGCCATTCAACCAATCAAAGCATAATATGCTATCGATATGCTAAGGCTGCTCAACCACTCGCTATGATGTGTACTGACCACCAGGGAAGAGATGCTCCAACCGGTAGGTTAGCTTGCTGCTAGGGTCTGGCCAATCAGGACTGAGTGAGATGGGCTGGATATGCCCTTGAGCCCTCCCGTGGTCCCACCCCAGCTGGCCAACCTTCCATGTCCCTCCCCGGCCCTGATCGTGCACCAGTGGGGTCTGTCGACCTGGCCTGCACCCTTTTGCAATCCGGGACCCATTGGGGGATGTTGGAGAGGCAGTTTTGGCCTGATCCCTGAGGCCAGTCCGAGGGATCCCACTGGTGCATGAATTCGTGCACCAGGCCTCTAGTGTAATAATAAATTGTTTATAATTTTAATAACAACTAGAAGAAATAAAAATAAATAATTCTACTAAAGAGTGGGACTCGGGAAGGAGGATAAGAATGGAGAATAAGGAAATCTTCCTTTTTTTTTTACTTAATACTGACATCCAATTTTTCAAGGAATGTGCATATTTTACTTTTATGGTGCCGTCAACCAAGACTGTGAAAAAAGGAGAAAGAACAGGTGTGTATGAGGATGGGATGGATCAAGATTTCAGTTTAAACTTGTTGAGTCATTTATTTGAAATCTTCAGATCAAACATGAGCATTTACTATAAGCTCTCTGATAGCAGGATTATAGAAATACACTTGATACACAATGGGGGGCTTTAATGTACTCGCTTTGAAATTTGCATTTTTATTTTGGAGGGGATTTTCTGTTCAAAGTTTTTGTTTGTTCTCAAATATGTCCACTTCTTTGACTTAAAGAAATTATGTTTAATAAAATAAAAACAGGGGCAAGTGTTGTATTGTTTGTAAAAAAAAAAAATCTTATTTTAATCCAGTGTCTTCTCAAGTGCTTACATTACTGAAATATTGCATTAAAAAACTCCAGAGTTCTTTGATTAGTAAGTTTCCTAAGATTCCTTAAGACATGTGTCATGAACTTGTTTATCATCCAATTAATAGGCTCCTTCCTAAGCCCCTCTTCATAAGCAGAGCAGCATGCGGTCATTTGTTGGTCTTAACCAAGGAAAACTGCACAGCAGAGGGATGGAAATACAGGGCCCAACCTTGGCAGAGACAGAAAGGTCAGGATTAAAGGGTTGCATTTGGTAGTGATTAAAGAGCTGATAAAGCAAGCCATGGAAGAGGAATTAAATTGCTTAGACAGAAAGCAAAGGAAATGAGATGAAAGATAATGACAAAAAGTTAGGGGATGCTCACACATGAAGAGGAAGACTTAAGAAGATTAAAGTACAAAGACTTAAATGTCTTCTGGAGGAAAAAGATGCAAACCCACTAAACTATGAATTACTTAAAAGCAGAAACTGTCATTATTGACTTGAAATTCTCTAATCCACCGCTCTCTGGTCCCATTACACACACTTGATGGATAGTTATTCAATGAAATAAAAAGGAAAGAATGCAGAATGGATGGAGATGTAGAGAAAACTTCTAGTAGACCCAAGAGAAAACAAGTGGACTGAATAAAACTATCTTTATAAGGTTGGACTTTGCCCCTAGCACCTAGCAGTTTAGAGATCCTTCTATGTCATAAGTACTCATGGGGAGGTGAGAGGAAATGAATGAATAAATGAAGTACAGGCTGGGATGGGCACAGATGGGGAGAGAGAAGTGGACAGATAGAGGGGAACTGTGAACTAAGATTAATTTAGGAGCTTAGCATTTAGATTTCTGTTGCTGGCCTCAAATCCAAAAATCGTAATTATTTGCATTGCATAAAGTAGCATATGCAACCAAACAGCTCTAATATGAAGGCCCAGTATGGACATGCCCAAGCCCTTTTAGTTTCTTGGGTCATACTTTCTTTGAAAGGGTCATATGGCACTTTAGAGTATGTATCAGACAGTATATCCCCTAGACAGAAATTGCTAGAGGTTTCCCAATGTCTTAAAAAACAAGTCTACATTGTGATGTTGAGCAGAAACAAGAAAGAGTTCTGTTCTTTAGTGTAAGTGAAGGGAGACAGAAGGAACATAAAGTCATTGTTTCCCTTAGGTCATCCCATTGGATGTGATGAATTATTAGCATGAATACAATCATTTTACTCCTAGGTGCTAAAGCCAGATTAAGAGTATGCAAGCAAAACCCGCTTTCATTTCCCCCAATTCTCTAAGACATCCTGAGTGTGGATCGACACACATGAATAGCAGAGAAACAGCAGAACATCAGGTCTGCATGAACCACAAACCTGCTTGGTGCATCAGCCCATTTCTCCTTGAGACACCTTATTTAATATATAGTGTTGGTTGCCTGGCTGATGTGGCTCAGTGGTTGAGCATTGACCTATGAACCAGGAGGTCATGGTTCAATTCCTGGTCAGGACATATGCCCGGGTTGCGGGCTGGATCCTCAGTGTGGGGCATGCAGGAGGCAGCAGATCTATGAATGTCTCTCATCATTGATGTTTCTATGTCTCTCTCCCTCTCCCTTCTTCTCTAAAATTAATAAAAATATATTATTTATATATCTATAATAATAAAAGGGTAATATGCTAATTAGACCAGACATCTTCCGGGCATCCTTCCTGACGAAGCCGGGGCTGGAGGGAAGCCAGCCCGGGTCCCAGGTGCCTGCGGGTGGCCAGAGGAGGGAAGCCCCGGTCCCGGGTGCAGGAGGGAAGCTGGTGCCAGCAGCCGGGGGAAGGAAGGCCTACTCGTGAACAAATTTTCATGCATCAGGCCTCTAGTATGTGTGTGTGTGTGTGTGTGTGTGTGTGTGTGTGTGTGTGTGTGTGTGTATAAAGGGGGCTGAGAGAAACCTCTGCTGGTCAGAATTCACCAATCTCTGTCTCACCAAGGTAAAGATACCTTCCTTCAGGTCTGAGCCATTCCTAGCCAGGCAAGAGAGTTTTCATAGTCTGCAAAACTTCTGTGGGATTCTGTGGCCTCCCATCAGTTCTTGGGATCTATGTCTATATCTATTGAGAGAGAGAGAAGAGACGAGAGAAAGAAACAGAGATCACTCTTACATCTTCCTGGTTCTTCAAAACCCCAATCACAATTTCCTTCTTGGGAGAATGGATATCAAACTAGATTCACATTATTTGCATTAGCTATATTTTATAAAGTTACCACAATACTGAGACATTGCTCCTAGGGGAAATAACAAGGTTAGGTTCCTCTGAGCCTCTGGTCAAAGATTTTCATCAGCCAATCAATACATAACCTGTTTTATTTGTGTGTCTGTTTAAAGACACCTTCTTTAATATATAGTGTTGATTTATTAGCAGTAAACTCACAGCCAACATCACTGTAATCATAACTGAGGCCTGAACGAAGCATATCTAATTCATGCATTTTCTCTGTAAGCCACAGCAGTTTCTTTAGGAAATCTAGACAGCACATCAGCACTATGCTTGGGGCTGCTGAGCAGCTAAAACAGCACAAACAAAAGGCACAAAAATGCAGACTAAATAGACCATAAAAATGACCCTTGTTTACAGTCAGAAGCTGAGACAAGAAGGCAGAGCCCTGCCTTATCTCACCTCAGCTGGAAACATGCATGGTGACTCCAACTTTTCACCACTCAGGATAGACTCACCAGTGACCGGGAAGGCACCATGAGTACTATTTTGGATGTTACAGTAAAGTTTAGCATGCAGGATGAATTGACAGTATGGAATCTGTGAGTAATTAAGATTAATTGCAATTACAAAAAAAGGACTTGTATCCAGTGTCCAGCCACTGAGTGATCCTCCAGAACCCACCAAGGTGGGCATGGTCCCCGCCCCCGCCCCCTCTGCCTGCATAGCACAGAGAAGAACACTACAGACTGAGGGACTGAAGCACCTCGCTGCTCAGGGGTGGTACCAGCATTCAGTCCCATGTGGTGCCCTCTTTCTTCCCAGTCAGTCACATGGGACACGGGTCCACGCTCTCAGCCACGTCCCTGGATACAGAGCAAGTCCACAGGTCTGTCTCTTAGCCTGGCGCACTTGTCAGTGTGTCTTCCTGAGTAAAATAATCACAGTCCTGAGCTGGAATTAATCTGAGCATTCCCTGAGAGGGCAAAATGAGGCAGAAACAGTTTTTGTTTTCAATGGCAATTACTTCTTTCCTCTTGCCAAATGCAGATGGCAGTTACTATGTGCAGGGCACTGCTACCCAGGAGTTGGTTACCTGCATATGATAACCAGCAGCTGCAAAAGGGATGAAACTCAAGGACTCCGAACCCTCCTCAGCCTTCGTATTCCCTATTGATGAGATTCAAGTTTAAGTGCATTCACCCATTCCACATCTATGAACACATGGGGATCTCTTTACCACAGTGGTCATGTCAGTCCAATGATAGAGGGGGTGACATGGAGCTGGGTGGAAATAGTATGATAACCTTTGCCCATGGGACCGTGTACATCCTCACCACCATCTTCCATTGGCCCCACGCCCTTTTTTGACCCCCACAGCTCTGGCTGTGGGACAGATAAGATTATTCCATATCTTTAAATAGGAAAGGGATATTCAGGGAAATCATGGCTTTACTGGTAAGGAACAAAGGTTAGACTAAAGGTGAGACGAGCTTGTATTTGTGAATATACAATGGTTACGAAACGATTTTGCATTTAATCCTCACAACATCCCTGCAAGAAAGGCATCACTACCCATACGTTATAGACCATGAGACCAAGGCTCAGAGAGGGGCAGGGATTTCCCTCCATTCTCATAGCTGATAGTCAGGAGAGCCAGAACTCGCATCACAATTTCTGTACCCTTTTCCAGTGTCTTCTTGCTGCCTCTGGACAGGTCAAGAAAAGAAGCAGAGCATTGCCCAGCCAGTGTGGCTCAGTGGTTGAGTGTTGACCTACAAACCAGGAGGTCATGATTCCATTCCCACTCAGGGCATATGTCTGGGTTTCGGGCTCGATCCCCAGTAGGGGGTGTGCAGGAGGCAGCTGATCATTGATACTCTCTCATCATTGATCTCTCTCTCTCTCTCTCTCTCTCTCTCTCTCTCTCTCTCTCTCTCCCCCTTCCTCTCTGAAATCAATAAAAATATATATATTTTTAAAAAGAAGCAGATGGCATAGGATAAGCAGAGGCACATAGGCCTGCCACACTGTCACCATGCACAATTGCTGGGTGCTCTTCATTACCTTGGCAGAGTTTTACTGACCCCTGCAATGTGCCAGGGACAAGACACACACAGCTTCTGGTGCCACAGAGACACATTGAGCAAGCCACATGAGCTGAGATGAAAAGAGCAAGGAGATACACGGGTGTCAGGACAATAGGTAACAGGAGGCCCTCATGCTGCCAGGGTGCCCAAAGAATGCTCAATGACAAAGAGACATTGTGGCTGATACATAACTGTGGTGGCAGGAAGCCACGGTCAGGCAGAAGGAGGTAGAGATACAGAAGCCCAAAGGTAGGAAAGACTTTGGAAAATCTGAGAAGCTAAAAGGCCAGAGAGGAGAAAGACTCTCAAAGAGGAGGGGACAGAAGACAAGAGATGGGACTGAAATGATGAAGCCAGATATTTAAGGGCCTCCTAATTCAAGGACCCAAAGGCCGCAGTACAGAGGGCCACCAGGGGGCCTCCCAGCTGTCAAGGGTCCCCTGCTGGGGGAGGAGACAAGGCCATTAAGTTTTTTAATCTCTCCCCCAGGTCATTTCCTCCAGCCAGGAATGAATCAGAGGGCTTCCTTCTCCCCCGTGCACCTGGCCTGGGTACCGAGCTTTGGAACAGGGGCCTGGCTCCCAGGTGCAGTCCCACCAGTGCCGTATAAAGGGATTATTCCCCTTCCTGAAGCCCGACTCCACACAGGCCAGCCCCAGCAGAGTCACTTTCTTCCCAGCCAGATCACATTACAGGATCATATCTGATTTGGAAGCTCTGTATCACACCTTGGCTTCAAGGCATTGTGGCTTCCAAGCCACAGTCCCTTCTTCCTCTTTCAAAATGAGCTGAGTGCCCTCAGGTGAGAGGAAGAGCTTGGCAGGTCCCACTGGTTCCACAAAGTGGAGAGGCCTGAGTTGCTCTCTGACCCCAAGGATGTTACTCTGTCCCTTAGCTAATCTGTAAAATGAGGTCTTCATTTCTTTCTGCCATTACAGAGCTGCATGCAGTTCAAAGTAAAGTGGGAAGTACAATGGACTGAGAGCCCCATGCTAATCCCAGCTCTCCCACTGGCCATCGCTCCTGTGTTCAGTTTCTCCACCTCTAACACCAACACATGGAAATCAATCGGCGCTCAGGTCCCCTTTCAATGTAACGTTCTGTACTTTGATGTGTGATGAGTGACCTATGATTATTCTGAGAATTTTCAAATCCTAAGAGTTAATATCACTGTAGTTACATTGCTGTATTTATTAAAGTTTTTTTAATGTTTTTATTGATTTCAGAGAGAAGAAGGGAAAGGGAGTTAGAAATATCAATGATGAGAGAGAATCACCCACTGGCTGCCTCCTGCACATCACATCACCTACTAGGGCTGGAGCCCACAACCTGGGCATGTGCCCTGACCAGGAATCAAACCGTAAACTCCTAGTTCATGGGTTGATGCTCAACCATTGAGCAACACCAGCCAGGCAACATTGCTATATTTCTAAGTGTCATAATTACTAAGGCTTTTTGGAGATTTGGCAGAGGATAGGTAAGAGTAATAAATCTTTTTTCATAGGTAGCACAGTGATCCCAATTCTCTCCACCCCATATTCATGCCCTGTAATATCATCATATGTCCCACTATGACCTTGCTTTGGGGCAACGTTATATTGGTGAGTATGATACAAGCTGACTCAAAAAACACTTGAATTGTTGGGCTTCTCTTGCCTTCTGTTCTAGCTATGCAAAAGACATATGCCCAGGCTAGCCCACTGGCCCCAGAAAAGGGTAAGGAAAAGGGCCAACCTACAGACAGAGCAAGCCTAGCGCAGCTGCAGACATGTGAGTGAGCCCAGCCTAGCCTGCCAAGCTCATCCTAGGTGATCTGATCCGTGTTGACAAGCTAGACATATTGTTGTTTGCTACTGAGTTTGAGGGCAATTTGTTACACAGCAAAGGGAAGGACACATTCGGAGTAGAAGCAGCACTCTCACTCATCAGGCCTGGTCCTCGGAGAAGTGAGGACGGCACCTGATCAAGCAACCAGAGGTCACTTCCCACTTCTGAAGAAGGGTGAGCTCGAACACATGGGTCCACGGGCAGATGATCCAAAATCAAAACCAACAGTGAGTCAGTTGACAAGAAGGCTCACAAAAGTCCAGAACTCCAAGATTGCCCAGATTTTCTGCTGCTCCAGGGCCCTCTCTTCTGCTCTCCCTTTCTCCCCCTTGAACCCTGTTTTTACTGTCAGAGCACTCTGAACCTAGTCAGTCCCCTGTTCCTTCCACAACCCATTTCATATCCCTGTGGAGTCTGGCCGAGCCTTTTTGTTTTAAGTGGCAGCATCTCCTTCCTTCTTTTTTTGGATACGCATGCATCGAGTGCAGGCTCAGTTTTCATGGACATTCATGAGTGCGTAATTTACTGCTCAGCCATGCAGTGAGGAAAGGAGCATAGATCTTCCTGCAGAGTCGAATGCTGCCAGGACCTAGGAAAGAAATAAGGTATCAGGCACTTCCACGCCTCCATTTCCAAAGCAGCAGGTTGACATTGATTAAAATGCCACACATTGTAAAAGGTGTGAGGGAAGGCGACCTGGGGCCAGAAAAAATATTGTGCTCCCTCCGGTGATTAGAACCTTAGATTGCATGATTTTCATGTGCACTAGACCTAGCTGGGGGTTGCTAATTTGAACAAGGCATCATCTTTTCACACTGAAAATTGGCACTTAATTGTGAAGCTTGTGTCAGAACTACCAAGAATAGTATTTCTATAATATGGATTTTTCCCTTCACTCAGCATGGGGCCTTCCAGGTCATGTGTTCAGGAAGTCACCGGCTTAAACTGTGTATATATTATATTAAATTAATGATATGGAATTACACAGTATATTTAATTAACTTACATATACATATGGTATGTTTTCTGTTGCATATTGCATATTACATATTATATATCACCAAATATATATAATATATGTTGGCTCTGTTTCTCTAAAGAATTTCCCTAATGAATACACCAATAAAATAACACATGGGAGTACCTATGGCTTGGCGCAGGCGTCCTCAAACTACGGCCCGCGGGCCACATGCGGGTGTTTTTGCCGTTTTGATTTTTTACTTCAAAATAAGATATGTGCAGTGTGCATAGGAATTTGTTCATAGTTTTTTTAAAACTATAGTCCGGCCCTCCAATGGTCTGAGGGACAGTGAACTGGCCCCCTGTTTAAAAAGTTTGAGGACCCCTGGCTTAGGGTATAAATACCTTCTCCCTTATCTTTTTTCTTAGCATTTTTATTGAGATGTTATTCCCCCACTATAAAATTCGCCCTTTTAACGTGTACAATTCACTGATTTTTCGTATATTCTCTGAGTTGTGCAACCACTGCCATAGTCTGTTAGAACCTTTGTGTCACCCTCAGAAAAATGTCACACCTATTAGCAGTCAACCTCCACCTCCCACTCCCTACCACCACCCCCTGGAAACCACAAATTTGTCTCCACAGATTTGTCTATTCTAGACATTTCACATAAGTGGAAGCATGCAATGTGGGCTCATATGGCTGGCTTCCTTCCCTTAGGAAAATGCTTCCAAGATTCATCCATGTTTTAGCATTTATCAGTATCTTATTCCATTTTATGGCTGGATAATATCGCGTTATATGAATATAAAACATTTTATGTATCCACTCATCAATGGATGTACAGTTAGGTTGTTTCCACATTTGGTTGTTATAAATAAAGTTATAAATATTTGTGGGCAAGTTTGTTTGTAGACATAGATTTTCATGTCTTTTCCCCATATGCCTAGGAGTGGAATCCCTAGGTCATTTTCCTTTATCTTTGAGCAAGAGAAAAAAAATCCATGGGGGTGGAGGGGAAAAAGGAGAATCCATATGGTTAGCACCAAACCCACTGGAGTGTCATATGGAAGTATATTAGTTTTCTTTTGCTGTAACAAATTACCACCAATGTAGGAGTTTAAAGCAACACTTTTTTTTTTTTAACATATAGTTCTGAAGTCCAAAATGGATCACCAGGATTACCTTCCTTCCAAGGTTCCAGGGAAGACTGTTTCCTTGCCTTTTCCAGTTCTTAAGGAGGCATCCCGTCTGACCAAGGGCCCCTCCTCCATCCTCAAAGCTAGCATCTTCAATCCCAAACTCTCCCTTCCTCCCCTCTCTTTCTCTCCTTCCCTCTGTTTCTGTCCTAGAATTGTCTTCTCTCTCCTCCCCCCGCCCTTATCATAATCCCATGATTACACTGAGGACACCCAGATAATTCAGAATTATCTCCCCATCTCAAGATCTTTAACTTAATCCCATTTGCAAAGTCTCTTTTGCCATGTAAAGTAACATATTCACAGACTCTTGGGATTAGGACATAGATTATCTTTGGAGGAGCCCTTATTCTGCCTACAACAGAGAGACCACCATAAATTGTGATTATTTTTTATACCAGATAATTTGGGGGCAGCATGTCCAGTCCAGTGATATTATAAACTTGAATTATCCAAGCATAGAAAGTAGAATTAAATTTTATTTTATAAAATGAAACATGTTTTGCTATTTTCATTTAGCCAAATATGAATCTTAGTGCTACAGGAGTGATTAATCAGAGTGGTTACATCAATGAGGTCTTGGGTTGTATATATAGGGGTCAAATCCTAGCTCTCCCTTTTACCAGCTAAGTGCCTTTGGCAAGTTAAGTCTTCTGTGCCTTTGCTTCATCATCCATATGATGGAGAATGTAAGAATATTATTTCATAGATTTGCTTTAAGAATTAAATAAGATAATACATGAAAGGTGCTTAGAACAGTGCTTAGGATGTAGTTAATAGTAATGCATGTTTATGATTGCAAAATTGTCAGAAATATTTTTTACCGAGAATCAGTCAACCTAAAACCCTAGAGAGCACTAAAAGTATGTTTCTATAGGAGAGCTTGATGGTTTACCAGGAAACTCTCAAGTTCTGTCTCTTTATAAATATATTTTTATCAGAGAGGAAGGGAGAGAGAGAGGGAGACATGGAAACATCAATGATGAGAGAGAATCATTAATCAGCTGCCTCTTGCATGCCCCACATTGGGAATGGAGGCCAAAACCTGAGCATGTGCCCTCACCAGAATCGAACTGTGACCTCCTGGTTCATAGGTCTATGCTCAACCACTGAGCAACACCAGCCAGGCCAGTCTCTTGATGGAAGACTCATTTTCAGGTTAATAATTTCTAAGACTCTGAGTCCAGCCAGCTGTCCTGGTGCTGAAATGTTGTACTATTTCTAGAGATCCTGAGCTTTATAACAGCAAGTGAGGCTGGAGGCCTTTGCCTAAAGTCACACTATGACTTTGATCCTGCCAAATAGCACAATAGTCCCAATCACCGTATGACCTTTAACTTTTATTAATCACTTACTATGTTACCGAGACTGTTCTAAGCATTTAATAGGAATGAATTCATTTGAATCCTCACTGCAGCCCAATGAAGTACACAGTAAACTCCAATTTACAGAGCAGAAATTGGGGGCCTGAGTTGAAGCATCTTGTTCAATAGTAAGCAACCTAAGATCCTAAGCCTCATCTCTTGTTGTCAGCTGCATGGAACTTTCCATGAGGGAGGCTGCGAATGTGGTAGCTGAGAGCGATCTCTGAGGTCAGCCTGCCCATGGTCACAGTCTGGCTCTGTGACCTATGAAAGCTAGGTAACCTTAGGCAAACTGCTTAACTTGTCTGTTTCCCATCTGTAAATTGATGGTGGACATAACATGTACTTCCTGGGTCCCTGTGAGGAGTAAATAACACTCCATGCATGATGTTGAGCACATGGCCTCACCCACAGCAATGATCAATAGGTGCTTCCAAATTGGAATTGGTTTCTTCTGTAATTGATTCTTCCTTTTATAGCTCTGTAATACAATTCTAGCAGCTCTGCTCAATCCCATTTCCTGATATTTTATTATAACTTGGGTTTAGTCCTCACATTTTGATGCATCTTCTCACCCATTTATTCATTTGCTCACTGTCTTATTTCTTTAACAAAATATCTGAGTCTCCAGCATCAGCTAAATCCTGCATCATAGGTTTTCACATCTAATCCTTATAAATTGCCCCCCATGTAAATGGTATTATGGTCTCCATTTATCTGATGAGGACATTGAGGTTCAAGGATGCTAGATGACAGTGGCAGAGAGTGCCATCCCAGGATCAGGGAGGCCTTCTCCCACCCACAGACATTC